>NC_142010.1:46218078-46888078 GCF_049901735.1 Notechis scutatus
CTGTGAAAAATGACTATAAGTCACTTTTTTCAGTGCTGTTGTAACTTCAAATTGTCACTAAATGAATTGTAAGTCAAGGACTACCTGTATTTCACACTAATTTACAGTCAAATTAGTACGGTTTAGTGACATTTTTAGAAGCTATTATTCATAGGCTATCAAGTACATAACTTGTTAAAAAGTACACATCGACATCATACTGGATTTTGAAGGAGCTCTCAGTATTTACCTCATATAGCTTTACATATAGCTTTACAATTTTGTTATATCAGATTCCTACTCCCAGGCTTTTGCGCAAATAAAGCAGATTTTGAACAGAAGCTAAAGGAGAAAAAGGGTTGCTAGGCAACATTTATTTCCTTCTCCTCAAAAAGAAGTCAGACCAGCTTGTTGCCTTTTTGAAAGGGTGCAGGATGCTAATGCTGCATTACAAGCAATACAAGACTGATACTAGCTTCAAGTTTATGGTTCTGCTCCATGTTGCATTGTTTTCCTGGTAATTTCTGCCTTTCTATTTCTTCTGGCAACTAACTTGATATAGTTATGGTACTTCTGAAAACTCTTTATCCAAGCTTAACATTCTGTTTTCATTTTAATAATTTTTATTTGTTAAATGCTTATTTTTAAAATTTAATTATTATTAAATGGCCATATAGAAAAAGCAAATTATAGATAAAAAAAGTTTAGAAGCACTGTAAAATTGACAAGAAAAATGAACTTGATATAAATCTATACATTAAACTATATCAATTTGAAATTTGAATGTGTTAATATTAGAATGAGATTATGTAGTAACTGATAACTTTTAATATGATTCAATTTAAAAACTCTAATCCCAGAAAAATATCAATTAATATTATCTTAATTAAAACATTTAATGAATATATAACATATCGGGGGGAGAAAAAACAGAACATAAAAATATAATTTTATGTCAAGAGAAGACTAAATTTTATATGTGGTATAAATATTTTGTGAGATTATAATCCAAAAATATTTACTGCATTGAATTATATTCTATATCAGATTTATTTTTTTAAGTGTGAAATTAGTTTTCACATTGCTTCTATAACTTAATTTGCCATTTTTCCTTAATGGGAATTATACTTTCCCACATAAAGCATACAGTATTATAGCAGCTGTTACCACACATAAAACCAGTTCAGTATATTTTAAAGAACAATAAGGTTTAGTAATATTTAATCAAAAAATAGTGGACCAAAAAGAAAAATCTTCCTTCAAAATTTGCTTCATTCTATTATACATTATTTTCCTGAAATGTTGTGCCTTACAACACTGCCACCAAACCTGGAGGAACAATCCAACCTGCTTTTCCAAAAGTTATTTTTTTAAAAATATAAATCAGTATGTAGGGCAGGGTGGGCAAACTTTTTGGCTCGGGGCCGCATGGACTTTTAAAATTTGACAGACGGGCCGGGTCAGCACAAGATTTTTTGGGAATCGCCCCCACCCTTTCTCCCCCTCTTCTCCTCCTTCCCCCCTCGGAGGCCCCTGAGTCAGGAGTTGCTACCGCCGGCGCGGCTCCGCACGGCTCCAGTCCCGCATTGCCTTGGGAAGGGAAAGGCAAAAAGGAAGAGCCGCGGCGGTGCTTTGCAATGGCAGCAACGGCACCGGAGGCTCAGGCTCAGTGGCTCCTAGTTTTGCCTTTTCCTTCCCAAGGCAACGCGGACTGGAGCCGCGCGAGCTGCGCCGGCGGTAGCAACTCCTGACAGCCCCAGCCGGACACCTGAGCGGAGCCCGGGCGGAACTGCCTGTTGCTGCTGCCGGAGCACCACCGAGTCGCCACCTCCAAGCAGCCCACCCACCGGCCGGGCTTCCCCTCCGCTGTGCGGCTCAGGACCAGGCGCGAGCACCCGCGAGTTAAAAGGAAGCCAAAAGTTGCTGGGAACTTGCTCGGGTTTCGGGCTTCCAGGCTTAAACTTTGCACAGGCAAAGATTGCAGGCGGGAGCGTCTTCCCGCCGAGGAGCGGGAAGGGTTCCAGCGGGCGGGCAGGCTGCTTGGAGGAGGCGACCCGGCGGTGCTCTGGGTTCCCCTCCGCCGCACGGCTCGGGGCCAGGCGCGACGCCCTGCGAGGAAAAAGGAAGCCGCAAGTTGCTGGGAAGTTGCTCGGTGGTGGGAGCAGGCTTTTAAAGTGCCACCCGAGCAGGACCGCCGAGCCGGGAAGCGGGGCACCAAGGCAGGGCAAGGCTCCACCAGCAGCGGCCTAGCTTTAGGTGGCTCCAAGCAGCCCGCTCCAGCAGCCCACCCGCCCACCGGGCGGAACCGTTCCACTCCTCGGCCGGAAGACGCTCCCGCCTGCAAACTTTGCCTTTGCAAAGTTTAAGCCTGGAAGCCCCGGAAAAAAAGGGGGATCGGGGGGACTCACCTTCGGAGAGCTCGCACTCGAACGTGATTTGAACTCCCAGCCGAGGCCTTTGCAAAGTTCTTCTTTTCTTTCCTACCCCGAGAGCGCTCCGCACTGTTTTGCAGCTTTGGGGGCCACATGGTGCAGGGCAATACGCCACGGCCAGCGATTTTTTCAGGGGCGGGCCGATTGGACAGACCAACGGGCCGGATGTGGCCCGCGGGCCGTAGTTTGCCCACCCCTGATGTAGGGGATGACTAGTCCGAGCCCAAGGAGGGGTCAAATGTGTCATAAGTCACAAGTCCCTGCATGCCTACAAGAGATCTAAGTCCAGCCCAACTTGAATGCTTCTCTTATCTCCTTGTCATTTCCCTTGACTGCCAGTTGGTCCGATTCTTGTAAAAAAGAGTTTAAGATTGCAATAAATCTTTATACTCATTTGGACTGCCTGAATCTCCTGATTTCCCTGGTGCTTGACATAATTTATAATCATTAGTGGAATAGTACTCTTCAATTCTGAATAGGTTGGGCCACTCCCTTCTTCGTATATCAAAGAAATTAAAGCTTTTTGAAAAGCACAAGTGTTTTGGCATAGGATTCAGACGTGGTTAGAAGAGATGACAAGATTGAAAATAGATTACAAACTGGAACTATTTTTATGTGGAATTATGACAGACAGATATAGTAAAGAGGAGACCTATTTAATAGTACATATCATGGCAGCAAGAATGACTTTTGCTCAAAAATGGAAGGATAGAGAGATTTCCAATGAAGATGGGGTGATAAAGAAGATATTGATATGTGCTGAAATGGATAGATTGACTTTGGAACTGAAACATAAGGATGAAACAGAGTTTTACAAGATATGGAGTAAAATTTGTCAATGGTGGGAACAGAACAGAAGGAAGGACCCAGAATAAAAAAATGAGCAGGATTTGTAGAATGGGTAATCGAGACTATGTAATTAAACACAACTGAATATGAAGGATAATATAATGGATATAAATTAACTGTACAAATGTATAAATGTATATATATGATATGTATTATATATTATATATGACAAAAAAAATCTCAGGATGATCACACCGTGTCCAATGTTTTAACAATTCAATTAATAATTTTTTTTTAAAAGAAATTAAAGCTTTTTGAAGAGGTGAAAAGGCTTAATGTTAATCTTACTCATTACCTGGATTAATGCTTTAACAAGAATTTCTGTGGAAAACCTTGTATATTTCAAAAGCTTTTTCTGTTTTTGGAGATTTATTCAATTTCAATTTTTGTGTTGCTGCTTCTCTTTAGTAATTGATTTATTGGAAGCTCCCTTTTGTTTTTCTGTAACTTTTATAAGTGATATTTTTCCCAAATGTCCTTCAGACTGTTTTATATTTAATATTTATTATATAATCTGGAATAATATTTAAATTGTTAACTCCTCCATTGTTGAAACACATCTGTTGCTATTCCAAATAGAAGTGATACTTATTTTATTTTATTTCTTTCTTTTTTGAAAATTTTATTTGGGTTCTCACAAAAAAAACATAATACAAATAAAACATCTTTTTTTGAAAATAGCATGGTCCCGGGTTATCACTTCTTCATACAGACACAAACTCAATTTCATGCTCATTTTTGTGTTCTATTCCATATCTTATTCCTGTTTTACATTTTATACATAGTTTTTCCCCTCTTTTAATTTTCTCAACTTTATTTTGATTATCTCATCTCAATTCAAATCATTATATTATACTTTTGTCTGTCCTGTTTCAATTTCATATTATCTGTTCTCATTAAACAAATTTTCCCCTGTAGTTACTAATTGGAGTATGACATCTTTATATCTTTTAATTTTATCCATTCAACTCTTATTTAAGCTTCAATGTATACCTTTAAGATTATAACATTCAATATAATATATAACTTTTAATCGTATAGTGCAGGGATCCCCAACCTTTTCGACGCCGCGGCCCGGTTCCGGCGTCAGCTGGGCGCCGCGACCCGGTTCCGGCGTCAGCTGGGCGCCGCCATCTTTTTGACGAAAAATCACTTCCTGTGACGTCACGGAAGTGATTTTTGTCAAATCAAGCTGACAGCGCGCAGCGCTTCGGTGAGCTTTTCGGGTAGAAATGGCTTTCTACCGGAAAAGCTCACGGCTCGCCGCCATCTTTTTGACGAAAAATTGCTTTTTTACCAAAAAGATGGCGGCGCCCAGCAACCAGCGGCCCGGTAAGGCTTGTTCCGCGGCCCGGTGCCGGTCCGCGGACCGGCGTTGGGGACCCCTGGTATAGTGTACATTCTTAAAATACACACTATATTCTTTAAAAAAGGTTATATATATATGAAAATAAAGCACTCATTCCATTCCAATTCAATTCTATCATTAATATGCATTAAAGTCTCCTCCATTTTTCCAGATCCTGCCCTTTTATTCTTTTTCTTTCCTTTCCTGCTTTTAAAAGCTTTTAAGTATCCAGAAATCTTTATTATCCCTTTGACATTTTATTTTCAGCTTAAATGCCTATTGATGTCAAAGTGGATTTTTTTTATAATTTCTTGCTTAAGTCTCTTAGCTGTCAGTATAGGGAAGGGAAGAAAAAAAAACAAATCCTTTCCCTTTCCTCTCTCCTTCGCTGCTCCAAAATCTTTGGAAACAATGTTATTTTTTTATAGTTTAAATTCCAGGGTACCTTACATTGTTGCTTTTGCAGTTTAACCCGGTCAACCAAAACTTTCTCTTCTTATCTTCCTCCTGCACATTCTTTTCTGGTCGAGTTCTTCGTCGAGGTTTCTGACTACCGGTGCAACTGCCTTCGGGAAAGAGAGTAATGGCCAGCTGAGGAGGAGAGATGCGGCTCTCCTCAACCCTGCTGGCAGTCTCCCCCCTCTTCACCACCTCTATGGGGTGGCTTAGCCCCAAAACCAGCTGGCTTGGGGCGCTCTGGAGGCGAGCATAGATCGAAACCGCGCACAATCGCGGTTTCAGTCTGTCAGCGAAGAGACTCAAACCGGAAGTCGACACTTATTTTCTGTTGTTCTCAGTTGATAAGCCAACAATTGATCTGATTTATTATCTTTTTAAAAAACATTTGTTTCAAAAATTCATCTTTTGTAACTATCACTTACTTCCAGTAAACCCAGTTCTTTACAAATAGTTTCAGTTTTTTGTTCCATATCCAAAAGAGGATTCTAATTATGTATTAGTTCTAATAGCTTCAGTTGCTTCTTCAATAGGTTAGTTGGTTTTGATCAAGTATATATTGAAAATAGAGAAACATGAGCAATTACATTGATTTGGAAGAAGCTGTTTTAAAATCCGAGCAAAGGCATAGTGCCAGTCATCTGCTGAGTCTGTGAATTTTATTCACTGTGACTGGTCCTGCTTATTTTTAGAAAGCAACACTCCTTTGAGAGGAATTTTTGATATGGCAGAATAATGTCTTTGATCTGGTTGTCTGATGCTTGCTGTTAGTTTATTAATAGTGGGAGGAACAGAGTCTGTTTCATTTGGAAAATAAAAAGGTTGTGATTCTATATGTAATGTACAGGTAGTCCTCAACTTACGACCACAATTGAGCCTAACATTTCTGTTGTTAAGTGAGACATTTGTTAAGTGAATTTTGCCCCATTTTACAACCTTTCTTGCAACAGTTATCTGAATCATGGCAGTTGTACATTAGTAACATGGTTGTTATGTGAATCAGGCTTCCCCATTAATTTTGCTCGTCAGAAGGTCACAAGAAGTGATCACATAACCTTGGGACATTTCAACCATCCTACATATGAGTCAGATGCCAAACTTCTGAATTTTGATCATGTAACTATGGGAAAGCCATAAAAGTCATGTGTTAAAACTGTCATTTTTCAGTGCCGTTGTAACTTTGGTCACTAAATAAACTGTAAGTTGAGGACTACCTGTATTCAATTTTTAAAAAATATATAGAAATATATTCGAAGCAACTGGTTTTCAGGAAGCTTCGCTTCTATCTCTTGCTTATAAGACCATAAAGGCAATCCTGCTATTCACAGTAAATAATCCAGATACTGGCTAAGTACACATATCACATGAAACCATAATTATCTGAGTAAAAACTTTGCATTAAGCCATAAATTATGGTTTATAAATTAATGTCAGGCTTACACATTACAGCTTAAATAAAAATTAACTGAATAATGTTAGTGTAATTTGTGAGTTTGGTAAAAAATTATTATAGGTGCTGTTTAATATATAGTACTTGTACCAGTCCATTGCTGTTTAACTTGCCATCAACATCTTTAAACTTTTGCTATGAGGCTGCCTTTTATAAATTTGAATTTGAATTAAAGAATGGTAACTCCATTCTTATGTGATAAGTAATTGTGGTGGCGCAATGGTTAGAGTGCGATATTGCAGGCTAACTCTGCCAACTGCCAGCAGTTTGATTCTCACTGACGCAAGATTAACTTAGCCTTCCATCCTTCCAAGGTTGGTAAAATGAGGACCCAGATTGTTGGGGGAAATATGCTGACTCTGTAAACCGCTTAGAGGGTTCTGTAAAGCACTGTGAAGTGGTATACGAGTCTAAGTACTATTGCTATTGCTAACCTGAGACAACCAGTGGAGCCAGGAGTTTTATTCATAAGTTATTGTGATTGTACATTGAGGCACCAGGTGACCAAACTCAATGACCATTTTTACAATGGTCGTCAAGTTAGTCAACACAGTTGTTAAGCAAATCACATGGTTATTAAGTGAATCAATTCTTCTGATTTTTTTTTAAAAACTGGCAAAAAAAAATATCACAATTTGTGGTCACATGATTGCAGGATGCTGCAACTGGTCATAAATACAAGCCAGTTGCCAAAAGCCTGAAATGGGATGACCACAGGAATGGGTGGGGGCAGTAACCATATATTTGCGGATGGGTCGTAAGTAGCTTTTCAAAAGTTCATTGTAATTTCAAACAGTTGTTAATTGTAAGTCAAGGACTACCTGCACTGAGGGAAGCTGCATTAAATCTAGATGAACGTGGTTTCAAAATTGAAAGAAATACCAATAACCTATGCATATGTCACTACTCTGATTGCCAAACGTGAATGATCTGGAAGGTCTTATAATGAAAGTGAAGGAGCACAATGAAAAAAATGGGACCAAGCTTAAATATGAAGAAAAATCTAATGACAACAGATACAGCGACCAGCCTCAGAACTGGCATTGAAGCAAAAAGTGAATAGCTTCTGCTTTTAGAACCAATAGAGTCAATAGCAATTAAGGGCTTTTAGATAAGAGATTTATTTATTTATTTTATTTATTTGATTTGCCAATTGTTTACAAGATAATAAGTATAAATGTATACATAGTTGTGAATACATGAAATGGGTACATATAAGAAAAATAAAAGAATAAGAGAAACAATAGGACAGGGACTGTAGGCACGTTGGTGCGCTTATGCACGCCCCCTACAGACCTCTTAGGAAAGGGGTGAGGTCAATAGTAGACAGTCTAAGGTTAAAGTTTTTGGGGTTTGGGGAAGAAACTACAGAGTCGGGTAGAGTATTCCAGACATTGACCACTCTATTGCTGAAGTCGTATTTCCTGCAATCAAGTTTGGTGCGGTTTACTTTGAGTTTGTATCTATTGTGTGCTCTTGTGTTGTTATGGTTGATGTAGCTTATCACAAAGAAAGTAATTGTTAAAGCAGAGATACTTTTTTTTTCCAGATCTAGGTAAAAGCCTGAAAAAGTGAGGATGCTTTAAAGAATATCAGAAAGGAGCTGTATCCACAGGAGGTTCAAAACACTTCTGCCACCACACTTTTGAAATAAGTACTGCCTTATTGTGCAGGAAGGTATTAATAGCATTTCAGATTTAAAGACATGAAAATATCTTGCAGAAATGCCTTAAACCATGGCCCGCGGGCCGGATCCGTCACATGCTGGCCATGCCCATCCCCAGTTTAGCGAAGCGGAAAAAAATCCTGATACGTCACATGACAATGATGTGATGATGTGAATATGACGCCCCTGCCTTAAACCGAGCATTTCATGCAATAGGTTTTTCAAGTAAATGTAAATATGAAATGAGAAGAGTCTTATATAGAGATAAAGTAACATTTTACTCTTGTGGTAATTCAGCCTTCCAATAAACAGAGTTATTTTTATTGGCTATGTCTGTAATATGCTGATCTTGTTCACTAAACTTGTTTAATTGGGTCATGGGAAGCAGATTAGCATGTAAAGTGAACAAGAAAATTAGGTTAATTGATGATACAGACTAGGCTGATTAGGTTAATTGATGATACAGTCAACCCAGTTAACCAAGAAGAGATTAGATTGAGCTCCAAAGAGATCTGGTTTCCTTGGGAATGTAGGAAAGTCAGGTCTCTGAGGGTTAATTTTCTCAGATTTTCTTCCGAAAACAAATAACAGAGAGATTCCCTCTCTTGCTTCTGGTCACATGTCTGAAAGTGCTGTTCCACACCAACTCTCTTCTTCCTCAGAGATGTCCTTCAATGCTTCAATAAATCTTATTCCAGTCTTACTCTACATTCCATAAATCCTAATTAATAGGAACTGCTTGTCCATCTGAGATTTGCTAGCTAACTTTACTTTGGATAGAACCACAGCCCATCTTCAACAGCCATTAAAACTATCCCACCCATTATAGCTCTCTAGCTGCTAATTAGAGCATCTATTTCTCAGCTTTTTTTCCTCAGAATCCCCTCTGATTTTAATGTGTGCTCCATTCTAAGATCCGCGTGGCCTCTGAACCGATACTAATACTAATCCTCATTCTCAACTTCAAGTATTGTTTACTCTCTATCTTTCCACCACCTCCAGAGTTCATACAGAGTTGTGGAAATGTAACTAACCAGCAACAAAGTGATGGCATGACGGGCCATAGGACTGAAGCAAATGTATGATTCCATTTTACTCCCTTCCAGGGCAGGAGAAAATTTTAAAGGAGAGAATGGTCAAATAAGTGACAGCTTTCCTGCTTCTTTTATGGTACTAAGAGGGCTACTGAAAAACATCAACAGGTGACAATCCTGTTGTCTCCAATCTTGTGTGACTGGCACAGAATTGGCTGGCTCAGAGGGGTGTGGATCACTTGATTGGATGGTGTGGATCACTTGATTGGATGGGGTGTGGATGACTAGATTCCTGAGACACAACATAGTGTGCAAACCTAGCCTGTACTAGCCTCACTATAGCGTATCAATTTAGCCAGTGTGAATACATTATTGTTCAAAGTATGCAACTGAGCCAATTGAATAAACCACTGTTTATTTGCTGTGGGTATGTGTGTCATATGAACACAGCCATTTAACAACTTGGTGTGAAAGCTACTCCAATTTTGCTATCTCAAAGTAAATTTTAAATAGAAAAGGCTGCCTTACAGATTATTTGTGCAACTAAATCAATGTTTTCTAATTGAGCCTTCCCAAATCCTTCAGATTGCTTATAACCACAACAAGCCCTAGAATTTACAACTGGCCTAGAATACTGGGAGTTATTGTCCTAATATATCTGGAGGAAACATAACTGGAAAAGATTGGACTGTTTGCTCTCTAGCAGCATTAAATGAACTTGGATCTATTTAGCCTGGGACATTTTGCATACACATGTTTGCTCAGCTACAAAGTTGTAGTTCTACATTTTAGCTGCTACTAGGAAATATTTACTATATCCCGACCTACAATATTTATTGGACTTTGATTTCTTTGATTGGAAAGCTGTCACAACTGCTTTAAAATACACTCTAATATATATATAGTGGAATGGATTCAAGGTAATTTTCTTGTCTACAATCAATCAATCAGAGAGCTGGAAGGGCTCTAGAGCTGGAAGGCTCATTGTACAAAAGATGTTTTTTCCCTTGTTCATAGATAGCTTCCAGTAATTTGCTGGCAGAAGAAACAAGTGAAAAATCCAGTAAAAAGAAGTCTAATAATTTATTCTCCCTTACACTCCACTATGATTCTCCAAATTTGGCGATATAATCCACAAAAGGAAAAAAAGCAACATTGGGAAAATCAATGAGAGAAGGAAATAAGCAAATTTCAATTCTTCTTTCCTATCACCAAGAATGTTCAATTATAATTCTGTTTGGGATTGCTCCTATGGGTAGAATAAAAGCTGCACTCAATCTCATATTGATTGGGTTGCAGTATAGAAATAAAAATTACGTAGATAATAACCAGGCTGGAAACTGTTATCTTAACCTCAAAGAAGAAGTGTGGTTGCTTAGCCTTAGAAGGTATATTTAAATCATGCAAAATTGTCTCCTCTGGTTGTTAATTGCTATAGAAACCATAACATGGTAACAGTTGTATTATGGATTTAAACCTTTCCAACTAGACTCATTTCTACACCAAAAGATGATGACTCAGCTGCAATTTTCCTTCATAATATATTGAAGCCAATTAGGAATAATTCACAGGTTCTCATTACACCAAATTTGGCAGTTTTAGCTATATTCAGTTACAGTAGTTACTTGGAGAACTATATAGTTGGGAAACTATGCCCCCAGCAGCCACCCGAGTTTCTTTTACAGAAAAAGAGAGGCACAAAAGTCATGATTTTCAACTGTTCATTGCCTGTATAACTTTTCAGTGAAAATTTCATTTTTGTATTTCTGAAGGTAGAGGTAGTCCTTGACTTATGACCATAATGGAGCCAAAAAAATTTGTTGCTAAATGAGACATTTGTTAAGTGAGTTTTGCTGCATTACACTTAAGTGAATCACAGCGGTTGTTAAGCTAGTAACATTGTTGTTAAATGAATCTGGATTCCCCATTGACTTTGCTTGTCAGGTCACAAAAGGTGATCACATGACCTCAGGACACTGCAACAGTCATAAATGTGAGTCAAATGCCAAGCACCTTGAATTCTGGTCATATGATCCTGGGAATGCTGCAACAGCCATAAGTGTGACAAATAGTCATAAGTCACTTTTTCAGTGCAGTTGTAACTTTGAACAGTCACTAAGTGAATTGCTGTAAGTCAAGGACTAGCTGTATTGTGCAAAGGTAAAATGAAATGTTTTAGATTACTGAATGCTAGAAAGGTTCTGCACAGACAACAGAAAAAAAGCTGGAAGATTACAGTTATTATTCACCGGCTCTTCTTCAGTTTTGAATCGGTTAATATTTTTAATATGATATTTCAATTAAAACAGTCTTACCTAAATATGCACATGTCTTCCTCTTGTACAAATGGTTTGTAGCCCAATTCTTTACATAATGAGTAACCTTTTCTCTTGAAAGCTAGCAAATTTATCCCAAATGGGCATAAATTTGTGACGACAGCTTTTGCCATCTAATCACATTTTTAAAGGTTATGAGTAAGTACATTGCTTTCAGAATAAAGGCTCAAATGTTTTTGCTGTAGTTTTGCAATTATTTGTGCATTTGGATGAATTCCGAGAAGCTAATGGTTCTTCCATGCTGATAAATACAAGCAGGATCAGGTTAAACATGATTGCTTTGGTCTTTGGTGAAGGTCCAGAAGAAGCTGGAGAATAATGCAGTTGATTAGGCTTATGGACAGAGGCCACTCAGCTAATGAATCTGTCTTACCATTGGATGGTTCAACAAAGCAATCTATTTTCAGACATTATTCTGATTTTAAAAAAGCCAAAAAAAAAGTCAGTTACTTACTGTAGAACTGGAATTATATCCAACACACAGGAGCAATTGTCTGCTTGCAGGCAGTGTGACAATCTTCCTTCATATAACACCACCATATCTCAGAGGCTGCTCTAATCTTAAGGAAAGGAGTTGCAAACAACTCCCTTCTCTGTTCTGCTGATGCAAATAGTTCCATCATGATTTAATAATTATGATTTAATTATGATTTAATTAGACAATCATAATTATGATTTAATTAGACAACATTTTGCATACCCTACATATTTCAAGATAGTGTTCCTTCTCAGGGAAAGAACGTCTAAGTTAAAGTGTGATATGGTAGACATGAAGTCTTTCTAAATAGGTATCAGAATGCTAAAATTCCCAAAGTATATGCAGATAATCATATTTATGTATACTGAACATCTCACCGCAATTTTTGAAACCCCAAACAGGACTTTGGACAAATTTGCTCTGCTATTTTAAGTCTGGACTGAGCAGTGTTGGTTCTTGCTTTGTCAGATTCAGCCCTTATACCACCTAGTGTCTCCTTCTGACTACATGGGTGCATCTCTCCCTCTCTCTCATTGTGTGATGGTTCTTGGGAGGGGGTGGAATTTCAACCTGGCTGTTCTCCGGCAGAACCTAGATAAGTTTCTCCCACTTCCAGGCCCTCAACTCCATTTCAGCCTGACACTAAACATCGAGAAAAGGATAACTTTATTTCCTTGCTTGCAGTTTAAAAGCATGCAAATGCAAGTAGATAAATAGGTAGCCCTTCAGTGATAAAATAATAGGGACATGAAAGGAGTCTCCTTGGGCATCCCCTGGACTGCAGTAATGTCACTGGCTAATCCTTTCAACCTGGAAGCACCTTGTTAGTAGGTGCTTCCAACACAAATGTAGTACCTGTTTATTCTTTTAGAGAACACCCCCTCATTCCAGAATTCCTCCCACCACCACCTCACCCCGGTTATAGGCACGATACTCTGGTTTTGCACCAGTAGCTGTAGAAATGTCTTTCCCACTTCTCCAAACTATTACTTATCCCACAGAATTAGGTCTTTTCTTTTCTTCACATACCACAGTACAGGTAGTCTTCAATTTACAACAGTTCATTTAGTGGCTGTTCAAAGTTATAGTGGCAGTGAAAAAAGTGGCTTGAACATTTTTCATACTTACAACTATTGCAGCATCTCCATAGTTACATGATCAAAATTCAGACACTTGACAACTGACTCATATTTATGACAGCTCCTGTGTCCCAAGGTCATGGATCACCTTTTTCGACCTTCTGACAAGCAAAGTCAATGGGGAATCCAGATCAGTGGTGAGATTCAATTTTTTTTCCTACTGGTTCTGTAGGCATGGCGTGGCTTGGTGGGCATGGCTTGGTGGACATGGCAAGGGAAGGATTCTGTAAAATCTCCATTCCCTCCCCATCCTGGGGGAAGGTTACTATAAAATCCCATTCCCTCCCCACCTCACTTACCTGCTTTCCAGCTCCGTTCTCCTGTGCAGGGCAACAAAAGAAGACTCAGCCGATCAGCTGGTACTTGGGAGGCAGAGAATAGATGGGTCAGCCAGTCAGAGGTGGTATTTGCCGGTTTTCCGAACTACTCAAAATTTCCGCTACCAGTTCTCCAGAACTGGTCAGAACCTGCTGAATACCACCTCTGATCCAGATTCACTGTGCAACCATGTTACTAACTTAACAACTGCAGTGATTCACTTAACAATTCCAGGCTCAATTGTAGTCATAAGACAAGGGCTACCTGTATTACAAGAAGAATAATCACATGAGTTGATATTCCTTATATTATACTAGCATTGTGGGTAGAAGAACACTATAATTTAGAGGTATCTGGCCACTCTAGTTAAGGAAGTATAGCAATGTCTCAAATTTAATTAGAAGATACTTTGTTTGAAGTAACAGTAAAGATGCAACCTTTAAAGTACTAAAACACATTAACAACAAGAACATACAATTTAATAAACCATTTTCTGGTTTGTTCATTTTCCTATGTGAATTCCTCCACTTGATACTTGTTCATCCACTTGATACTTGTTCAGTAAACCATGATCCAATAAACTATAATTTTACATAATGTGTGAAGCCAGACAATGAAATGTCTGTCCAAATAAGTAAGGATTATTCTGTACACATATTATAAAGGTTTAGAAAATATTCTGTTATATGAAGGATCCTTCATATATATTTTCTCTAACTAAATCATACTATGGGAAAGAAATAGGTCAGCTGTCATAGTAAAGGATTTTCATCCTTGTTATGCACATTCTAACAATAAGGAGCACATACATCAAATTGATACTCCTTCATCTATCATAGTACTTTAAATGGGCTAGAATTGGTATAATTTTCTATTTTTATACTTTTTTTGTAATGGTTGGGGCATAGTCATATTTTTAGCATGCTTGTGTAATTTGGAAAAAAAAATATCTCCACGACACCTGCTACTAACTAGGTCATAGTGAAAAAAGTGCTAATAAAATGGTGCAAGATACAATATTAATCTGGCACTCTTCAGATCAATCAAACCTGTGCTCAAATTAGAAGTGATGTAGCTAGCTTACTTACACCCTAGTTTATGTAATTCCATAAGTAGGTTATGAGCATAGATAGGGGTTCATAAATCTAGATCACCTTCCTTCTTACTTCTGTGCCAGTATCCAATGTAATGGGGCTAACACCCAATTCTGAAGCACCTAGTATGGCTACTACAGGCCAGTAATCTTAATTTTCTAAAGTGTTTCTTGGCTTTCATATCCAAAGCATTTTAGGATAATTGAAATGATCGCTAAAGATACATCATCTGGTATCCCCTTCAGCATGCTGGACATTTTACCTATTCTATATGACCTGCAAATGAACACAAGTTATGAAGTGCCACAAATTATCCTTATTGGTTTTTGCTACAGCAATAGAATTCAGCAGGACAACATTAAGACCCTTGCTGGCTCAAGTCACATTTATTGTCATATAACTTCATTGGATGTCTTTATAGTTGCTTACAGATAAAAAGATATTCCCTGGGTTTATATTCTTTAGTAAGTCACAGGAATAAGTTGTAGAAATATACACATAACAAAGTAGTAATAATTAAGATATACTTAAATTTTAGAATGTATGACTTAAGACAATTTAGAACATACTGATTTTATTGGTTTTTCCTATTTTCAGATTACTTGTTCTTAACTTTTGATAAAACTTTCACAAGACCTAGGCAGTATGCCCGTTGTGGCTAATGGAAACCTATGCATGAAATCACACCACTCTTAGTAAACTACATGTGGGTCTGTAAAAAACTCTTTTCATAGTGTTTCCCAAATCTGATGAAAGAATTTCTTCTTGTAGTCAGTATCATAATTTTTCCCCTCATCATTCAACTCTTTTTGGCTACTAGGTAGACACTGGATTCAATCTTTTAAGAGAAAACAATGATTTGGAACAAAAGGATTAAGTTTTCTTTTGCCAGTAACCCCTCTTCTCATCTTTTTTTTTTTTTTAAATGGCATTATACTTATTTCAGGATAGCATTTGAATGCATTTTCTGGGCTTTTGTATTCACTGTTTATCACTGTAGTACTGTCTGCTTTGATTTCTACTCTTAAATAACTAGGACCAGCTCTATTTTAAGACAAAAACTGAGTTTGTACAAAATTCTAAGACAAAAGGCGGAGAGGTGTTACAGTATTGTGTGAGCTAAGCCATTGGGATAGATAAATTATGACTTAATGTGTTGCATGGAGCCACCATGCAAACTGAGTTTTATTGAACAAACCATAGGTAAGCAAGATATATTTAGTACCACATGTGAAATCCAGAGAGGCAAACACACCAGCCACAGATGTTGGGACATGAAGAGGCAGCATTTTTTTTCATTGTATATTATTTTGTGAAGAAGATACTAAGGATGCAGCAGTATGTTCATGGATTTTCTGCCTTGCTAGTTTGGGGTGGGGAGGATTTTGACTGGGCAGGTGTGTGATTCCTGTTTTGCCTGCTTTATTCTGCTTTGTTAGGATAGAGATTTTCAGAAATCTATTTATTTTGTACATTTCACAGAATGCTACCATTATTTTTCTACTAGCAAGAAGAATATAGAAATAAAAATAAAGAATCTATACAGTAATTATAAATACTCAAACTTTTCATTTAAAAGAGTTGGCTTTTAATCACAATAACAGTGGCTAAATTGGGGCTAGCTTTATTATTCAGCAATTGACTCTGACAACAGTTCCAGAGAGTGGCATCAAACCTAGCATCCTCCTGAGCTGGTATCCTAGCAACAGAAATATTTGCAGGAAAGACAGAATCGTCTAGTTGTGTTGTCCAAGTGCCAAGGCATTGTTGATAGGGAAAACTCTATGCCAAGCAAATGGGCTTAACTAGGCCATTCTCTCTTGCACATATGGTAACAAGTATGTGTTGTGTGCTGTTGTGGTCATGTTATCCTATAGGAGTGCTGCCTCTAAATAGATTTCACAAGAGGAAACATATTGGGGACAGGATAATTGCGCATTATTACATGGCTATTTTAGCTGCTATTTAGATACTTGAAACAAATCCTGATACTGAAAGAAGTTTCTATTTGTCTCCCCATGGATGGAAAAGGGGGACATCCATATTGTTTTCACCTTAAATAGCTATATGTCTTGTTGTTTTCCTGGTATAATTTCATTTTGGATGGTAACATCAGTATCACTGTAAGTATGGGACATTCAGCAAGTCCCATCGGCTTACAAAAATCTTCAAGGCTATAATTTCCTCACCTTGGGGAATCAAGGAAATTTTCTGCTTGGAAGCAGCTTTCCCGATTAAATATGAAAATGTATTGAAAACTCCACAAGGGAGAATCTCTGAGAGACTTCTAATCAGCTCTTCCTTTGCAGAGTAATAACATCATTAAAAACCTGACAAACAGCATGCCTGGGAGGGAATGTATCTTCAGTATTCAACTGAAATAGGAGATGCAAATTATAGTACATGACTTACACAATCTTCCTTAGCCATAAGTATTGTCACAGATGCCTTGTGCATAGGCTAAAGGTCCAGAAGGATCTTGACAGACTTGAAGACTGGGCCCTATTCAACAAAAAGAAATTCAATGTTAGAAAAATAAGGTTTTAAACTTAGGCAAAAAAACACAATTGCACAGGTATAGGGGTCAGGGGTGTCAAACTCAAGGCGTCACATGATGTCTCATGACTTTTTCTTCCTTTGCTAAACCAGGCGTGGGTGTGGCCAGAGCATGACACATCCAGCCTGAGAGTTTGACACCCCTGGAATAGGTGATATCTGACTCAATAGCAGTCACCTGTGACAGGGATTATAGATATCATACTGGACAGCTACTTAAATATGAGCCAGCAGTGTGCTGTAGCCACCAAAAAAGCCAATGTTCCATCACTGGAGATTTTAAAGAAGAGATTGGACAGTCATTTGTCTAAAATGGTGTTGGGTTTGCTACCTGAACAGGGAGTTGGACTAGAAGACCTCCAAGATTCCTTCCAAGTCTGTTATATGTTGTATGGTGGCTGTCCCTTGCATATGTTCTATTGCCAGAAATTGGCTTTATACCATGAAGAGAGTTCTTCTTTACTTCAGAAATATTTATAAATAAAACTGGGTATCTCACCTCCTATTTTCTCATAGCAGAAGCTCTCTGCAGCACTTATTACCCAATAGGATAGAATGCAGCCATCTTAGAATTCTACTGCATATGGTCTATGTAAGAATAAATGTTACATTTTCAAACCATTGAAATTTGGACCCAGATTCTACAAACTGGGCAAAAAAATTAAGGCTTTGCAGTAATGGTGTGTGGGTGGGATGGTTTCAAAGTTTTTTTTAAATGTGTGATTCTTCAAAGACATTTTTCTGAAACTGAGATGCAACAGGTTAAAAAGGAATAGAACATAAGTAACTGCTAGATTATCCTTTATTTCCAGGATGAAGATAAAACATTAAAATGAAATTAGACAAATTAATAGAGGAGAGACCTGAATGGTATGGTGGCCTAAAGGTGATGCTCTTGCCTCAAAATCAGGAGGCTGTGAGTTCGATTCTAGGTATCAGTAGATACTTTTCTCCCTGGACATAAAGAGAAAATATCTGCTATGAGCTTCACATGGGCATCAGGGAGGGCATCCGGCCAGTAAATGTTCAACAGCATTCAGTCATTCCAAGGTCACTAAAAGTAAAAACAAAGTAAAAATAGAGGAACCAGCTGTAGTCATGCTACATGCTATCTGCTTGTATCTCTGCTTCCATGTGCATAACACTCATTTTTTTAAAAAAAATCCAGTATGTTGAAGTACATGAACCTTTGATCACATCCATCATAGCTTCTCATATAACACTTTTAAAAAAAAAATGAATAATTTAATGTTGCTTATTATGAATGGCTCTAAACTTCTACCCTATATGCACCTGTGCATCTCTGCTTTGGCCCTGCCCACTTCATCTTCTATTGATCTATGAAATATTGCCAGGATGAAGATCATAAGGATGCCATAGGATGAAAATTTCCCAATCTTGCTGTAAAGAATTGCACAAGGACTAGTTCTTATTAAGAGTGGGAGTTGGCTCTCTTCTGGAATTCATGTCCTGCCCATTCTTACAGTTTCATCATAGTTACCTTGCACTATAGTCCCTGGAGTTTTTCTCTATAGCTTCCTCACATTTCTAAAAGTGTTTGTCAATGTCATAATTGTTCTAATATGTTCTGAAATGGTATTTGTTTCCACAGCCACTGCAGAGGCTGATCCTACGAGCCCTGACAGCTTGTCATCATCACAAAAGGGGAGATTTTTCTCCAGATCAGCCTATAGTATTTGTTTCTTAAAATCTTAAAAAGAGATCATTATTCAGCTTATTTAGTCAGAAAACATTGTTGGGTAGGAAGTAGACAAATACCCTGGTATCTCACCGTGAAGACAATGAAACAGAGATCCAAGCTCATCATACAGTGAAAGTAGATTTGTCATTAATCGTTTTCTGTTTTGAAGAAATTCTGGGCAATTTTGCAAAATGTAAAGTGAGACCCATGAAGCACTCGCCTCCTTTTGAAGGCCAATAATGGAAAAGTCCTTTGGAGATAACGTAGTTCCACCTGTTCAACCATGCTTTTCAAACCGCTAACTGGGGGGTTGGCCTTTTCCTCATTTAGGGAAGAGTCTAAGTTCTAGAAATAGTTTGGGGAAAAAAGGCGGGGGATTCCACTTTTGTTGCCATTTTGGCTTTTTCTTCCTCATGACCATGGAGGGGTAGGGGGATAAACAGGAGACTGAAAGGGTGGAGGAGTTCACATGAAAATTCCCCACACCCCAGTTAACTTTGTGATGCACAAGGGCCATTTGTCCTCTTTACTAGGATTTTAAGTAGTACTGTTTTGGAGTCAACAGAAGGATGCTTTGTTTGATTGAGTTAGATAACCGCAATCCTTCTATCCTTCTCTGCTCCTCAATCTTCATGCAGCCATGATTCCTAGGCAATCAAGCCTGTTTTTCCAAAGCCAAGTGGTCACTGAGATCAGTGTTGCTCATCAGACCCTGGATCACATAGGCAGCTGGCGACTTGTGGGCCAGATGCGTCATGCATAAGCCACGCCCACTCCACATCCGTGAATGGGAAAAAAATCACAAAATGTTATGTGATGGCAATGTCAGATGGCGAGTTTGCTTCCCATTAGATAGAGACTAGCTGCCATTTGAGAATTATAAAGGAGGAAAAACAGACTTTCTCCAGCTAATAAATATTGTGCTTAATTGGATAAATGGCCTAATTATTAATATATAGAACACTTATTCCATTCTTATGAATCAATGTATTTTATACACTTATACACTACAACTTATATATATCTTCTCCACCCAATTGGTTACTTATTTCCATCACACGTGTAGTATACTGTTATGTGCTCCTTCTATATAGTTTTATTATTCTATGCCATATGTTCTATGCCATATGCTAAATAAATAAATATTGAGATCTGTCAATTTGGGAGTCTGACCTTCAGGATAAATGAAACTTTATAGGGTAAGTTAAATAAAATACTGACTCTTATTTATGCTTTAGTTTCAGGGAATAGTGATAATGCTTTGTAAACCACTGGGAGGCAGCATTAGCCTAAATTTACCTTCTCAGTGGCCTCTTATTTCTTTTTAGCACCTCAGGAGTTTATTGTTAAAAAGAATGAAAACAAATGAAAATTGTACTGCAAAACACATTGAGTGAACCCACTAGATGGGCTGTGTTGATTATCCCACCCTTGCTTTTAGTGGTTAGACATCTTAAATATTAAATCAAGTGTATTAAAATGGGGCTTATTATGTGGCCCTTTGCCAAATTCTTTGCAGTTCTGATTTCATAGGGTTCTTCTGCAACTCCTTGATTCTGATCTTTAGAAAGGGAAGGTCAAGTCATCCTATAGCCTACTACAGCTTTTGTGAACCTCTGAGAGTTTTTCCTTTTTCCCTCTGGTGAAATAAAATGAGACAGGAGATAATCTAATGCTTGGAGAACACTAGTTATGACTCCAAATTATAGATCATCATCAGTACGAGGAGTGATGATATATGCATTTTGTTGTTGCAGTTAAGCTCTGCCATTTCATGTTCAAGTTGCCCCTACAAATATGTTAGGGACAGTTTGCGTTGCAACATCCTGAGGAACATTTCAGCCTCCCCTCCCACAACCAGGAGCCATAGATGCCTGTGGTTTAGAACATACCACTTAGCACTTATATACCACTTCACAGTGCTTTATAGCCCTTTCTAAGCGGTTTTGCAGAGTCAGCATATTGCCCCCAACAATCTGGGTCCTCATTTTACCGACCTTGGAAGGATAGAAGGCTGAGTCAACCTTGAGCCGGTGAGATTCAAACTGCCAAACTTCTGGCAGCTGGCAGTCAGCAGAAGTAGTCTGTAGAACTGCATTCTAACCATTGCACCACATGGCTTATATGCTTAATAACGTGCTGCAGGCAACAAAGTTGAGACAAATAATTGGGTATGGTCATCAATGTTGTACAAACATGGCCAAAAGAATATCAAAGGAAGAGAGAAAAGGACCCTTCTTGGCAGTTGGCATATTCACCACTTTCCATACTTTTATGTAGTACAACTCCTGAAGACATTACATTATCTGGATATAATTTAATGGAAACCTGATCTAATCTATTTCAGCTTCCTACAGACCTGAGAAAGGAAACCAGCTAAAAGAATCTTCCATTAATTTCCCTTTCTTTTTTAAATGGGTAGAAAAGACTTGTCAAGAAAGTTTAAAAGTTGATTATTATAATACCCTTCCATAAGTATTGCTTCTTTTTGTGTTACCATATTGAAAGCACTGGAGAAATGGTTCTTCAGATTTGTGTTGTCATTTAACACACAGTTCTTCAACCTACCCTACTCCAGATATATTGCACAATTCCTGTCTGGGTACTTCTGGGTACTTTCAGATAATCAGATAATGTTTCCTAGCTTTTAATATTCAGTTAAAATGCATTTGAGATTTTGAGTCTATAGAATCAGGATCGGAAAGGATTTGGGAGGTCTTTTAATCCAACCTCCTGCCCAGTGCATGAATCCTTACACCTTCCCAAACAAATGGCTGTCCAGTCTTTTCTTGAAAACCTTCAGTGATGGAGCACATACAAGTTCAGAAAGAAGGCTGTTCCATTGCTTAATAACTTGCAAACTATGACAAGCTAATTAGTATCATCCTTTTGTCTAGCAGTAGAATATAAAGAACTGTCAGCCTATCAGTGCTTGGAAGCCATTGAAAAGTTTGTTCTGATCCTTGTAGACCTGTGCCTAAACTCACACATCTTCTTCCCTTCATGAAAATAAATTGCTGGTGTTTCCTCAAATTCCTATGCTTTCCATAGTAGCAAACTTCTGTTGTTTCAAACCAATAATTCTGTATTTGCACTGCTCCGGCATGCTACTATGACAACATCCCAAAAGGCAGCAGACAGGAAAAATCCGAGAACTCAGACTGCCCATATAAGCACAAGTCAATGATTTGTCCTCATGTTTTAAGGTGTTTTTTGTTTTTGTTTTGCTTCTCGAAACGGCATTTCTCCATCCACAGATAGAACTTGGAGGGCCAGAATCAGGGGTGGGATTCTACCAGTTCACACCTATTCGCTAGAACTGGTTGTTAACATTCTAAGCAGTTTGGAGAACCGGTTGTTAGAAGAAATTACTGGCCTAATCCTGTAAGGAAG
Source organism: Notechis scutatus (assembly GCF_049901735.1). Lineage (NCBI taxonomy): Eukaryota > Metazoa > Chordata > Lepidosauria > Squamata > Elapidae > Notechis > Notechis scutatus. The sequence continues at coordinate 46,240,309 of NC_142010.1, forward strand.
GCAGGAAGGAAACATTCTGGTGTTGCTTACGGAAACTGCATCTCCATTAACCCTTATTACCATGTTTCTCCAACAATACAGCCTTCCCCAATAGGAAGTCCCAGCATGTTTTATAGGCATAAAATCAAATTAAGCCCCTCCCCCCAATTAAGGCCTATATTAAACATATGAAATGGGGGGGGATGGCGGGGGGGCTTGCCATTAGGAAGTACTTTTGTTGCATACCCGGATATGGTGCTGCCTGCGTTGGTGTTGGTGGGGCACTTTGTATCGGGAGACCTTCCGCCACCATTGCTTTCCCTTCTCCCCATGCTGCTGGTGTTTGGCACAGCCACACGCGGCCAGCCAGGGTTCCTCCCTGCAACCGGAGCCCGGTGGAGACACTCGGCTTCATGTGCTCCTGTCGCCGCCTTCCCTTCGCCTTCGAAGGCAAAGCCAATTCTTTTAAAAATGACATCCTACTACCGGTACAACAAAGCCTCCCCTGCCTGAGAGGGCAGCCCAATGCCACGTGGGGAGGCGAATCTCCCAGGGCCGCAGCGCAGGATCGGCCCACCCCGGGAGAAGCGCCCAGCTGCCATCCCTGCCTGGTGCCAGGCAGAGCGGAAGAGCTTCGCCTGGGGTGCCCAGCACAGCTGACAGGCGGGCCCTCCTGCCCGGCAGCAGAGCTCTCGCCAAGGCAGCGAGCGCCTCCCTGCCGGGCCTACCACTCATCCTGCCAGGGCCGCGCCAGAGCCATGCGGGCTGGGCAGAGCTGGGAAAGCGAGCTGCAGGTGCGCGCCTGCCTGCCAAATGAAAGAGCCGGGCCGACCCGAGCTTGGCTTTCTTCCCAAGTCCCTCCAGCCCGAACCCGAAGGGGCTACCGGGAGAGGCTGCCCGAGGCAATGATAGCGCCCACCCATCTGTGGACAGGGACACGAGGCGACGGCAGCGCTGCTTCCCTGGCTGGCAGGACCGGTGGAGAGAGCCCGAAGCCGCCCATCCTTTCCACCCCTCGCCCAGCCCGTCCCCATCCCCACGCATGTCCAAATGCGCTGGCAGCTCCAAACACTGCAGGCGCTCACTTGGTGGGGCTCAGCTCGGAGGAGGACATGGCGCAGACCGTCACCTTGCCTCCCTGTCCACGAATGGGTAGGCGCTATCACTGCCTCGGGTAGCCTCTCCCGGTGGCCCCTTCGGGTTTGGGCTGGAGGGACTTGGGAAGGAAGCCAAGCTCGGGTCGGCCCGGCTCTTTCTCTTGGCAGGCAGGCGCGCACCCACGGCTTGCTTTCCCGGTGCTGCCCAGCCAGCATGGCCCTGGCGGGATGAGCGGAGGGTCCGGCGGAGAGGCACTCGCTACCTTGGCAAGAGCTCTGCCACCGGGCAGGAGGGCCTGCCTGTCAGTTGCGCTGGGCACCCCAGGCGAAGCTCTTCCGCTCTGCCTGGCGCCAGGCAGGGATGGCGGCTGGGCACTTCCCCCGGGGTGGGCCAATCCTGCACTGCGGCCCCGGGAGATTCGCCACCCCACGTGGGGTTGGGCTGCCGTCTAGGGCGGGGGAGGCTTTTTTTGTACCGGTAGTAGGGTGTCATTTTTAAAAGAATTGGCTTTGCCTTCGAAGGCAAAGGGAAGGAGGCGACAGGAGCGCCTGAAGCCGAGTGTCTCCTCTGGGCTCCGGTTGCAGGGAGGAGCCCTGGCTGGCAGCGCATGTCTGCGCCAAATGCTGCGGCGTTGCTCTAAATGAGAAGGAAGAAGGAAAAGCAACGGTGGCGGAAGGTCTCCCAATACGAAGTGCCCCACCAACGCTGAGGTCAACATCCAAGCCGTCGCCACCCGCCTGCCTGAGTATGCAAGGGGGGGAATTAAGTCACCCCCGAAAAGACAGCCTAGCCGTTTTTTCGGGGGTCAAAACAAAATAAGGCCCGGACTTATTTTGTGAGAAACATGGTACATTCTTGGCAGGACTAGATTTCCTGTCTCTGGAGCTTCTCTGGAGTGTTTTTTCCCCCTCCTTTGCTGGTACTTTGCTTGTGTGGAGTGACCATTCAAAGTTACAATGGCACTGAAAAAAGTGACTTATGACCATTTTTCACACTTATGTCTGTTGCAGCATCCCCACAGTCATGAGAGGCCAGGCGAGGAGATGCGTGCCTCGATGTGAGTGATATTGAGTTGGCCATGCCCAGCCAATAACATGACCACAAGCCACACCCACCCAGTCACATGACCATCAAGCCACGCCCACCACCTAAGCCACGCCCACAGAACCGGTTGTTAAAAATTTGAATCCCATCCCTGGCCAGAATATATTGAAACTGTTCAGTTATACACCACCCCAGTTACAACTTAAATGATTAAGGGGGGACTCATCTTGTATAAGTACCAGGATTATGCCTTTTGTCTGGAATATTTCAACAGAAATCACTTGACATCATCATTTTGCTAACAGGGTTCCAGTATTTTAACAGTAACCCAAGAGAATTTACTGAGGAAAGTAGCTTCCCTTCCTTAATATGTAAGGATCTAAAAGAAAGTGATAACCTTAATCATGTTAATTGAAGTGCTTTAATTCACTTTTTAATTAAACTTAGTGGATTACATTGCATGAATTCTCATGAAGGCTGGCACCTTATTTTAATTATGTTTTCTCCTCTTGTTAGTTGAATAGACAGAGGTTCAAGGCATGCAGTTTTTCCTTTAAAAAGGCTGTGACAAGGAAAAGATCACTTGCCATGCATTTGTTTGAAAATAATAGAAGCTTTTCTTAGAAAGGGATGAAAGCTACAGGTCTCTACTTTTAAACGTTTTTCAGAAATGCACCCAAAATTCCCAGCCAATTTAGTGCAATGGAATTTATATTTTTAAAACCATAAGCAGATAAGTGTATGAAATATTCTAAAATAAGTGACTTCAGCAAAAGGATTAAACTTCTTTCTTTGCACCCATGTGCTTTTCTCGGTCTGGATTGTACCATTGCATGCTTACCATAAGCATCAGTTTGCCCTAATTTTGACCCATGGAGCTGATTTAAGCTGCATATAAACCATTATAAATACTCTGTATAAGTAACCTTGCTTTTTCACTACTGGGAAAATTAGTTACATATAGTAAACTCTTTAAAAAAGGATTCAACTGCGGCACATCAGTAGATCATCTTTGCAAAGGATTTACAATTAGCTTTTCATTCACTCGTTCACTCATTCATTCATTCAATTTAGACAATGGCCCATTTGCTGAAGATCTCTGGATGATTATCAGAGTATTAAACACATCAAATATATATCAAATCAATAGAAACACACACCAAGTACAGATACTGTAACTCACAGACACTTTTATGAAATTGGCTCAGATAAAATCCTGTCCCAAGGTTTGAGAGAAGAATCAGATCTGGAGGGCCTTTCTAAAGGCTGGTAGGATCGTGGCCATCTAAATTTCAAGAGCATGTTCTTTGCAAGGCAGGCATGGTATCCAAGAAGGCATACATCTCCATAGTACCACTGAGGATTGTTTAGGAATAATGTTATGTTGGAGATATGCCCATAACTACTCATAGTTCCCAGCTGTACCTTTGAAAGCAGTAGTAGCTATACCTGTCCCTTTAAAGACATTGCAATGGTCATTGCTACCAATTCTGCATTTCATTTTTCTTGCTCTTGGTGCAGATTGGACTCAACTGGTCAAGTTATAGAAAGTAAATTAATACCATGTGTCAAGGTCCAGATGGTCAAGATACAATTTACAAAGGTGATCAAAATAGAGAGGTTGGCTTTCTATTGTGTACATATAGTATATGTCTGGTCTATGTAAATTAAGTCAACTTAGAGAGGTGATCAATGTAGGAAGGTGATCAACTATGGAGATTTTACTATATGTGGCTAGCCTCCTACAAGATTCTACATATTAATTGGAAGGGTTTTTTTTCCTTTCTCGTGGACATGTATTATTCTATTATTTCTTATATTGTTCTCACTCTTTTTAAATATTGTATGCTATCCAGAGCCTTCAGGGAGTTTGATAGCCTTAAATATTTGCCGAAGAAATCAATTTGTTGTTTTAATAATTTCACACTAGTCTCAGTGAGGCTAACCAATATTTATAGTATATGTAAAGTAAAGAAGCAAATGCTACTTATCTTTTAAATTTTGAATTTTTCATGTTTTTGTTTTGTGATGTATATTTCCATGTTTAGAAAGGCAGCCTAAAGAATTAGTTATATTTTGGGTCCTAAAGATGATGATGATGATGATGATGATGATGATGATAATAATAATAATAATAATAATAATAATAATAATAATAATAATAATAATAATAATAATAATAACGACAGAAAGTCTGGATAGTGGATGTGGCAGTGCCTAGAGACAGTAGAAGAGAAGAGAAAGAACCAGAGAAAATAACAAAATACAAAGATGTACAAATAGAAATAGAACGACAATGGCAAAGGCAAGCAAGGGTAGTACCAATATAATAGGCTCCTTGGGTGCAATCTCAAAACAATTGGGGCACCACTTGAACACCATTGGCATTGACAAATTCACCATCAGTCAATTGCAGAAGGCAGCTTTACTTGGAACAGCTTCCATCATGTGACAATATCTGTAACACCCTCAAACATCCAGATTTACCTATCCCAGGTCCTTGGTAAGGACTCAATAGGTAGACAAAAATGCCAAACCCAGTCTGAACATCTAGCTGACTATGCAATGATGATGATGATGATATGATAAACACCCATTTTTGCCTAAACATTGTTAGTTTGCACTTATTGTTCTCAGCGGTCCTCCAGGGAATCATTTGAATGAAAATAAAATTTGAAGTGGATTGTCAGGAAGTGACAGTATGATAAACAACTGGATTTAGCTTTAGATACTGTCAGTGAGATGTATAAATGCTGTCCAAAATGAATAATGTTCTCAAGGACTTGGCATTTGAAAAGAACAATTCCACTGAGTTTGAAAACTCCTTCTCATTCATTCACTCATTCATTCATTCCAATAGCATTTTCTGCTAGAAATTACTTAAAGCAGCTCATTAGACACCCATAGGACCATTTCCTCATTTGTGATTTACAGCAGCCCTTTCTATGCCAATAAACAGTAATGAAGACAGCTTTTTTATTGCGGCAGTAATGGCTGGGTGACACTGTAATATGCAATCCCTAATAGGAAAATGGCCATCGAGGGCAACTCAAAAGTGCAAAATAGCACATAAGTATTTAAAATGGGTGGAATCCATCTACTTACCCATTTCCTAGGCTTATATGTTGCTCCAGCCCAGAAGGACTGTGAACAACTTACATTCCCATTTTTTTCTGACAGAAAACAAAAATAGAAAAAATATAAGAAAGTAGATACAGACAATTACTGCTAAGAACAATTAATAAATTCCAAATACCTCCAAGGTGAAATTTCCCAACACTTCTTCTACAATGCTTTTGCCAAGTTTTAGACTTGCAGTTGCTAACTGCAATACATTTCATATTTAGATCCAAGAATTTAGATCTTGCCACACCCAAATCATCACAGCAGGTAGCAATGCCAAGGTGGCCTTGATTGGTTTAGAAAACTATGCACGAGGTTAAACCTGAATATTACTGGGAGGGAAAGCACCAAAAAAAATCAGGGGGTCTGTGAACTAAATTTGGAAGCCAGAAAAACATGTTGAAAGAAGGGAAAGGAAAAATATTTTCATGTGTGCCAATAAACCGCAAAGATGTGGTGGGCTCTAGTGAGGGATTTTTTTAAAAAAACTTTGCCCTTATATCACATTCAAATGATCTATGAGGTGGGAAATCCAGTGTCCTGCACTAGTATACTAATAGTTAAATTAATAGAATGTAATATATAATAAATGGTTTTCAGTCATGCTGTCTAAGCTGCAGAAAATTTTCAGAGCCTTAATAATAGTTGCATAATTAGAGTATGTTAATTATACCAATTACTTTTTATGATCAATATGTGATTTTTGGATTTGTAATTAATCATATGGCTCTTAGCACTACTAATTGCTTTTTAATACACTACATTCCTGCCAATACTATATTGGATCACATTCAAATGATTATTTCATTTGAGTTTCATGTTCTTTTTTTCCCAGGAGACAGATCAAATCTCCCTCTGGGAGCTGAAAAGAAGGAGTATCAGACACCATCAAAGAGCAACTGCTGTCCTGAAGAAACCAGAAACCAAAGGAAATGATGGAATGTGGAACAAAATGGTGGGATGGCATTCACACGAGTTACATCCTTGAGCCTCAAGGTGTAACATCAAGAGATTATAAAGGTTAAGGTTTGTATTGTGAGTCAAAATATACATTTCATTTTGTCATTACTTTGCAAGTTGTAATGGATGCCTATGATGTTTGTCCTAATCACACATTTCTTGCCAGTGTTACTATTTGTTATATTATTACTGCTTGTAAATATGAATAAATACAATTGTTGGGCCATATCATGAAAAGCTGAAGATATCCAGTTAGGAATTCCAGATGGAAGAGTCTGCCAAAATTGAATATAAACACAAAGATCATCCTCAAAATTGAACCTGATTCATGGTATTGGTCCCAGATGGCATTGACTTTGATGTAATTTGACTTGTGTCAATAAGCCTGCATTTCTGCTTATACAAATGAGCTTCCATAAATTCTTGTGCCCCATGCTATGTTGTTCTAGAAGAGGGATGTCAAACTCACGATGACACATTGTCATCACATGACATATCACAATTTCTCCCCCTTCGCTAAACCAGGGGTGGGCATGGCCAGTGTGTGTGATGCATTCAGCCAGCAGCCTGCGAGTTTGATACCCCTGTTCTAGAATATCCTTTAGTCCTTAGGAACAACTCTGTGGGGATATGAGGGGTTGCAATGAGAAGTCAGGAAAGCCCTTAATAAGGGGCGAAATTCTCATGTTTCTCTAAATTCAGTTTATTATTTGTACAGTTATTATTTTTTTGCATTGTCATACTTTAAAAAAATTAATATGAGAAAAGAGACTTTTTCATCAGGTTACTTTCTAAAGCCAAAAGGAAAAAATCTTCAGTAAAGGACATCATTAAAGAAATAACTAATTACTGTGACACTTGGTAACAAGGCAAGACAACAGCAGAAGTAATTGCCCAAGAAAGGGAACAAAGAAATTGACAAGTGAGGAAAAACTAGAAACAATGTAATTTCAGTTGTGGATAATTAGTTACATACTTTCAAAATGATGCACTTAAGAAGTGGAATTTAGAAAAGGACATTAAATGAAATGCATATGAATTAGAACTCTGTTAAAATTTCTACTCCCTTTCCAAAAGCTGTTTTTAAGTCAATGTCTAACATACGGTATTATTGCTAGAACATTTTATTTTTCCTCAATGGAAATGCCATTAGATCATTTCAAGTATGGCTCTAATCCAAGCAAATAGTAGAGTTGATGGGTTGACATGTTTTGGATTGCACTTTTATTATGCAGTCAAGAGTTTCATTCTTCTCTTCTTGCTTAGCAAACACCTTGTCACTTTTTAAAATGACTTTCAGGATGATAGAAAAATCTTGCCATCCAAACTTAGAGAACTAAGAGAAGTGAATAATGATTTTCATTATAAATGAACATGGGGTCCAGATCATGCTGGGTCCAAGCGGAAGCTCAAATGAAAATGAAACTCTTGACTGCATCTCTACTTTGTTGTCCCTGTTGTCCTTTTCCTTTATCATTCTTCCCTACATCTCTCCTGAGACTCCAAATAGCACTTGGCCAGCAGGTGTTGAAACTACCAAAATGAAAGACACAGACAGGAATTTCAATGAGACTATTGTGGGCATACTGGGATCAGTGCAAATACATAGCAATATAAAATGCACCAGAAAATATCCTAACTTGTGCTTCATCTTGTCCTGAAAAGTTGGGAAGGACCAGCATTGATCATACTGTTCTCACTTTGTTTTCTCAGAAATTCACTTAAGTACTCCTAAGAATTTAGAACTGCAGCCTGATGCCCATTGAATCAACTGTTGTAGTAGATGGTTGGCATCTCCTGAAATCTGTTAAGATCTCTATTCCTATGTAACATAATATTTACTAATGACTTTAAACCAAGAACTAATTACTGGAAAACAATAAATAAACCATCTCTCTCTCTTTCCCTCTCTCTCTCTCTCTCTTATCTATCTATCTATCTATCTATCTATCTATCTATCTATCTATCTATCTACCTACCTACCTACACCCATTCTACACTTTTTTTCTCCCTCTCCCTCTCCCTCCTCTTCCCCCCTCTCTCTCTCACACACACTTTCCTAGGAGGCTTCTGAGAAACAAAGTCAATGGGGAAGCCAGATACATGTAATGCTCACATGATTTACTTAACAGGTGCATTGCTTTGCTTTAAACAACCCTGGCAAAAGGGTTCACAAATTCATAGATAACCCAGTTAGGAAGCCTCTTGCATAGCAATGGACATTCTGTTCTCACTTGTGATCATAGGTTAAGGAATATATATATTGGCCCAGTTAATTAAAAATGGAAAAAAGAAAAGAAATAAAAATACGGCTACATAGGCTCATACAAATGTAAACATTTATTGATGTCACCATTAATCTGTGATATACAAATTGCAATATTAAAATCCACCAACAGAGATTTTCCTTGGATTAATTATCCTTCAGTATGTAATAAGAGTCCAAATAAACAAACAAAAAGAAAAAAAATCCCACATTTTCTTAGAAAGTATATTGGCCTCTGGAAAAATTCTAAGCTTATTTCAGATGATTTATTTATTTCACAATGATTTTAAACCTTCCCGAGTTTGCAAATCCCGGATGTTGAACAATTGAGTAAAAATACAGAATCAAATAAAAGAATGTGCATTTATAAGAAATCCTCCAGGCAGCCAAAGGAAAGATTCAATCATGGCTGGAAGCAAAGTGGAATAGGGGTGTTTTAAAGGGAAGGGGCTCTGGAAGCCAGCAACTGCAACAGAAAATGTCCTGTACCGTTCACCTCATGTACAGTGGGGACTCTAAACATGCCTTCTTGCAATATAAATGTAATACAATATATTAATTAAGCTGAATATTTAAATTGCTGTACAATCTACCCAAAATTAGATAGAACATTTATATAATCTTTTTTTTAAAAAATCCCAAAATACTGTATGTATTCAATTGAACATTAAGAATAGTTCCAGTCAACTGTAAATCTTGAATCTCACGTAATTGTCTAGCAAAACAACAGTCCAAGACCAAATTAAATGTAAAAGGAGATAAATACCACCCTAAAAGAATTCCATGATACAACTTAAGCGTGGAAGGATGGAAAAATAATGGTACTTCTGATTGTTGAAGGACAAGAACTAGAATAATCCATGATGGTCCAACCAACTATGCTTAATTGATGTTCAAGTATGTGAGAAAGATTTTGGGAGACAGGTGAAAATATACTTCCTAGGGAAGGGTCAGATAAGAGAGGGCATAGTTGACAGCTCTCTCAGAAGGACTGTCTCTAGTTTCTTTGACTGTTTAAGGAGATGATGAATGATCATTCAGAATTGCAAGATTCTTTTAACATTCTTACAATAAAGTGGAATTAGCTCATCAGGTCATGTTTTCTGTCTGGTTTACCAGGGTAGGCTAACATCAGTCTTGCAAGTCTCATAATTCTCTTCTGAAGAGAGGAATTTCAGGAATGGCTTCCAATTCTCAAGGATACCATAGAACCTTTTTTCTAATTCACAAATGACATATTTCAGAAATATGTAGTGTGCTTTAATGACATATAAGTTCCTTCTGAAGAACCCTCCTTACATGTCACCCATGTCAGAAATATATTGCAAAAACTTATGGAATGATAAACTCTTTGTCGAGTTAGAAAAGTATCCCTTTGACCTGCTCAATTAGACTCTTTGGGCTATGGAATTTTCACAGAAGACATATGGATGGATCTAGCAAAAGGTACGTGCTATGGCACATGTGTAAATGCACACACATGCACACACACACTAATATAAAAGATGTAGAATGCTTTCTGGACTTTCCTAATTTCTACAAGAAATTCATCCCTAATTTTGCTACCCATGTAAAACTACTGTTCCAGCTCCTAAGAAAGGGTCCCCAATTCTCCTGATTGACCCCGGAGCAAATGGCATTTCAGGTTCAAGTTAAGTTGCTTCTTAACAACTCCTCTGCCATCCCACCCCTCCCACTCTTTTGTTGTGCAGACAAACATTGTACTCTGAGCAGAGAAGGAGGAGGGGCAAATTTATTACTGTGTGTGTTATGTCTGGGAACGTGGGCTCAAGAACGGAGACGAGGCATCGAAATAGTGACTCCAACTCTTTATTAGTGACTTCAGAACAGAGCGAAATACTTGGGCAGCAGCAGCTCCTTTTATAGAGCTGGCTGCTGTCACAACACCCAATGGTTTGAGTTTGCCACGCTGTGAGCGTCCAATCAGCAGCGACCCGCTGTCAGCCAATCAGATCAGCCAAAAACGACCAATCACGATCCGCTATCAGCGGGCCAATCCGAAGTGCAGGTTTACTAACCTGTCGTGGAAAGAAAACTATTAGAATTGCAAGCCAACGAGCTTGCTTAGTTCGGAACAGTGTGCCTTCTTCCCAGGCAGAAAGAAACTATGATATTTTCAATAAAGAGTTCCTGGCAGTTCTCGCTGGTGTTTACCTGGGATGACAATATGCCAATCAGTGCCTCTTTTTTGGAGGGATCATTTTTCTATTGTTGAATCTCAGGCCTTTTCTTGAAGTTTGGTTGAACCAGTATTGTTTCATTGGTAGCATTGTGTGAGTCAGTGGCCCAATAGATTCTTAATAATCACAGTATTAGATGCTACTGGTGGGGGAACAAGATATATTAGGAAAGCAAATTAGTGCTCTCATGCAAGTAACAATTACCATGAGGAAGATGGCCCAGATAACCACAGCATTTGAAAAAAAGAAAGCCTTAATAAACTTGCTTTTTCTCTCAAATCTCTCTCTTCCTCACTTGCATGCAGACATGTGGATGTAGAAGTGGTTTATTAAATAAGGAGCAATTGGATAATTTCACACATCATGTGAGGCATAAATTAGGATTTAGTAACCATTTATAAACCAAAACATAATGACTTGATATGACAGCCAGTTTGGCGTAGTGGTTAAGACAATGGGAAGCTGTGAGTCCAAGTCTTGCCATAGCCATGAAAGCCAGCTGGGTGACTTTGAGCCAGTCATTCTCTCTTAGCCCAACACACTTTAGAGGATTGTTGTTGTGAGAAAAATAGGAGGAGGAAGATGTGATGGGATATGTTTGCCCCTTTGAGTTATTTGTAAAAATAATAAAGGCAGGAGATAAGTAAAAAAATGATCACGGAGATCACTTTTATTCTATTGTAAGTGAAGTAGAGGGTACATGTGAACATGCTGTTTATATGCCCATCACTGCCCAAGCTGCTGCATTCTGGACCAGCTGTAGCTCCCAGGTGGTCTTCAAGGGAAGCCCCCAATAAAGCACATTATAATAATGCAATGTTGAGGTGACCAAGGCATGAAGGGATTCCTATTCCAAGACCTGGTGCAGTACATCAGATGAATCTGTGCAAGCTGTCTTGCGGCTGCCACTTGTTCTTTAAGCAGGAGTTGTGACACCAAAGATTGGAGGGAATGGATGAATGGACAGATGGAATGTCTCCACAGGTTTTGCTCTCCAATCTATGTCTATCTCTACAAACAGCAAGAAGCCAAACAGCAAGATCACAGCTCACCAGCTCAAATCCCCCAGTAACTAAGACCAACCTGAGCACAACCAAGCCCCCACCTGAACAGAACACACCTCCAGCCAATCAGAACATGGCCAACCCCCCAACCAATCAGAACACAGCCAAACCCCCAACCAATGAGAACACACCCCCACTAGCAGTTAAAAGGAAGAAGCAGCTGCAAGCTCACATCACTCTGAGAAGCACAGAGCTGAAGACAGAAGCCTGAAGATGATGAATGAGACTTCATCGAAACGTTGCCTAGATACTTCCAATCTTACGCGGGAGAAAACCCGAATAACCAAAGATCCACATACAAATACCCACGAGAACCTCAGAAAACAAATATATATATATGTCTTCCCAGTCAAACTATTTTTCAGACTGATGAACAGAAAAAAGGTGGAAACTGAGTAGATGAGATCATCTTGATGTGCTCTGTTAATTCACATGAACACAATGATTTTGTAAAGGGAGTGGTGCGGTGCCCTAGAGGTGGAGTTCTTGCCTCACAATCAGGAGGCTGTGAGTTCGATCCTAGGTAGAGGCAGATATTTCTCTTTCTGGGCACAATGAGAATATATCTGCTGAACAAAACTCTGCATTGGAGACAGGGAAGGCATCTGGCCAGTAAACACTCTGCTAGCTCCATTCAGTTGCCCAGACTCCACCCCACAAGGGATTATGGGTTGTTAAAAGAAGAAGATGATGATAGTGATTTTATAAAGATTGCATTTTAGTATATTTCTCCCTCTTTGCCAAAGTTCAATCTATTTAAAATTATTTTTCACATTTTCATAACAATGCAAAGAAATACTGCTGTATGTAATTTATATCTCACTCCCAACAAGTCAGGGCACCCAGTTCACATCATCAAATAAACATAGGTAGTACTTACAATAGCAAGATGCCAACTGCACTATTAATAAGCTAGGCTGGAAATGGTTAAGAATGGAGCAACAATTAGTAGCCAAGCTTTTAAAGGGCATTAAATTGAGGAGGCTCTGAACTGTTTCCCTCAGTTGTGAATCTGATAGTAATAGGCTCCAAAGCCAAGTCCTTTCTGATTGGTAGATACAGACTGGTAAATGTATATGAGATGAGATGGTATTTTAAACAGCTTGTTATTTGGACTTTAAAAGTGACAGGTAGCAATTAATGAAATAGTCATTACTGCAAAAGTTTACTTGTCTTTGGTATATCTATAAACACAACTTTTAAAAAGAGACAATACTTATCTGTTATATAAGCACCTTTTATTTTCAAATGCAAACTTCCAGCTGGATTTATTCAGCATTGCCTTCTAAATCTTCAAGCTATTTCACAGGCGTCCACCATCTTAGGTACAATCAATAACTACTACTGACTAAAAGCTTTATCCATTTACTATACTCCAATGGCAAAGAGCATATCGAGCTTGCTAGTTGGAGGTCAGAGACCCTGCAATGAAATCACTCTGCCTGTTGTCTGTATGCTCTTTGGCAGTTGCCATTCTCTCTTTCATCTGACAAGAGCTTCCATTCCTTTCTTTGATTTCCTGCCTTAGCTTTGATAATATCATGCTCCATTTGCAATGGAAATGCAGTGCAGACAAAGACCCTTTATTCGAAACCAGTGATGATGCGAATGGGGAAATAACAGTAATAAGGCTCTTATACACATGAGGCATACTTTGTCCTGGAACAGAAAGTGAGGAAGCAGTTAATTGCTACTGGCAAGACTTTGGAATAAGTAACAATAAAGTTTAGGTTATTGCCTTACATTTCCAAATATTTAATCAGTTGGGTAATGTTCTGTTTTATTTTCCTAACCAGATTATCTAAAATGTAGATGTAGATTCATGTATTGATCTAATAAATTGGTAAAATTAACTTGATGGGTTCTGAAGCATTTCTTGAAGTTGCTGTACCAATTTTAAAAAATGGGGGGTTTCTTTATATAGGGGGTCTGTGACAATATGGCCAAGGGCCATACAGAAAGAAATGCTGAACTTATGTGCATTTCCTCCAGCTGTTTTACATAGAGCTTTTACATATTCCTTCAGAATATTTTTGGCTGGGTATGTTTACTGAAATAATTCTGCTGGGAAAAAGGTATCTGGATGAAAGAGTATCTGGAATGACAAGACTTCATCAACCTTAGCCTTTGAATAGGCAAAGAAGAAGGAAGACTTTGGGAGCTGCTGCTTAAATTCTTTTTCTCTGAGTAGAGGCAGGCAGGCAGGCAAATAAATAACTACTATACATTAAGTGTACTGAACTGTTTCAGCGCAAAATTTACTTGTGGGCAAATGGCTTTATTTGGGGAGGTATATCAGCTATACACATAGCTCAGTTGTCTATGAACTCAGATCGAGCACATATTCTGTGTTCCATCCTATTCTGAAGTATTGTTTTTGTTGTGAAATAGCAGGTATATCATGGTGTCAGAAACATTCTAGGGCTTGCTGGAAAACAACTGAATGAAAAATGAATCAGCTGAAGACTCCAGATAAGCTGAGCTTTGAAATAAATGTAGCTGTAAATTGGAAAATGTAGAAACGAGTGTTTAAGTTTACTGCTTGGCTAGTGACACTAATCAGAAGAAACATTCCAAACAACTTTATGGACATTGATAGAAAGTCACAATACAATGATTTAACACTTTATAGCGTGAAGAAGAAGCTCATAAACTACAAACTTGACAATTATGGCATACATACAAATTATATCACGTCAAAGTTTTGTGTTTGAGAAGAACAAGATGAGGAAATATAAATTATTATATCATTAATGCCCACTCTAAAATCAATCAAAAGATCTTGACCATGCAGTAAAATAGATGAATGTTCTAAAGAATAAGTAAGCAATCTCAACAAAAGTTTCTACAGACTTTGATATTATAGAAAATATATGAGAATACTATAACAAAAATTGTCTAACCACTTTAAAAAGTGAAGGATTTAATTATTTTGGAAGATATATAGAACGAAAGATAAAGCATTACAAAGTAGAGAAATATGTGTACTTTGTTAAGAGGCAAAATGTTTTACGGGATCATTCAAATTCAGATGAGGGAGAAGAAGAATGGTGTCTAGATTTACTTGCAAATCATTGTAAAGTTTAAAATGATAAATGAAGACAAACATGTATTGTCCTACTGTACTTCATGTTACAAAGCAGAAACTATGGACATTCACATCATTAACTTATTCTGAAAACAATAAGGAATGAGAATTGGCTTGTAAATATAAGGACAGCACTATAAAGTCAGAGGTCAAAATGAATTTGGGACTAAAAAGTACAATGAGTTTGAAAAGGAAATTGCATGGCTGTAGAATATAGGAATGAGTTTCAAAGACTATCCAATTACTGTTCAATCATATTAAATCAATTTTATTTTTGTGTTGATTTTACTTTTGTGTTGTATCTTTTCAAATTTTGCTGATCATTGACTGTATAAACAGGATTTCATTTCATATTAAATCCACAATTATTTTCAGTGGTTTGTGCCCCAGGAAAGGCTGTTATTTCACAGAGAGATTAATCTTGAATAAGTGGTGCAGCTTGGCATTACACTAAATGTAATCAAACCTATAGATGGGTAAATATTGCAATGTCACAGAGGAATCAGAAAGGAAGCAAATGAAAAAAACTGGCTGGATTTGAAATAAAGCTATTTTGAGGTGTTGAAAGGTGCCAAAATGCCTTTCTTTCGAGGATTCGATTTTTCCCGCTGGGAGAGCTCCAGCACAAGGATACGGACAACTGCTTGAAAACTGGATCTTTTTATTTTTCAGGAAGGCAGAGAACAGCGAGAAGTTTGCATTCCTGGGCTAGCTAGCTTCTTATGGTAAGTCCCTGGTTTTTTATACCCTTTTCTCCCTTTGTAAGTTGATTTGGTGTGAGTGTTTGTATTTGTGCCTAATGTTTCAAATTCTGTTTGAGTTTGTCTTTATTCCCGCCAGAGGGCAAACTCCACGGGGTGCGGAAGGCAAACTCCGCGGGGTGGCCAGATTGTTTTATTGGTTTTCTGTAATTTCTTTTAGCTTTAAGATAGTTTTTCGTATTTGTTCTGTGGCAATCTCCTGTCTGTCCCTTTTGTAATTTATATTTTGTGTCTTTTGTCTGTTTGTTTTGCTTATTTGGTATGTCCTGTGTTTGTAAGGGTTTTCTGAATTATCTTTTGTTTCCTTTTTTCTATTTGTCTAGTTTTCTTAATTACTCAGGCTTTTGTCTATAGGGATTCTTTAATACTTTTTATTTGATTCCTTTTCCTATGTAAGTTTGTTTTCTGGCTGGCCTGATGTTCCCCTTGGGCTTTTCCTGTTTTTTTGTGACATTACTGCCTTCGTGACATTCCCTTTCCACAGAGGGGGAAATTGTATTTTAAAATGTTTGTTCATGTAATATGTATACTTTTAAGTAAAACAAACAAACAAATAAATAATATTTATTATTTCCCTAAAGTTTAACAGAAAATAATACAAGAGAATGATTGGCATGGAATATTCAGTTATACTGAAGATACATTGATATAGAGAAATAATTAATAAGAACAAAAAGCTGGTGAAGAATAGCTGGGGGGAAATTAAAATTCAATGACAGAATTTGTAAATTTGACTAAGTACTTGAACAATCTGTTCATGCCTGAACTGTTGTTGGAATGTTTTGGGAAATGGTCAATGACTTAGCCAAGGTTGTCTACATCTACATAGTCTTACCTGATTTTCAAAAACATGTAAATCCTGATTAATTCTTGGATAGGAAATCACAAAAAATCCTCATAGTCAAGAAAATGAAAAAACAGTTCTGAAATCAATATAAAATCTTTTCTTCCTTCCTTTTATTTTTACCCCAGGAATAGCAACTATAGTGAACTCATTAATGCATTGGGGAATTGGGAAATGAATCTTGAGAAATAAATATTCTATATCAAAATAAATCTTCTTTCTTGGTATTAGTATAAAAATGGCAGAAAGAAAAATAAAAGTGTGGGAAATAATTGTTGATAAAAGCTTGAGAGATAACAGAAATAGGTCTGAAAGTTTAGTGGATTATCATTCAAAGTATATCTCTTGGAAAGATTAATTAGTAAAATTGAAATTGATATTGTATTATCAATCTATTTTGTAATTGTTGAAGACTTTATTACATTATTTGGTCTTCTGGTTTGTTGGAATTACTCTAAATTGAACAATATATCAACTGATAAATAAACAACATTTGGACTTACCATTCAGCTGCTAGTAAAACAATTAACCCTTTCCTTGCAGACTCTTAATACTACCTCATTACTTTAATCAAACACTGATTAATTCATTACCTCAAAACTTACAACTTTTCTACCTCATCACCTATATCAACGATTAGATAATCAATTTCTATAAAATATTTTATTAATGGTTTAATTGATTTATTGTTTTAATTGATTAGTGTGATTAGAGTGTTTAGTGCAAATAGTGTGATTACTGACTAGTTTAAAAGATCAAGATTCATGTAATTTAATTGAATAGTAAAACCAATGATTTAGTGAATTTAAATGAACAGTGTGATTAATGATTAGTGTAATTAATTGATTAGTGATTAGAGTAATTAATTGATTAGGCTGATTGTTGCTCAGGAATATTATCTGACTAGAGAGATTACTGCAATTGATTGTTTGATGTGATATTGGCTATATAGATTACCCAAAATTGTTCCTTTAATTAATTTAATCAACATACTATCTTAACAAACCTACCATGCCAAAAAAAGAAAATCCAATGTCAAACCACAACCTAAAGAGAAGATAATCCCCACCAATGAACCACAAGACTCCTGCACATGCCTTAAATGCTACAAAAATCTAAAGGATAATGAAAACTCCATCAAATGTTCTCTGTGTAAAAATACGCTCATCATGACTGCTTGGGATTAACCAAGCAATTTATTCAATACCTGGAATCATCCAATGAGTTTCCATATCTCTGCAAACCATGCAAACCCAAACTGGATCTGTTGGAAAGAGTTGATACCATTGAAACCATTGAAACATCCCTTAACACCATAGTAGCATCCCTGGATGCCGTAAAAAAAGAATATCCAACCTTGAAAAAAAAGACACAACGCAAAAACCTGAACATCCAATAGCTACTAACCACATCTCTACCCAACAACCACAACCCAATCCAAAACCCAATCCACAAATAAACACAACCCAGACAAATATTGATATCCCAATCCTCATCAGAGAAGCTGTTGAGCGTGAACGGAAACGTCCAAACGCCATCTTATTTGGTCTAGAGGACATCAATGACAATGATGACATCACAACTGTCCGAAACATCATCAGTGATTATCAAGCATCAACCATCTCCGCTGATGAAATACTTGACATTTCCCGCATTGGCCGAGAGCTCAAAAACAGAGACGGCTCTGTGGCCCCATGCTTGTGCAGGGTCATTTGCAAAAATGAATCAAGCAAACGTAAATTCATTTACACTATAAATTCACTCGCCAAAACCAACACCAACCATAAGAACCTCCGTTGTCGCCCTGACCTAACCATACAGCAACGTGCCCGCTCCCGTGTACTCCGCACTGAACTCAAAAAACGTCTAGACAATGGAGAGAAGGACCTGTACATTGACTACCATGCTGACTGTATCAAAAGTAAGCCACACAACCCGCAACTCAGCTTTAACCCTCAACCACAACCCTACCTCAACCGATCCACCATTACCCAAGACTAGGCATGCACGCCCCTAACTACCTCAATTCCAACTACTGCTGGCCTTAAATGCAAACTACTCAATGCTAGAAGCCTCGTGAATAAAATACCTGAATTTTTCCTCCTACTAAATATGGCTAAATTCGACATTATATTTGTCTGTGAAACATGGCTCAATGCATCTCTCCCTGACTCCATTACCACAGTAAGAGACTATCATGTTTACCGATCAGATCGTGAAATTTGTAGAGGAGGTGGTGTTGCTATCTTCTATAAAAAGTCCTTACATCTAAAAAATATCCAAGTTACCCAGGAGCTTGCTCTTCCTGAGACCATCATCTGTGAACTATCCTTAAATATCACAATTCGATTCTTACTATGTTACAGAGCACCTGATTATGACATCGAACATGTAAACAAGCTAAATACATTACTAACATGGGCTGCATCCTGCCCATACCCTTTTATCTTTCTTGGTGATTTCAATCTACCTCATATTGACTGGACCCTAAATGATTGTACAACTGAAATCATACACACAACCTTCTACAATGCTATTACAAATCTGGGACTGGAACAACTAGTAACCAACAACACTAGACTAAACAACTGCCTCGATCTCATCTTCTGCAATAGTTTGAATTTAATTTACGGAATACAAACTAAAGAACCCTTTTCCAGCAGTGACCACAATATGATTGACTTTTGTCTCAACATACGCCCACACAAAAATCACCACAATGATGTAATCCCCAATTGTAACTTCAAAAAAGGCAACTATGATCTTATAGACAACGATCTCTCATCCCTTGATTGGCAATCTCTATTCACTGGATGCAATACTGTTGAAGACCATTACAACTTATTTTTACTTGAAGTCAAAAGAGTCATCAAACTATATGTACCAACAACAACTCCCAAAACAAAACAAAAAAGCAGATTACCCATAACAATAAGGAAACTTCAATCCAAAAAGAGATCACTCTGGCGGAAAAACAAATCTGGTCACGTTGCCAATTTCAAAAGCCGATACAAAAATTTATGCCACCAGATAAAGACCGAATGCATCAATTATCACATTAAACAAGAGGAAAACCTTCTAAGCACCAATTCCACCCGTGCTTTTACAATTTTGTAAACAACAAACTAAAAGACTCAAGGTCTATCCCACCCTTGATAGGACCTGATGGTAAAGACTGCAACATTTACACCATTAAAGCCAACATCTTTAACACATTCTTCGGCTCAGTATTTGTAAACAGCAATGGATCATGCCCAGTATTTCCTAGCCGTACCACAGATAACAACAATGATCTAATACATATCGATTTTACAGAAGACAATGTTGAAAAAGCACTACGCAATCTAAAACCATCTCTATCTATTGGACCGGATGGAATATGTGCCTACTTCTTAAAAAAGCTATCCACTGCCATAGCCAAACCTCTAAGCATAATCTTTGAAAAATCTTTCAGGACCAGCTCCTTGCCTAACCTATGGTCACAAGCCACAGTCATCCCCATCTTCAAAAAGGGAGACCCAAGCCTAGTTGAAAATTACAGACCAATCTCCTTATGCTGCGTCACCTGTAAAGTCATGGAATCAATTATTAAGCAATCCATCATCCTCCACTTAGAGACAAACAACCTACTCTCCAATAAACAATTTGGTTTCAGAAAAAAAACTATCCTGTAATCTGCAACTCTTACACTGCAAAAACATATGAACGACACAACTCGACCAGGGCAAAGCAATAGACGCAATCTACATAGACTTCTCTAAAGCCTTTGATTCAGTGGTACACGACAAACTACTCCTAAAAATAAAATCCTATGGTATCTCTGGACAACTGAATAACTGGATAGAAGCATTCCTGGCAAACAGACAACAAATGGTCAAAATTGGGAGCGTCCTATCAAATTCTGTACCTGTCAATAGTGGTGTCCCCCAAGGCAGTGTTCTAGGACCAACTCTCTTCATACTCTACATAAATAACCTCTGTGATCATATTAAGAGCAATTGCGTTCTTTTCGCTGATGATGTAAAGCTGTTCAATACCACAGACAATACTGCTACCCTACAAAAAGATCTTGACTATGTATCAGAATGGTCAAACAAATGGCAACTTCAAATCTCAACAAATAAATGCTCTGTCTTACATATTGGCAAAAAAATCAGAAAATAAAATACAAACTGAATAGTCAAGATCTTGTTGATGACCCAAGCTCTGTAAAGGACCTTGGAATACTCACCTCTAATGATCTAAGTGCTAGAGCCCACTGCAACTACATAGCCAAAAAGGCATTAAGAGTTGTTAACCTAATCCTACGTAGCTTTTTCTCTGGTAATATCACACTACTAACCAGAGGATACAAAACATTTGCTAGACCAATACTCGAATACAGTTCATCAGTCTGGAACCCACATTACGTATCTGATATTAGCACAATTAAGAAAGTCCAGAAATATTTCACAAGAAGAGTTCTCCACTCCTCTACTCGTTGTAGAATACCTTATGCCACCAGACTTGAAATTCTAGAACTAGAAAACCTTGAATTACGCCGTCTTCGGTCTGATTTAAGCATGGTATATAAAATCATACATTGCAATGTCCTACCTGTCAATGAATACTTCAGCTTCAACCATAACAACACAAGAGCACACAATAGATACAAACTCAAAGTTAACCGCACCAAACTTGATTGCAGGAAATACGACTTCAGCAATAGAGTGGTCAATGTCTGGAATACTCTACCCGACTCTGTAGTTTCTTCCCCAAACCCCAAAAACTTTAACCTTAGACTGTCTACTATTGACCTCACCCCTTTCCTAAGAGGTCTGTAGGGGGCATGCATAAGCGCACCAACGTGCCTACCGTCCCTGTCCTATTGTTTCTCTTATTCTTCTTTTATTTTTCTTATATGTACCCATTTCATGTATTCACAACTATGTATACACTTATACTTATTATCTTGTAAACAATTGGCAAATCAAATAAATAAATAAATAAATAAATAAATAAAATAAATTAATAAGAGTCTTACTAAACTCTAATCAAGGATATATAGAATAATTTTAACAACTATAATAAATATGTTAATAGCTTTATTATTTTAATAGTGGAAAATAATATTAGTGCATGGCCAAGCCATGTATACAGTGAAGAAGTACAACATGCCAGTATGTTCCATTTAAACTAATCATAAAATAGGGGGGGAAAGCTAAAAGAAACATTCTCTATTAATCTACAATATTTAAAAATGAAGAGAACAAGACAATATAGTTATTCACATCTGATGTACACTCTAACCCCTGAGCATATAAATTAGATTCCTCAACAGATGTCATTAATAGCTCATGGTTTACAGGGTGTTGAAGAGCCATTGGATTTGATTGATTATTGTATTAAAAATCTATTTAAAGACTTTATTTGTACCTACAAAATAATATACATACAATGCAAATTCCCTTTGAGTGACTGAAAGAAAAAACAGATATAAACATTATCTTCAGCTATCCAAATGTAGTGCTATCCTTTAAGTTCATATTAATGTATCCCTTAGATCACATTTTAGCATGACTCAAATAAAAATGAAACATGATTGACTGACACATATTACAAACTAATACAGTTTTTTAAAAGTTTCCAAGTAATAAATGGCAATGTAAAAACAATGCTATCTGCCTAATTTCTTTTTCATTTCTTTCTTTTCTTCAATAGCAGGAATCTGAAATCTGAGAAAATAAAATACAATACACAATAATAAGGTGGAAAAGCAGCCGGCGTGCGTTTTCTATTTGCAAGGAGCTTTGCTTATCTAAATTAAATGCAGAGCTGTTAATGAGGGAATAATATTTATTATACAGTTCATTATTCCCCCTCCGGTTAAATATAATTAAATTATGTAGTTTGATTATCACTAGAGTAGCCTAATGAAGAATGCTACAGAAATAGTCAGTTTTACCAAACATATCCCATGCAAGATGCACCAACATTAGCTAATTAAACAAACTATTGAAAGCTGTTTTTTTCTTGTCAACAAATAATAAGTTCTGCATTAATTAAGACGTGCTTCCACATCGTGATAAAATGAAATTATTGTAATACACGTGTTAGAAAAACCTTCCTCATACCGTTGCAGTTCATGGCCTCAGAAATTACACTGGCTGATAATTTCTGGAGTTGCATTCCTAAACATATTCGAAGGGCATTAGATTGTTGTAGACTACATCAAGACTGTTAGAAGAGATGCATGATTATGGTCCATTCATTCCTAGTTTCAAAGATTTCTCTCAGCCTCATTGTCTCTTCCATAATACAAATCAAACTGTGTTTTGGACCTGAAATGCTAGGTACTCAACTTACAACTGAAGGATATTTGTCATACATGTTGGGAGGGTTAAGGCATAGATTTTAAATATAGCAGATTCATTTCCTGGGTTGCTAGTCAAAAAGAATCATATGTCTTCATCCTATCTCTAAACTAAAGAAACTAACAAAACAAATTTGAGAAGTTGCACAAATTTGAGAAGTTGCACGTCACATCAGATTGCTAGAAAGGAGAAAGGATTCAGCTGGATTCAGAAGGATTCTGCCTTTCCCCTTTGGGATGTTTTAAGCTTTCTCTGTTGATGCTTCCTATTGTCCCCTTCTATGAAGTTTCTTCAAGCTCCATTTATATTGTGTGCAAACCCTCAGGACAGCTTGGTAACTGTCCTGACTATTACTTTTATTGGTCAGCACTTATAACAATATATCCTGCCCCTCCCCTCACATATATATCGGGGGAGGGGGGAGACAGAAAGAAAGAGTGAGAGATCCATTTGTTACCCTTAAAAAGCACCAGTACTTTTGGCCAGCAATAAATAAATCACAGTTTACATGAGTGAAGAAAGTTATCAAGAGGAAACTTTTCCCTATTCTTGAACTTCTCAGGCTCCATTCTCTTTTTTACAGGAAGGCAGCGATGGTGCAGTGAGTGGTTAGAATGCAGTTATTTCAGGTTAACTCTGCCCACAGTTGGGAGTTCAATCCTGACTTGCTCAAGGTTGACTCAGCCTTCCATTCTTCTGAGGTTTGTAAAACGAGGACCCAGATTGTTGGGGGCAATAGGCTGACTCTGTAAATTGCTTAGAGAGGGCTGTAAAGCACAGTAAAGTGCTATATAAGTTGAAGTGTTATATAATTCGAAGTACTATTGCTATTGCTGTTGCTAAGGCTTCTTGGTGCCCTTGAAGCAGTGAACCAAGAGAGCAGTTAGTTGCCCTGGAGAGAAAGAGGTGGACCTACTAGATATTAACTTCTTTAAATTATTTTCCATTAGAATTTAAGTGTAATCCCTTCCAAAATTTAAGTGATAATTTAATTATGTTACGTTATATCTGCAGCCCTTGAAAATTGTTCCACAGCCTTTTTAGCTTCAGCCATGCTTCCAAATTGCTAATCTATCTGGCATCAGTTATAATATAGCTTCTTCTCTTTGTTTTACCATACAGGAACTATGTCAGCAAGATTTTGTACGGAATCAGTGATACTGGTCTTTTCTACAAGAATCAGCAACATTGAGTGCCTCTAAATTGGCATGCGATGTCTCACTACCACTATTACCACTCCTATTTTCTTCATAGACATCTCTAAGGATAAAGATAAGATAAATCCTGCTATGTAGTTCAAAGCCATCCAATGCATTCCAGAAAATGAGTGAAAATTTACACCTTATACCTGGCACTAGTTGGCACAACAGAGTGTATGCAAATATAGTTTTCTCATTGCTTATAAATCAAAAAGATGCTGTTCCCACCCCAAATATTTTTTCTACAAATAGCAGATACATACAATGTACAGTTAAATAAATGGCCCAAAATATGCTCCACCATAGATTAATAAAAACTACAGAGCTAAAAAGCTCTTTCTCTTCCCCTCCCCCAAATCTGCAAGACAAAAAGACTGTGACTTTTAATTTAAAGATGTCTTATTCCCTCTGGATCTTCTAAAGAGCCATAGATTTTTCTCTCTCCCTTTGTGAGATTTTGTGTGAGATTTTGTGTGAGCCTGCTCTTTATTAACAAGAAATGTTTCCTTATGCAAGTCTATTTACAAGATTAGGCAATGCCGAATAGGAGAAGGTCAAGTCTGATTCCCTTAAGAACATGTCAATTGGCGCTCAGATTGCAATGTTGTTAATTTATTTTCTTAATTAAGTCCTTTTTTTAACCTTTAAAAATATCAGTTCATGCTGGACTAAGCCACCTAATAGCTTCCACCAAAGTGTCTGCCAGTTAACCTCAATCAGGTTCTGGCTTTCTTTATTCTTTTAACTTTTAATTTTAAAGAATTAAATCATTTGAATTCTTCATGAGTTATATTTGAATAATAAACAAAATACCTACCATCTGAAACTCCATCCCACAAATCCCCTAGAATTTTGCAGGACAGAGTACAGGGACTGGCATCAAAAACTTCAAGATGACATCATAATCATGGAATCAAAGCCTCCCCTATTTTACATGATAGTCCTGTTTTTTGTGGAAAATAGAAAGGATGGGCAGCTGCAATGTTATGGTTAGCCTGCCATGTATTCACTTATCCAGGAAAAAAGCAAACACAAGTCAGGATAGTAGCCATATCCCATGGCAGAGTCAGAAAAGATTCTAGAGAGTAAATTCACCAATCCACCTTTGTAGTAATTGAGTGTTTTGTGACTGACAAGGCCATTCTGTATGATTCTCCCATTACACAATACTCCTGGCATATTGGCAAAATGGAAATATTGAAGTCTACAGATCTTATCTATGAGGAGAGATGTCAAAGAACTGAATTATTTCTCTGTCCTGGGTTATTTAAAACCTTGATGAGATCACGTGAAGCTGCCATCTATAGTGTTCAGGAAAATCAACGGCAATTCTGGCTAACAAACATCTTCCCAATTTGCCTCAATTGTTCTGACTGGTGAAATGCAGCCGTTCAGGCTATCACCTGCAGCTACCACCATGTGAGGCAGAGCCCTTGAGAGGTGCCATATGACCCTAGGCTTGGATGGAGATTGTACATGAGTGACCCCTTCTTGAAACAGTGGCTTTCTGAAGCAGAGCAGAATTCTACATTAAAACCTGGCATTTCTTTCAAAATCTTACAGTTGCACTGCTCCCAAACAGAAATGTAGGCAAAAATATTCTAAATCTATTGTCTCCTCCTAATAATATTCTGTAGAGAAAGGGACTTTTGTTCCCCGCCCCCTCAGCTGACATCATGCTGTGCTTATTAGAAAAGTTTGTTTCATGTTAAATTGTTTGAAGCTGGAAGATCCTTTCTTAAGATAGTTTTTTTATGGGTCTGTTTTTGATTCCTGGAAACCTTTAGGGGTCTATCCAGGGGTGGGTTTCTACCGGTTCTGTCCACCTCTGTAGAACCGGTAGCTCTGAAGAGCAGCAGACATAGAACCGGCTCTATGTCTGCTGATGTTTTTGCCCACTCACCCACCTGGGCTCTTACCTGACCTTTATTTCCTGATTTTTTCAACTTCAGCTGCCATGTGACTTCAGCAATAGAGTGGTCAATGTCTGGAATACTCTACCCGACTCTATAGTTTCTTCCCCAAACCCCAAAAACTTTAACCTTAGATTGTCTACTATTGACCTCACCCCTTTCCTAAGAGGTCTGTAGGGGCGTGCATAAGCGCACCAACGTGCCTACCGTCCCTGTCCTATTGTTTCTCTTATTCTTCTTTTATTTTTCTTATATGTACCCATTTCATGTATTCACAACTATGTATACACTTATACTTATTATCTTGTAAACAATTGGCAAATCAAATAAATAAATAAATAAATAAATAAATGTGAGGCACAGCTGCAGTTTAAAAAGCAGGAAAAAAGGGCTTTTTGAAAGGCTGCTTCTCTGCATGCAGCATGCTGATGATGATTTACAGGCGCGCGCCGGCAGCGTGCAGGGAAGCACATCGTAAATAACCGAACCTCGTAAATGACTGAACTGGTAGATAACTCTGTCGATCCCACCCCTGGGTCTATCACACCATCTGAAACTGCCAGGGGTTTAAAAGAGTTCAGATGTAAAGTCCCACACTTGTTTCTCTGTTACATTTACAAACTATACAAAAGGATAGAGCCTAATCACACAATTGTGGTGATCACCTTGAGGTTTCTGATGCCTCTGTGAATCTCACTGGATCTTGTCCTGTTGATTCTGAATGGCTCTGTGTTGGTTATATTTTTCTAGGTGTTTACTGTTTTTTTGAGGAATGGGTGTTTTCTTATTTTTTTTTTTATCTGGATGTTCAAACTACTACTCATGGAGCCTTTATTTTATTTTATTTCCCTTTTATTTCCCTTTATTTTATTTTGACTACAGCTAATAATGTGGAGTGTACTACAAGATAGTGACAAGCCCCAAATCACCCAATGAATTATATAGTTGAATGAAGTCTTGAATTCAGATATCTATGACCTCAGTCCAACGTTACAGATACCACACCACACTAGTACGTCAGAGAGTAACAATGCTCAGGCTCTGTATAATATATATGCTCATCTTTTGCATGAAGGCATACTTTTGTTCCTGACAAGAACAAAGCTCTTTTAACAAGCAGCTCTTTTAAAGATATTTGCTTTGTTGAATAACATCTTTACTGAAGTCAGTTATTAAAAGATGGCAGTCAATAATGGATTTCTTTTCATCCTTTTATGTTCTGTCACCTTGACGCTTTTCTTTGTTTAAGCTATCCATCTAAGTACATGGAAACATTAATTCTCTGAAGTGAAATAGCAATGCGATCCCTATACGAATACCATGTCCTTTCTAACTTATCTACAGTGTCTATTATAACATTCCATCCTTGATATTTTTGTACTGAAAGAATAAGAAAACTGAAGTTATATGAAGCTCCCACTTCAGTGAGCAAAGTTGTTTAAGTCTTCAATTTTTCAAACTTTGGAAAGTTTAGAGGGGAAAATAAGGAAAGCAAATTAGAATAGAAATAGGTCATGCATGGTTTCATGTCTTAACTCCTATTCTAGCATTACCCAGAAATCAAGCAATTTTTCAATAAGAAAAATTACTGTTCACTATAATCGATTATATCACCCCATTAGAAAGCTTCATTTTACATAAAAAAAATCACATATTCACAGGATCAGAATGCAAATGCAGTTACTGAATCATAAACTATGTAAAAACAGCATTTGCATACTAAGTATACCTACACTGATGACTCCAATCAATATATCTTTACTGTCATTACAAGCATTTCTTATACATTAAACAGTCAAGGGGCCATTACACATTTTTTTCCTCCTTACTGAGGGTTGAATTATTCACCAGGCCCTCAGTTTATTCTCATGCATACTTTTCTCAAGTATTACTTTCTATTCAGTCCTAGTCAATTTTAATTGTTTTCAAATTTATTTTTTTATCTTTTTGCAAGCTGCCCAGAGACACTTCAATAGTGAGATAGGTGGCATATTAATTTCATAAATAAAATACATAGTCTCGTTACACTCAGCAACCACCTTTCATCTCTTTACACATAACTTTCTATAGTCTACATTTATAATTAATCAGAAGTAACAAATATACAATATACTTTATTACTCACATTTATTCTTCTCTCAGTGACCTGCTAAAGAGCAAAAATCTTTTTTGTTTGCTGCCTGCTTATCTAGCATAAAATTCCACCACACTTTCCAATTTCTTCTCTTGGTTGGCTCTCTTTTGATTAGAATTCTGCTAAACACCTTCCTAGAAGTGTTTAAAACCAACCCTCCTGTCATTTTTGTATTTGATCTTGTTACCTTGTATTGGAACTTGCATTACGATGGCATGACAATGCTTTTGTATTTTGACAAAAGCATCAACTCCTAATGGTATCTCTGATACATATTTGGGCTGTTGGTCTGAGGTCCAAGTTTGGCAATTTGGTTGCAAATGTTTTGTCACCTTTCGAGGAGACATCATCAATGTGCTTTGAATTGTTGAATTGAATTGAAATGATGATGACATGTCTGCAACCAAATTGCCAAGCTTGGATCTCAGACCAAGAGCCCAACTACCAACCCAAGCTACTAATATTCAAATACATTTCAATCTGAGACATATTTTAACACTTTACACCTGTATCTTGCAATTTTTCAACATTCTCACAACCTTCTTCCCCTATATTCAGAGCAATTTTTGATACAAAAATTGATCTGCTTCTTTTAATCGTAACCATTACTTCAATTGTAACCATTCTTTTCTCTATTATTTTCCTTTTCCTGTACATATTATCTCAACCTCATTTTTGCACCAATCATTTTCTTCTATCTTTCTTTACTCAACATGAGCCTTCCACTTTATCATTCCACCAAACATCCTTTATTATGTGTTACTTTAGTATAACGCTATGCACTTCAGTGGCACTCTGTCACACAATTCTTTTCACTCTGTTCCAAGCAACTTTGTGATATGACTGATGTTATAAAAGAAGTTAGAAAAGTTGAAATACGTGAAAGGGTAAATCTTCAACATGGTGATGCATGGTACAGAATTTCTGTGGCCTAAATTTGATTTTTCCAGGTTCTTTTACTTCTTTTTGATGCTATAAGCTCTCAGTACTAGAATATTTCTTTGCAAAGAACAAAATAGTTTGAATGTCTTGTTGAGGGATTTTTAGGTCATAACTTAAACATTGCTTTCTGCTTTTGCTTCTTTAGCAAGCCATAAATTTTACAGAAGATTAAGCACTATTTTATTTCTGAAAATAATATTATCTTATTATAAATAAAATACAGGAAGTGATCAGTAAATATATATGTCTGTCCATCTTGTCAATGACTAGCATTATTTTTTTTAAAAATGGATTAAAGATAAAATGCTGGACAAGCATTGTTAGCTCTGGGGATCCTAGGTTTTTTTTTCTTTCCTTCCTTAAACTGACAGCTAAGAGATGTAAGCAAGAAATTGAAAAAAAAATCCACTTTGACATCAATAGGCATTTAAGCTGAAAATAAAATGTCAAAGGGATAATAAAGATTTCTAGATACTTAAAAGCTTTTAAAAGCAGGACAGGAGAGAAAAAGAATAAAAGGGCAGGATCTGGGGGGAAAAAAGGGAGGAGACTGCCTGGAATTAAAAGGAATTTACAGTGAAATCTCAACAAGATTCCTAAAAGATACATTTGAACTGAAACCTGGCAACAAAATAATAGAACCCCAGGAAGAGAAAGTGGAAAAAAGAAGCAAGAAGAAACATTCTTTGGATTACTTGGATTACTTGGTGATCTTTGGATTTTTGGTTATTGCATTTAAATGACTAAAATCAATTGGGTGGTTGTTTAAAAGTGTTTAAAATGGCACCACTTTTAGAAGAACTGAAAATGGAACTTAAATAGTACAAAGAAGATGCACAAGAAGGGAGAGGTTCTTTTGGCTTCATATTTCAACTCTTAGAAATGGAGATCTGGAACTATGAGAAGCAACAAGAAACGCTTGCAAGAACAAGAAGACTGGGACAAAGAAGAAGCCATCTTTAATGATCAAGTAATTTTATGTGGGGGAAAAAGGGAAAGGGGGGAAAGAGAATGAAAAGTTTAAGATTTGAAAAAACAACCAAAAGAAATAGTTTGAAAAATAAGTATAATATTAGAAAGCAACAGAAGCAGGGATTACAGAAGAGAAAATTAGAAGTAGAGAGACAAGGAGGTGAAAAAGGAAGGGAGAAGAAGAGGGGGAAGAAGGAAAGGAAAAAAAAGTTATAAAGAACAGAAACAAGGTATAGAGAAACAGAGAAAAGGTATAAGAATTGAAAGTATAAGCCTGTTTAGAGACAATGGGTGAAAACTTAATTGTAAAAGGGATTCTGCAAAGGTACATAAGATAGTATTGTTATATTACAAATAGAAATAATTTTAGAAAACATGATTAAAATGATGGATAAAATATCATAATCTAGTGGAATGTTTGTTAATAAATAAATGAAATAAAGTGAATGAGATAATTAAATTAGGAAAGGATGGGAACATTTTACCTATTATTAATGAAGATGTTAAGATTTTAATGAATATTAATGATAGAATTGAATTGGAATGGAATGAGTGATATATATTCTGAGGTTCTCGCAGGTATTTGTATGTGGATCTTTGGTTATTCGGGTTTTCTCCCGCGTAAGATTGGAAGTACCTAGGCAACGTTTCGATGAAGTCTCATTCATTATCTTCAGGCTTGTGTCTTCTGCTCTGTGCTTCTCAGAGTGATGTGAGCTTGCATCTGTTTCTTCCTTTTAACTGCTAGTGGGGGTGTGACTTGATTGGGTGGGGGCTTGGCTGTGTTCTGATTGGGTGGGGGTGTGTTCTCATTGGTTGGGGGTTTGGCTGTGTTCTGATTGGTTGTGGGGTTGGCTGTGTTCTGATTGGCTGGAGGTGTGTTCTGTTCAGGTGGGGGCTTGGTTTTGCTCAGATTAGTCTTAGTTGCTGGGGGATTTGAGCTGGTGAGCTGTGATCTTGCTGTTTGGCTTCGAGTTCGTGGTCATGCCGCATCTTCATGGTGGGGGTCAGTTCACCACCACACTTCCACGTAAAAAGCAGACTCACACCCACACAGAAGATGAGACACGACCACGGACCAGAAGCCGCACTGCAGCTGCATCACTACCCACTTCAAACCCCTCCGAACCATACATGAAGTGAACTGACCCCCACCATGAAGATGCAGCACGACCACGAACTCGAAGCCAAACAGCAAGATCACAGCTCACCAGCTCAAATCCCCCAGCAACTAAGACTAACCTGAGCACAACCAAGCCCCCACCTGAACAGAACACACCTCCAGCCAATCAGAACACGGCCAACCCCCCCACCCAATCAGAACACAGCCAAGCCCCCACCCAATCAAGTCACACCCCCACTAGCAGTTAAAAGGAAGAAGCAGATGCAAGCTCACATCACTCTGAGAAGCACAGAGCAGAAGACACAAGCCTGAAGATGATGAATGAGACTTCATCGAAACGTTGCCTAGGTACTTCCAATCTTACGCGGGAGAAAACCCGAATAACCAAAGATATATATATGTATGTATGTATGTATGTATGTATGTATGTATGTATGTTGTGGCTCCAGGTTTGGATTCTGCTCCTGTGGCAGATATGAGTTCAAGTGAGGAAGACATGGCAGAGAAATATGAACCGGCATTGCTGAGTGATTGGAATAGTAACCAGGATGAGGAGATGGAGGTAACAAGGGATGACAGACCTGAAATATTAGAGTGGTCAGAACCTTCGACCTCCTCTGGTGCTTTATCTAATCAGCAGCCAGGAATGGATGACAGGGAAGGAAGGAGGGAGTTTTCCAGCGGAGATGAGAATCTGGAAAACTTATGGTTAGACGTTAGGAACAGGAGACGACTAAGGAGACAAACCCAGTTAGAAAGAAAGAGAAGAGCGAGCCAATAATTAGGGTAATTAGCACGTGGCTTAAGTATAAAAGGACACAGCTGGCCTGGTGGAATTCGCCAGAAGCAAAGTGACTAATTGAGAGCGAAGACGTTACAGCAGAAGAAGCTCTGAGGCTTGAGATTTATTGCCACAACAGGTTTGCCGGACAGAGTAAAGATTTATGCTGTGGATTGGGATTTATGCCAGCCGTTATCTTGTGGAATTTTGTTTTGTTTGAATTACTTCTGAGACGGCTGCTTTTTGTTTTTGCTCGCTTGAATTTGAAGGTGAGTCATAACATTTTTGCTTCTGGCCACACAAACCATCTTTAACTCAAGATGGATCCAAACCAACTGCAGCATTTGGTAGAGCAGCAACAACAACAGATAAATCAATTACTTCAAAGCAATGTGACTCTCCAAAATCAGGTAACACAACTGTTGAATCATATTTACAGTTTGCAAAGCCCTGCTGCTGCTCCCCCGGCCCCTCCCTTGAGGAAAAGCCCGGTATCCATGCCGGAGAAATTTTCAGGGCAAACGGACATGTTCCCGGCATTTATGGGTCAGTGCCAATTGTTTATATCTCTGAGGCCTGAAGATTTCCCAAATGACCGGGCTAAAGTAGGATTTATGATTAGTCTATTAACTGGGCAGGCTGCCAAATGGGCTACTCCCTTGTTAGTTCAAGATAGCCTGTTGTTGGACAATTTCCAGGGTTTTCTCCAACAAATGAGAGTTATGTTCGAAAACCCAATTAAAATACAAACTGTGGCTAGAAGGTTATGGGACATGAATCAGGGGAAATGTCCCCTGCAGGAATACATTGCAGAATTTCGTTTGCTGTGTATGGACTCTAATTGGAACGAACCGGCTCATATGACTGCATTCCAGGAAGGCTTGTCTGATGCCATCAAGGATGAGCTAGTCCATGCAGAGCGGGCTTCAACTCTGGATGCATTGGTAATCCAGTGTTTACGTATTGAAGCTCGTTTACAGCAACGTGGAAGCAAACGGCCCGTTATGGAACCACCTTCGTTTTCTCGTGCACAAACCACGTCACCAAGAGTTTTCCAAACCACAGTTAAGGCTGAGGAGCCGATGGAGTTAGGCGCACTCCGCCCTCGCTTAACGGCGCGAGAACGTTGTGCCTCCGAGGTTTGAACCAGGTCAGTCAGCAGATGTAGGCTCAAGTGAGGAGGAAGATCTGGCATTGAGATTCGAGCCTGCATTGCTGAGCGATGTTGAGAGGAGTCTGGGGGAAGAGGAGGAGTTGAATCTGAGAGATGAACCTGATTTATTAGAAGTTTCAGAGACGTCTTCCTCTTCTGGAACTCCCTCCCTGATTGCACCTCAGGTGTTAACTGTTAATCAGGAAAATGTGCCAGATGCTTCAAGCGATGATGAAATTGCCGGATGCTGGCTGGATGCTCGGACTGGGAGAAGATTGAGACATCAATCTCAATTAGAAAAGAGACGTCCAGCAAAGGATTAACTAATGAGACTGACACGCCCTTTCAGGGGATATTTAAGGAGCGTGCTAACGCCTTTCCCCCGCTCGAAGCAAAGTGGATTTTACTTTGGAAAGAAGTGCGTCTGACTACAGCGTTGTGATTTATGAACAATTCAGCTTTGCCAGACAGATTCCAAGAAGACTGCTAAGGACTGTGTAAACAGAGCAGTTAACTCTTTTGGGTCTGGTTTTGTTTTGCTTGAATATCTGAACTTTGGAACTGTGTATTCTCACCTGTGGATACAGGTGAGACATAACATACATACATCTACATCTACATCTACATCTACACATCTACACATCTACACATCTACACATCTACACATCTACACATCTACACATCTACACATATACACATATATACATATATACATATATACATATACATATACATATACATATACATATACATATACATATACATATACATATACATATACATATACATATACATATACATATACATATACATATATACAGACCTATGGAACAGCTGTCCTGCCCTACATAAGAGGTACTACAGACAAAATTAGTAAGGTACTACACAGACATCACATCAGGACTGCCTTCAAAACAGACAGAAAAATAGCAGCCATCCTTAGCAACCCCAAAGATAAAATTGACCTGGAAAACCAAGGCGTATACTGAAGTCCCCTGTGCATCATGCCCGGCCACATACATTGGACAGACCAATAGAAGAATAAGTACCCGCCTGGATGAACACAAAAATGCAGTCAAAAAGCTGGAACACACTTCCTCACTAGTCCAACACATGGAAGCTACAGGTCATAGCATCAACTTCAATGGCACCAAAACCCTGGCCACTATGGAAAACCCTAGCCACAGAGTCATCAGAGAAGCCATAGAGATTGAAAAAAGACCAGAAAGCATGAACAGAAGAGATGATTCCACCAGGCTGTCAATCATTTGGAAGCCTGCACTCACAAACAAAAAAATCTCCACACCACAAGCCAGGCAAACACCTGGGCACAAACAGATCCCCCTGATACCTCCAGCTCAAACACACCCCAACCAGGCACCCAGATGAAACCCAGCTTCCTAACTAATGATAGCCGTCCATTTACCCGAAGCCAAGCTGCACTAAAGACCTCCATTAAAGTAACACAATGCTGCCAGCCAATCAAGATACAAAAAGAGCCAAAAACAGACAGAAGATATCAGAAACACCCATCAAGCAGAACACAGCAAACTCCGAGACCAATAAACACAGACCAAGACTCCCAACCAATCAGGATGAAGAAAAAACCATTCTGGCACAGCAATAGGCTGCCCCAAATTTAAATCTGAAACCACTGTAAAGTCTGACCCACAGACGGACACAATACAGAAGCCTGATGATGGCAGATGAGATTCTGCTGAAACGTTGCTACAACTTTAAAAGAACTACAATGACGTGGGAAAATACCCGAACCAAGCCGAACACCATACATGTAAGTACCCCGAAAACTTAAGAAAACAAATATCAAACCTCTACGGGAGGAAATAAACAGCCAGATCAAAACCTACGAAAACTGGAAATTAAAAGAGCAGGAATACTATGTGACCTCCAATTCCTACGCAGCTGCAGGAGACAACAATACTACACCAACCTGCTTCAAATTAACATTTCATCAAAGCACAGCAGCCACTAAACGTATCCTGAAAAGAACTGAAATGGCTTTACTACGAACGAGCTCCACAGTAAGAGATTCCGATTAGATCAGTTAAACAAAGATTTGCTAGCACTACACCTGGAACTGAGCAGCAAAATCCACCCTCTACTTTGGGACAAGATAAAACAACTTACAACTTGGAGAGCTGATTCTGAAGGTATTTACAAACAGGAAAAATTATTGAAAAAATTAAAGAAATTAGAACATGACAAGAAAACCCCCAACAACTCACAACAACACCTGAAACAATTAGTGCACAACGTTTCCAACAGAGAACTCACCAAAACAGAAACAGATGTTCTAACCAAAGGATTCAATTATGCTATAGCACCCCAAAAATCCCCACAGAATCCATCATATGTGCAGTAGAATCCAGCCTAACTAAATTAAATACAGATGAAGCTGATAAAATAAGACACCAAGTTACCAATATCCTATGCACAAGCAAGCCACCCAAAAGCAACTTACAGAAAAATGAAATTAAAGCACTACAAACCCTGAAAAGAGATAGCAGCATAATCATCCTCCCAGCAGACAAAGGAAATGCCACTGTAGTAATGGACAGAAAAGACTACGAAACAAAATTGACAGACCTACTCCAAGACTCCACATACAAACCCATAAACACAGACCCAACCACATATCTGGAAAAATTAACCAAGAAGAAAATTATAACCAGCCACATAAGCAAAGAGATCCAACACACGATTATACCCAGAGAGAAATCTTCCAGATGCCCCAAACTATACTGCCTCCCAAAAATACACAAAGAAGGCATACCTCTCAGACCCATAGTCAGCTCCAGAGGAGCACCACTACAAAACCTAGCCAAATACCTAGCAAAGCAGCTACAGCCCCATGCTGAAACAGCAGCTTCACATGTACAAAACTCATACCACTTCTTAGAAATGATCAAAGATCTACACGTGGAGCAAGAAGATCTGCTTGTAAGTTTTGACGTGGTTTCCTA
This sequence comes from Notechis scutatus, assembly GCF_049901735.1. Classification (NCBI taxonomy): domain Eukaryota; kingdom Metazoa; phylum Chordata; class Lepidosauria; order Squamata; family Elapidae; genus Notechis; species Notechis scutatus. Next base: position 46,276,291 of record NC_142010.1, read on the forward strand.
TTCACTCAAGTCCCGATAAAAGACCCTTGAAATCATCAAAAATAAATACCAACCAGCCAAACACCTCATGGAACTAACAGAACACTGCTTAACCAACACATATTTCATATACAAAGGACAAAGATACAAACAAATAGAAGGAGCCCCATGGGATCACCACTGTCACCTGTCATTGCTAACCTGTTCATGGAAGAATTCGAATCCAGAGCCCTGGCCAATGCCATCCTCAAACCCAAACTATGGTTAAGATACATCGATGACACATTCGTGATTTGGCCCCATGGACAAGAAAACCTAAACAATTTCCTAACACACCTAAACAGCGCACACCCCAAAATCAAGTTCACCATGGAAACAGAAACAAACAAACAACTACCATTCCTAGATGTACTAATCTACAAAAAAACAGATGGCACACTAGGACACACCATATACCAGAAGAAAACACACACCAACCGCTACCTCAACGCCCAATCCCACCACCACCCAGCACAGATAAACTCCGTGGCTAAAACACTAATTACCAGAACCAAACGCCTGGCAGACAAGACACACATTAAGGCTGAACTATGCACCCTGACTAAAGTACTGACAGCCAACGGCTTCCACAAAAGCAAAATCACCAGCTTGATCCACAAAAACACACTGAAACATAATAGAGACCCAGAAGATGAACAGACCTATGGAACAGCTGTCCTGCCCTACATAAGAGGTACTACAGACAAAATTAGTAAGGTACTACACAGACATCACATCAGGACTGCCTTCAAAACAGACAGAAAAATAGCAGCCATCCTTAGCAACCCCAAAGATAAAATTGACCTGGAAAACCAAGGCGTATCACGAAGTCCCCTGTGCATCATGCCCGGCCACATACATTGGACAGACCAATAGAAGAATAAGTACCCGCCTGGATGAACACAAAAATGCAGTCAAAAGCTGGAACACACTTCCTCACTAGTCCAACACATGGAAGCTACAGGTCATAGCATCAACTTCAATGGCACCAAAACCCTGGCCACTATGGAAAACCCTAGCCACAGAGTCATCAGAGAAGCCATAGAGATTGAAAAAGACCAGAAAGCATGAACAGAAGAGATGATTCCACCAGGCTGTCAATCATTTGGAAGCCTGCACTCACAAACAAAAAATCTCCACACACAAGCCAGGCAAACACCTGGGCACAAACAGATCCCCCTGATACCTCCAGCTCAAACACACCCCAACCAGGCACCCAGATGAAACCCAGCTTCCTAACTAATGATAGCCGTCCATTTACCCGAAGCCAAGCTGCACTAAAGACCTCCATTAAAGTAACACAATGCTGCCAGCCAATCAAGATACAAAAAGAGCCAAAAAACAGACAGAAGATATCAGAAACACCCATCAAGCAGAACACAGCAAACTCCGAGACCAATAAACACAGACCAAGACTCCCAACCAATCAGGATGAAGAAAAAAACCATTCTGGCACAGCAATAGGCTGCCCCAAATTTAAATCTGAAACCACTGTAAAAGTCTGACCCACAGACGGACACAATACAAAGCCTGATGATGGCAGATGAGATTCTGCTGAAACGTTGCTACAACTTTAAAGAACTACAATGACGTGGGAAAATACCGAACCACGCCGAACACCATACATGTAAGTACCCACGAAAACTTAAGAAAACAAATATCAAACCTCTACGGGGAGGAAATAAACAGCCAGATCAAAACCTACGAGAAACTGGAAATTAAAAGAGCAGGAATACTATGTGACCTCCAATTCCTACGCAGCTGCAGGAGACAACAATACTACACCAACCTGCTTCAAATTAACATTTCATCAAAGCACAGCAGCCACTAAACGTATCCTGAAAAGAACTGAAATGGCTTTACTACGGAACGAGCTCCACAGTAAGAGATTCCGATTAGATCAGTTAAACAAAGATTTGCTAGCACTACACCTGGAACTGAGCAGCAAAATCCACCTCTACTTTGGGACAAGATAAAACAACTTACAACTTGGAGAGCTGATTCTGAAGGTATTTACAAACAGGAAAAATTATTGAAAAAATTAAAGAAATTAGAACATGACAAGAAAACCCCCAACAACTCACAACAACACCTGAAACAATTAGTGCACAACGTTTCCAACAGAGAACTCACCAAAACAGAAACAGATGTTCTAACCAAAGTTCAATTATGCTATAGCACCCCAAAAATCCCCACAGAATCCATCATATGTGCAGTAGAATCCAGCCTAACTAAATTAAATACAGATGAAGCTGATAAAATAAGACACCAAGTTACCAATATCCTATGCACAAGCAAGCCACCCAAAAGCAACTTACAGAAAAATGAAATTAAAGCACTACAAACCCTGAAAAGAGATAGCAGCATAATCATCCTCCCAGCAGACAAAGGAAATGCCACTGTAGTAATGGACAGAAAAGACTACGAAACAAAATTGACAGACCTACTCCAAGACTCCACATACAAACCCATAAACACAGACCCAACCACATATCTGGAAAAATTAACCAAGAAGAAAATTATAACCAGCCACATAAGCAAAGAGATCCAACACACGATTATACCCAGAGAGAAATCTTCCAGATGCCCCAAACTATACGGCCTCCCAAAAATACACAAAGAAGGCATACCTCTCAGACCCATAGTCAGCTCCAGAGGAGCACCACTACAAAACCTAGCCAAATACCTAGCAAAGCAGCTACAGCCCCATGCTGAAACAGCAGCTTCACATGTACAAAACTCATACCACTTCTTAGAAATGATCAAAGATCTACACGTGGAGCAAGAAGATCTGCTTGTAAGTTTTGGCGTGGTTTCCCTATTCACTCAAGTCCCGATAAAGAGACCCTTGAAATCATCAAAAATAAATACCAACCAGCCAAACACCTCATGGAACTAACAGAACACTGCTTAACCAACACATATTTCATATACAAAGGACAAAGATACAAACAAATAGAAGGAGCCCCCATGGGATCACCACTGTCACCTGTCATTGCTAACCTGTTCATGGAAGAATTCGAATCCAGAGCCCTGGCCAATGCCATCCTCAAACCCAAACTATGGTTAAGATACATCGATGACACATTCGTGATTTGGCCCCATGGACAAGAAAACCTAAACAATTTCCTAACACACCTAAACAGCGCACACCCCAAAATCAAGTTCACCATGGAAACAGAAACAAACAAACAACTACCATTCCTAGATGTACTAATCTACAAAAAAACAGATGGCACACTAGGACACACCATATACCAGAAGAAAACACACACCAACCGCTACCTCAACGCCCAATCCCACCACCACCCAGCACAGATAAACTCCGTGGCTAAAACACTAATTACCAGAACCAACGCCTGGCAGACAAGACACACATTAAGGCTGAACTATGCACCCTGACTAAAGTACTGACAGCCAACGGCTTCCACAAAAGCAAAATCACCAGCTTGATCCACAAAAACACACTGAAACATAATAGAGACCCAGAAGATGAACAGACCTATGGAACAGCTGTCCTGCCCTACATAAGAGGTACTACAGACAAAATTAGTAAGGTACTACACAGACATCACATCAGGACTGCCTTCAAAACAGACAGAAAAATAGCAGCCATCCTTAGCAACCCCAAAGATAAAATTGACCTGGAAAACCAAGGCGTATCTGAAGTCCCCTGTGCATCATGCCCGGCCACATACATTGGACAGACCAATAGAAGAATAAGTACCCGCCTGGATGAACACAAAAATGCAGTCAAAAAGCTGGAACACACTTCCTCACTAGTCCAACACATGGAAGCTACAGGTCATAGCATCAACTTCAATGGCACCAAAACCCTGGCCACTATGGAAAACCCTAGCCACAGAGTCATCAGAGAAGCCATAGAGATTGAAAAAAGACCAGAAAGCATGAACAGAAGAGATGATTCCACCAGGCTGTCAATCATTTGGAAGCCTGCACTCACAAACAAAAAATCTCCACACCACAAGCCAGGCAAACACCTGGGCACAAACAGATCCCCCTGATACCTCCAGCTCAAACACACCCCAACCAGGCACCCAGATGAAACCCAGCTTCCTAACTAATGATAGCCGTCCATTTACCCGAAGCCAAGCTGCACTAAAGACCTCCATTAAAGTAACACAATGCTGCCAGCCAATCAAGATACAAAAGAGCCAAAAAACAGACAGAAGATATCAGAAACACCCATCAAGCAGAACACAGCAAACTCCGAGACCAATAAACACAGACCAAGACTCCCAACCAATCAGGATGAAGAAAAAACCATTCTGGCACAGCAATAGGCTGCCCCAAATTTAAATCTGAAACCACTGTAAAAGTCTGACCCACAGACGGACACAATACAAAGCCTGATGATGGCAGATGAGATTCTGCTGAAGCGTTGCTACAACTTTAAAAGAACTACAATGGCGTGGGAAAATACCCGAACCAAGCCGAACACCATACATGTAAGTACCATGAAAACTTAAGAAAACATATATATATATATATATATATATATATATATATATATATATATATATATATATATATACCTTTTTAAAGAATATAGTGTGTATTTTAAGAATGTACCAAGCAGAATTCAATTGGAAGTTATGTATTATATTGAATGTTATAATCTTAAAGGTATACATTGAAGCTTAAATAAGAGTTGAATGGATAAAATTAAAAGATATAAAGGTGTGATACTCCAATTAGTAACTACAGGTGAAAATTTGTTTAATGAGAAAAGATAATATGAAATTGAAACAGGACAGACAAAAGTATAATATAATGATTTGAATTGAGATGAGATAATCAAAATAAAGTTGAGAAAATTAAAAGAGGGGAAAAACTATGTACAAAATGTAAAACAGGAATAAGATATGGAATAGAACACAAAAATGAGCATGAAATTGAGTTTGTATCTGTATGAAGAAGTGATAACCTGGGACCATGCTATTTTCAAAAAAAGATGTTTTATTTGTATTATGTTTTTTTCTTTGTGAAAACCCAAATAAAATTTTCCAAAAAAAAAAAAAAGAATATCATAGTGTAACCATACACATAACTTTTGACACACATAGTTTCTTTTTAACTTTTAATCTTTAAAAACTTGCCTTTGTTTTTTCCTTACTTGCCTTATTATTTTAAAATGTAAAACTATCGCTTCAGCATCTGGTTGGAGATGAAAGAAATAATTATTTTATAATTTGGTTTCTCTGTTTTGCATCATTATATCATCACCTTTCCCATTGGGAGACAGCAAGGATTAATGATCATGATTCCAAAAGTGGTACAACTATGTTCTTCCCATTAACGGATTGGGGGAGGATGTTCCCACGATCTTCTCTCATTAAAGCTTTCAAAAGCAAAAGGAATGATTTCTCCTTAATGTTTACAGTCTTATTTTGAATGCCAAGGCTCAGCTTTGCAGCCTGCGAAGCAATGATCCATCATTAATTCAATAATTTGGGAATGAATGTTCTGCTGCATGACAATGGTGCCTCCAGGGTGGCTAACAATAATATTAAAATAGTCATACATCAATGGCATGATAAAACATAATTAGATGAACTAAAGTGACAGCCTTAAAATGTTACAGATAACTTCAGAGAAGCAGAATACAGTAGCAAATGGAATCATAGGAAGATGTTTGCAGTGGAAAAGAGTTTTATGCTTAAAAGCATGGAGAACAAGGGGAAGTCATGGTTTTACAGAAAGATACTGTTAGGAATGATAGTCACCTAAAAGTTGGGTTGGCAATACATAAACCAGGATAGTAATTTAATACTGTATCTTTAAGAGAATGCTGTAATTGTGATTGGCTGAGGTTCCTCCAACGGCCATAAGATGGAGCCAGAAACCTGGTTTCTTTCTTCTTGCATTTCCTGTTTTGCCGAATTGCCTGATTGTTGTTCTACTCAGATTGCTGTGAGTCTTGCAACTGTTAGCAAACTCCGTTTACTGAACTTTGTTTATAATACTTGATTTTGTTTTTGGATTATCCCTGGATTGATACTAACTGCTTTAACCGTGTATGATTTGGACTGTTTGTTGGACTTTGTTTACCCGTTTACTGGAAGTAAAACCTACATTTTACTATTCAGTGTATCTGTATGCTGGTTGTGTGTTATTCATCACCACTCTCACTATGTTTCCCTGAGTGCACTCATTCTCCTAACGGGGAATACCTCAACAGATACTATTCCATGAGGAATTACTATTCCCTCTGGACAGTGCAGCTTTCACATCCTTTGCTAATATATGTGTTATATGTGCTAGTTCAATTTGAAACTGAAGTCCAGAGTGTTGGAGGGCACCAAATTTTTCTTTTTCTTTCTTATTTCCAGTAACGTTATTTTAAAGAAAGATGGGACTTGAGGTGTGGTCTTCCATGAATAATTTAATTGAATATTTAATATTTAATTTACAGCAGCTTAATTTTGAATGGGAAAAATATTTCCAGAGGTACTCTGGACAAATCCATTTCAAATTTCCAAGACAAATACTTTAAATAAGACTCTCAGATTTGGATTCTAAATATCCAGATATCCTTTAGATGGCAATAGAGAAGTACACTCCCATCAATAACTTCACTCCCATCTCGCAGTTGCCTAGAATTTCTTGTTCAAATCTGATAACACTAACTTTAAAGTATTACATATTCTTAGCAAATTTTATTTATTTATTTTATTTATTTATTTGATTTGCCAATTGTTTACAAGATAATAAGTATAAATGTATACATAGTTGTGAATACATGAAATGGTTACATATAAGAAAAATAAAAGAATAAGAGAAACAATAGGACAGGGACGGTAGGCACGTTGGTGCGCTTATGCACGCCCCCTAATCCAAATTGGACTACTGCATCATAAGGCAGCAGAAACTTTCATAGCTGTCTCAACCTAAACATTGATAGGAGAGGCTTAGATGAAAGGAGAGATTAGGAGAGAGAGAGAGAGAGAGAGATTCCTTCCTTTAATAATTTTTAATGAAGTTAGAAAAACAAAATGCTTGCAGAGAAAAGTATATAAAAGCTGGTTCATCACTGATTCCAAGCATTCATCAAGGGGGTTAACTTCTATATGTGATTGTGCTAAAAAATTGAAACAGATTTTTGCTGTTTATTAGCAATTAATTATGTTTTGTGTACACCATTTCTCGACATATAACCTTTTCTTTTGTGATAAATTATCAGGCAAAATATCTTGAAGTTCAGAATATTTGGTCTAGAACAGGGGTGTCAAACTCAATTTTATTGAAGGCTACATCAAGGCTGTGGTTGACCTTGGGGTGGGGGTGGGAGGTGGCATGGCCGGCTGGGTGGGGGTGGCTAGTTTGATGCCACTCCCCAAACTGCTGGCATGTTTCCTCTTTGCATTGGAAAGACCAGAACGGCCCCGCAGGCTGGATCCAACCACTTTGCAGGCTGGGGCCGGCCCACAGGCCTTGAGTTTGACACCCCTGGTCTAGAAGATGTTTCTTTGCAGACCTAGGGAGGAAGGAGCGGTGTTTCCTTTGTTTCCCATATTGATCTCCTCAGTAACATAGATAGTATATCAGTGAGATGCTGTGCTATGTTGGTATCAAGGAGACCCAGGTTCTATCTACCCTCAGCCTTGGAAACACACTTTATAATTGGCCAGTCATGGTGTCTCAGCATAACCATACTTTACTGGATTGCTGTTGTGGGAATAAAATTAAGATACATCCCCTGGCTTGAGCATTTGGGGGGTGGGGAAAAGTATATAAATCTAACAAATAAACTAGAGATAGATAGATGATGGAATCAATGATAGATAGATAGATAGATAGATAGATAGATAGATAGATAGATAGATAGATAGATAGATAGATAGATAGATAGATAGATATGAGAGAGAGACAGATTCATATTTTAATCAAATGACTATCCATTTAACTTGGGCCTCTTTACTCTTTATGGCCAAATCTCAGGCCCTTGAATATTTTCATGCCAAGAAACTCCATCATAATTTATGGAACTGGGAATAATTTGTCATGAAAATGTATCTCTTGTGGGATCCAAACTGGCTTTTGGAGCAGTTTTCTTCTTCTGCTTGCTCAGGAGGACACAGATTTGGGAAAAATACACCCTTTTTTAGGTCTGTCAGGTCACTGCAAAGATCTGAAAGGGCTAAATAATTGAATAATACAGATTGGTATTGATGAATCTGAAATAAATTGATTCTCCTCTAAATCAATTTGGCATTGCTTAAATCAAGACATGCAAGTTCCTTCAATGCAAAGATAATTAACATTGATAGGATAATGAAATAATTTTGAAGAGAGAGTCTCCAAAAGAATCAGCTGTTGCAATGCAATAATAGGTTAAAACTGTTATCTTCAGTAGGGATTTTCAGACCCCAGACTTCAAATGATAGCAGGCTAAACCAGAATTAATATTGAATACCTGATTGTAATAGCCATACAAAATGTTGCTTTGGAAATAATGTTTTTCCACTGAGTATCATAAATGAGAATACAACTCAGCTGATCTAACTTCACTTTTGAAACTGGAACTGCAGTAGTATAATTTACAACACAGAATAAAACTTCACGAGCCAAAATGGTAACAAATGGCTAGATCTCCTTGACTTTCATTATGAACTTACTAGTAGTTTCCTCCTCACATTCGTGTATAATATGGATCTAATCATACTGATAATTTATCTTTCTACTACATGAACACATTGGAATCATTCATGTACTTTAGATAAATAAAAGGGATAGCTTTGTTATGTAGTCTTGAAAGATTGTAAGGAAAAGTTGTGAGGGATGCAAGACGCTACATTGTTTTTAAAGATTCTGGGAATTGAATTGGATTTTTTTTGCAAATTAAAATGAATTCATGTTGTGCCGATTCTGTCTCCAAAATGTGTCCATATCCAAAGAAAGAAAAAACTTAGATCAACTCATTTCTGTCGATTCACTGTGGATCATGAGGGAAGGAGTCTAAATTGCCTTTTGGGTGTGAGTTTCTGATAAATTCAAATATCATTGCTATTTTTTGAAAGACATTATTTTTCAATTATGGAAAGAAATAAAATAAATTCTTTTATGGAAAGAAATAAAATCCCCTCCCCTCATTTCCTGAAACAGTCATACAGTATATCTGAATGACAAAAATATCTGCCTCTTTTAAAAATTTCCTGCTTTCTTCGGCAAGTTTCATTATTGCTATGATGTCATAGATTTACAGAATGACTAGTTCATTTGAGACCATTTTGGTCAAACCAGCTATTTTCTAGAGAAGTAGTATCTCTGCCTATATGGCTCTATGCAAAGCCTTTGCTTACAATAAGAACTGAAATAGGACATAGTTGCCGAATGGAAGTAGACAGAATCAGGGAGAAGAAATCAACCAATACATCTCATAAATATGTATCTGATAATTCTCCTCCTCCTCCACCCCCCTCCTCCCTCCTCCTCCTCCTCCATGGGAGAGACAAAGCCTACAGATTCAGGATGAGCACAATCCCAAACAGCAGATGGAGCTACCTAATGCCAGGCTGCTGCTGTTTGTCCCTACACTGGCTACCAGTGTCATATAGCCACATCTCGGGAACAAGGCTAGTCTAAATCAGGAGTCTCCAACTTTTTGGACCTCAGGGATTACCAAACTCATAATTTTAAATCCCGCGGACCACTAATATGAATTTTGACTAATGGGTGGCTTGATGATATTGGTGGGTAAATTGGTCCCATATTCCGGAGCTGCAGTAGTCACAGGACTTGCCCTTTGGTCATCCCAGAGCAGCTACTCCTCCACCTGGGTGAACCGGCCTGCCATGGACTGGAGGAGCTTCTCTGGGATGACCAAAGGCCCAGTCTTGTGACTGCTGCAGCTCTGGAATATGGGACCAACTTTCCCACCAATGTCAACAAGCCACCCCGGGCGGATTTCCCTCCCTCACTGTTGGTCTTACCTTCCAGTTCCAGCTCGTGTGGCTCTACTCAAGGTAAGATTTGTGCTTGGCCGAAGGGTGGGGGCCAGTGGTTGGGCGGGCCATGTGGGCAGTGCAGCCTTGTGTTCCCGTGCAGCCTGGATTAATTGCTCTGGGGGGAGTGCTTTGGGGGGAATATTTCTCTGTGGACCACCAAAATTTTCTCACAGACCACCAATGGTCCCCAGCCCATTGGTTTGGCAACCACTGGTCTAAATTCCCTGCTAGGAAAGATCCAGGAGTGAGTCCAGTAGATCCAGTAGTCCAGTAGTCCTTCTGAGTCCAGAAGGAACAACATCAGAAGGAACAACATGTAAGGAACCTCCCCTTCTTCTTCTACCCCATTGCCATATATTTCAAACTGGAAGAGGGACATGAGCAGAAGGAATCATTGTCCTCAGAACCAGTTATTGACTGGAAATCGCAACTGAAATCTCCATTAAAATCACAGAATTTTAATTATGCTAATATGTAACAATCAGTGATTTCTCCCTGACTATAAAAACTAGTATGAACCAACATGCAAGTAGACAAAGTAAAAGATACTCGTATCAAAGCCAGATATTGCTACTGAAAAATAGTTTGGATTGTACTTCAGCGTATTCTCAGGACATTTTATGGTGTATGATGAAATGTAACATTAAGAATAAAACCCATTTAATCATGTTTTTAAGAACTAGGAAAAATCTAAGTTGTACAGTATTTGGTAATCCAAATAACAATCATTTTGTCACCTTGCTCAATTCACTCCTATAGAATGATCCAAATAGCAACCAAAACAACAATAATAAAGGTTTGAAGTGGATGTGCATCTTGTTGTTTTTTTTCTAAAATCATAGCAACTTTCATGCAACATTAAGGAGGACTGAGAAAAACGGTTGGATTTAGATTGGAAGCAATAAAGATCCTTGGAGATCCTAGAAAACAAGCACTGCTGTAGCTAAAGCTGCAGTCTTTCCATCAAGAAACCAGTGAGCTGTCTGCTATGAGTCAGAAGTCCTATTTAATAAAAGAGCAGAGGAGGAAAAAGCAGGAAGCTAATTTAGCACATAAGTGAAGATAAGACCATTCAGTTGACAGATTTAAATTACTTATCTGTCAGTTGCCAGCAGGGGTGGGATTCAAATTTTTAACAACCGGTTCTGTGGGAGTGGCTCAGGTGGTGGGCGTGGCTTGGTGGTCATGTAACTGGGTGGACATGGCTTGGTGGTTATATTATTGGCTGGGTGTCGCCAACTCAATATCACTCATATTGAGGCACGCAACTTCTCACCTGGCCTCTCATGACTGTGGGGACGCTGCAACAGTTGTAAGCGTGAAAAACGGTCATAAATCATTTTTTTCAGTGCCATTGTAATTTGAATGGTCACTCCACACAAGCAAAATACCAGCAAAGGAGGGGAAAAAACTCCAGAGAAGTTCCTGAGATAGGAAGTCCAGTCCTGCCAAGAATGTAATAAGGGTCAACGGAGAGGCAGTTTCTGTAAAGAACACCAGAATGTTTCCTTCCTGCCTTCCTTACAGGATTAGGCCAGTAATTTCTTCTAACAACCACTTCTCCAAACTGCTTAGAATGTTAACAACAGGTTTTAGCGAATAGGTGCGAACCTGTAGAATCCCACCCCTGGTTGCCAGTAGAGCAGGGGTATCAAACTCAATTTCATTGAGGGCCGCTTCAGGGTTGTGTTTGACCTCAGGAGGGCCGGGGTGATGTGGCCAGAATGGGCGTGGCTAACTTGACATCACTCATGTCAGAGGGTTGCCTGTGGTGTCACGTGTGCTCTGCAAGTGAAAACAGACTCCCAAGCTCTGTTTTTGGCTGTGATGGCCTCCTGCAACCCTCTGCCAGTGAAAACAGCTAGGGAGGGCCGCACACGGCCCTCCTGAGCTCCATTTTTGCTGTCAGAGGCACTACGAGCCAGTTCTTTGCTGTTTTGGGGGCAGCCTGACAGGCCAGATCTAAGCATCCTGTGGGCCGAATCCAGTCCCTGGGCCTTGAGTTTGACACCCCTGCAGCAGAGGGTTTGAACCTATGGTCTGGCTTTCATGTGGTTTCTGAGGGATCTCCAATCAAAATAATGCACCTCTAGATCCTGAAGCTGAACTTTAGTTGTTACTCCAGAGATACAGTATTTATAAAAAATATGGAAGCAGATGCACTTTCAAGGTGATCATTTTATTCAAGCCTAATTACAAGGAAATTCAGTTCCTGCTGCACATTTGCTGCTGTTACCATATCAGATCACTGCCATGATTTCCCAACTGAATCACCAATTTCTAGACTTCTGTGTCCAACCTTATTTCTCAGGACTGGCAAAGAGACTTATTTTTGTTGGTCTCATTCAGGTATGAGCTGAAGATACAAGTCATGATTCTGGAAGTAGGCTATAAAATGGAATTGCCCCATTGTTACTACATATACCTATAGCGCTGGGACATCTCCATTCCCCAATTTTTCCAATTTTTCTTTGTGACCATAGTTACTTAAGAAGCATCAGAAGGAACATGGAAGGAACCTCCTCTTCTTCTTCTACCCTATTGCCGCATATTTCAACTGGGTAGCAGGAAAGAGGAAAAACAGACAACTTACTCCTTGAATTTTAAACAAAGTCCAAGAAGAATTTCAGCATATCCATTCTCTCCTCTTATTCAAAATGTTTGTTGTGAGTCTATATTTAGGTCTGAAGGCAGGAAACATATATATTTCAGTTCATTATTGCCATATATCATGACAAAGGATTCATTGATTTTTGCTTGTTAAGTATATTGCTCTTCCTCAAAGAAACAAACAGAACAAAACTATTATAAAACAAAGCAATAAAAATAACAACAATGTAATATTTAACTGTGAAGCAATTAAAATGAAGTTTATACAAAAGGCAATCTTGTCATATGGCAGTTATTAGCTTTCAAATGCTGTGTTATCAAGCATATCTTAAGTAAAAATTTAAGACTAGATAACTTGGAAGAGGACAGCCACATTTTCCCACTGAGTTCTATAACTGAGGCACCACCACTAAGAAAACCATAAAACACATCCTTTAAGTTTAAACCAGATTCTCAAATGGGAGCTGAACCCCTGCAGATGACTTAGGTTGAGTAGTATTTTGGGAAGGAGTCTTTGAAGTACTTGGATCCTAAGCCATTTAAGACTTTATGTATAAATATCTTCAACTTGACTTTGCCCCATTATAGTGTTTTTCAGATGAGTGTTAAACAAGCATAATTAACCATTCCACATAACAATCCATTAGTTGCATCCCATATTGGTTGCAACTATTGCATCAGTTTGAAGAATAGCTCCGTATTGACTATATTGCAGTGATCTAGTTGTTAGGTTGTTAAGGCATGGGTCATTAAGGCTAAGTTCTCCTGATCCAGGAAGTCTTATCTAGTACAGTATCTGGAATTGAGCATAGGCCAGGGGTGTGACATTCACGGCCCATGGGCTGGATGCATCTCCGCCCAGTTTAGCGAAGGGGAAAAAAGTCCCGATACATCACGTGACGATGCTGTGACGATGCAAGTTTGACACCCCTGGCATAGGCTGTTCTTGATACTGAAACCCCCTTTTGCTTCTACCGATAATTCAAAATCAAGCAGAGACGGTTCTAACTCTTTCATGCCTTCTATAGGTCTTCAGGATTTTTATAGTTCACATCTGACAGTCATAACTATGGAAGATATTTCAGCTTGGCCTACACTGACAGCTGGCATGAAAGTTTCAATTCTAACCGGAAATGACCTGAAAAGAAATAAAACCCCTATCTCTGAAAAAAGAGCTCTTTGACATATTCCCTTTACATGAAAGAGTTAATAGGCTTTTAAACCAGCAAGCAGCTTGATGGCTTTTCTAGCTGACCCAAATGAAAGAGATGTTACCATCAACTTCTTGTATCTGAAAGATAATAAGCTTGGGGAAACATTTGGCATACACAGCTCAAGAGTTCTAATAACAACTCCTATTTCATGCTCCCTCAATTGCCACCTCCTGGGCAAGGTCACCATAAGGACTAAACTTTTGACTCAGTGTTCTTGGAATGAAATTATGTTGTGGTTTCTGCTAAAGCTCATCTTATCTGCAGGGAAAAAAAGAAGAAACCATTGCAATCTCCATTTCTGGGTTGTCTTGCCTCCTATTTAAAATTAAGCTAAAACTACCTGGGAATATCTATGTAACCTTTGTGGTGGTAGTACAGAAGTGTTAGTACTGCCTTTTCCAGTATGTTTTGCTTTGCTTTGCTTTTACTCCTTGGTCCAGTCTATAGTGTTGAAATTTCTTGGTAATCTTCAACTCAAAGCACTAAACTTCAGAAGATAAGCAAAGTAGTCAGCTCTATCAGAATGGAATATATAATCCACCTTCCCTTGAGCTCTCAGAGCAAAGAGCTACAGAAGTTACGTTTTGTCATGACTACATGTATGGGGTTTTACCTGATTTCCATCCTCTCTTTTGAGACATGACATAATGTAATATCTATAGCTCTCTGCTCTGAGAATGTAAAGGAAGGTGGCCTATATATACTATTCTGATAGCAATACTATAGCAATACTATTCTGATACTATTCTTCCTGCAATCCTGGAGTTCCAGGACCCAGATAATTCCTAAAGCACAGTACATCTAAAATGTGAAGGTCCATGAGTTGAACTCTCTGTAGAAGGATTTGAACCTATAGACTAACATCTGGCTATGCACATCCTGAAACCCCCAATAAAAGATGAAACTGGTCATCTGGTGTCTCCTGAGGGCCACTGTAACTACAAAGTCAGTCAGATGCTCCCACCTATGATACTTTATAGTGATTAATGATGAAAGCAGCCATTAATTCTACAAAGTTCACTCTAAATTTAACAATTGTTGGCATCAAGGTATTATATACATATAATTCATTTACCATATGTTATACATAGCTCATAATTTCCTCAATAATCCAGCTAATGTGTGTGTTTGAAAGTTGGGAGATAAGGAACCCAAAGCAGAATTGAATACAATCCAGATATAATACTATGTCCACTAAAGAACATCAAGTTGCATGGTTGAATAAATAGACATAAACAGAAGTGAAATGTGTGGTATCAGACTGCACCCATTTGCTTATTAGCTATTAATGTCAATAATCAATAAATTCAATACAATTCAATACCAGTGGCTCTCTGCAATTCTATGACATTTGGATCTAAAAGATTTATTTGTTTAGCTTTCTCAATAGTTGGACTGGAATTAAGTACAGATGTCAGCTGTTGGAATTTGTTTTTTTTTAAATAGAAAGCAGCATATTTCCATCCAATTTTGTCAATTCGGTAATGCCATACAGCATTTCAGATATAAAAGTAGAAACAATTTACATTTTATTTTGATCACCACTATTTTGAGCCACTAAACACTGAAACAGTATTATCAATCCCCAACCTGACTGAAAAAGGTCCCATAAAAAGGTACCATAATTAACTTCTTTAAGGAGCATCTAGAACTGCAGCCCAGCCACTTCCTCAATGGTCTTCTCCAAAAGAGAAGGTGGAAGATAAGATGAAAATTGTCCAATCTAGTGATTCCTTCTTGAAGAGGGACAAGTGCAGGTGAGACTGCCACCTCACTTAAAGATGAATTTATCACTGCCTGAACCCAACCATACAACACCTTCCAGGAGACCTGGACAAAAGAGGCCTAGATCATGTTTAAGTATACTTGTACCAGCATCGATAGGCATAAAAAAGCCAAATGTTTTCACACTTTTGCTTACATGCAAATGGATTGCCTTCTACCTTTCTAAATATCAGCCTTAGGATCTAGTTGTCATGGAGATGAAAGTAGTTATTTTTGTTACGAACTAAGCAAACGCTCTAGTTAAAATCCTAATAGCTTTACTTCCACAGCAGGCTCGTAATCCTGCACTTCTCATTGGCCCGCAGTTAGCAGATTGTGATTGGTCGTTTCCGACTAGTCTGATTGGCTGATAGCGGGTCGCCGCTGATTGGACGCTTCCAGAGCGGCAAACTTAAATCATTGGACACTGTGACAGCAGCCAGCTTTATAAAAGGAGCTGCTGCTGCCCTAGCGAGTTGTTCTCTTTCTGAAGTCACTAATAAAGAGTTGAGTCACTATTCGATGCCTCGTCTCCGTTCTTTGCCCCCACTCCTCCAGATCTAACACTGGTGAGGAGGATGGGATTCGGAGACGATAGAGCTGACTGAACACTCGCTGAGCACCAAGCAGAGCACGTGGCTAAGAGCGCAACCGCTAGCGACAGAATGACCAGCAGCGCCATACCACCCGCTCCATTTGACCCAGCTAACGAAGACTGGGACTCGTATATGGACAGGTTCCAGATGTTCCTGGAGACCAACAATCTAAAAGATGCCACGCCTGGCAAGAAACGAGCTGTATTCCTGACCCATTGCGGGCCCGCTGTTTTTAAAATGGCAAAAGCACTCGTGAAACCAGCCGAAGTCAAGACAATGGATTGGGATAACCTCGCGCCGATCCTCCGGGCCCATTATGCACCGGCGGTGCCAACACTCATCAGAAGACACGAGTTTTACCAGAGGGACCAACAGAAAAGCGAGAGTGTTGGAGACTTCATCGCTGATCTCAGGAACCTGGCGGGACTCTGTGGCTTCGCAAACCTCGAGGAAGCCTTGAGAGACCGAATTGTTCTGGGTCTGGAAGATCCTACGACCCAGAGCAAAATTATGGCGAAGGGGGACATCGGCCTCGCAGATGTCATCGCCGAAGCTACTGCAGCAGAAGCAACCAGGAAATCAGCCGCTCGAATGCGCCGAGCGAACGCACCGCACCGCCAACTCGCCAGTGACACTACGCCCTTCTCCGAAAAGCACACAACGACCACCCACCATGAGGACCTTGAGTCCTCATCAGAAAGCGAGGAAGAGGAGGTCAACCGCCTCAGGTCAGAACGCGACCAGCGAGACCAGCGGAACCCTAAATCTTCGCGGCAATGTGCTGGATGCGGGGGTAATCACCCGCGGTCAGACTGCAAATTCCTAGATGCACTCTGCCGTTCCTGTGGAAAGAGGGGACACATCGCAAAAGTATGCAGAAGCAAGCGAGGATCCAGCCCAAACAGAAGAGAATATAATTTCCGGCAGACAACAGGCACCGCGCCAGTAACTCGGGACCGCCTAAACAACCAATGGAGCCACTACCACTACAGAAATAGAGCACCCGCCAATTCAACTAGACGAGAAGAGACCCATCAAACCATCACCATCGGCCACGCTTCGTTCCTAGATGCAAGGAAAATCTGAGTGAAGGTCACCATTGCAAATCAACCATGTGTTATGGAGGTCGACTCCGGGTCGTCCTTATCAATGGTCTCTTGGAAAACCCTCAAACAGCTGATCCCTGACATCCGTCACCAGGACCTCAGCACTCAAAAAATAATATTAAAAGACTACCAAGGGAACAGAATCCCAGTTGCCGGTACCTGCCACGTCCAAGTATCTTTCAAAGACCACACTGCAACTCTTCCTCTTACCATCGTTGATCGAGATCGGCCCAGCTTGCTAGGCTTGCAGTGGTTCGCGCTGCTAGGAATTGAACTAGCAGGCATACACCAGACCGGAAGCGATGACTGGGAAGTGGCCCTTGTCCATGAATTCCAGGATGTGTTTACCGAGGAACTAGGCAAGTACAAAGGATCCCCCATATCGTTTAATCTCAGCCCTGATGTTACGCCCATTCGCCTTAAGCTTCGTCGAGTGCCAATTGCACTCAAGCCAAAGATTGATGAACAATTGGACAAATTAATAGCCCAGGACGTGTTGGAACCGATTGACCACGCCCGATGGGAGACCCCAATTGTAACCCCCATAAAACCTGACGGATCCTTGAGAATTTGTGGGGACTACCGGGCCACCCTAAATCACGCGCTTCAATAGAGCGCTTACCCTGTACCTGTGGTCCAACACCTTCTTCATTCCTTGGGAGGTGGAAAAATATTTGCAAAATTGGACCTAGCCCAGGCGTACCAGCAACTGCCCGTAGATGCACAGACTGCAGAAGCCCAGACTATAGTCACGCACAGGGTTGCATTCAAGTGTAATAGACTCCAATTTGGAGTGAGTGTAGCACCGGGCATTTTCCAAAGTCTGATGGAGAGACTGTTACAGGGCATAAAAGGGGTTGTGCCCTACTTCGATGATGTCTTGATAGCTGCCCCCACTAGAAGCCTATTAGAAAAACAACTCAGAATGGTTCTCCAGAAATTCAAAGACGCCGGCCTGAAGGTCAAGAAAGACAAGTGCCAACTATGTACTGAGAGGGTTGAATTCCTGGGGTACCTTCTTGACAAACAAGGAATTCACCCTACTGAGAAAAAACTAGCTGCCATTAAAAACGCCCTAAGACCTAGGAATAAAACAGATCTCCAAACCTTCCTGGGACTCATTAATTTTTATAACATCTTCTTGCCCCAGAAAGCAACCGTTGCTGAACCCCTGCATAGGCTCCTCGACAAGAAGGCGTCCTGGATCTGGGGGCACCAGGAAGAACGAGGCTTTCAGCAAGTTTTAACTTTTAACTTCAGATGCTGTATTAATGCAATATAATGAGACTTTACCTTTAACTGTCACCTGTGACACCTCACCGTTTGGAGTAGGAGCCATCTTGAGCCACGTCCTGCCAAACGGAACTGAGGCACCTGTTGCGTTTTTTTCAAGAACTTTATCTAAAACCGAGAGAAACTATAGCCAACTCGATAAAGAGGCTCTCGCTATCGTGTCTGCAATCAAACGATTCCATGAGTATGTATACGGAAGACCCTTTGCCATAATCACCGATCACAAACCATTACTTGGCATCTTAGCAGGAGACAAACCAACTCCCCACATTTTATCACCCCGAATGACACGTTGGTCAGAGTTTCTGGCTGCCTACAATTACCAGCTACTACATCGCCCCGGAAAAGCCATTCCCCACGCTGACGCTTTGAGCCGTTCTCTGCTTCCAGAAATCATCAGCGACCCAGCTCCAACTCTAGCTGCACTACAAATAGAAACTCTTCCGTCACCACCCCTGACTGCACGGGACATCGCCTTGGAAACAAAGAAAGATCCTTGTTTGGCGCGAGTCCTCAGCTGGGTGGAAAGAGGTTGGCCTGACAACGAACTCAGTGACATCCTTAAACCTTTTAAAAACCGACAGACAGAACTTGTCTCCCAAAAAGGATGCATCTTGTGGGGAGACAGAGTCGTAATCCCCGAGAGACTACAGCATAACGTTCTAAAACTGTTGCACGATGGACACCCAGGCATCGTGCGCATGAAGGCACTGGCAAGGAGCTACGCATGGTGGCCAGGTATAGATAAGCAAATAGAGACCTGGGTGGCCACCTGCTCCAAATGTCAGGAAACTCGCTCAGCTCCACCAAAAGCCCCACCGACTGAATGGGAAACGCCGCGAGGTCCTTGGTCCCATATCCACATCGATTTTGCGGGACCCACCAAGGGACACACATTTCTCATAACAGTAGATGCCTATTCCAACTGGCTGGAGGTCCACAAAATGAAGAGCACTACCACAGAAGCAGTTGTCAAAAAACTCAACAGACTATTCGCTACGCACGGGTTACCAGATGTCCTGGTCTCAGATAATGGCCCCCAATTCACTGCTCTGGCATTTGAACAGTACCTAGCAGACCGGGGAATACGCCACGCGTTAACTTCGCCGGCTCACCCAGCGGCCAATGGCAGGGCTGAACGCATAGTCCAATTCATAAAGAAAACGCTACACAAGATGGACCATGGGGACATCGATGACAAGGTGACCAGGATGCTTCTTCTCCAGCATATCACCCCAAGCAGCACCACAAACAGAACCCCGGCCGAACTGCTCATGGGCCGAAAACTTCGCTCACATCTTGATCGCCTACACCCTGCCTACACGCCGGAGAAGCCCCTGGGGTCCAGCAGTAGATGTCACACATTCAAGGTAGGCGACCTAGTCTTTGCAAAAAAAATTTCCGGCGACCCATTGTGGGTCCCTGCTACCGTAACCCAAACTACGAGCCCTCGATCCTACCGTTTACAAACTGATGATGGAAAAAACGTGGAAGCGCCACATCGACCAACTTCGCTCCCGACTAGCACCTACCCCCATCACAAGCCCTGAATTTCAAACCAGGGGGGAAGGGAAACCGAAGGGACCGGAGGAGAAGTGGCATACGACCCAGTAAGCGAAAACCAGCAATCAGCACAACCAACCCGGGGATACTCACCGGCCGAAGGAGAACCAAGCCAGGTGATCGCCTTGCCTCAAAGCAGCACTGCAACTGGAGCAAATCCAAGGAATCCAAATGACAGCCATGACGGAAGCAGAGATGTCAACCCCGAGTCACCCAGCGAAGAGGTTGGACTATCGTTGCCATCAAGTCCGGCACGCAGCACACCAGAACCAGAGCCAGGGCAAAAACCGGTGGAGCAACGTAAATCGAGTAGACAGGTGAAACAACCTGCCTATTTGGAAGAATACATCACCCCACCCCTCAGACGGAACCTAGGGGGAAGGGGTGTTACGAACTAAGCAAACGCTCTAGTTAAAATCCTAATAGCTTTACTTCCACAGCAGGCTCGTAATCCTGCACTTCTCATTGGCCCGCAGTTAGCAGATCGTGATTGGTCGTTTCCGACTAGTCTGATTGGCTGATAGCGGGTCGCCGCTGATTGGACGCTTCCAGCGCGGCAAACTTAAATCATTGGACACTGTGACAGCAGCCAGCTCTATAAAAGGAGCTGCTGCTGCCCTAGCGAGTTGTTCTCTTTCTGAAGTCACTAATAAAGAGTTGAGTCACTATTCGATGCCTCGTCTCCGTTCTTTGCGCCCACTCCTCCAGATCTAACAATTTTCTTCTATAAAATTACCTCCATAAACAGAATGCGATTTTAAATTTTATTTTAAATAACTAAATTGTGTGTTATTTCACCAATTCATGTGGCTATCCATCTTACAACAGTGACTGTGGATGGCCAACAAGATTAAACATTCAAAAGAAATAAACCATCAAAAATAAAATAAAATATAAAATAAAAACAGCAAATAGAATATGTACAGACTGGTTATTTTGGGCAACAGTGAGTACTACAATCATCTCCATAGCCACAGTGTGTTACTGATAATTTTGGGCCAGACCTCTCAAATTCAGATCACATAGGGAACTATAGTATGTCTATAGGTTGAGTGCTGAAGAAGAAGGTTAAAAGTGGTGTGCAAGTTGTCATTTATAAAAGTTTCTCCATCACTGCTGACCTTGTCAGTGAAAACTTCAGCTAAGTTTTCTAAATAATTCTACACAGCCATCTCCAGATATGGTATACCATGATATTTATACAGTAGTTTCTTTCCCAGCCTTATGGAATTATTGTTTTTCATTTTTGAAAACAAGATTTGTTCAATAGAAAGTACAGATTTCACAACCTGAATTCACTGAACATGGGACAAGCCAAGACCAGTTTGGCTGCCTTAGGAGCAAACTATATTGGTCATGTTAACTGGTTTCAAGCCCTAGGAAGTTATTGGGGAGTCTAGTTGAAGATGTCTTGCTTTTAATGTAAACATTTAAATCGAGATAATTGGTGTTATGCAGAGGTGGTATTCAGCAGATTCTGACCAGTTCTGGAGAACCAGCAGCGGAAATTTTGAGTAGTTCGGAGAACTGGCAAATACCACCTCTGACTGGCCCCACCCCCATCTATTCTCTGCCTCCGGAGTCCCAGCTGATCGGCTGGGTCTTCTTTTGTTGCCCTGCACAGAAGAACGGAGCTGGAAAGCAGGTTAGTGGGGTGGGGAGGGAATGGGGATTTTGCAGTATCCTCCCCCTGCCAAGCACACCTAGCCACACCCACCAAGCCACATCCACAGAATAGGTAGTAAACAAATTTGAATCTCACCACTGTTTCAAGCCCTAGGAAGTTATTGGGTAGTCTAGTTAAAGACGTCTTGCTTTTAACATAAACATATAAATTGAGATAATTGGTGATATGGAAAAGTAAGGTGTATTTCTGACATTCTTTTAAGGACACATAAATATGGACCTCTCAGATACTGTCCTGGGGAACTCTGCTCAATTATCAAATATCTGATAATGTGAAATGTAAGGCGGAAAAGAGGAAATATAAGTGATTTTTTTTTCTTGCCCTTACCATCATAAAAAGAAATCTAAGAACTAAAGTCTCCACCCAATGAGTCTCTTTGGCTTTTTCTGATTGCTTCTAATAAAGTATCCCTGTTCACAGTTGTGCAAATATTATAATCAAGATTTGCCTCTCATGCACTTCTTTTTATGGATTCAATTAAAGAAGTTATCACTCCCAAAAGAAGGGGAACAGGGCTGGTGTTACAGCTAATTGCCAATATGCAGTTTAAAGGTGTTGTTTCTATCTCTCCTGGAAATTAGTCTTACCTGTAATATCACAGTTCTTGATAACAATGCAGAACTAATATTCCATTGCGTGAGATTACACAGAAACTAGAAGATAATTTATTAGAAACATCCCAGTCCATTTTCCCAAATTTCTTCTGGCTGTAATACACGAGTGTATATGTGTTTGTGTAAATATTGTATTTATAATCAGTAGATCTGTCTTCTACTGATACACATGTAAATACGATCAGAATAAGAACTATCCATAGATTTCAGCTTTCTGTTGGTGGGATTAAGTGACAACAAAAACAATCATGAACAATAATGAAACACAATGAAGACATGGATGTTCAGGAAACTGAACCTGTTATTGACCATAAACAAAGTAACTGAGGTGGTAGAACTAATCCCTGTCTCTCCAATCTGATTCTATATTGGTTAGATGGTATCCTCTTATTTCTTCATAAAGCCAATTTCATATAATGAGTTCCCCTCTGCAGAAGTGTGGGACTAAAGTATCCGGATTAATTTCCTCCCATTGATTTTACTGCTTTCAGCAAGTTTCCAGAGCTTTCCACAACTGTGCAACATCCTTTCAATAGTTTTTTTTTAGCTGAATACTTCCCATACAAAAGTACGGCATGTCCCTTTTAGCATTTTGAATATGACCTTATCTAATCTCCCAGTTTTGAAACTACAATTTAATTGTTATTCAAAAAAATTCAGTTCTCTGAATTTTGTAAAGTTGAGCGAAATGTGGCAGATTTACAGAAATAAGGACCAGATTGAAATGGATAGATTTATCCATCCTGGATCCAGTGTTCTCTCTTTCTAGTATTGAATTGTTTGAATATGGATAGATGTGAATTCCTCCCTCCAAGTTTCAAAAATAACCAACACAGAACTTCCAGTGAAATCAGGCAAAGAAGAAAAATATCAATACCAGTTGATTATATGACATCAACTTGGTTTATTTTACTCCTAGCAATCCCATACAGTAGATTTTCTCCATGAGGATCTATCCCTAATGAGGTCCTTCAGGTTTTCCGGTGGTGCACCCATCACTACTGTAATTGAGTCCATCTCAGAGGTGGTATTCAGCAGGTTCTGACCAGTTCTGGAGAACCAGTAGTGGAAATTTTGAGTAGTTCAGAGAACCGGCAAATACCACCTCCGACTGGAGATTTTACAGTATCCTTCCCCTGCCACACCCACCAAGCCATGTCGTAAAAATTTTTTGAATCCCACTACTGGTCCATCTACCTTGATGTTGGTTGTCCTCTTCTTTTTCCTTCCACCTTTTCCAGCATTAGAACCTCTTCCAGAGAACTAAGTCTTTGCATAATGTAAGAAATATGCAACATCCTTTCAATAGTTCCAAAGTAAGAAAATGTGAGCCTGATCATTGTGCCACAAGTGAGAACTGTAGAATGATTTATTTAATGATCCAGCAATTTGTTTTCTTGACTGTCCACAGTATTCTCAGGAGTCTTCTCCAAAACCAAAGTTCAAAGGCATCAATACTCTTTATATATTGCTTCTTCAAAGTCCAACTTTGAAGGGACTATCATGGCTTACATGATTCTGATCTTTGCAGGAATTTTTAAGTGCTAATCTATTAAGTGCTAATCTATTAATAACAAAGAATATTTTCTGTACATAATGGATATAATGCATGAAGTGGCATGATATACTGAAGCTCCTGATATCTTGGCAGCCAAATTATTATTAAGTGATGCTGCAAACCTGTGCAGTATATCCCATGATTATTTGGGATAACCTAGGCCTCATATGACTGGATGTGAGGAGTATAGAACAATCTCATATGAGAGGCAGGTGTTTGCATCCTGTACAAACTTGAATAAAAAGTCTATCACCATTTATGTAGCAGTATATTAGCAGGCACATTAATATACTGAATTAGGAATATAGTTTATCCAAAGATTAGGTTTAAGTAAATATAAAAGTAATTGGACTTAGCGCTGATGGAAAGTAGTACATTTGCTGAACTATTGATAGTTAATGAAGAACATATTTTGTGAGATTTCCCTATCTTATTTTATAACAGTCTCTGTAAAGGCTTTTAACAATGAGAGGGAACAGAAAGTTATGTCTCAACCTTGTACTTGTTATTCATCTTTAAGTACAAAGATAGTCTTAATCAAAGAATGAATATAATTAGCTGACCTCAATTCTAGAGGTTTAAATTGGTAACCTTAAATTAGTGACCTGACTCTAAAATTTCAGGTTTAACCAGACACTCATGACCTGGGATTAATGGGTGAAAAACAAAGTAGAAAATAATTAGGCTGACATAGGATGCAGCACAAAGAAAGTGTAATGCAGGGAGTGATTAAACAAACATTTTATTCTATACTACCCAGAGCCTTAAAAAAAGGCCCAGCCAAGAAACCAGATGGGGTCTTTCTGATTTGGGTATTTCATAAAATTGAAATATAGTTCAGATGTGTAATGAAGTTAACCAATTTCCAAATCACTATGAATAGTAAGGTAGCCATTTGCTTTTGCCAATGACCTAACCCTGCTTTGGTTAGGTCATTCTATTTGCTCCAATTTATATTCTTATCTATTACTTGGAATTTTTAATATAATTTTGAGGAACTACAGCTGAAGATCAATATTTTTTTTACATCTCCTTCCCCCCTCCTTTCCTCATCATTATATGGAACAGCTTGCCTTCAGAAGTTGTGGAAGCTTCATCACTGGAAGCTTTTAAGAAGAGACTGGACTGCCATTTGTCAAAAATGGTGTACGGTCTTCTGCTTGGCGCGGGGTTGGATTAGAAGACCTACAAGGCCCCTTCCAACTCTGTTAATCTGTTAAATAATGATCATGATCTTTTTTTGTTAAATATTCAAAGCACTAGCTTACAAACTGCAAAGAAGCAATGAATAGTAATTTCTTCTCATTCAGATTGAATCTGGTTTAACTCATATGGAAAAACCCTAAACATTTTATTTTGTTGTCTGGAATCATTCTGAGAGCATGCAAAACATACCTGAGTGTGAATGTAAACCTGATTTGCAGGTTATGTTTTTATTTTATGCAATTTGATGTGCTTCCAGAGTCCAGATTGTGTTTATTTTTATTTCCGTGATTTCCTCAGTTCAGTTATGAATTGCATTTATGAACAGCAAAAAACTGGGCTTGAGTGGTTTCAAAGCAGGATTAACGCTCATGTAAATGTGATAGCTTATCCCTGCCATACCACAGCTTCTAACGTTAATTTTCTTTATGAGTTCTCACATCTGTACCAGTATCCTGGTTTTACGGAGACAGCTTATATTTTTTCATGTAACATAATAATGTTTCTTTTAAGGCATAAATCAGCTTCACTGAATTTTTCTTTTGCCATTATCACCACAAAGGGCAGTTCAAGATGAAGAAAGCAGTGTCTTAAATAAGTCCACTTTATTTGTAGAGTTGAACCATGATGGAGAATAGCAAAGAGTGATTAAAGACATCATCAGTTCCTCTTGAAAGCAGCTTTAAGACATCATTTGTCATCCATCTACCTTGCCCCCTCCCCATAATAAGGAGAACAAGGAGCAAAAATTACTGCTGCCATAACATAAGTGCTGCAGAAAAATCCATAGCCTCATCTCCATGCTGTACAAAAGGAAAAGCAAATAAACTGCTAACACCTCCAACCTTCCAAGTGTTTACATCATTTTTCTACTTACAGGCAGAACAATCCAGTGCTTCCAATGAGTGGAACTGAAGAAGAATAAATGCATTCTTGAAAGACCTGAAGAGGGAAGAGTCCTCAGAAGCTCCTTCTGCTGTTGGGTTTTATCCTCCTCCTCCTCCTCCTCCTCCTCCTCCTCCTCCTCCTCCTCCTCCTCCTCCTCCTCCTCCTCCTCCTCCTCTTCTCTTCTTCTTCTCTCTTCTTCTTCTTCTTCTTCTTCTTCTTCTTCTTCTTCTTCTTCTTCCTCTTCCTCTTCCTCCTCCTCCCTCCTCCTCCTCCTCCTCCTCCTCCTCCTCCTCCTCCTCCTCCTTCTTCTTCTTCTTCTTCTCCTTCTTCTTCTTCTTCTTCTTCTTCTTCTCCTCCTCCTCCTCCTCCTCCTCCTCCTCTCCTCCTCCTCCTCCTCCTCCTCCTCCTCCTCCTCCTCTTCTTCTTCTTCTTCTTCTTCTTCTTCTTCTTCTTCTTCTTCTTCTTCTTCTTCTTCTTCTTCTTCTTCTTCTTCTTCTTCTTCTTCTTCTTCTTCTTCTTCTTCTTCTTCTTCCATGATTGCAGTTTACATTGAGCACAGATGACAGTATGAACATGATTGTGTTGCAAACCTCCCGGTGAAAGCAAAAAAAAATGAATGTATATTACATATCCCAGCTTAGTATGTCTCACCGTGCTTTATATTCATTCATTTCCATGTATTTTTCCACTACAGCCTTTGGTATCCCACTGCTGTTCCATTGCCAGAGTATCTGTTGACATTCTTTCTTCAGGAGAAGCCTTGGTGGCACAGTGGTTAGAATGCAGTGTTGCAGGCTAACTCTACTCACTGCCAGGAGTTCGATCCTGAACAGCTCAAGATTGACTCAGCCTTTCATCCTTCCAAAGTCGGTAAAATGAAGATCCAGATTGTTGGGGGAAATATGCTGATTCTGTAACCACTTACTATATAGAGAGGGCTGTAAAGCACTATGAAACAGTCTAAGTGCTATTGCTATTTCTCTGTTTGGGAGAACTTGTGGGAAGCCTCCCATCCTAGAAGAATGAAATGTTTTAGAAAAAGGCAAGATAGAATATTTCCCCTAAAGGAAAAAATGGGGGGGAATCTTAAGGGAGGCAGAAACCAGCCCCAGTTTCCCTGCCCCAAGCAGAAACTGAGGAGGCCAGCTTTTAGAAATGCAGATTTGACAATCCATTCAGAAAGACTGGGTCAAGACAGAAACGCAGATAAGCAACAAACAAAAAGTTGACAAAATTAGCTCAGACAAACACCTAGGATTTGCATTTCCTCTTTTACCTATAGAGCCAGCTATGACCTCTACATGACCCCTACATGACCCCCTTAGGAATCCAAAAGGTATAAAAACCCACCCACTCTAAACTGCATCTTGTCAGCTGCCGATAATCACATGTGGTTGGTGGTTCGGCTTCATCAATAAAGAGAACCTTTCTTTCCAATCAGCCTCCAGCCTCCATATTATCTCCAGTGCCTTTCTCCCGGCTTGGAACTGGATATTTTTTTCCAGCAAACTCAAGAGAATTTCTCCGATGCACATTTCTATTTATTTCCATCTCTCCCTTTAAAAAAAAAAAAGATTATCGGGGATTCTGTGTTTGCTAACATGTCCATTGTTGTCTAGGAAAACTTAGAAAGCAATAAATTCAAAATTCCTATGAGTAAAGTCAGTTCCCAGAAGTTTTCTCAGTTCAAGAAGCCAACTCAAGGCCTCTGGACAGAATGTGCTGCATTTTCATGCATTCCATTTTGTAACATTCTCTATTGCTACCACTCTGCATTTTGTATTTCCTTGATTGCTTCTTCTTTTTTTCGGGAGACATTTCACAAAGATATATTGAGTTATAACATCTACAGGGCCCACTAAACCTGCTCTCTCTCTCCCTCCCTCCCTCCCTCCCTCCCTCCCTGTCTCTTTCTGGAATTCAGTGCTTTACTTTTGCAATTAATTTGGCTTTCATACAAGGGACAAGCAGAGCAGGGGCCTCAATTCTGTACCTACCACTTTCCACTGCTTTCTGCTACTTCTTCCTCTCAGAGTTTTAAATCCACAATCTCGCCCAAACAACTCCCCTCATACACATTCATGGCTGTATGCTCTGTAATTTGCTGTTTTACAATAGATCCATGCAAGAGAGCGGTGGATAATATCCCAAGAGGGGTCTTGTTTTCAACATTGGGAGCAGAATAATGAATTTTAAACCATGTCTTAAATTTGCAGTCATTGTTATTCACTAGGAAATCAAAAAGGAAGAATTTTTCAGTCTTGGTCTTTGGTTTGCATGATGTGGTTCTGGTTGTTCCCCAAAGAGATTTACCTCTGAATGTATTATTTATATAAAATAATGAGGCACAACCAGGTGTATGTGTGTGCGTGTGTGTGTGTGAGAGCACTTGCATGTGTGTTCATGTACCTTTTGATCAATAAGAATGTGGTATTTTGCTTGGTTTACTTTGTGTTGTATCTTGCACCTTTGTAATAATATTAATTTTCTACTTTTAAGATATAATTTAAGATATAAGTGTAATTGCTCACACTTATCCTATATATCCTGTGGATAAAGGATGCTTTAAATACTACTTCTAACTGTGAAGAATCTGAGACATTTAAAATGATCTGACCATGTGGGTAAGTAAGTACTTAAGCTAAGTACATGATTCTTCTATAACTATGCTACTTCCGCATGACAGAACAAATTGGTTGCTTTTCATGATAAATTGGAAGACAGGTCATTCAAACTCTGTTCTGTTTACAAAGACCCAGATTCCATATAATGGAGCAAAAATTCAAAGAACACAATTGTTCAACA
This sequence comes from Notechis scutatus, assembly GCF_049901735.1. Classification (NCBI taxonomy): domain Eukaryota; kingdom Metazoa; phylum Chordata; class Lepidosauria; order Squamata; family Elapidae; genus Notechis; species Notechis scutatus. The sequence goes on from NC_142010.1 coordinate 46,305,178, forward strand.
GTGATAATTTATTCTTTATACTCATTTATGGTCCAGCAACCAAAATTTTGCTTTTCGCGGTGGGAAACACACAAAACAAATTTAAACAATGGTTTCCTGTGCTTCCCACTGGGGAAAAAACCGTTTTTGTTATTGGAACCATAAATGAATATAAAGAATTAAAAATTTAGATTTTAAAAACAAGGAAAGGAATCAAGCTTTGCCCATGGGAGTGTAACCCAGTACTAATCTCACCCTCCTAAAAATGTAGAGCATCTACCAACCAAAAAGTTGTCAAACTACCATTGGATTAGATCCTGGCATCCCTCTAAAAGTCAGTGATCCTCTCAAAATGAAGTGAAAGAGATATATATGTGAACAGAATAAGGATTTGGATGACTTAATAGAAATGCAAAGGTAGCTTTATATGTCTCCTACAAAACTGCATTTATCTATTTTTTCCGCAAATATTTATTTCCTTTTTGACAATTCCCTCTCAATTTTTACCTTATTTTTCTCATTAGGGATTTAATAAATAATGACTGTCCATATTCATTCCCAAGGCAAATTATCCTCCTAGCTCTCAATTTAAAAAAGCAAAACTAAATCTTGTACAAAGAACTGAACCTTCCCCAGAAATAGACTGAAGTTCATTTGGAATTTCAATATTTTTTTTTTTTTTTAAAAAAACAGAATATACATTAAATAATGTTAGCAATCACACACAATGCTTGCAAGCCATTTCTACAACATTTTCATACCAAAAGAAAAATTGCATTTAGACCTTTTAACTCAAAGAAAGTCCTGCAAAATATCAAATGTTATGGATGAAATTCCCAACAGCTATTTTAAAAACAGACTGTGACAGCCCACATTTGAGGTTAAGATTTATTGAGCAATTGAAAAATATTTTGGTATATTTGTTCTTCGCAGCTACACGCCTGACAAGAAAGAAAGATTTAGCACTTTTGCTCCTGTAAATACATTTCTAGCACTTCCAGAAAGTCAATAATATTAGCTCATTTTGGTAGTGGGAGTTCAGCCCCCAAATCTAAATACTTAAGTGTCTAAATGGTGGGATCAGGCTCTTAAACAAGCATAGAAATTTCTTTCAAAAGGTGTAGTGATATCGTCTATTGAATTTTGCTTCCTGGATTCACATTACATACAGATAGGATGACTTCCTCAATAGCAATAGTAATAGACTTATATACAACTTCACAGTACTTTCCAGCCCTCTCTAAGTGGTTTACAGAATCAGCATATTGCCCCCCAACAATCTGGGTCCTCAAATTATTTATAGGATTTTTTGAAGCTTCACGTTACGGTTTTTGTTCAGGTGTACAGCGGGTCTATTATTGTTAAAGAAAAGATGGAAGGGAAGAAGTTTGAGACATGCTTAAGGGGAAGGATGGACAGGCTTTGTCTTTCTTTCTGTATTTTTTTAGTTTATTGCCACCTGCCCACTTTTGTTAAGATGTTAGCATTCTTATAAACTCGCTGAGTATATCCATTTAATAATGAAATCATTAATTTTAAACAAAGCCTCTCAGTTCAAGACCCTTGGGGGCATTTGGGATGTTTTAGAAATAAAATTATTATTATAATTACAGCTAATAAAAAAGACCACATGGGAAGTCTGAGTAGTGCAATGGCTGCGGTTGTCTCTTCCTCACACTATTCATGAGTGAACAACTTTTGCTCCTGGGAATGCTGGCATGTGCTACTTGAAAGGAAGAATTGAAATGTTAAACATTTAACGCAAGGTTCCTTAAAACATCTTTATCTCTTATGAAGTAGTGTGCGTTATACAGATTGTCCCATGGAAATTGATATGTCTTTCTGTTGAGTGAGTGAGAAGATCAAATATGCTTGTCTGCAAATGGAGTCTAAAGATTATTTCTGATATGAGATCAGTTGAAAAGGTAAATGATGCTGACAGGAAAGTTAATCGTTATTGGAATTAATTTTATGCAAAGTGGTGATTCATTTTTGAGCTGGAGCGTTGTTCATTAAGGAATATTTCCAATTTCATTTTGAAGTCAGGTCTACATCCTCTAAGAGAGCTGTCTTAGCCCAATTGACTACACAATTCTGTGTAGTCCAATAACCAGTAATAACAACCAAATGGATATGGAAATGCCACAAACACTATGCTATCATGGAAATTATTAATGTGTTATGTACTACTCTACTAAACTCAGCTCTGCCTTTTTGTTGGATTGATCCTTAGGCTAACAATCATAATAAAACAATTTAAAAGTACAGTATGTCAGCTGGGACACCATAATCTAGTTTCCAAAAATCATGAAGCACCAATAAAACAGTTATGTGAAGCTTCAGGGTAACGCCAAAGCCACAGCTGTGAGGCAAATACTTATCCCTACATTCTTCCTAAATTTATCTCTAGCTGCCCCAAAGCAAGCACTAATCAAACCAAGAGAAACCTCATTTGAAAAGCATGTTGCAACCATCACCTGATGATCAAGAAGACCTTATCCTTGGATGTTTGTCCACTACATGTGAGACAGTAGAAGACATGAAAGAGAATCCATGTGACGATTATAGGCAGAGTACGTGTTAGAAGGCAATATTGCCCAGAGTCCCTCTGTGAGGGGGTTGGGCAGTTCTTAAATATGACAAACAAACAAACAAACAAACAAATACTTATGATAACTTGTCTCTCACCATTAGTTAGCACCTTAAAATCAAAAACATTTCCTTGTAAAGGGCACTGAAATAAATGGGAAGATTAGAGATACGTGCTTTGTCTGACAAGCTGACTAATATTCTGGCAACCAGTTTCTGAACTGGCTGAAATTCGAAGCACTCTTTAAAGGAGACGCACTTCTTTTAAAAAGGTATTCCTTTACATTTTCCATAACTTTTTACATTCAGACCTTCTGACCGAAGAAATCTTGTAAAACATCAAGCATTGTGGATAAAATCTCCAGTAGTTATTTTAAAAATGGGACCATGACAACCACTTTAGATGTTAAGATTGATTGAACAATAGAAGAAGAAAAAAAACATTTTTTGGCAGGAAAGAAAAATTTAGCACTTTTGTTTCTGTAAATACATTTTCAGCCCTTGCAGACAGTCAGAAATATTAGCTTGCTTGGAAGTGGGAGTTCAAATTCCAAATCTAATTTTTAAAAGAACTATGATTGTAATAACATCTTGCTCAAGGTGAGTCAATTCCTTGTAACTTTGTGGATACATTCGTGTTGTTGGCAACAATACAAAACTGGTGTAGTATTGCTTTCTTCAGGAATTTCTCATTTAACTTCCTATCCAAGTCTACAGCCTTGGTATTTATTCCCTGGAGAATCTCCCAAGTAGCCACTAATCAAGTCTAACCCTGAGAAGTAGCAATTGGATGTTGCTACTTATTGAAGTCAAAATATGCATAGCACTGAGTCATGCATAACCATGATTAGTTCTGCTTTTAAGAACAGATTACAATTGATGAAATGGGCATTCCTGGTCAGTAAATAATCTAGAAACTCAGAATAGTCTCCTGCTTACAAACCTGATTCTTTAGATGGAATAGTACAGTATCTCAAAGAATAGAATAGACCAGTCAAGAGAACCAGTTTCAGTGGTGGGATTCAATTTTTTTTTACTACCAGTTCTGTGGGTGTGGCTTGGTGGGCGTGGCAGGGGAAGGATACTGTAAAATCTCCAGTCAGAGGTGGTATTTGCCAGTTCTCTGAACTGTTCAAAATTTCCGCTACCGGTCCTCCAGAACTGCCCAGTACCTGCTGAATACCACCTCTGACCAGTTTTATGTAATAACGAAAGCATCAAGCTAGAAACCAGGAGACTGTGAGTTCTAGTTCTGTCTTAGACTCAAAACCAGCTGGATGACCTTGGGCCAGTCACTCTCTCTCAGCTCTAGGAAGGCACCAGTAGCAAACCATTTCTGAAAATCTTGCCAAGAAAATTCCAGGGGTATAATCCAGGCAATTGCGAGGAGTCAAGATTGACTTGAATGTATCTCCCCACCATGACCCAAAAAAAGATTAATCAAATTTATAACTAACTAGCTAACTTAAATATAATAAACTTAGCAATATTAAATCCCAGATTGCTCTTATATATTCACTGCTTTATCTTTTCTATTCCTTCTCAAATGTTGACACACCCAGATGGCTCATGGAAAGACTGTGTTTGGTGTTCCTGAAGATTTTGAGTTTCTTTGGTGCATTTTTCTAGCACAAAGGATATGGACATAGATATAAATGTATATAATCAATACTAAGCAGTTAATAATTCAATACAGAAATATACCATGAGATCTGTGAAGATCTTTAATTCTGTCTTTTTAAGGATATAGTTAAGCATTTAAAATGCCAACCCTGTAACACAGTGATCCCCAACCTTTTTTATGCCGCGGCCCGGTACCGGCATCAGCTGGGCGCCGCGGCCCGGTACCGGCATCAGCTGGGCGCCGCGGCCCGGTACCGGCATCAACTGGCGCCGCCATCTTTTTGACGAAAAGTGCTTCTGGTGACCTCACCGGAAGCACTTTTTCATCAAAAGATGGCGGCGCTAGCGCTCGATGAGCTTTTCGGGTAGAAATGGTTTTCTACCCGAAAAGCTCACGAAGCGCTGAGTCCGCCATCTTTTTGATGAAAAGTGCTTCCAGTGAGCTTTCTACCCGGAAAAGCTCACCGGAAGCACTTTTTTATCAAAAAAAGATGGCGGTGCCCAGCAACCAGCGTAACAAGTAAGACTTGTTCCGCGGACCGGTACCAGTCCGCGGACCGGCGGTTGGGGACCCCTGCTGTAACAGGTTGTTTAGTACTAAGGAATGTCTCAAGGAAGTGATGTGGAGGATTAATGCCATAGCATTGCAGTTATTCTTCCTCATTAAATTGTAAATCAACTTACTTTCTTAAGTGACATGCTTCATTGACAGATTCTGCAGATGTTTTTCATCCCTTTCCTCAGACCATAAACATTTTGAATATAACAGCCTGAACCACACTTCAGATGGATGTAAACAGTTGAGTTGATTTATCTGTGTGCTGTGAAGAATTTGCTCCTTAATTCTATTAGGAGTTCCTTTGCTTATACATTAATATCCTCGTCTCATTCAGTGCCAGTCTTCCTCTTCATTATCTGAGATTCAATATCTACTGTCTTCCCAGATTATGTTTTCTCAAGGGGCTTGCTATTAGTTTCAAGCAAGTCAGGATATTAAGGGGTTTATGCTTTTGTACTGGCAAAGCTCCTGAATTGATTGATGTGTTGAAAAGGGCTGTCTTATGATCTGCAATTAAAGCAGAAATTTGAGAGAGAATTGGGACAGAAAGATGCAAGTTTGCTGCTAGGTTCATTTTATTTAACTCCCTGTGGAATAACACCCCTGCAGAAGTAAAGTTGGCCTTCACCTTGGCCCCCTTTTGAAAGACCCTGAAAACATGGTTCTGCCAGTAAGCCTGGGGCTCCCAGGGTGATATGGAGCCTATCATGTGTTTAGTTTGATTGTTCTTGCCAGGAGGCCAGAGGTTTATTGGGTTTGATACTGGCATTTTATTTCCACAAACTGCTTAGAGTCACCATGAGTGAGTTGGGCGGCCATATAAATTTTCTTAATAAATAAATAAATAAAAATATTTGATTTTTGTTCCAAAATATATTTTTTACGAAAAGAAAATTCAGTGTCTTGGTAGCCCATATGCCTCATATGCATCATATGGACCTGAAATGATAAGCAGAAAATGCGTAGCACACATTTCTTGGTATTATACAAGAGAAACCCAAGAATCTAATTTATAAATCTTTTCTTGTTTCTGGAAATGGAATCTCAGCACTCTCTCAAATCCATTCATTAAAACAATGTAGAGCCGCAGTTTCTAAATCTAGAGAAAGTCCTATTGCTTGCTGGTCTTCTGATAGCAGTTACAAGAAGCAAAAAAATGACTGAATAAAGGAGACGGAGATGGAGAAGGAGAAGGAGAGAGCAATTCAAGGTGCTAGTGGTAATCTATACTGCCCTACATGGCTTGGGGCCAAAGTACCTGAAGGATCACTTTTTTCCAGAGTCTCTACCCAACCAATTAGATCAAATAGGATGGAGATGCTAAAGATCCGATCAGCCTGAAGAATGTTGGTTGACAATTAAAAGATGAGTAGCCTGTAGCAGTCCCTACTCTGTGGAAAATCCTCCCTTCAGAAATTAGAATGTCCCCAACCCTCTTAGCCTTCCGTAAAGCTTTAAAAACCCGTAGCTCCTATGCCAGGGATGCTACATGTCCCTCCTCCTGGCTATATCGTTAACAGGCCAGATGTTTTGCTTTGTAGGTGCTCATATTAGAAGGTTTAAGGTTTTTAATTGTTTTAATGGTGTTTACTGTTATTACTGTTTTAAAATGCTCTTGAGATTTTAATTGTAATATAGGTTTTTGAATTGTAAGCCACCCAGAGTCATTTACTGAGATGGGTGGCTACAGAAATCAAATAAACAAATAAAACTTCTGATTAAGAAAACGTAATTCAGAACTTTCCCTCTTAAATCAGATCTGTCTCTGACTAAAGGAGAAAAATTGATTTCCCAAATATTTTATAAGGACCCTTATGGATAAAGGAGAAATGGACATGTCTTAAAAAGACAAAGATGGAATTCTCTCTGATTATCTTATACCATAAATACTTTGGCTGAATTTGCAAAATGCAGCATCAATCAGGTGACTAGGGATTATTCAAGGGAAAAGAGCTTCTTTGGGGACATAGATTTTCTGTTTAGTGCAAATTTGTTTATGGAACTATTATCATGAATGTCAGAATGAGAGAACTGTCCACCTACTCTGCATAAATACAGGCTTCGGCATTGTCTCCCTGATTAGTCTCTTGAAAGGAGAAATTAGTTTCATATGAAGAAATTAAATTGCAAACTTTTCTCATACCCTCCTGATGCAGCGATCAAGCTCTGAAAATTCCTGCTAATCTCACTAACTGCATAAATATGTGTAAAAGAAGACCTCAGATTGAATTCGAATTAAGGTATAAGAATATGTGCCAGCAATAAAACAATAAATGGTTATTGGTAAAAACATAGGGTATCAAATGCTGCCATGATATGCCATCATGTTCTGGAAGTTCTCCCACCATTAGGGGTATAAGAATATGGTGAGGTGAAATTGCATTGCTGTTGTACAGCTACCATGAGATAAATAAATCTTATCAGAAGTTGTGGCTGCTCCAATACTGGAAGTTTTAAAAAAGAGATTGGACAACCATTTGTCTGAAATGATATAGAGTTTACTGCCTGACCAGGGAGGGGGTTTAGATTAGAAGACCTCCAAGGTCCCTTTGTATTCTTTTTAGATTCTAGGGAAAGATCTCTTTTCTGTGGCTGTTTTATTTCTGGTGTCTAAAAACATTTCATCTTTACTGTTTGCAGTATTTGTTTGAATTGTATAATTCTATGCTCTTTTAGTTTGTAATTTTATTGCAACCATATTGCTACTATGGGAAAGTGGACAATTCTATTTGAAAAAGTAGTAGGAAAAAAAACCCCTCATAACTAAGTATGCTTTTAAATTATTCCTTTCCTTAAGAACTGTTTAAAAACTGGCAAGTAGACCAATTGTTTGAAACCCCTCCATATAAGGAGTGGACAGCAGAGGACAAGGGCTCCAGCCAGTTGTTCCTTGAGAGCAGACTATGTAGGACAATAGTTTCTTGTGGGTTTGAATACTAGTAGATGAAGGAATCAACCAACCATCATGTTCACAGCCATAGTGAAGGCTTTCAAAGGATAGTGAGTTTATAAATCTCACTTTGTGATCATTTTTGGAAATTGCCTTTTAAAGGCTATTAGAAATCTTCAGAATAACAAATTTGAAAAGCCACCTTGTGAGTTTACCTTTCTTCTTAAACAAAAAGAAAATTAACTATACGTTTAAGAATTTAACAAATTGGAAATAAAAGGTGGGGGGGAAGCTAAATTGGATTTTGATCTAAGAGTTATAAACAAATTGAACTTCCAGTCTGAGCTTCTTTGGCGACAGACCGAAACCTTGTCTCTGCGAGGCTTCGATCCATGCTCGCTGCTGGAGCGCCCCGAGCTGGCTGGTTTCGGGGCTAAGCCACCCCGTAGAGGTTGTGAAGAAGGGGGAGACTGCCTGCAGGGTTGAGGAGAGCTGCATCTCTCCTCCCCAGCTGGCCATTACTCCCTTTCCCGAAGGCGGTTGTAACAGTGGTCAGAAATGGCCACCACAAAGAAGAACTCGACCGGAAAAGAATGTGCAGGAGGAAGATAAGAAGAGAAAGTTTTGGTTGACTGGGTCAAACAGCAAAAACAACAAATAAGGTACCCTGGAATTGAAACTATTAAAAAAAAAGAAACAATAACATTGTCCCCTAAGAAGATTTTTAAGCTGCAAAGGAGAGAGAAAAGGGAAAAGATTTGGTTTTTTCTTCTCCTTTTCCTATACTGACAGCTAAGAGACTTAAGCAAGAAATTGGAAAAAAAAATCCACTTTGACATTAATAGGCATTTAATGCTGAAAATAAATAGTCACAGGGATAATAAAGATTTCTGGATAATCAAAAGCTTTTGAAAACAGGAAAGGAGAGAAAAAGAATAAAAGGGCAGGATCTGGAAGGGAGGAGACTACCTGGAATTAAAAAGAACTTACAGCAAAATCTCAACAAGTCTTCCAAAAGATACATTTTAACTGAAATATCACAACAAAAACCCCAGGAAGAGAAAGTGGAAAAAGAAATAAGAAGAAATAACTTGGGACTATTTGGATTACTTGATGATTTCTGGATTTTTGGTTATTGTATTTGAATGACTAAAATCAATCGGGTGGTTGTTTAAAACTGTTTAAAATGGCTCCACTTTTAGAAGAACTGAAAATGGAACTTAAAAAGTACAAAGAAGATGCACAACATGGGAGAGGTTCTTTTGGCTTCGTATTTCAGTTTTTAGAAATGGAGATTTGGAATTATGAGAAACAACAAGAAATGCCTGTAGAACAAGAAGATTGCGATAAAGAAGAAGCCATTTTTAATGAACAAGTAATCTTAGGTGGGGGAATAAAAGGAAAGGGGGGAAAGAGAATGGAAAGTTTAAGATTGGGAAAAACAACTCAAAAAAAATAGAGTAAAAAATAAGTATAAAATCAGAAAGCAACAGAAGAGGGAAATGCAGAAGAGAGAATTAGAAGTAGAGAGACAAGGAGGTCAAAGGGGGGGGGAGAAGAGAGGGAAGAAAGAAAGGAAAAGAAGTTATAAAGGACAGAAACAAAATATAGAGAAACAGGGCCTATTTAGAGAGAATGGGTGAAAACTTAATGGAAAAAGGGATTCTGCAAAGGTACATAAGATAGTATTGTTATATTAGAAACAGAAATAATTTTAGAAAGTATGAAACAATGTATGATTAAAATGTTTGATAAAATAGCTATCGTAATTCAGTGGAATGCTTGTCAATAAATAAATGTAACAAAATGAATATTTAATGATTTACAAAACATATGTGAAGAGAAATAAGGGAAAAATTAATTATGAAGATTATATGTGTCTTTAAGGAAGTATGATATTTAATTGAAAAGAAGTGTTAAAGATGTTAAGATTTTAATGATTATTAATGATGGAACTGAATTGGAATGGAATTAGGGTTTATAATTGCATATATTTATAATCTTTTTTTTTTTTAAAGAATATAGTGTGTATTATAAGAATGTACCAAGCAGAATTCGATTGGAAGTTATGTATTATGTATTATATTGAAGGTCATAACCTTGAGGAATATATTGAAGTTTAAATAAGAGTTGAATGGATGTAATTAAAAGATATAAAAGTGTCATACTCCAATTAGTAACTACAGGAGAAAATTTGTTTAATGAGAAAAGATAATATGAAATTGAAACAGAACAGACAAAAGTATAAATATAATGATTTGAATTGAGATGAGATAATCAAAATAAAATTGAGAGAATTAAAAGAGGGGAAAAACTATATAGAAAATGTAGAATAGTATAAGATATGGAATAGAACACAAAAAGGAGCATGAAACTGAGTTTTGTGTCTGTATAAAGAAGTTCAACCCGGGACCATGCTATTTTCAAAAAAGATGTTTTATTTGTATTTTGTATGTGTGAAAACCCAAATAAAACTTTATTTAAAAAAAGAAAGAAAGTAATAAACAAATTAAGGGTCCAGACAACTTTGGAACATTAAGACTTTTACTATATATGGAAATAATTAAATAAAATAAACAGCATTTTGCATGAGCCTTGCCCTCCCCCTCCCTCTTTCTCCCTCTTCCTCTCCCTCCCTCTCCTCATTCCTCTTCCCTTTCCCTTCCTCCACTCTTATACAAATAACAAATGCAATGGGTTGGTCTTAACAGCTATTTCAGCCTTTTGTTAAAGGCTATTGACTTTAAACATTTAAATTATGTCTGGCTGAGTTGTCCAGTGCTATTGTGGACTTCTGATAAAGTACCATTTCAATTGCTTCCTTCATTGTGCAGAGGATGCAAAATGGTTATACCATTTGTTATATTATGTTTATAGCAGGAAAATGCATGTACTTGGTCAGTTTCTCATCTTCAGCACCAATTGCCTTTTTTTGACGGTATTGTCTAGAGCTCTGAACAAATAGTGAAAAGAGAAATACAGAATTTTATTCTTGCTATTATTCTTAACAGCTCATTGTTGACTGATGAGTTCTCTATTAAGTATTCACATTGTGTTCTTAGAGTTATAGAACTTTTCAGGTTCCCATTCAGAAGAGCAGCTGTCACCAATCTCTAGACTACTGACCCATCCTTGGTTAGTTTTGTTCCTCCATTTCTTATTCCTGGTCTACAAACATTAAATTCACTTACAGATGCCTAAATCCAATTTTTTAGTAATAAGGATCCTAAGGATCTAAGGTCTCAGGGTCTAGCATTGTAAAACAAGAGTGACAGAGACCTAAATGGAAGGTGACAGAAGCCTTACAGAGCTGTGAAACACTACATGTCTTTTTTTATTACCTTTCCAATTTTCTAACATTAATTTAAAAAAAAAAAAGATCTGAAGCCTAGCAAAAAGACATCTTTTGTTTGACAGTTTTAAAAATAATTCATCTCTTCAGTCTAAGCCAGAGATGTCAAACTCAATTTCACTGAGGGCCACATCAGGGTTGTGTTTGACCTCAGAGGGCATGGCTGGGTATGGGCGTGGCCATGGTGGGTGTGGCCAGCTCGATGTCACTCGTGTCAGGGGCATCTGTGGTGGCCAAGTGCTAAGGCAGGACTTCCCTGAGACCCTCTCTCACTTTCATTATAATCTCCTTCTTTTCTTTCTCCCTTCCTTCCATCCATCCATCCTTTTCTTCTTTTTCCTTCCCCTCCTTCCTTATTTTTCCTTTTTTGCTCTCTTCCCATCTTTTCTCCTTTTTCTTTGTCTTTCCTCTTTCCTTTTCTTCTTTCCTGCCCTTCTTGCATGCTCAAATGCAAAAGGGAAAACATTTCTCCTGGGTTTTTTTTTGTTTTTTTTGCTAGCCCTTTGCTAGCAAAAGCAGAGCCCGGGGTTGCCTCGCACACCCCCTTCAGCCCTCTTCTAGCAAAAATGGAGCTCAGGGAGCATACACAGCCCCCCCCCAAACTCTATTTTTGCTGGCAGAGGCACTGTGGGCCGGTCCTTTGCTATTTCTAGCCCAGCCTCACGGGCCACATCTAAATACCCTGTGGGCTGGATCTGGCCCATGGGCCTTGAGTTTGACACCCCTGGTCTAAGATTAACATATGTTTGAAAATAAAGTTGTTGCTTTCAGTGGTTGTAGGTACTGGTTTGTTGTTTTTTAAAATCAAGCTAGCAACAGGACTTAACTCTCTGTTCTCACATTTCTGTAATATCCATCTAATAGTCTTTGTGATTTCCATCCCAAAACATAAAGCCATTCCAGGAACAATTGCTTACAGCTGTAAATTTTATAGTGAACAGAACTTCACAATCATGACAGAAGAATGCCAGGGAAGACAACGAGCAGAGGGGTGGGTGAAAATGTGACCAAGCTACCAAATAAGACCTCAGCTTGGTTGTCATATTTCTTATGCTACTTCAGTGAAAGCTTCAGAAGTTGATACATGTATGGACATCTGTTGGTCTCTTTTTCATTTCATCAGCGAATATTTGGGGCTGCTTATCCTATTCAAATGCAACAATTTTGTTTACATAGTACAGCATTATTTGATATTGTTATTAAATGGAGCCCCTTTCTCCAAAAGTCACCAGCCAGGTGACTCTGGGACAGTCATTCTGTCCAAACCCACTTCACAGGATTGTGGTGGTGGTAAAAAACAGATAACAGATAATTAGAGTTGGAAGGGACCTTGTAGGTCATCTAGTCCAAACCCCCACCCAAGCAGGAGACCCTAGACCATTTCTGACAAATGGCGGTCCAATCTCTTCTTGAAAGTCTCAAGTGATGGCACTCCCACAACTTCTGAGGGCAAGCGGTTCCATTGGTAAAAATAGGAGGAAGAAGGAGTATTATGTGTGTTCACTGCCTTGAGTTACTTATGGTGTAATAAAGACAAGATAAAAATCTAATAACAGAATTGGACATGATTCTGGAGGTCTTCTAAGTCTAACCCCCTACCCAAGTAGGAGATCCTGCACCTGTCCAGACAAATGGCTGTCCAGTCTCCAGGGATGGAGCACTCACATCTTCTGAAGGCAAGCTGTTCCACAAATTAATTGTTGTCACTGTCAGGAAGTTTCTCCTTAATTCTAGGTTGGATCTGTCTTTGATAAGTTTCTATCCATTACTTCTTGTCTTGCCCTCAGGTGCATGACTTTCTCCATGATAAAGCCATATTGTTTAATCTCTGAAAAGAAGTGACAGGACTACAAATTAGTCTATTGCGCGCACACACACACAAACACACATAAATACAAACATTGCTCACTGTGTCCAGTGTTGCTTAAAATAAAGAAATCATTTCATCTGACAATTATTCAGTTGCATACATAAAGGAGTGTTATATAGCAGAGTTTGTACTGTATAGACCATGTATATTATTTCTTGATAACTGTTGGGTATCTACATGGAGTGTCTCTTTTTAAAATATTAGTTTTAAATCCATATGAAATAGCTGTTTGTGATATTTAGACTGTAATGGCAATTTCACCTTCCTTGATCATCAGCTTATCTTGAAAACATTTTGATAAAGGGAAAGGGAAAGACGTGTCTTGAAAATATCTTGAAACTATTCCTTATAGCAGCTGGTGAAAACATTAGGTTATTCATTCATTGATAAATAACACAAAACCTCAAAGTTTAATTTATTTCAAACAAATCACACAAGTTTATTTTGAACAATAACTTCAATGTTTGGTTCAAGAAAATTTAAACAAAAAGTTAATATAACTTTTAATCAGGATTTTGCCAAAGTCATCCAAAATCTGGATGTAGACTTTTACTGCAGCTTTTTTTAAATACTTAAGATTGAATAGATTTATTTGAAAAGAATTGTAAAGAATAGTGAAGCCATTCTTAGATATTTTTCAATTGTAGAAAAATAAGATATGAAAATGAAGGATTTTGCAAAAGTCCAGAATATCATGAGATGTATAATGAAGAAATTGGATGTCACAATCTGGTATGGTTGCATAGCACATTCATATTTGTATATTTTCTAGATTGCGACTTTTTTTCAAATTGAAATAGCAAATCACCCATATACAAATGAGTAGAGAAAAAGCATCTCTAAACTGACATAGAAGTCTTTCCAGATGAAAACAGAGGGTTGTACTGACACAGCACTTTGTTACCCAAATGAAACCTTGTTCTGCTTTCTGTAAAATTCAAGATTTTATATGGAGGGAATTTATATGGAAATGAGAGAACTGTGGAGTATTGTCTAGCAAACTGTCAATTACTGAACTGTAAATTCACAGATAGGAGGACAAATAATATCATTTATTGATTCTATTTTGCTCTTCAGATCTCATTAATGACCTGCTTGGGCTTGCCTCATAACAATTGTTTGACATATACACACAGGCATATCCGTCATCTTATCTTATTTCCTGAAGCAATTCTTTTCTAGCAACCCTTAACAAAGTGAGGTCAGCTCACAACTGCCAGAATTTTAACATGCGCACAAATTTCACATCCCTGACATCAATGAAAGGAGGCAGGAGCAACACAGTACATCACATATATTACCTCACAACTATTTGCATAATTGGTCCAGAGGCAGCTCTCTATAAGAAGGGAAGAAGACTTAATCTACCCAAAAGAACTCAGGAGCACTTCTGGTGGTTGTCATCTGTGATTCCACCGGAGGAAGGCAACTTTGAAGTGAAACGTGTAAGTAGCTACAGAAAAATAGTGAGCCGACGCACTTCTTTCACAATCTGAGCCAAGGATTAAAGCACCTGGAAGGAAGGTAATGAATTCACTTTACTTTCTCTCTGCAGGCTGTCTTGCCTATTAAACTTTTCCTTTCTTATCAACATTGCACAGATTTATCTAGTTGTGTACAGCTGTTATTCAATTGTTCTGAGTAGTTAATAAAGCAGGATGGGAAAAATATACCTTCCGAATTTAATCTTGTTTTGTAACATTTTTAACCTGAAGGTGTATGGAAATGACAATCTCTGTCTCTCTCTCTCTTCTCATTTAAAAGGATCAAGGTTAACTGTTTGCTCACAACACAGAATCAGATAGATAGAAGAGATCTTAAAATTACAACTGCTGTTAACTTTGCCAGCAAAGATAAAATGTATTTTAAGTCATTTAGTTAAGTGTTCACAAAAGAACAGCTTTTCTCTCTTTTTCAAATGTTCTGAAAACATTAGAATCTATTTAACTGAAGTTAAAAAAAAAAACCACAGTGATTTCATGAAAATTGTAATTAAGCCATGTGGTTTTAAAGCATCATTCGGTACCACAGTATAATACAAGCATTGTAATTCATGCTATAATAATTCTGTACAGTTATTCTACTTCAAATATAAGCATTTAAAAGAAATTGTGTATATAATATGATACAGAACTTGTTCTGATGTATTGATACAAAGTTTACATAGCCTTAGATCTTTCATGTGAATAGGCTTCAGATAAACCACATGCATAAAGAATAATAAATCAGATTGTTTCCTCATACTATAGTCCTTATCTTTGCTCAGAGAGGAACATCAAATTCATATGAAGATCTTTAGGCAAACCTAAGTGAGGTCACAGAAAATTCAAGTAATAATTAATCATTCCTAGTTTCATTAGAAGTGCATAAAAACAGAAGAGCCTTCATGTGTCCCCTCAACACACCACTTCCCCCCAAGTGATTAGGAATACTGCATTTTCTACACTCTACAAAAAACCATTTTTCTCTACATTCTGCTTATAGGATCTGGCTTTGCCATGTCCATCTCCATTTGGCGGCGGCTGCTGTTTCTATTCCTGGTTTTTACTAGTGTGCGTGTCAACTTGGGGCAGCAATTTCCAGAAGAAGATGAGAATGATGAAAAGAGTCTCTTTGATGACCTCTCCCCAGAGGCAGAAAGCCTCATCTTAAGTTCCATTTTCGGAAGGATAGAAGATGCAGAAGCGAATCTGGATAAAGGTAAATATGAACACGAGAACTTCTATGGCTACATAACCGATGAAGTTCTTTTCTTGTTCCTGGTTTTTTTTTTATATGTACAATTTCTGCCCAGAAAAATCTTCACAGTATTTTTCCAGTTTTAAGTGGGGTGGGATGGGTGGGGTGAGGTGTGGGAAGCAGGGAGACACAACTGTTGAAATATAAGGCACGTCTTTCTTGGTTGCTGAGATGGAGAAAAGTTGTGTTATATCTTAAAGCAAATTTGAAATCCTATGTTTTCGGTTGTATGCTGGTGGAGAGTTGTAATTGAACACCTATGGAGGACACCAATTTTGGGAAGACTAGACTAGTCTTCCTGGAAAAAAAATATTTTATTTTCTACCATATTCAACATTCAAATAAACATGCCAATATTATCATTTTAAATTTTAATATTTGGCCCTTCCCAGAGAGGTTGGGAAAGAGTTGTGAAGAACAGCTAATATTCAGAGAAGTCGACATTCAGCTTGTTGATTTTTAGTTAACAGTAATAGTGGTGTAGCACTTTTCACTACACTATCTGGGATGCAACAGGGTAGCTTATTCGACACAAGTCAGATTGTGCTATGCGACATATATATATATCTGCTTTCTAAAAGAAATAGGCAGTTGATGGCTTTGATACAATAGACAGAAAGTTACCATTTCTGCTTCCGCACTTTTCTCAAAATTTCTATGCAGGGCTCACTCTACCTAATGGATGGGCCAATTATCATAAATGTTCAGAATTGATCAGACAAATACAGAACCCAAAGGCCTTCATGTGAACCATATCAACCATTTTCTTTCTCCTAAATGTAACAAAGATAGAAAGACATGAGGTTTTTTTTTTTTGAAAGCTTTATTTTTTCCAGTCTGATAACTAAGCAGTTGGTGCATATGATAGACTTATAATTCTTCTTCTTTGCCTCCATCTATTGTCTGCCTTCAAAGGAGAATGTAGACAAGTTTAATGGCTTAATTGTGCTATCATTGTGGGATTAATTAGATCCCTGTCAGCAATACTAATGTCTCTGATAACATGATATTGCTCCTATCCAAAAATATAAATTGCTATTAAATTCCCCAGTGAATTAATTAAGGGTTCCAATTAAAACTTAGCTGGACATCCCTTCCCTCTGGTGTCTTTGGATCCTTTTCTTCTGCAAGTTATCTGTGCAGGATAGGTGGATCCTATAGTGGCCCCATGCCAGTTTCACCTTGGAATCTTCTGCAGCCTGTATTTTGCTTCTATCTTTCTTCTTTTTCTCCCTTTCCAATTTCCCTACAACCAGTGTCATGCCAGTTTCTTAATCAATTCAAGCTCCAGCTGCCCCAGTGGGAACTTGAATTGACTAAAATTGTTTTCTTTTGTGTGTGAAAAAAACTTTTTTGGGTTCTTTTCCCACACTCTTGCTAGCACCTACAAGTTTGCCTGGGAAGTCATATGACAGAGTGGCAGACAGGAGTTGCTGTTTCCATTCTGTCATACTGACTTTGATAATGGAGCTGATGGCAGATCAGAGGATGGCAAATAATATATCCAAAGAACATTACATATACTGTTTGAACCTCCTTTCCGATTCTCTATTTGAATGGAAGAAGTCTAGTGATAGTGATTAGTGAATTTTATAAACAGCTATGTGCAAAATGATTTTCGGGAAGAGGGCATCTTGTGAGGAATGCCAAAAAATTGTTCCTTGCCATTAAAATATATGAGGTTATATTTCTTGTGCCTATAGCCAAACCTCTGTGTGAATAGTTTAATACTTATCATGAGGAGTGTATGGAATCTAACATGATATGTTAATGTCAGTGTATTACTGATACTGAAAGAGTCAAACCTTTTCCTCTATTAATAGTGATATCTCAAGCTACCAAATGAATTCTCCTTCCACTTTCCCAAATATCTATCTAATTAATCAAGTAATGTTCTTTAGTCACACGTTTCAGTCAAATATTGGAAAAGGTATTTATGTTATTTCTTGAATTATTGCATTTAGAATCCGTTTTCAAGTAGAATCCACTCATATGTCTATGGACACTTGTCTGTGTCCAGAGATGGGCATCTACAATTCAATACTTCAAAATCCTAAAGCCCACCTGCCCAAGAAATAAAGGCAATTGTAAACTGGGAGGAGCAACCTGCAGGAGGTAGGGCTGAGGAGTGCAGGCAACAGTCTGGTAAACTCCCAAAGGTGCCTTTTTTTCAAGAGGCAACTGGACTTTCTTGTTTTTCTTTGAAGATGTTTTACTTCTCATCCAAGGGAAGTTTTTTCAGCTGAAGAAGCTTTTTGGATGTGAAGCGAAACATCTTCAAAGAAAAACAAGGAAGTCTAATTGCCTCTTGGGAAAAAAAAGCACCTTTGGGGATAACCATGCCCTGGATGACTAAGAATCTTCATAGACATTCTGGCAAATTGGTACTTAATACCTGGTTATGGCAGCCATTTTGGAAGTGAACAAGCACTATTACAGTAGCCATTTCACAAAAGTATCCATAACATGTTCTCAAAGATTTGTCAGCTTCATGAAATAAAGAATCTTATTCTTACATCTAATCACTTATTTATAATCCATCTCCAAATATTATATTTTTAAACCCTTGTTTTGACCATGATCTTTTTTTTAACCAATTTTGCCTAACTGAGTCAAATTGAATAATTATAACTTGCAACAAGAACAAACGTTTGGCAATTTCCAAGTGAGAAGTAATGTGAAACATTTCTTTGTACAGAGCCGGATGCTTCTCAACTGGATTGGATCACCAAAAGGCAGCATCCTGGGAAGAGGATGGTAATGGATTTGGAGAAGAGACAGCATCCTGGCAGAAGATCTCTCTCGGATCAAATCCGCAGCATTCCAAGCAGCCAGCCAGCTTATCTGAATGAATTATCCAAAAGGCAACATCCAGGCAAGAGGTACTTGCCTTACAACAAGCGACAGCATCCTGGCAAACGCGGCTGGGATGATGAGACTGAGAGTGAGGAAACCTTAGAGAAGCGGCAGCATCCAGGCAAGAGGTATCTGGGTTCACAAACTCCAGACAATCATATTCTCTGTGACCCCCAGGAGTCCTCTGAATGCAGCAAAGGTAGCCTGCTGCTAGATTTGCTAGATAAGCTAAGCAAAATCCATGGTGAAGAGAAGAGGCAGCACCCCGGAAGAAATTCTTTGCTGGATGGTGAAATAGAAGCAGAGGAGTGAGAAACATTGTTTGTGTGTGTGTGTGTGTGTCTGTGTGTCTGTGTATTCATTGTTTCATTCTTCTGGATGATTTCTGAATGACCTCTCCATCTCCTTCCGCTTGCTGACGTCTCTGCAGGTAATTCTTTATAAGGAATATCACACAGAATAGTGCAGTACTGTAGTCCAGATTTAGCAGTCTGTGGACATGTGGGTTTCATTTTAAAGAAAAGACTGAGGTGTTTCCTTGAGTGACAGATAGTTGGGTTTGATCCTTGTTTAAACGAAGTTACTCGTAAAAAGCCATACCGAATTTCCATTTTTCTCCAACTGTGCATGGGCCAATGATAAATATATGGGGAAGGTAGGGATTGTCAAACTAGGAGACTAATTAGAACTAATCTTGCTGATCACTGCACTGCTGGTACAGCAGCTCCAAAGAGTCATGCTTCCTATTCAAGTCTGAATATTCTCCCATTACAGATATGAATTAAATTACAAATGGAGGTGTGAATGTTATAATCTCTGAAGAATGGGCACTATGGGTTTTTGTAGGAGCTGGAGTTGGAAAACTGACTATGGCTATCTTAATTCTCGTACTAGAAATGATCTCTGGACTCTTAGACTTGAGTGATCATTTTCAAAATCAAGTTATTATTAGTTAAGCAGAAACACAAAAGGATTTGAAGATATGTATAAAGAGAATTATCAATAGAATATCAGTTGCTTATACTATCCCTTTTGTTCTGGAATGAGAAATGAAATGAACAGTGTCTTTTAAAAAATAAAGAAATCTATTCCATATATATCAGTAATCCAACTGTGGAAGGACAGAGGGCCTATGGCTGATGTTAGATATTCTCCAGCTATCATTAGTTTCCATATAGATAGAATATACCTCTCCATGTAGCAAGGTGGGTCTCAAATAATATTTTCCAGTGACAGTATTCTGATACCTTTTCAGTTGGGGGAGGATGTGAAATTACCAGGTACTAAGTTATGATAATATGAGAAGTTTCTCTATGCTCATTGCTAAGGTGAAGCAAAATCAGGAAATGTACACTGAGAAAGATGTCTGTTTTAGCCGTTCAACTTTTTCTATTATTGTAAGAATCAGTATGAAAAAGAATTCCTGGTTCCAACTAGATTCGAATAAAGTTAATATTTCAGTTCAAACTAACGATTAGCAAAAGTATAATGATCGGTAACAGCAACAATGAAAATTTAAAAGAGGAATTCGTAGACATCTTTATTTTATTGTGTGGATTGTAATTTAAAAATGTGGGAAACTCTGCTTAACCATGCTCAGAAGAAATGTATTCACTTTCTGTGAATTAAAAGTGTTTACTTGCCAAATAAAAGTATAGTGTTCCAGTTCAGCTTTCATTTTGATTGTACAGAAAGAAAGTAAATAAACAACGTACCAAATTAAAATTGACTTTGAGATTGAAAAGGGGGGGGGGGGAATTAACTCAATATAACAAGGGGACAAACTTGATATTTTAAATCAAAACTTGTGTATGACATGATTATATATTTGTATACAATATTAAACAAATGTTGATATGGAAGGTTGTTTTGTGCAAAAATAGATTTCTCTTTGAAATCTTTTTGATAGATATTTAAAAAATGCAACACAAACAAATGTAGCATCTTTGCAGTACTTGGGCTGAAGCATTTAATGGGCACCAGATAATAGTGGTATTCCTACTGTTTGTCCTGCAAATATTTAACTGAATTAGTTGACATAAGATTAATAGATTCTGCTAATTTCCAGTTCATTTTAGCAAATGTTCTGAAAAAGTGTTCTGATGAAAACATGAAGAACGGTTGCAGGATTTGGGTTTGGCTAGTCTAGAGAAAAGAAGGACTGGGGGTGACCTGGTAGCAGAATTCCAGTATTCGTGAGGCTGCCACAAAGAAAAAGGGGGTCAAATTATTCTCCAAAGCACCCGAGGGCAGGACAAGAAACAATGGATGGAAACGAATCAAGGAGAGAAGCAACCTGGAATTGAGGAGAAACTTCTTAACAGTGAGGAAGACAACCAATGGAACAATTTGCCTTCAGAAGTTGTGAGTGCTTCATCACTGGAGATTTTTTAAAGAAAATACTTGTCTGAAATAGTGTAGGATCTCCTACTTGAGCAGGAGGCTGGATGCACACCGGTAATCTACAGTATTTATGCCATCTGGGAGAAGCAGGTAGTGCTCTGACCCATGCCCTTTACCAACAAATCAAACACAATCCAAAAGGAACAGAAACCTTGTAATGCTTTTGCAAAATAATTAGCTGTAATAAGCACAAGCCTTGCCAAACTGTGCAAGACTTGCCAAAAGATAACAGACAAGAAATAATTTGCAATACAAGAATCTTCAAACACAAACTCAGGATACTGAACGTCCATGAGGCTGGAATTTCAAAACGTCTTTGCCTTCTGCAAAGTATGTTCGTTTCACAGCTGGCTTTTATCTTCTTGAAGGAGGGGCCATTACCTTGCAGCCTTACTCCCGAGTTGCCCATGCTGTTGTAACTGCTCTTTCCTACAAGCAATCCTGCGCTCGTGTGCACTTAACACAGGCTCCTCAGGAACCTCCTCATCATTGCTGCCAGCCCCCACAATCTCTGAAGGCAGCAGTCCACTCCCTAATGGTCCTGGCCCCTCAACTGAGTCTTCGCTCTCCTCAGCCATCCACACCTGCTGCCAGCTTACCACAACAGGTAGGGAATCCCTACTATTGTGTCATCATCACAGAAGGACACTCACTTAGACTGATATAACATATAGACCATGAAGCTCTAGATTATTACTACCCCAATAAATCTACTGAATCCATTCAAATATATAATTAGGTAACTTCTGAACTTGTGCTTAACTTACTTGATTATTATCATCAATGATCCAGAAAAAAGCAAAAAACATATATAATTCTCATAATCAGAATATGACATTCCATAATACGTTTAACCGCAGTCACACAGAATTTAATCACAGTATTGGTAATACTAGCATTAAAATAAAAAAATACGAACTCTAAATAATAAATATGTGTTTAACCTGAATATTGATGCAGAAGAGGCAAAATAAGAAAATTCTGTATGTCTCTGAGGAAATTACAATAAGCAGTATGTAGGCAATGGTTTGAATCTCTTCTGATCCAAATGAACAAATCTGTTCAACTAAGGGGATTTTTGTGTATCTGTTGGTAGGAGTTCTGATGATGACATGTTACACTGGGTCTGAAAGAGATTGAAGATCTGGGAAATCCACCTTCTTTCTGACAGCTTGCCAGTTGCTGTGATGGACCCACCATGCTGGGAACTCCAAAACGTTTTGGAGGGTCCCATACTTTGTAGCACAGGAAAATCCCAGGGATGGCTCTTTCCTAGGAATTTTAGATGAAATGTAAGATGTGTGATATGGGCATCATTTAGGATTCTCAGTGAATCTGGATGCAGTCCCAATCAATCAGATATTCCAAATGCTTCCCATTGCATCTAGAGGCCAGAATAGCTTCATTATATATTTTTTCTCCCCATTCCAATTTCAAGCATATGTTGCAGGGAGATTCCTCATGCACCTCAGTGATCTATGGAACACAGGATGACTTTTAAGGCAGGTAATGCCAGATGAAGGACTGACAAGTTAATTTATTGCACAACTGGGAAGGCTCAATGAACTTTGAGTACAGTTTTCTGAAAGGTCCTCCAGAAGATAAAGTTGAAAGCCACCCTGAAATTTTCTCCGCAATTTTGGCTTTGAGTTGCCTGTGTGATTCTGCAGTCCTCTTGTATACAGTTTTTTTTTTTTTTGCTAAACCTACCTTTTCTTTAAGAGGCATTGAGCAGTCCATCTCTCCTTCAAAAAGTTCAAGGCATGAGGAATTGCAGATGCAGGAGGTCTGGAAAGTAAAACACTGGAGTAGAAATTTTAGAGCGGGGAGACATTCCTATGGAAAAATGCACTGAGACAAATGCTACAAGAAGCAACAGTTTGTTTTTTGTTTAGGTCAGCACTTAGATTTATATACCATCCACAATGCATTACAGCACTTTTTGAGTGGTTTAGAACACCAGTATATTGTCCCCAACAAGTTGGGTCCTTATTTTACCAATCTTGGGAGGATGGGAGGCTGAGTCCACCTTGAGCCAGTCAGGATCAAACTCCTGGCAGTGGGCAGAGTAAGCCTGCATTATTACATTCTAACCACTGGGCTACCATGGCTCTTTATATCCCACCTATTAATATCCTACCATTATTATTTTTAGAAGTAACTCAGGCAGTGCACATACCCAACACACCTTCCTCCTCCTATTTTCCCACACCAACAATCCACTGAGGTGGGTTGGGCTAAGAGAGAGTAACTGGCCCAAAGTCACCCAGCTGGCTTTCATGGCTAAGGTGTGACTCGAATTCATGGTCTCTGCTTTCTGGCCTAGTGCCTTAACCACTAACTTAGAACGTAGAAACTTAGAAAAATTAGTTCTCTAGTACACATTTACAAGGCAAGAAAAACGACCTTCCAAGTTTACCAGATGGATGGCATGGGGAACAAAGCTGTTACAGAATCTGGTAGTCCTGTTAGAAATATTTTGAAACCTCCTCCCAGAGGGGAGCAACAGAAACAGCACATCAAGCAGGTTTGTGGGGTCTGTAACAATGCTTTGAGCTCTAAGCACATAAGCGCTTATAAGCAGTATCCTGAATAACAGGAAGTGAGCTTCCTATAATCTTCTCAGCTGTCCTTTCCACTCTCTGTATGGACTTTCTATCTGAGGCACTGCTGCCACCAAACCAAACAGTGATGCAGTTTGTTAAAATGATCTCAATCGTGCCTCTGTAAAAAGTGCTCAGGACAGAAGGAGAAAGATGTGTTCTCCTCATCAGACGCAGAATTGTTTTCTTGATAAGAGACATATTCACTATTATTGTAATACCTAATTCATTTTCTCAAATTGACCATGTGATCTAGAGTGATGGAACAACTACATGAATGTTTGTGTGCCACTGTGCAGGTGAGAATCAGTAACAAAATCTATGGAGTCACATCCCCAAGTTTTCAGAGAGAAACTCAGAGGCTGGAACAAGTCAGCCGATTTTCAAGAAACAGACTTTGCTTGTTGAAAAACATAGTAAGAAACAGTCCTTGACATCTACTCTGATACTTGACTACTAGAACTGAGTACCGGAGTTTTAATGCTTCCCAATGTCCAGCAGTTCTATTGTCATAGCAAGACTATAACATTTCTTATTTAAAGGAATGAATGGTCATTGTGAAATCTTTGCATAAACACCGTTATTGTTGTACTTTAATCTCATCTAGCAGAGCAACAATTTATATCTCTCAATCTGTCCTAATCTTTTAATAGAGTCTCTTTTACCTAGGAAGAGCTAAAGTTGCATATCTCTATCTCTATCTCTATCTCTATCTCTATCTCTATCTCTATCTCTATCTCTATATCTATATCTATATCTATATCTATCTCTATCTCTATCTATCTATCTATCTATCTATCTATCTATCTATCTATCTATCTATCTATCTATCTATCTATCTAAATTTCTGTACGTCATATGGAAATTAAAATGGGAGAAAAACTGGACCCACTCAGGTCGGCTAAAGCAGGAGAATTTGTGCTTTCTTCAGAATGTCTAGATTCTTGTGGTCTGTGTTCAATTGTACGGAGTGGGCTGTACCCCAGGAAATGTCTCCATTGCTAGAAAGCTACCTCAATAGACAGTGGTTCCTTATTGAAAATGTCATAGTTTTATTCAGCCATAGAACCTGGGATAACATGTGAAGCATTGCTTTGTTTCGTGAATTCATGAATGGGATCTGTGTATCTGAATAGAGACTGTAACCAAAAAGGGAAATTAATTTCTGGCTTTTCCTTGCCTAATAAATATCTAGTAGTCTTTCTGTTCCACCCTTATGAAATTACATCTACCAAGACCTTGGAAATGGCCTTTTGCTATTGATGCCCCCCCACCCCGCTTCCTAGGAATAATATCTCCCTGGAGATCAGACTATCTCTAATACATTTGACGATTAGTAAACTTATTGGCTGTTTGGGCTCTGAAAGATGATAAGGTTCCTCTTATAGGGGAAAGTAATATTTTTTAGTGATTTGGTATTTTCTTTCTACCTTTTTTGGGGGGGGGACTATTACTGTGCTTGTTATTTTTAAGAATTTGTTTAATTTTAGCCTAAAGGCCGAAAGAAGTGAACTGCCTGGAGTAACTTGCTGATTGAAGAAGCATAAGCCTGGTAAATAAGTAAGGAAGGGATAAATATTCTACCGCATTTAAGAAATAAGGAGTCCATTCAGCTGGAAGAAACAGCTAGGGTGAAAGCAGCCTTCTGCAATCATGAAGTTTGTTTCCACTGAAGTTTTAAGAAATACAAGCAAATGAAGCATAAAATAGCTAGATTGTCTCACAGTGCCCTTTAGAAATTTCTCCAAACATCCTCCCACCCTCTTAAATTTGGTTAAAGAGACAGGGACAAGCTATATAATTAGCAATTCATTTTAGAGACGCTCATCAGATAAATTATGTCCCCCACACACCTCAAGATGCTTTTGGAAGGGCTCATCCTCCATATAAAATCATTATAATTAGTTGCATCTTCTTAAGGGATATGTGGCATTGAGCAACCTTTTATTATAACTTTAATGATTCATCATCTGAAGGGGGTTATTGGGATTAGGGAAAAATCCTAATGTTTCCATTTCAGTGATTAACAATGCCAGTTAATGCGTTCTCTCTCTCTCTCTCTCTCTGTGTGTGTGTGTGTGTGGGGTGGGGGGTGTAGTACGTTTATTCCTTTTTAGTTTCAGGTGCAAATTGCTCTCTCAGCTTTAAGTGTTCTCCCTGTGCAACACAAAATGGCAACAAGGATTGAGCTTTTATCATTGGCTTTCCAATGACAATGCAACACCCAGAAGGAGTACTAGCTAGCTTTGAAGTGTCCCCTTCCCTGGCTTCTATTTCTCTGCAAAAACTAAAGCTTGTTTTTCAAGTTATATTTAAAGTGCCATGGCTTGCCTCTAATCCTTTGGCAAGGTAGGAGGCGTGTGCCACTAGCTAGTCATCAGCCATCAGAGGCTGTCAATACTCATTAAACAAGCACCCTCTTGAGAAAATGCTATTTGCATTGCCAAAGCAGATGTAGACAATAACAGTTTATAAATAGCTTTGATTTTTTAGATCTTGGTGCTTGCTGCTGTCACATTGTTATGTCTTTTCATCTAATGGCTTCTCAATTTCAGCTACCTGGGAGACTTTTTAAAAAACAACAACAACAAACTTGCAAGCAATGTTGAGACACAAACTCCCTTGTGATTTCTTTAGGGTCTCATTGCTCATATAGAGCTCTGCGTGAACTCCACGTTCTGATTATCAGAAATTAGCAAATATGCAGTGAAAGTTGCATGTGTAGTTCCTTACAAAGAAGAAAACTGGGGATCCAATTACCATTGAACAAGTAGGATTGAAGGAAAGTTTAGTGATTCTATGAAACAAAATGAAAATGCCACCTGAGAACCCTTATTCCAGCTTGTTCCAAACAATGGTGGGCCGAGGGGCATTTTGCTCAAAGAGGACAAAAAATAAATTGCTAATATTTGCTTCAATGCAGGCAATATTTGGGCCATAGGTACACATGACTCAATCCTCAATGTATTTTTCTAAAAGCAGTCTAGATCTCAAAATCCCAAAGGTGCTTTTTCAAGAGGCAACGGACTTTCTGGCTTCTTGAATAAGAAATGAAACATCTTCAAAGAAAAAACAAGAAAGTCCAGTTGCCTCTTGAAACAGCATCTTTGGGACAACCATGACCTGGATGACTGAGAATCTCCATAGACATCTAGATCTCAAAGCTTGGCAAATACTGCTGTGGAAGAAAGTTATAAGTCTTTGGACATACATTGAAAAAAATTCTTGCATTACTTGGTCAAAAAAAAAAGGTTGTCCCTAAAGCTCTGAAAAGACCAAAATGGCTAAAGAAGTTAATAGACTAAGTGATTTGAAAAGTGCTTGACAAGTTCTCATTTACAGTTCCTATAAATCACCATATCTTGACAGATGTTTCTGCAAACAGTATGACTAAATCATCAGGAAGTCTTTTTCCCCTCTCAAAGTAGAAAGTTTTGACAGCTTTAACATATTTAATGTGAATGGGCACTTTAGGAGTATTCTTTTTTTCCAAACTAGAATGTCACTACATAGTTCTTATTATGTTAATATGGCTCTGCATTACATCCTACAACACCTTGAATCTCCAAATACCTATGTAAGGGTCCTTTTTGTAGACTTCAGTTCAGTATTCAATACCATCAGTCCAGAGATACTTCTAACTAAATTAAACCAACTGGCGGTACCTGAACACACTTGTAAGTGGAACATAAGCTTTCTAGCAGACAGGAAGCAGCAGGTGACGCTTGGCAGAATCCCATCTGATACCTGTACAATTAGAACAGCCCCCAAGTCTGTGTGCTTTCTCCACTTCTCTTCTCCCTATATACCAATGACTGCATCTCAAACGATCCATCTGTTAAAATACTGAAGTTTGCAGATGAAACAACAGTGATTGGTCTCATTCGAGACAACGACGAATCCGCATACAGACAGGAACTTATACAACTTGCCTCATGGTGTAACCAGAACAATCTGGAACTGAACACACTCAAAACCATAGAAATGGTGGTAGACTTTAGAAGAAACCCTCCCATACTACCACCACCTCTTACAATACTAGACAACACAGTATCAACAGTAGAGACCTTCACATTTCTAGGTTCTATTATATCCACGACCTAAAATGGACACCTAACGTCAAAACGTCATCAAAAAAGCACAACAAAGAATGTTCTTTCTGCTCCAACTCAAGCTCAAACTGCCCAAGGAGCTGCTGATACAGTTCTACAGAGGAATTATTAAGCCTATCATCTGCACCTGTATAACTGTCTGGTTTAGTTCTGCAATCAACAGGACAGACACAGACTTCAGAGGATAATTAGGACTGCAGAAAAAACAATTAATACCAACCTGACTTCAATCGAGGACCTGTATACTGCATGAGTCAAAAAGAGGGCTGTGAAAATATTTACAGACCCCTCACATCCAGGACATAAACTGTTTTCAACTCCTTCCCTCAAAACAACGCTATAGAGCACTGCACACCAGAACAACTAGACAGAATAACATTTTTTCCCTGAAAGCCGTCACTCTGCTAAACAAATAACTCCCTCAACACTGTTCAACTATTTACAAAGTCTGCACTACTATTCCTGTTAATCTTCTCATCACTCCTTATCACCCATCCTCCCACTTGTGATTGTATGACTGTAACTTTGTCGCTTGTATCCTTATGATTTATATTGACTGTTTCCTAGTATGATTTGATTGCTTATTGTACCCTATGACTATCATTAAGTGTTGTACCTTCTGATTCTTGACAAATGTATCTTTTCTTTTATATATGCTGAGAGCATTTGCACCAAGACAAATTCCTTGTGTGTCCAATCACACTTGGCCAATAAAGAATAAAGAATTCTATTCTAAAGTAACATGTCTATTCCATCTGTCAATATCTAGTCAGGCTGAGATTCTGTGTGAATTTCATATGCAACCAAGAATATGGGACACACTAAGGTATAATACCATTTGACTAATAAAATGAATACTACAATTGTTTTAAACTATGGCCTCAACACTCCTCACTCCAAAAGCTGTTCCCAAAAAGGAGACAGGGATAAAATGCCTTGACTTGCAAAAAGATAAATACAGTATTTTAATTTCATATGGGCAAGCTAGTAATAGATGCAGTTCATTGGTTTTGATCAGGGTCAAACCAGTGCGTCTGCTATTTATTTTAATCATGTTTTAATATAATGAAGTCCACTTTATAGCACAATGTATGTAATCAAAGATCTAAGGAACAGATAACCAACTTAGAAGAGTCCTCTATCCTAGGTAATTTAAAATATTTATGTACACAGATACCCATAATTAAAAAAAATACTTTTTTGAATATTATGTAATACACAGAAGAGTAAGCAAAAGAAAGTAAAGATATGTAGAAAGAAAAAAAGAATGCAGCTGAAACTAGTTTATATCAACACCATCCAGTTTAAATCCTATATAGTTAGAGATCTGAAGCTTACATAAAAATGTGTGCTTCTTAGATCTCCAAAAACAAGGGCTACAAGTAGACCAGTGGGCTTATTTGCAAATTCAAAATAGATATAGTCAGGACAAGAAAAATTTTGGAATTTATACTAAGGCACAACAATTAGATAAAATCCTATTAGGTCCAGATAAAAAAAATATAACTAAATTTTATAATTACTTATTAGAGATGGAATTAGAAGAGGAAGTAGTCAAAGGCAACATGATAGCTTGGAGCAGAAACATAGGACGTAGCATTACATTATTAGAATGGGAAAGGGTCTGGACAAGGAATAATAAAATTACAAAATCAGCAACATATAAAGAAAATGCCTATAAAATGTTTTATAGATGGCATCTCTCGCCCTTGAGAATAGCGAAAATGTCTCCTAACATGAATCTGAATTGCTGGAAATGTAAAAACAAACAGGGAACATTCTTTCACATGTGGTGGTCCTGCACTGAAGCCCAAAGATACTGGCATAGAATAAAAAAATGGTTAGAGGAAATAACAGCCGAGCAAATTGAATTAAAACCAGAATTCTTCTTATTGGGGATATTTAATAGACACATTTCTAAAAAAGTCAAATATATAATACTGCACATTCTTACTGCAGCCAGAATAACCTTTGCACAGTGTTGGAAACAAGCAGATAATATTTATTCAGAAGATAGCAGCCTGTGCAGAGATGGATAAGTTAACCTTAGCACTTAAGGAAAAAGAAACATCAGAATATGATAGAAGCTGGGAATGCTGGTATGACTAGATAGAACAAAAATAGAAAATATATTAGTAAACAACATAAAATATAAAAGAGGTAATAATTATATATTTGCAATAAGATGTATTTGTAAATATATCACCAATATTGATAACAAACAAGGAACCATAGACTGTCGATAATAGAATTGCTAGTTTTTTTTAATTTTTTTTTTCCTTTTTCTTTTTTTTTCTGTGGGTTGTGTATGTGTTTGTTTGATATTCTAGTTCTATAATTAATAAAGTTTTTTTTTGTGCTTTTTAAAAAGGGTGATTGTTGAATGTTATAAAAGCAGTATATGATGAAACTGGAGCATGTATGTGAAGATAGACTAACAGGGTCTTCTCCCATGACACATACAGAGCTTTCTAGTCTTGCAAACTATCTTCATTTCTACCACATCCACACATTGATTGGAATGTTATCTTTTATCCTTTAAAATTCTTGCCTCTCATTCTAAGATCTCATTAACTCTACCCTACCAAAATTCATTCATTTCCTCTTGACTTATTCACTCTTCATATATTTCCATATGTTCGTTTGGCAATTCAATCTTCATTTTCTTTATATAAACAAGCCACATCAACATACTGTATTTCCATAATAACTGTCTTTTGCATTCAATCTTTATTCATTTAACAGAGTTGTTGGCCCTATCTTTTCTAGTTTACATTTAAGTACCTCATCCCCACTGTTTCAAATTACGTTTATGTTTTATCTGATATAGCTGGAAAATGGATTGTATAATTGACAAAAATGAATAATAATTATCTCGTATAATGTTTCCTAAAGATGGGGGAGGAGGGGAAGAAGTGAAGAAATTTTAAGATTCCCAAATACTGATTAAAAGGTAGTGCACAGGAATGTGTGTTGCTAGGAATGACTGTCTAGAGGAAGTAGTTGTGGACAAAAGTTTGCTTCCTCCTTTTTTGGTATGTGGAAATTAGTGTCAGCTATATTAGATAAAACATAAACGTAATTTGAAACAGTGGGGATGAGGTACTTAAATGTAAACTAGAAAAGATAGGGCCAACAACTCTGTTAAATGAATAAAGATTGAATGCAAAAGACAGTTATTATGGAAATACAGTATGTTGATGTGGCTTGTTTATATAAAGAAAATGAAGATTGAATTGCCAAACGAACATATGAAATATATGAAGAGTGAATAAGTCAAGAGGAAATGAATGAATTTTGGTAGGGTAGAGTTAATGAGATCTTAGAATGAGAGGCAAGAATTTTAAAGGATAAAAGATAACATTCCAATCAATGTGTGGATGTGGTAGAAATGAAGATAGTTTGCAAGACTAGAAAGCTCTGTATGTGTCATGGGAGAAGACCCCTGTTAGTCTATCTTAACAAACTACAAAAATCAGGAGGAATCTGCTAACAGTTTTTCTAACACTTTTTATTAAGAAGCACACTTAAAAAAAACTTTATTGATTATAGAACTAAAATATCAAACAAACACATACACATCACACAGGGAAAAAAAAGAAAAAGGAAAAAGAATATTCAGTTTGTGATATG
This sequence comes from Notechis scutatus, assembly GCF_049901735.1. NCBI lineage: Eukaryota > Metazoa > Chordata > Lepidosauria > Squamata > Elapidae > Notechis > Notechis scutatus. The sequence continues at coordinate 46,336,386 of NC_142010.1, forward strand.
CTCACTCTTTTCTCACAATCGTACACTTTTTAGTGAACGGAGTCTATGTTAGTATGCTACACAGACCTCTTAGTTGGTGGGATGCAGGCTATAGCATGATGACTTACAAGGGAATCTCTATATTGGAGATTCTACCTTAAGAATGTTGGGGTAAAACTGGGTTTGCTTGCTCACTAGCAAGGATAGTTCTTGACTTACAACCATAATTGGGATCCGAACTGCCATTGCTAAGCAATGTGGTTGTTAAGTGAGTCATCACAAGACCAAACCCTTTTTTGTTACAGTAAATCTCTGTGGTTGCTAAGAGAATCACTATGGTCATTAAGCAAATTGAGCTTCCCCCACTGACTTTGCTTCTCGAAAACAAGCTGGGAAGGTCACAAATGCTGATCACATGACCATAGATACTGCAACCATAGTAAATACATGTCAGTTGTCAAGCATCAAATTGTAATCTTGTGACCATGGCACTGGCATAAGTAAGTCATTTTTCCCCCCGGGCTGTTATAATTTTAAACTATCACTAAATGAATGGTTATAAGCTGAGGACTGACAGTTCTTACTGTCATTTAGCCATGGTGGCGCAGTAGTTAGAATGCAGTACTGCAGGTTTTTTTCTTCTGACTGCCGGCTGCCAGAAATTTGGCAGTTCGATTCTCAAGATTGACTCAGCCTTCCATCCTTCCAAGGTTTATAAAATGAGGACCCATATTGGGGGCAATATGCTGACTCTGTAAACTGCTTAGACAGGGCTGTAAAGCACTGTGAAGCAGTATATAAGTCTAGGTGCTATTGCTATTTAAGAATGCTGCATGAGGCACGGGGATGACTAAGGCTGATTACTTAGTTTCCACTTCCACTTTCAGTGTAATTTAAAATAAGGTTTCTTATACTCTTCTAAATATGTATTTCCAAAAAGAGCATTTCAATGACAGTTAATGAAATATAATGCTCTTACTCTTTTAAATAAAAGGAAAATTTTGCCTTCAAAACAGCTTTGATACGATGTCACGTTGTTCAGCGGTTGGGTCCCTCTTTCCATTAATGCAGTGTCACACACTTTAAATTGCTAGCCAGACAGGGATGGCTCTTTTTTTATTTCCATTGTCATTTTATCACACCTTTACCTGACAGTTATAAAAAAATGAATTGCATCTTTATGAGGCATTGAGGGTATGTCCCAGGGTAGAGAAAAATTCAATTAATGCATCATCATCATCATCGTCGTCCAGACGTTGCTGCAAAAATCCTTGCAATTTCAGCCACTATTACTCATAATGATACTATTACTGAACAAAATGATCACAAATGAGTACTGATTGTTCCACAGAACAGAGAAAAAAAGAATTTATATTTCAGTTTATTTGTCAGTATCTGTGCAAACTAAATCATCAAAAAAGTTCATGAAAGGAAAAGCATTCTGAAAATATAAATTAATCTAATAGCAATTAGAATCAGGGTGCTTGATTAAATCCTGCATTTTCTAATGTGCATTTTTGGAAGTGAAACTCAGGTACGTACATTTTATAAAAATACAAAGTTGCACATGATATCTTTGTATATATTCACTTTTTCATAGTTATTGTTCTTCAAAACTGTAGAAGCTATTGCCATTTTTACATACTGTGTGTAAATGGAAATAATCTGTCCACCTTTTCCTTGTCTTCCCTATCCTCTGGGATTTCCTACAATATGTCTGAGTGGCATAATGATTTCTCTTTGCTACTAAATTAATTCATTTTCCATTTCACAGTATAGACTGAATAGGGAAAAACTTTGCTACAGACTATCTGCCCCCACCAACAAACCAAATCCAGTTTAGAATTAATCAAGCCTACTATGTTGTACTAAAAGCAGCTTCTAGACTTCTGACTAACTTGTTTTGTGTGAATTCAGACAGAGATAATGCTTTGGTATCCCCACCGCCCATAATATTATGAATGATCTCACCAGGAAGATTCTGAGTTCAGACACTACACTAAACCATGAAGGTCTATGTTCTTTGTTTTAAATAACGTTCTTAAGGCCTTGAGAATAATCCTTTCAAAGGTACTTTTCATGCTTATTGAATACAGAGAGTCCTGGAGTCGAAGCCTTCCCATTACAGTGATACTATATGTTGTGATGGTCGTAAAGCATCACTTGGAGTTCTGGCCATCCAAACACATCCAACTGTCACATGATTGCAAACTGGATGCTTGGCAACCAATCAACCAATTGCAGTGCTTCAAATCACCATTTGCAATGTTCTCTGCTGGCTTCTCCAGAAAATCAAATGGGGAAGCTGGCAGGGAAGGTCACACAACTCTCACATCTGTGCACCCCAGCTGGCTCAGACCTATGTGCTGGTACTGCCTACCGGAGGCTTAAAACTTCCCGTTGGCTTCCCAACTGAATTTGCTTGAGGGGAGTTTGTAGGAAATTGCCTAACATAATTATCATGGGTTTGGTTAATAGCAGCAACCGGGACTCTAGGAACTGCTGTCACGAAACAGTTGTACTTTATGACCTCATTGCTTAGCACTGAAATCCTAGTCAAAATCCAAATCAATTGCCCTTGTAACTCAAGTATTTATCTGTTTTCTGTTATCCGATAATTGTTTACAGAAAAGGTGTACAGAATACATGAAAAATATAAAAAAATAAAGAATAAGAGGAAAAGGACAGGAAAACTCAATCCACAAAAGTTGTACTTTATACTCCCAAAAATACAGGAGCCAAAAAAAAAAAAAAAAACCCTCCAAATATGTTTTATACAATTCTGTAAACATCTGTCTGGATCAGGAGCCTACCCTTTTGGTGGTTCTAACAATTTCTAATATTGTTTTCAATTATAATGGGACAGATAAATCAGCAATCTAATCTTGTGGGGGCTGGGGGAAACATTTAATCCATTCACAAGGTTCCAATGCAGGATCCAATTTAAAGTTGAGTACAAAAACTTTAATTTATTGAATTACAATAACTAAATACATCAACCTGAGACGTAAATGGTAGAAACATTATCAGATTATTATTCTTGTTTCACTCTAGAAGCCAATAATTTGCCAGGTTTTGCCTGTTCCCAGTAGTTCTATTTTATGTAATTTAATGAATATTCAATATCTAGATGAACAAGTTACAATTTAGCAGATCTAAAGATATTGTATCTTCCCAAAGAAGGATTTTTTTGACTAAATATTCAAAGCTCCTTAACTTTCTTTTCCAAATTATTGGACTAAAATATTTTATCTTATCTCCTATGAAGCATTCCAGATAGTTGTAAAAATAACTCAGATTATGTATTTTATTAACACTTGTGTTAAGTGTGTGTGTGTGTACGTGTAGTTTTCATACACCAAAATACAAAGAAAACTCTGATAGAAATGAAAAATATGATCTGTTAGTAACAAAAGTGGGTTAGTTGTAAACTGTAATATAATAGGCTAGTATACTAATTATAAAAAATACTGCCTATCACAGATTAATTGGTCTTTTCTTGTTCTGATAGAACAAGAAAAGAAACATGCCTTTATTCATATGTGCTAACTGCACCACCTAGTGGCATTATCAAATTAAGGCCTTGTGACACACCGATTTTACAACTTTGTTTGCATTTCAAAGTGTATTTGAATCTATGCTCTTCTCCAAAAGAATGTTAGATAGTGACAGGATTTACAACGTTTTTGGAAGATTACTTCAGAGTTCATGATTTGTGGATGGGTATCTTTGATGTTGAGTATTCTGGTATTCCTCTAGTCCTCTAGTATTTCCTTCTCTACTGTAGCGCAAATACTCTCTGCCAGTTAATATTTATTTTGGGAATGATGATGATTAGTGTATGGCATTGTTGTATTAACCAGGAGGTTACGATGCTGATACAGAGGAGTAGTTTGGCTACTAAGCTCTGTTGTGGTACATGCTCACATTCTTCCCAAGGTATGCCAAGGAGGGTGAGCTAACTGTGTACCAGAAAGATGCAACGGCTCTTCCTGCAGTGTCATCCAAGGCCCGCCGTCCCTCCACCAAGAGCTGCCTCGCAAATGGGCATCACACTTCTATGGATCAAATTAGTTTGAACCCCCACCCCACATAGTTTAATAAATGAATCAATTTGGTGTAGTAGAAAAGATGGTGGCCTAGAACAGGGCTGTCAAATTTGTGGGTGCGGGCCAGATGCGTCACACGCTGGCTATGCCCATGCCTGGTTTAGCAAAGGGGGGGGGAGTCCTGATACGTCACATCTTACCACTGTGACACCCCTGGCCTAGAGAATAGGGGATAGTGAGTTTTAGGTCTCCCCTTGGCATGAAAGCAAACTGGATGCCATACCAAAAAACCTTGGATGACACAATATATGCCTTGACAAAATTCCCAACTGTCAATTACAATATCCCTCACTACTGGAGGCCATACATATAGTATGTCAATACATTACAACAAGGCTCTTCAAACTTGACAGCTTTAAGATTTGTGGACTTCAACTCCCAGAATTCCTGAGCTAACATGACTGGAGGAGGAATTCTGGGAGTTGAAGCCCACAAGTCTTAAAGCTGAAGACCCCTGCATTACAACATCCTAGGGACTTGGGAAGAACTCAATGCATATGAAGGCCAACATTAGCTAAAGAGCGGGCAGCAGTGATTTCAGATTTTTGTGTATGTCATAAAAACAATAAATGACAACTGGTTGGGTTCCAGATTGTGCTAATAAAAGCATAGTTTACGAAGTACAATGGCTGGGTTCACTTGTTGGAAGAAATATCCAGTTCTTGTTCCAAGTCAGGAATAAAATGGAGGCCAATTGGAGAGAAAGATTCTGTTTATTGGTGAACAGAACACACACATACAGCATGCAGTTCTGGGTAAGTAGAAGGGTTCTTATATGGTTCGGTAACTTTGAAGTTTGGGATTTGTGCAATAAGGGCTTTGGGTTCTGAAAGGGCTTTTGGGAGTTCTTATTGTGGCTGATGGTGATTCCTGTGTTGGATTTTTGGGTGAGGGGCTGCTTACTTTTATCCTATCACTCTGCTTTTGTTAGCTGTCAAAATTGCTGTAAGGGGTTTAGAAATATCCTGTCTTGAATGGAGTTCTGTTGGCAGTATTTGCTTTGCTTATGAATGGAGCCATGAAGATTGTTGGCTTCCTCTTTAATTAAGCTCGTTATCTCCTTAAGTGCCAGTATCTGCAGTTAGCTTCTTGTTACAATGTTTTATTTAGGTGTCTAGCTGGAATGTGGAATGGGCTTCAGGGAGTTTTTATTATTAGCCTTGGTCTTTTGGCTTTTCTGAGGCTTTTCCTTATAGTTAATATTTCATTTGGGATAATGGGGGGAGGAGGGGCTGATTCATTCTTACACACCCAGCATGTAAAAAGAACACACACTCTCTCACTCTCTCACACTCCCTCTCTTTGTATGGCTGTGGTGAAAAATCTTCACCTTTCTCCATTGCAGCTGTATGAATCACAGCCTTCCAAACGATCTACAGCTTGCCTAATCCTTGTCTTGCAAAAATGCAGAGCAGGACATCAAAACGTTACTTAGTCACGCTCAACTCCGATTTGCCACAATCAGTTTGGTTTTTGCAGTAAAACCGGATGTTTGGGGAACGACTTTTCCAAGAATTTTGCGCCTTTTTTCCTTTCCAGTCAACATTATAGCGGTCTCACTCTGAAAAAAACTAGCTCCTTAACTTTATTATTTAGCTAATTTTATTATTTAATTTTCCGATGTCAAACCAGGCGCTGGGCTAGAAGAGTAAAGCAAGCCCGACTCCTGCTACCTAACGATTTCGCACTGCCTCCTTCCGTCGTAAAAGATTTTCAGCTCTTCTCAATCTGTCCTAGAAAACCCTCGATTCGCCTAATGCAGTTGATCCAAGCAAAATCGGTTCGGATTCCCAATCTGGGCTGTGGACAATTACAATTCCCGTCTTCCAGTGGGGATCCAGAGTTTTGCAGCCCTCCCAAAGGCGGCTCTTTCCCGGCCACGGCCTCTTCCAGCAGCCCCAACAGCCGGCCCAGGCGAGCGCGATGCAGCCCTGGGAGGCGCAACCTCCGCCCTCCCCCATCGACTGTTCGGCGCTCTTCTCCACCAGCCCTTTCTCCGCGTAAGGCCCAGCAGCTGCCCTTCTTCCCATCGGCTTTTCCGCGATCGGCACAGCGCTGCCTGAAAAGGGGGCCCTGTCGCTTCCTGGGTAACCGGGGCGGGATTGGATCCCTCGGCCGTCGGGGCCGCCGCCTCGGTGAGGCTGAGGTGAGAGCGTTGCCTTCTCTCCCCTCCGTAGGGGCGCATGAGTCTGCTGCGTCGTTAAGTCGGAGAGGGAGACCCTTCTTCGCCGCCCTTCCTTGCGGTCTTTCTCGCCCTGCCCTGAGCCTGGCACCGCTCGGGGCTTTGCACTCCTTGGCCACATTGTTGGCGCTTCCCCCCTCACCCCCAAGTCTGATGCCCGTGGGCGGCTTGCGGGTTCCGGGGTGATGGTGAAGGAGCAAAGGGCTGACAGCCGCCCCAGACTCCTGCTTTTCGGCATCTCTACGATGCTCGGGCTGCCTCTTCCCATCCCAGGAGCCATTTCTGCTCGCCCTGCCGTATCCGCCCTTTTTCATGTTAAAACCACAGAGGAGTATCGGTTCTTCCTACCTCTTTGTCCCGACGGGTTGGGAGCTTGGTGGCGGAAAACAAGGATGAGGAACGAGCAGTCTTCGTCCTTGTGTTGGTGCGAAAATGGCTTCTGTCAAATAACTTATCTTGCAGTTGTTGATGGTAGATATATCCTACTTTGGAGAAAAGGGAATCGGCCCTGTTTTTGTCTCGGAATTGGGTGTCTCGACTCTCTTGGTTGATAGAATCAAATTATGGACTTGGAAGAGGCAAGATTTGGACAGTGAATTAGAAGAAAACCCATTCCGAGTTTGACTATAAGATGCTAACATAGAAGACTGGAATAGCAGTAGCACTTAGACTTATATATCGCTTTACAGTGCTTTACAGCCCTCTCTAAGCTGTATACAGAGTCAGCAATATTGCCCCCAACAATTATCAAGGATTGAAGGCTAAGTCAACCTTGAGCTGGAATGAAGTTACTTTAACTGTATTTCTTTTGTGTTTTATTTTCTTGTGTTCTATTTTAGATTATTAGAAACCTTTTTTAAAAAATCTACTCTTAAGAATGCTAATTTTGTTTTAGTCTACATTTCCCTCCCTCATCCAGTGGTCTGCAATTCCAACAGTTGGAATTCAGAGCACATTTGGAGGGAAATCTGGATGCCTCACAAAAGGACATCTAAATCCAAAAGCTGCTCACACCTTATGTAATTTTTAAAAAAGGCATGTATGATAATAGGAGATGAGTGTAGTGGTATGCTTTGCATTAAATGTGCATCAGTCACTGTGGATGGGTATGTGTAAGTAAGTCGAGACAGCTAATGATGGAAAAATTACAGAATAACATGGCTCCTTTTTATTATACCTTAGCACTTAAGTGTTTTGTCTTACAAGCCTTGCTTACCCAGGTAATAATACAACTCTTTCCTATGTTACCTTTACATGCCTTATTTAGCAGCAACTATGGTTAGGGGGCTAGAGGCTAAAACATGAAAAATGGTTGCAGGAGTTGGCTATGTCTAGTCTAGTGAACAGAAGGACGAGAGGTAATATGATAGCTATCTTCCAATATTTGAGGGGCTGCCACAGGGAAGGAAGAGTGTCAACCTATTCTCCAAAGTATCTGAAGGCAAGCTATGAAGTAATGGATGAAAATAATCAAGGAGAGAACCAACCTAGAATTAAGGAGAAATTTTGTGATCGTGAGAATAATTAATCATAGAACAGCTAGCGTCCACATTGTGGGTGCTGGAGAGTTTGAAGAAGAGTTTGGACAGCCATTTTGTCTTAAATGATATAGGGCCTCCTTGAGCAAGGGCAACTACAGAGCAACTAGAAGACATTCAAAGTCCCTTCCAAGTCTGTTGTTCTGTTCTGTTATTTCTTGCTTGTGGCATATTATTCTAGTGACAAAGTTAACTGTTACTACTTTTGAATTATGAATTTATATGATTGGTGATTTGGCCTGGAAAATTTTCTGAATGTCACAGATATTTACTTCAGGCAAGTTGGACACCAATAGTCTTTGAGTTACAACTGCAATTGAGAATGGAATTTCCATCAAGAAGAAATGTGGTTATAAAGCACCATGCCATTTTGCGATGGCATTCCACTTTGTGTTGTTAACCAATTATAAGCCAAGGACCCATCCCAACCCAAGCTCTTCCTGCTTGGGACCTTCTAGTCCTGAGCCTATTGCTCAAAGTAAGGGACTTCCTCCCCTTAAACTCCCTCCAACCTACTTTACTCCCATCTCTGCCCTTTTGGTTACATTGCACCTTGCCTAAGGGGCAGCAAGAGCCCAAGAACTGCTTGCTTTGCGGACTGCTTGCTGCACTATGGTTCAGGGGGTTCTTGGCTTGCCATGGCTCTAGAGCTGAAAGAAGTTCCTGACCTGCAGAGCAGCATGCAGCCGCAGCTGCTCCAGCGCATCCCAGCCCAGGAGTATGGTGCGAAGCTGCAGCTGCTCTAGCCCAGCCTAGCAGTTAATGAGAAGTCATAGCTTCCCTCACTGCCCTGTCCTTCCAAGACCCTCCTGTCCTGTGTTCCGCTGGCCCAGGTCAGCCTAGCAGATGGCAAGGAGCTGTAGCCACCCTAACCAACCTGTATTTTGAGGCCTCGGCTTGTCTCGTTCTACCACATCAGCCGATCTTTGCTATCTGCTTTTCCTGCTGCTGGCAAGACATGCCTAGCCTGGTCCTTCATTTTTTTTAGGTTTAACATTTTTATTGAGTTATAAAATATTGTAAAATACAAAATTCAAAAGTAAATAGAAAAGCAGTAGGGAAGAAAAAGGGGAAGAGGAAAGATAAGAAAGAAAAAAGAAAGAAAAAGCAGCATTGACTTCCAACTCTCTCTGTTACAGTAAATAACTTTTTGCTTTTTCATAATAATATGAACAAGCCATTTCTGTAAAGATCTATCAGTCTACTTGGTAAAACCCAAAACCATTTTTTTCCACATAAAGCACAAAGTTCAGAAGTGGTCTCCATGTGGAAACAAAAGTACTTATGTTCTTTTCTTTAATCAAAGTAATCAGTTTTGCCATTTTGGCCAACTCCATCAACTTCTGCAACCATTCATCCATAGTAGGAATCGAAGTGTCCTTCCATTTTTGTGCACACAATAGTCTTGCTGCTGTCAACATATATAATAACAAAGTTCCAAATGTTTTCTCCACTTCTTTTTCCATTAGGCCCAAAAGGGAAAAGTTCTGATTTCATTTTTATCTCACCTGGCATTGTCTTTCATGAGGCTGCTGCTGGCTTCATGAGGGCTTCTTTCCAAGGTCTCATGTGGAAACTGCAAGATGTGACCTCAGGAAAAAGGCCTTATGCTGCCAGCAGGTACCTTCAGAAGGGGTAGGTTGGGCATGCTGGGTCAGCAGCCAGAGAAGCAGCAAAGGCCACTGGGTTAGCTGGGTTAGTGAAGTGCAAGATAGCAGGGGCCTTAAGAGTGCAGAGCAGTGAGAGTGGCTGTGGCTTCTCACTGTGGCTTGATTGATTTAGAGGGTGAGGGTGAAAACTTGGGTGCGTCTTATACACTGAATGTAGCCCCGCCCACGAGATAGCATAGATAATGATTTGAGGAATTTATTATTTCAAGTATCTGGATGGTGCCAGTTTGGGGATGACTGTCATGTGCTACAAAATTTAGAATGGCTTCTAAAGACATATAAAAAGAATATTTTTCCTTGCCGATAAAAGATTTAATGTACATATTCCAGAACAGAAATATAGTCTATTTCAGAGACATGGAATCTTCTTGGGTTGAGGCACACTGGAATTTTGAAAGCATGTGGTGGAAGCATCATGCTTGTTGAGGCTTGCTTGTTAAAACATTGTTAAGGCGGTTCTATTATTGCAACAGTCCACACAATGTCTGTTTACCAGAACATAAAGTATACCCATTATATACTTTCTATAATTTTAGTGAGATTTACGGAGAAGCAAAAGGCATCATTGTAAATATATACGAGAGAGGTGGTTTTGCAGCATTTCAGCCTCATATTTACTTAATTTGTATTAAAAAGTTAGGAATCATAGTAGGTATTTAAAGAAGTTATCTAAGACATTTTGGCAACTATGAGAACCACATTGCCTACCCCTTGGTCTTCTGAAGTAAACCATTAAAGCATTATTAACATATTAGAGAAAATATACTTATCAAATCAAATAGTTTCCCCCTTTTAAAAACTACTCTTTGCATCTGTTTCAGGGGAATGCTTTGCAGAAAAGATAAGAACAATAACTATTTCCTCATTGTATGTGCACTTCTTTACTCGTGGCATACAGTGTTCCATAGCATCTGAGATTTGGAGAGAAGCAATAACTTCAGGGACCTTAGATCATTATGGCAACAAGCTACACACCTCCATTTGATGATCCTGGAGAGGTGAGAGAGGGCTTTCTATGCCCCCTGTGTCTGAAGGATCTGCAGTCATTTCAACAGCTCCAATCTCATTATGAAGAACATTCAAGTGAAGACAGAGATGTTAAAGGACAATTAAAGAGTAAGTGTTCTAGTTCCTATTATGTATTAATGCATCTTTTTTGCTTACTGCATATGAATATTGCCACTTTCTAGAAGTAAGTAAGCCTGTATTAAGATGAATAGAACCAGGAGTATGCAACGGGTTTTTGAGGGGATGGAGGGTCCTAAAAAATAACGGGTGCCTTTTTAAGGCACTCATTTCATCCTTAAATGTGCCTAAATCATCCCCTCCATGTAAAAAGCCTATGTGTTAACATAGGTGTTAATAATTTTCTATTTATTAGAAATGCAAATAATGTTACCATCCTTTTTATGGCAATTCTGTTAACACTCATTGTTAGGGATACACCCTAGCAGAATGTGCACGGCAGTCAGGCAGGCAGGCAGATATGTGAGATAAACGTTTTTGTAGCTTACACTCAGTAAAACAGATACACTGTGCTAGTTAAATAGTTTATTCCAGTAAGAGTTTTAGCATAGTCAAACAGTCCATATATCATTCACTAGTTCAGTCCATTCGGGGATTATTCAGTTGCAAAGTCCAGTGTCGATAAAGAGGTTAGTAAACTTACAAATGTCAGTCCAGTAATATATCTCCTCGCAGTAGAGATATAAAGAAGTCAAACCTCCTTTCTTCCTTCGACGTCAAAAACTCAGCAGCAGGGAATAAGCAGTTAGCAAACCATCAATCCAGCATAGTCAGCAATCCAGCAGGTTCTCTTGCTCCCTCTTATGGCGGTTTTACAACCGCACCCAAAATTACATGCTTTGCAGTTTAAAGTGACACACACTTAAACTTACTATCATAGTTTATATATATTATTTTACCCAAACTACGTTAGGTAACCTTGTTATTCCTAACACTCATAATTCATGGGGAGGCATATTGATGATGCCCAAGCATGACCTTTGAATGAAAGGAGTTTAGATATGTTGAAAGCAGAGTGTTTTCACTGACTCTGTTGTGTTTGAGTAATCCTTGAGTTATGACTACAGTTGTGACCATGCCACATCCTGCTGAAGGAGTTCAGCTCCGTCCATGCACAGAGGGGAAGTGTTCTGATGGGCTATAGAAACAGATCTCCGGGATCTGGGCCTTCTTTCTCCATCCCACCAAAGGAATTCAGCTCCCCTCATCAGGCAACTCTTTCATTCAGCCCCCAGAGATGATAAGGAGTCCTCTCGGCAGCTGACAGTAGCTTGCAACCTTCCTTGCCTGCTTCCCACTGACTTTCTGGGGAAGCCGGCAGAGAAAATTACTAATGGCAATCACATATCACAGGGTGCTTGGCAATTGGTTGTAAGATTGTGGTCTCGTGCAGGCAGGGTTTTATGATAGTCAGAGGTGCTTTACAGGCAAATATTTTCTCTAATCACAAAAGTCTTTTTTTTTTTTTAAATTGGCAAAATAAAGCCTTTATAAACCTAAAATTAGTGCTTTGGACTAAGGGAACAAAATTTGAACTCTTGGCCACAGACGCCTAAGACAATTTTAATGAAATAGTGGAGCATTTGAAGAAAAAAATCACTCACAATTAAGAGAAATAATGCAATGCATTAATTAGAATTAGAATTCTTTTATTGGCCAAGTGTGATTGGACATACAAGGAATTTGTCTTGGTGCAAATGCTCTCAGTATACATAAAAGAAAAGATACATTCGTCAAGAGTCAAGAATCAGAAGGTACAACACTTAATAATAGTCATAGGGTACAATAAGCAATCAAATCATACTAGGAAACAGTCAATATAAATCGTAAGGATACAAGCGCTTCAAAGTTACAGTCATACAGTCACAAGTGGGAGGGGATGGGTGATAAGGAGTGATGAGATGATTAATAGTAAAGCGACTCCCAACAGCCCCAGCCGGGAAGGGAAGGCAGGCGAGCAGCGACTCCCAACAGCCCCAGCCGGGAAGGAAGGCAGGCAACAGCGACTCCCAACAGCCCCAGCCGAGAAGAAGGAAGGCGGCAGCGACTCCCAACAGCCCCAGCCGGGAGGAAAGGCAAGCAGCGCTTTGCCTTTCCCTTCCCGAGCGGCGGGACTGGGGCCGCTCCGGCGGCAGCGACTCCACACCATTTTTTTCAGAGGGAATCTGGCTCGAGTATAAGCCGAGGGGGATTTTTCAGCACAAAAATGGGCTGAAAAACTCGGCTTATACTCGGTATATCCCTAAGACATTTTTGGCAACTATGAGAACCACATTGCCTACCCCCTTGGTCTTCTAGAAGTAAACCATTAAAGCATTATTAACATATTAGAGAAAATATACTTATCAAATCAAATAGTTTCCCCCTTTTAAAAACTACTCTTTGCATCTGTTTCAGGGGAATGCTTTGCAGAAAAGATAAGAACAATAACTATTTCCTCATTGTATGTGCACTTCTTTACTCGTGGCATACAGTGTTCCATAGCATCTGAGATTTGGAGAGAAGCACTAACTTCAGGGACCTTAGATCATTATGGCAACAAGCTACACACCTCCATTTGATGATCCTGGAGAGGTGAGAGAGGGCTTTCTATGCCCCCTGTGTCTGAAGGATCTGCAGTCATTTCAACAGCTCCAATCTCATTATGAAGAACATTCAAGTGAAGACAGAGATGTTAAAGGACAATTAAAGAGTAAGTGTTCTAGTTCCTATTATGTATTAACGCATCTTTTTTGCTTACTGCATATGAATATTGGCACTTTCTAGAAGTAAGTAAGCCTGTATTAAGATGAATAGAACAGGAGTATGCAACGGGTTTTAGAGGGGATGGAGGGTCCTAAAAAATAACGGGTGCCTTTTTAAGGCACTCATTTCATCCTTAAATGTGCCTAAATCATCCCCTCCATGTAAAAAGCCTATGTGTTAACATAGGTGTTAATAATTTTCTATTTATTAGAAATGCAAATAATGTTACCATCCTTTTTATGGCAATTCTGTTATTGGGGGGGACGGGGGGGGGGGGGGGGGTTAGATAATTGTATACCCCTGAAAATTTGTGGGGGGACTTTGTTTGGGGGGGGGGGGTGGTTGATTTGAGTACCCCCCATCCCCACGACGGGGCTTTTGGATTTATAAATTATTAAATATATAACAACACTCATAATTCATGGGGAGGCATATTGATGATGCCCACGCATGACCTTTGAATGAAAGGAGTTTAGATATGTTGAAAGCAGAGTGTTTTCACTGACTCTGTTGTGTTTGAGTAATCCTTGAGTTATGACTACAGTTGTGACCATGCCACATCCTGCTGAAGGAGTTCAGCTCCGTCCATGCACAGAGGGGAAGTGTTCTGGTGGGCTATAGAAACAGATCTCCGGGATCTGGGCCTTCTTTCTCCATCCCACCAAAGGAATTCAGCTCCCCTCATCAGGCAACTCTTTCATTCAGCCCCCAGAGATGATAAGGAGTCCTCTCGGCAGCTGACAGTAGCTTGCAACCTTCCTTGCCTGCTTCCCACTGACTTTCTGGGGAAGCCGGCAGAGAAAATTACTAATGGCAATCACATATCACAGGGTGCTTGGCAATTGGTTGTAAGATTGTGGTCTCGTGCAGGCAGGGTTTTATGATAGTCAGAGGTGCTTTACAGGCAAATATTTTCTCTAATCACAAAAGTCTTTTTTTTTTTAATTGGCAAAATAAAGCCTTTATAAACCTAAAATTAGTGCTTTGGACTAAGGGAACAAAATTTGAACTCTTGGCCACAGACGCCTAAGACAATTTTAATGAAATAGTGGAGCATTTGAAGAAAAAAATCACTCGCAATTAAGCAGAGAAATAATGCAATGCATTAATTAGAATTAGAATTCTTTTATTGGCCAAGTGTGATTGGACATACAAGGAATTTGTCTTGGTGCAAATGCTCTCAGTATACATAAAAGAAAAGATATATTCGTCAAGAGTCAAGAATCATAAGGTACAACACTTAATAATAGTCATAGGGTACAATAAGCAATCAAATCATACTAGGAAACAGTCAATATAAATCGTAAGGATACAAGCGACAAAGTTACAGTCATACAGTCACAAGTGGGAGGGGATGGGTGATAAGGAGTGATGAGATGATTAATAGTAATAGTAGTGCAGACTTTGTAAATAGTTGGACAGTGTTGAGGAATTATTTGCTTAGCAGAGTGATGGTGTTCTGGAAAAAACTGTTCTTATGTCTAGTTGTTCTGGTGTGCAGTGCTCTATAGCGTCGTTTGAGGGTAGGAGTTGAAACAGTTTATGTCCGGAATGTGAGGGGTCTGTAAATATTTTCACAGTCCTTTTTGACTTGTGCAGTATACAGGTCCTTGATGGAAGGGAGGTTGGTAGTAATTGTCTTTTCTGCAGTCCTAATTATCCCCCTTAAACACCTGAAAGTAGTAAAGATTGACTTGAAACCTTTGGAAGTTTGTTATTTTAGCTGATTGTGAGAGTGAGGGTTACTTAGAAAGCTGTGAGTTATCTGGATGAAGTAATGATTTGTGATTGGATGTGTGTTCTGATATTTCTTAAGTACATGAGGCAATTCCTTTAGTTTAATCAATGAAGGATGTGCATAGGTAAGCTATGTGCTGGCCCCTGAGTTACTACCTAAGTAACTTGGACATTCCTGCTGGTCTTCAAGTGACTTGTTGCTTTAATCAGAACAAAAGAGATACTTTAACCAGGGTGCCCAAAGAATACAGGAAAAACACTGTATCTAACTATCTGATACCATGATTTTGGGAAACCAGTACAAATTCATTAATAATTGTTAATATCAGTTTAGTGCTGTTTACTACATAACATTTTAACCATACGACACATAGTTTCACAATGCATACTAATACTTCTAAGTTTATGTGTATTTCTGTCTCTAAGGACCCAGACTAAGTCAAGCTACCTCTTAGCTGTAGGTCTTGCTGATTTCCATGGTGATTTTGACGCATTGAGTTTCATTATATTTTCAGACATTCAGAGTCATTCTTGGGAATACTCTGTTGGGATTGAATGTGGCATGTAAACAGCCCTTAGTCATCACACAATTTCAATCACTGGCTACACAACTTAGTAACAAGAGCTTAAGAATAGTAGTAGCCATAAAGATAAAAATAATTGTAATATGTTTAAATGCTAATTATTGGCCACCCCCACCCCCCTTTTAAATAACTATACACTTGCCGGTAGAAACCCATTCACAATAAAATACAAAGAGCTTGTGGTTGTGTTGAACTGTTAATTTCCTTCACTTGTTACAAGTTGTTTCCCAGTTCTCTGAAGGCTGTGAAATGCGTCATTGTTTTACCTTTAAAGTGCTCTTGCCTTCTGCTTTGTCCAGTGTTCTTATTGCACAAATTGTTTCCTGAATTAAGTCTATAACCGGTACAAAATATTCCTGTGGGCTGCCAATAATTGGACTGCTTGGCTAATTGATACATTTGTATTCTCAAACAGGTCGGACCAGGTAGATTTCTTTTTTCAGGGTTGTGCTTTATGGGAATTTTTGTAATTCTTCGCATATTCAGAAATTTGTTTTACAAATTTTAGAATAATATATATATGTATCCCATTACTGTGGGAGAGCAGAAAAAAATGCTATGATATCTGCCAATGAAAAATCTGCCAGTTTTAAACAAAGATTTAAGCTCTCCATTTTACCACTTCAGCTTGTTCATCTAGAATATGCAGTCCTGGGTTGTTGGTGTTTTGTGTGTGTGTGTGTGTATGGGGGGAGAGGTTGTTTTTAAGACATGCTGTTTTGCTCTTAAATTTTCTCATCCAAAGGAAAGGACTAGTTGAATTTAAAAATCATGGCCAGTCCATTCTGAGGAGTTCTGAAAATTACAAATCAAGTGCAAGAGCGTACTCCATGCTAATCATGGGCTCGCCATACTATCACAGTGGCAACTGTAAGAAAGAAAGTCTTAACTATTACGTTTAAATGTCTAAACAGAATCTGTGACACCTACAATTTTTTCTTGTTTAGATCTTGTTCAAAAAGCAAAAAAAGCAAAAAATAAACTGTTGAGACGAGATGATGACCGAAATGATGGGGGGTCTCAGGAACGATATGAAGGCTACAATTATGGTGGAATGGATCCATATATGTGGGAACTCGAAGAATTAGGTAACCAGTCAAAAAAACTTCATTTGAAATAAGGATAGATAGTATCCCTAGATACTGAACTGTGTAATCTAAAAATAATAAAGCTGTGAAAATTTTAAGTTACAGTTTTAATTTTGTACATTTTTATATTGTGTATAAATCTATATAAATATACTACACTAACTTGATCTGTGAGAGAGCACCAGTGAATTCTGAGAAGATATGTATCATATTGTGTTATGAAGATAGTTTGAATAGATAATGAATTTGTACAAATGTATGTATTCATTTGATGGTAAATGCAAAATGGGTTCAGCACTAACAGTAATTAACACCAGAAAAAAATTCCATAATAGAAATATGTCTTCTGAAATACCATTATCTTATAAACAAAAATTGTATTTTGTCAATAAAGACTAAAATACAGGGTGGTTAATACTTAAGAGCATGTTTACATAGCACATTAAACCATGTTGAATATTAGCTATGCATATCAGATGATATGGCAAATCACATTTAGCTGTGGTCCACGAGCTACCATTCTTTAATTCTGAATTTTAGACTGAATAGCAAATTTGATAGAAATAAGAACAGGATAAACTTCCCGTTAGTTGAATATTTATGGTTGAATTATTCTGTCAAGTTTCCTAACTGGATATTTTATATTAGGTGCTATAAGGAGTCATCTTTCTGATTTTAAGAAACACAGAGCAGCCAGAATTGATCACTATGTTGTGGAAGTCAATAAATTAATAATCAGATTAGAAAAGGTAAATAATTTGTAGTTTTATTTTTTTTTCTTTTATTTACTTTTTATTAAACTTTTATTTAAAATATTTTAATAACATATGTAAGTCCTTTTTTCAATCATTAGCTACTGTAACATTTCTTGTGATGTTTACTATTATGTTATTTGTTAAAGTATCATTCAATGCATTCCTTGGTAAGGTGCTATTAATTTGCTGGTCTATTACTAAGGTGATATAAAAGAGATACTCATTTGAAGTTTGATTTTAAAGAAAGATATTTGGGAAAAGATGGTTAAAAACAGAATTGCTTGATTTACTTGAAGTAATGTGACAAACTATACAGTAAAATGTGTTTGTATATCTAATTCTTGATCATTTTCTTTTGGTCAGCTTACTTCCTTTGATAGAACAATTACAGATTCAGCAAAGATAAGAGGTAATGAGCACAAAAAAGAAATGCCTTTGATAATACCTCAACTAGGATTTCATTAATGATGTCTAACAGGTTATCATGTCTTATTGCAGCAATAGAGAAATCTGTCGTGCCTTGGGTTAATGATCAAGATGTACCATTTTGTCCAGATTGTGGTAACAAATTCAGCATACGGAACAGGCGCCACCACTGCCGCCTCTGTGGGTCTATCATGTGCAAGAAGTGCATGGAACTGGTCAGTCTCCCCTTTGCAAGTGAGTACAGTGGTTAGAGTTAGAAGTGCCTTAATTCCTAATTTTCAGTGTTGATCATATTTTGTTTTAGTATCACTCAAACATTATTATTACTATTATAGTGTGAATTAAGAAAAAAATATTGCTGTGCATTTATGTCTCTCACAAAAATGAGCAATTGTCTTCTGCTCTGATGAGATACCCATTTACAGCAGTAGAGGAATTTTAGAAGGATTGGCAGACATATTTTTAAAGTCTTCTTGTTTTTGTAGCAGCATAGACAACAGCCAAGTGTTGCCCTCAAGTGTGTGCATGTGTACACTGGATTTTTAGAGGGTTTATTATCTTTGGGTGAGGAGAAGGTTGAGAGGTTTTTTCACCCCCCCAAAAAAAGAGCAGTATGCAACTCATAAATTGCATCTTATTCCCCAGAATCTCTCATGATTGTGTCTTTAAATTTTTGATATGAAAATGCTAGTTTTAGGTGTTGGGATTTTTTCCATGTTGTCAATAGCTATTCAAAGCTATTTTACCTTTTAAAAACTAATTTCCAAAAGGTATGTAGAAAAAGATGACCCCCCCCCCCCCCTGTCTCCTTTCTACGGTTTTTAGAAGTCTCATCTAATAACTAAAAAGTTACTTCACTTCAAAATTGAAATATTTCATTTCTACAGTGTGAGTAATGTCAGTTGCCTGTTTAGTAGCTAGATGTCATGATAAGTGATATTATGTAAATATTCATATTTACTTTGAATATACTATTTTGCAGTTGTACAGGAACAAGCATTTTGATTGATATCTTTGTAGCAGCCAGCTTTTAGAGAACAGTTTCATTGCAGTTCCTGTTTTTACGTGTAAATTGAGATGAGCAGAATTGAGTATTTGAAGCTACGTTCAAGATAAATGTTCTGTCATCTGGACAATTACATTGTGTCAGTTATATTTTGTTCATCTCTCCTTTCAGGCAAGCTTACTACTGCTAGCAAGGAAGTCTTGGCCTCTCATACTAGCCCCAGCTGCTCGCCCAATAGCATCCAGGGCTCTCGACGAGGTAGCATCAGTAGTATAAGCAGTGTCAGTTCTGTTTTGGATGAAAAAGATGATGATCGAATCCGTTGCTGTAGACACTGTAAAGACACGCTGCTCAAAAGGGAACAACAGATTGATGAAAAAGAACATATACCAGATATTGTGAAACTATATGAGGTAAAATGACTGAGATCAAGGCTTAAATGAGACTTATTGTCAATAGCATATATAATAATTTTTATGGGAGTAAATCTAAGAGATTAGGAACTGTTTATATTAAAAAGAAAACAGTAAGTTTGTTCATTGATGACAAAATTTGGTTTAGCTTTGGTGATTAGAAAATAACAGTTTGGCTGAAATAATCTTGGAAGCTTCCCAATTCATTCTTTCAAAATCAGAATCTCACTTTGGAAAATTTGAAGTTACAACAATTTCTATTACTGAAAGTGTGTTACTCTTAACTATTATAAGAAATCAACAATTTATAGTCTTTTGCATTTGACACAAATGGATGAAATTTGCAGTTACTGTTCCACTTCAGGGGATATTTTTCCCGCCAAATTTCAAACAGATTGGTCCAACTGTTTTCAGGAATTTAGAAGCTTTTCAAAAACGAGTTCCTTGACCAGCTTGGATTTCTTTGAGTGACAATTTATATGAAAAAAAAAATGTTATAAGCACTGTAGGATAGGTGTAAAACTTTAGTTTGGTTCCTGTGTAACTTATTTAGCAATAAGCATGTTTAGCAAAATGTTACCACTGTTAGCATACTGCATATAGTCCTGGTCATTATACTTCAGAAATCATATTACAGATCTGGGAGTAATGCAGGCATGGCCAGCTGATATTCCATTGGCATTTTTTTTGTAAACTGGTAAAATATCAGTTGAATACTGTGCATTGTTGACAAAAAAAAAGAGAACACATTCAGATTGCTTGCAAAACTTGGACCTATACAGATAATACAAGCATACAATAATATGTGAAATGGATTCATTCCTATTCTAATCACCAATCTTTGTAACTGAGGTCCTTAAACTCATATAAAGGAAAGGAAAAATAGGATGCATATAACACATATTTGAATTGTTGTTGTAACTTAATTTTAATCTATTGATTTCTTTTATTAAAAAAGAAACTCCGATTTTACATGGAAAAAGTTGACCAGAAAGCCCCTGAATACATAAAGATGGCAGAATCATTAAAGTAAGCCTCTTTAGATTTTTAAAATAATTGACTCTTGTATTCTTTAAAAGTTATTGGATGATTGTGTTGTTTAAAAGAAATCAGAGAAGGCAAATATTAATTAGATATTAATAACTAATATCTAATTATTGGGAATATATCTAATTAAATATATTGGAAACTTCAGTTTTGTAAAAGCACAATGCATCGAAGTTATTATTTATTGTTTCTTTGGGGACAGCTATCTGTTATGTTTGTATTATTATTAACTGAGATTTAGAACCAATTTTCACACTATATCCAAAAATTTACTTATATACATTTTGCATTGTTAGCAGTACTGGGTGATATTTACACAATTATATTTTCTGATATTTTATTTAAAAGTTGTATATGGCCACCCTTATGAGCATAGGTTATGGAATTTGAACAAACTTTGTAAATTTGCTGGTGCTTTTAAATGAAGATTTCAATTTGTAAGTTGAATCCATACATTAAGTAATAGACTTTGAGTTGGAACTTGTTCTTAGATAAGTTTGCTTAGGATTATTTTTATACATATAAATTCTTTAGCTTTTGAAGTAATAAAGAAACTGAATCATTTGTATCAATTAAATTTTTAACAGATATTTAAAATAGATACTTGGTTATTCCAAATTCAGTTTTTCAAATCTAACTAGATTGCAGTAGAAAACAAGAGTATAAATGGTTAATGAAGTCTATTTATAGGTGTTCATATGAATATGGTGAGAAATGAAATTTCAAAAGTTTAAAAGGAAAAATACCAAAAACTCCAGAATAAAACCAAAGTCAGAACCACAATGGTCAGCTAGTGTCAGTAGTAAGTGGCAAGTATATATAAATACTTGGCTACCAAGGCTGATTTTTGTATATGTTTGGATTTGTGTCTTTATAAATACATATTTACTCTTTAAAATCATGCTGAGCTTAGTGATACTAATTTTGAATCAAACTGCTTCCCACTCTAAAATGGTATTTATCCATGTAGAACTCATTTTAATGAACTAAATAATTTTGAGAGAAATTGATGACAAAAATGCACCAAAATCTATATTTAGTATTCAAGATTTTTCCCATTTTTCATAACACATTCACAATTCACTAATGAGCAAAAATAATGTTTTAGATGTGTTTAGATGGTTCTCTACTACAAAATAGCTGCTGAATCTATGTGAATGACAATTTGGAGTTATTTAAATGTGCATGTTCTCTTTCAGTGCTGGAGAGACAACATACAATCTTGAACGTGCTAGCAGTCTTAGAATAGAAGTGCAGAGAATGTATGAATTAATAGATGCTTTAAGGTAAGTACTAAATATGAAGATGGAAATTGTTACTGGATTATTTTTTGCTTGACTTTATATACACTGCTCAAAAAAATAAAGGGAACACAAAAATAAGACATCCTAGATCTGAATGAATGAAATATTCTTATTAAATACTTTGTTCATTACATAGTTGAATGTGCTGACAACAAAACCACACAAAAATTATCAATGGAAATCAAATTTAGCAACCCATGGAGGTCTGCGTGTCTGTATGACCCCTACAACGCTTGGGCATGCTCCTGATGAGGTAGCGGATGATCTCCTGAGGGATCTCCTTCCACACCTGGACTAAAGCATCCCCCAACTCCTGGATAGACTATGGTGCAACATGGCGGTGGATTGAGCGAGACATGATGTCCCAGATGTGCTCAATTGGATTCAGGTCTGGGGAACAGGTGGGCCAGTCCGTAGCATCAATACCTTCGTCTTGCAGGAACTACTGACACACTCCAGCCACATGAGGTCTAGCATTGTCGTGCATTAGGAGGAACCCAGGACCAACCGCACCAGCATATGGTCTCACAAGGGGTTTGAGGATCTCACCTCAGTATCTAATGGCAGTCAGGCTACCTCTGGAGAGCACATAGAGGGCTGTGCGGCCCCCTAAAAAAATGTCACCCCACACCATTACTGACCCACTGCCAAACCGGTCATGCTGGAGGATGTTGCAGGCAGCAGAATGTTCTCCACGGCATCTCCAGACCCTGTCACGTCTGTCACATGTGCTCAGTGTGAACCTGCTTTCATGTGTGAAGAGCACAGGGTGCCAGTGGCGAATTTGCCAATCTTGGTGTTCTCTGGCAAATGCCAAATGTCCTGCACGATGTTGGGCTGTAAGCACAACCCCCACCTGTGGACGTTGGGCCCTCATACCACACTCGTGGAGTCTGTTTCTGACCATTTGAGCAGCCACATGCAGATTTGTGGCCCGCTGGAGGTCATTTTGCAGGGCTCTGGCAGTGCTCCTCCTGTCCATCCTTGCACAAAGGCGGAGGTAGCGGTCCTGATGCTGGGTTGTTGGCCTCCTCATGTCTCCTGATGTACTGGTCTGTCTCCTGGTAGCACCTCCATGCTTTGGACACTATGCTGACAGACACAGAAAACCTTCTTGCCACAGCTCGCATTGATGTGCCATCCTGGATAAGCTGCACTACCTGAGCCACTTGTGTGGGTTGTAGACTCCGTCTCATGCTACCACTAGAGTGACAGCACCGCCAGCATTCAAAAGTGACCAAACCATCAGCCAGAAAGCATAGGAACTGAGAAGTGGTCTGTGGTCACCACCTGCAGAACCACTCCTTTATTGGGGATGTCTTGCTAACTGCCTATGCTTTCCACCTGTTGTCTATTCCATTTGCACAACAGCATGTGAAATTGATTGTCAATCAGTGTTGCTACCTAAGTGGACAGTTTGATTTCACAGAAGTGTGATTGACTTGGAGTTACATTGTGTTGTTTAAGTGTTCCCTTTATTTTTTTGAGCAGTGTATATATTATTTTCAATGAAGATGAACATTTTTTTAAAGAAGGCATAAACTTTGTGAGCTACATTTTACTGCCAAAATAAATCCATGTTGCCAAATAAAATTCTTTTTTGCCTACTGTTTATTCCTCTTAGCTGATTGTTATGTATTTCCAATTCATTCTTTTTCTTTGTTTGTTTCAGCAAGAAGATTCTGACTTTAGGGCTGAATGAAGATCCACAACCTCATCCCAGAACTTTACAACTTCAGAGGATGATTAGATATTCAGCCACACTTTTTGTTCAGGTAGGGATATGTAGAAAGGGTGAGCTGTTTTTAGACATATTAGTTCCCCCAAGACAATATGAAATTACATACTGACACTTTAAATGGTGTTACAAAACTTGTCATTTTGTTTCAACAATTTGCATAATGAAAATAAATTAGTGCTTCAGTTTTTAAATACTTCCTACCTAATTAGATGTGAGCTATGTCAATAGCTCTGCTGGTATTTAGAAGGCTAATGAATTTTCTTTTGCACTTTATCATAGTGATGGGAATGGTTTCTCAGCATTGTAATTGGATTCTAATTTTGCAAGCTATTGCATGATATCATGGGACAATTCCTTGCTATTAGTCAAATAACCTAAGCCTAAGAACATAATGTTTGTTTATTCTCAGGTTTTGACTTTCCCTTTATCTCCTTCCCCCTTTGTTTGACATTGCATTTTAATCATTCTGAGGTGCTAATTTTTCATAGAATTAGATAATTGTGATGTTAGAAAAGACTACAAGCCCAACTTTCTGCAGTGTGCAGGAATGCCAATTAAACTGTTCTCCAAACGTATCTATCCGGTCTTAAAAAGATACTCCAGAGCTGGAGTATCCTATAGCCTCTAGAAGTAATTTCTGGAGGGCATCCCAACTCTTTATTACCATACAGATAGTTTTTGACTTACAACCACAAATGATCCCAAAATTTCATTTGTTAAGTATAACTTAGTGAGTTGTGACCCATTGTATGACCTTTTTTCAGTTAAGAGAATCATGTAGTTGTTAAGCATATCTGACTTCCCCCATTGACCTTGCTTATCAGATGTCAGCTGGGAAGGTTCCAAATGGTGATCACATGAGCCCCGGGATAAAGCAACTATCATAAATATGATCCAATTACCAAACAGCTGAATTTAGATCGCATGACTGTGGGGATGCTGTAGTGGTTGTAAGTGTGAAAACTGGTCATATACCACTTTTTTGAGTGCTGTTGAATGATCACTAAACAAAAATGGTTGTAAGTTGAGGACTACCTGTACATCCTTCTGCTGTAGGTCATATTCACCTTGTTATCAGTGATCACATGAAAGTACAGCCATATATCTGCCATCCGGTATTCTATGCCCTTCCCTTCCCCTTCCTCCCTCCCTCCCTCCCTCCCTCCTAGCATAGTCAAGTCATTCTGGTGTTTTAAAAGTATATTTGTTCATTTTATTTAAGTATGTGTAAAACTGTTCAATTATTTTATTAACTGTTTGATTTTCTATCTTCCTTGCCCTTTAGTTATGTTTTTTAAAAAAAAAGCTTAATTGAAAAAAAAAAACCTCTCAGAAGCAGGCAATTGTAAGAATGCTTCCATAATGCTTTCAAGAAAATTAGAGATATATTCCTGAACTAATCAGGAAACAAATTTCATTTGGAAGAGACTTACTTCAATTACTAATCTCTTATTTTGAATACTGTTTTGATATTAGGTATAGTTGATCACAACTTAACTTTATTATTTGACACATAATTTGGATGAATGGACATTTTTTAAAATATTTTAATCACTTAAAGTATAATAGTATGTATGCATGCATGCATAGACACATATTTTGTTGTTTTCAAGATTAAATCTTAGTATCCTAGACCCTTTAAAGTGATATTTTGAAAAAAAAACTCCTCAGGAAAAATTGCTTGGCCTGATGTCTTTACCAACCAAAGACCAGTATGAAGAACTGAAAGAGAAAAAGAAACAAGAACTAGAGAGAAAACTGCAGATGGAGAGACTGGCAAGTATTTTAATCAGTATATGTTTCCAACAATGAGTTTCTGTTTGTTCACTGTTTCAAGTATTTCCTTTCTGAAATACTTTACTTTTGAATTTGTTTTCTAAAACAATTGCCAAGTAGCGTGATATAAGTCTACAATACATTTAGAACCAGCTTAATAAGAATGATTTTTTTTCCCTATTTCTTGTTTGACTCATTTCTTTCTTGCCTTTTTTGATTTTTGGGTGGGGATGACATCTCTTAGAAATTTACATAAGTTTTCAAAAATATGTTAGCCAAGAGAAAAATCTGCTTTGCTCTCAAATTTTTGTTTTGTTTCACTATCTTTATGTTGCTTTAGTTTGTTGTTAGTTTAGACTCATAAATATATTTTATCTTATTGAAATAATCACATGTGATACATCCAAATGCAATACATACTAAAAGTGATTGGATAGGTGACTTCTGATCTAATCTCTCTTTGAGTTAATAGACTGCTGATCATTCTATGGCAGAGTACAGTTCTTTGAGATCTATCAAAGTGGCAGGAAGATAGAAAGAGTTGCAGTCATTACAGGAGAGAATAAAAGAATAAAACTTGCTAGAGCATGGCTCTTTACCACATATGTAGAAGTGTAACCTTTACTTGCTGATTCAGCTTATCTTCCACTCTAAAACATTTGAAACTTATTTAACAGGAAATTGTTTCTGTTAAATACGATTTAGATCATTGTGGACATGAACAGTTGAGGGACAGATGAACAGTTAAAAAATTTAAAAAATATTATTATTAATACCATAATAATCTTACATAATCCATCAGTTTAAAGATTCTATTTTTTTGAGTTGGAGGGGAAAAAACTCAGAAAAAAAGAAGACCCCTTTCCACCAATACAGTTGCCTTTTTAGGCTCACGTATCATGCTAAAAACTGAGGAAGTTGCTGAAGTGTGGACTGCTCAATAAAATGTGGACTCCTTTTAACGTTTTCCTTTCTTTTGGGCTAGGTGAAATATGAATCCCAGAGACGACAAGAAGAGAGACCGGCAGACTACACTTCCAGATCCTTAGCAACATCCAATGGTGAGGTCCATCGAACAAAAAGGGTTGCAGTGAAGAAAACTGAAGGATGGCTACCCACTGCTAGCATATCTCGGAACCAGGAACTGGCAGATCCACTTCTTCAACAGATCGACAATATCACCTCATTTATTAAGCAGGCGAAGGAAGCCAACCGTCTGGACGAAGTCCAGATGCTGCAGGAGAACCTGCGACAGCTTCAGGACGAGTACGACCAACAGCAGACGGTCAAAGCCATTGAGCTCTCTAAAAAGCAAGCGGAGATGGAGGAAATGCAGAGAGAACAATTGCAGATCCTTTGTGAAGAAGAGTGGAAAAGGGATCATAAAAAAAAGATGTCTCAACATTCACGGACACGTTCTCTGGATTTCAGAGAAGTGAAGCCCGATAAACCTGAGATGGAGAGGGAAAGCATAAACCAAATAGCAGAGGCTTTGGATCTAGATACGCTTCAGGACAAAGATTACGCTGGCTCCACGGCTGCTTTCCCCAGTGATGGTGTTGGATTGCCAGGTAGCCAGAATCTGGTTTTGGTTTGCCAACCTGTGAATGCCTCAGAGCATGAAAAAGCCTCCATAAATCCTTTTGAAGATCCTTCACTAATTAGCCCTCCAAAGAGCGACCCTGATAGTCCTGTTGCTGAAAACACTGCAATAGCTTCTTTGCCTACCAATGCCCTGCAGAGTTATGAAAGAGAGTACAATCCATTTGATGAAGAGGAGGAGCAGGAGCAGGAAGATTCTCAGCAGGCAAACGGGGTAGATCTCAGTGCTCCAAACCCATTTGAAGATTCTGCGGGAAATCCATTTTATACCCCTGTGGGTAACCCGGAATCTGGGAATCCATTTGAAGAATCAGTGTCTTCCTCTTTGAATCCTTTTGAAGTTGAAAGTGATCATGAAGTTTCGGGGGAAGATATCATAGAGGAGGAATTGCTTCTCCAACAGATCGATAATATCAAAGCATATATTTTTGATGCCAAACAAAGTGGACGAATGGATGAGATAGAAGTATTGACTGAGAATTTGAAAGAACTTAAGAGCACCCTTGCAAAACAGAAGAAGAAATCGAGCTGCTGAACTATGTCCACATACTTTTGCAGTTCCCAAAGGGAGGGAAGATCGAGGTAAAAGAAGAAATACATCGCAAAAGGCACTTACTTGGGTGCTGAATCAAGCTTAGGGACTTTGGTATAGGGATTTCCACTATTCAGATCTGTAAAAGCCAACACTATTTAAAATTTATAATTACTGGAAACTGTTCTTCAAATACTGAAAAGTCTGTATTTGTATCCCAGCCCAAATTTAGGAGCATAATTATATTTCTCAGCACATGCTTTATCTCTGATGTAAAAAGGGGGAAAACTGACATTTTAAAATGCAGGAAATTATTTGCAGTTCTCAAGACTTCTGAATTTATTTTCTGTCACCAGGTAGGATTGTATGTGCTTAAAAAAAAAAAAAAAATTGCTTGAAACCACATCTTTGCTTCCTAAGACAGAAGCAACTTGTGCAGCAACCTGGAAAAGCTTTTACTGTTTTCAAAGAAATGTGGTGCTCTCATGAGCTCAAAGCATTTCTTTAAAATCGTTCTTGAATCTTGCACAGCCCAGCTAAAAGGAATTAATACTGTCTTGCAAATTCTCAGTTTTCCTACTAACTTTATATTTTGGGGAAGCAGAAGAGAGAAAATAACTTACTGTTCAATAGAATTCATTGGTAAAGCAACATATATATGTCTCAAAACATATGTATATGTTTTAGAAAACAAATGCATAAAACCTAACTAGACATCATGTATTTTTTTCCTTTATCTGTTCTTCAACTGATCAAACTATTCTAATAATTTTTCCCAGCCAATTCTAGACTAATTTTGTAAGAACGTTGAAATTGTCAGTGTCTCAAAACTACATAATTTTCCAGGCTTGTAGAAATGTCATAATAGGAAAATTGTTTTCTGCCTCCAAAAATTAGAAAATTTGCAGTCAGAACTGTGCTTTGAGAGGAACCATCCTGGGTGTCCACTTAAGAGTATAAATTAAAAACTAGAAGTCCATTTTTCTTTCTAATTTGATTTCTCTCTAGGAAAACGTTGATATACCACCTCCATTTATTGTTTGGATGATTTGTGCGAGCCCTGTTATATTAAATGGAGGCTATCAAATTCTTAGGGTTGAGCTGTTCATTTGTAAATCTTTTTTTCTTTTTAATTGATCTGCCAGCTACGAACAGA
Organism: Notechis scutatus; assembly: GCF_049901735.1. Classification (NCBI taxonomy): domain Eukaryota; kingdom Metazoa; phylum Chordata; class Lepidosauria; order Squamata; family Elapidae; genus Notechis; species Notechis scutatus. The sequence goes on from NC_142010.1 coordinate 46,364,802, forward strand.
AATGTTTAGAAGTGTTAAATAATGTCTGATTTCAGTTGTACGGGATGAATTTTATTTGGTTGCATTTTATTATTTTGGTGTCGTAAACCAATTTTAATTGTTTACACCGGAAGAACTTACTCGGAGAGTATTATGTACTTAGGGGAATGGGAAGAAGGCCCAAGCATTAATCCTTAATCTGATTTTGACAATTGTTTCCATGCTGGTAGAAATGATACTGTACACAATGTATGTGGACACTAAATGTTACATTCCTCAAAAGGTTAGTGGTTAATAGGGTCAAGAACTAAGGCAGCACTTTATACTTTCAGCATTAAGTATTACATGTTATTCATTTGTTAATTCATGGTATTCGTGGTTTTTTTTTTTTCCATTGTTAGCAAGGAAAAACTACCTAGCTTTGATTTCATGCATCACAACTCAGCGACAGCCTGTTTTAATGAATCCTATAGAAACTGAGCTGAAAACTGCCCGTCCAATTATATAACAGCCTAAGGATACTTGTTTTGATTTTTTTTTTAATGGGAGCATTCTGGAAATGAACTTACAATGCACTAAACAGGACATGAGTTGGAACATAAAAATAGGTGATAAAATATTTTTAAAAATGGAAACCTACAAACTAAGCAAGGCACAATAATTGTTTAAGGTAAAGCTATATTTATTAAAGAGAAGGCCACAAACTTGATCTGTCACTCTTTATGTAGTCCAACCAATATGAATGTTTCAGTGGCTTTTTAAAAAAAACCTCATTTCCTTATATGCATTCTGCCTTTTGTCTATGTATGCCATAGTCTAATACTTTATAAGACACAATATTGATGTATTTTATTAAAAATATGTTGGTTGTAGCTCTATAACTGCAAGTCAATGTGGAATTACCCTTGATAACCCAAATGGTTGTTCCACATTTTGTCAGCATTCCGTTTGTACTACTGAATTGACACAATGAAAATGAACAAGACCATGCCATTATGAGATTTAACACTAATACCATTTGTTTGTACATTTGCATGCACTAGTTTGTAAAGTTTCTCATGAAATAAAACACCATTTTTATTTCTGTGAGTGTGGAAAAACTGATTACATCAACAGCAGTAGCAATCTAGTCTTTCGTGTGAACTGCAAATTCCTTGGTATCTTAATGAACAGAACGTAGGAAGCATTTTTACACCGAGCTAGGCAATTTGTGCAAGAAAACATTGTTTAGACGGGAGTCTTTTCCAAGCTGATCTACTGAAAAGATTCTAAGGATTTCTGCCATTTGTCAGAAACGGTGTAGGGTCTCCCGCTTGGGTGGGGGGTTGGACTAGATGACCTATAAGGTCCCTTCCAACTCTGATTAGCTGTTATGATCTGTTATGATCTACTAGATAATAGGATCCTATTGGAATATGGAATTTAATCTCTGTGTTTTGCACCAAAATACTTTCTTTAGTTCAAATAAAATGAGAAATGGCAGATAGGAAGAAAAACTACTTCTCTGGAACAGGATATTTAAAATAAGGTGAATAATCTTTCAATCCAAGTCTTGTGTAGGAAAAAGTATGCACCATGGTGAAATGTAGAGAACTACATAGTGTAGAGACAGATATATGGTCTTTGGTTTTTAAAAAAATCTCTTGAAATGTACCATTTGAACCAAGAAAGCAAGAAACAATCTGCACTGCAGGACTCATCTTTTTCCTTGCTTTAAAATTATTGAGGCTTCTTAAAAGTCAAAATTTTACTTTATTCTCAACTCTTGGCTTCAGTGTAAGTAAAATCCTGGGTTGTTTAGGGCATTAGATACAATTTCCTTTTATGCAGTTGGTACAGTTTTGATTTCCATGAAAGCCTCAGTATATACACACGGTAAGTAATAAATAGCTTTTCCTATCTAAATAGCTGATGCTTGCTAATAAGTGTTTTCAAATACCTGATTTAATCACTTGAGCAACAGTTATACTTTTAAAATGTAAAATAAGACAATTCAGAAAATAATTAAAAATAGATATGGCGATAGGGCAAACAGTAAATTGTGTTTCTTTTCTCAACCAAAGGGAAAAAAAATGATCAGAAATAAATTTCACCATAGCCATATTCCCACATGTTTTCCTATGGGGGGGAAAGGTGGTACTTAATTCCTAGATTACAAGTCATGTGAAAAAGTATGTAGAGTTCTATATATCTCAGTCAGAGGTATCAGGACATAGTAAAAATCATCTGGCCCTTAGCAGTTCTTAAAAGTTGACCCTGACCAAGCTGGTTGTGGAACAGGCCAATGACTTCTCCCAAGGCTCTGTCACCACTCTCTCACTTCAGTATCTTTCAGCTAACTACTTCTATATCATATTAAATAATTTTAAATCAAGTAGATAGCTTGAACTTGCATCATTATAGAAAGACGAAACAGATTGAAATGCTATTTGTAACCACTGAAGCAAAAAATGCCACAAATCACAGACGTAGAATTACAACTATTTCAGCCCTTAATTCATGATCAACATTTGTAGGCTTATAAAATGGATAGTCTATAAAGCAACTTTTGGAAAAGGAACCAGCGCTGCATATTACAACTGTTTTCTCTGTTCCTGCATTTATATAAGGATCCAAGCTGTTTTCCCAAGACAATTGCCCTTCAAATAATAGAAAATTAAAATTGACATTATGATCAATATGACCCAACACTTGCTCTTTAATTTTTTTAAAAAAAGCATTTATAAAACATTTACTATTTAGTGTACAGCAGTGAAAGAATTAAGACCATCTATTTCCCTGGCGTAAGTCTCATACAACAATATATTTTCATCATGCCACTAATCAGTTTCTTATTTCTCTGCAATCTTTACTTCCTTGTGGAGAAGCTTGGTGCAAAAGTGGCTTAGGAACTGTCTTTCATGGCATTTTTATATTTGCCGGTCATCTCTTTCGGTAGTGGCACTTTACCAGGACAGGAAATCTGGCCGTCAATTTCACACATACATTCCCGTAAGTGGTATTTTTTGTTACCAAATGTTGCAGGATGCCATTTCCTCTTTTTCTCTTCTTCTATCTGGATTGTTTCTCTATTAAAAAGATGATTTTATGGTAAGGAAGACAGCAAGTGAAATTCAATGTGCAGCATGTCACATTTGTGAATATTTTTAACAAGTTGAATTCTAATGAAAGATGAAGTGTATTCTATTAGAATGCTGATTGCCGGCTGCCTGCAATTTGGAAGTTCAAATCCCACCAGGCTCAAGGTTGACTCATCCTTCCATCCTTCCATGAGGTCGGTAAAATTAGAACCCAAATTGTTGGGGGCAACATGCTGACTCCGTAGAGCACTGTGAGGGCTGTAAAGCACTGTGAAGCGACATATCAGTCTAAGTGCACTTGCTATATCATTTATTAAAGAATGACAGCAATACTTTATACTTATCTATTTCCCAAATAAATTTAGAGGAAATTATATAATTTGGGTGAAATCCAGTTTTTCTCATAGTAATGTAAAGCAATCATTTCCTGTATCGTATGTCCCATTTGATACAATCTGCCCAGAGAGGAGCATCCCTAGAGGTAATGGGGAATTAGTGGCCTCCGGCACTATCCTAAATCAACCACTAACATTGGAGAGATGTATTTTCCTAGAACTAAGAATAATGTGATGCACTTGTTTTTACAGTTACTTGCCCTGGATATTTCCCAAATTTGGAAAATTCTCTTTATATATGGCAGCAATTAGGCTTCCCATTAACTTTGATATTGAATAATAAACTTCTGAAGGCCTACTGATTAAAGGTAATGCCGTCTTCTATCAAAAATAATGCTGGACAGGAAACTTTGCTGCCTTTCCATAAATGAGTAAATAGAAAAGTTTTCACTTATATAGTATGTTTTATAAACAGACCTAGTTCAGGGGTGTGAAATTCGCAGTCCAGATGCATCACGCACTGGCCACGCCCACTCCGGTTTAATGAAGGGGAGAAAAGTTGCAATATGTCAGGTGATGTGACGATGTGAGTTTGACACCGTGACCTAGTGCTTTCCCATACAGTCAGAACTGAAGCCTAATCCCTGATAACCTTAGTTATTTTGACTTACTTGCTTTTACCAAGAATTTTCTTAATATGGTCTGCTATCTCTCTATTGGTCTTCTCTTCTATATCAACCAGGACTTGCTCTCCATTATCTGTAAGAGAAATAGGGTTACATACAGAATATTTATTGGGTTTTTCCAAAATTACTTCCATGATATGGCATATCTCTCAGACAAAAATACACACATGATCATTTGGACACGAGGTCACTTGGCAAACCCGAGGTGGTATTCAGCAGGTTCTGACCAGTTCTGCAGAACTGGTAGCGGAAATTTTGAATAGTTCGGAGAACCGGCAAACACCACCTCGGACTGGAGATTTTACAGTATCCTTCCCCTGCCATGCCCGCCAAGCCACGCCCACAGAACTGGTAGTGAAAAAAATATGAATTCCACCACTGTGGCAAATCATTCATACTTGAAACTATCCAGCCTTGGTGACTTTATTTATTAAATGTACATGCCATCCATCTCGCTATCTTAAGTGTCTTGTATGTTTTGCAAATAAATAGCATAAAATCTATACAGAAATAGACAAAGTTGAAAAATAAAGTTAAGAATTTAAGGGAGCATCCTTAAGCCACCAACCATCCCTGGGGTTGCATGCCACTCTTGGGATCCCCACACTGGTTGACTGTAACACATTATAACTGGTCACTGGTTCTCAAAAAAATCAATTATTTTTAAGCAGGAAGGTTAGGTTAAGATTCTGTAAGTTTTGAAATATGAGAGGAATAGCTAATGATATTTTTATCAGTCTATAATCCTTACAAATGGGTTTTATGCTTATAACTACATGAACTTGTGCTCTTCCATATCTATTCAAAATCTGCAAGAATAACTTCCATCTGGAACTGTCAGAATAGCTAAAAGCTCATAGGTTCTCCATGCCTGTGCTAGTTCAGGTCCACATCATCTTGATATCAATGAAAGGCCTTAAAAATATGACAGTGAGAACAAAAAGTTAGTGTACTGCCAGACTATCTACTTTCCATGCCCAGTCCTTAAAGACTACAAGGTAGAAAGATTAAAGAGCTTATTCCATCTACTGCATATTTTCTCTTCAGGTTTCCAGTGCAGTTCTTTACGACTCCTTCCCTCAAACCTCTACATAAGACAAACTAGGGTTATTTAAACAAAAATTTGGAAAAATATCAAAGATAAACTATTGACTGCAGTTCTTTCTAAGGGAAACAAAACTCCCTAAAATTAGAATATGAACTTGGTTTACCAGCATTGAACACAAACTGTTACAATTCAGAGTGGCAATTTTACACAGTTCTATTAGCAATTACCGGTACATCAACCAGAAAGTGTTGAAGATATGAGCCATTTCCCTCTTTTAGCAGACATATTATCTCCCATGTGGTAGCTACAATTAGGAGCATAAGCAAACACTATTCTAGTCCACCTCATCAGGAGCTGCAGGGAAATCAGAAAAATACTCTACTTACCCAAGTAGAATCTTAAGAATGGTGAAGGAGTCATGTCTTTAAACATCACAATCTGCAGCCAAGGATTTTTGTACTGAATCTGAGGTATGTTGAAAAACACAAATTTTCTATGGTAAAAAACAAAAGCAACTTATTCAGTTTTTTAAACCTCTTTGAAGGTCAAGCAGTTGAATAGGTGTGACTGTCTAGCTTTTGAGTGATTCCATCCACCTGGAACATGAGACCAATATTGCCCAGGAATATATCTCATTTTCAGAAAGCTGGCCATGCTATCTGTTGTAGCAAAACTACACACACACACACACTTTTTCGGAACACGTTAGTTTGGGCAGAATTAAAAGTCAGAGAGGCAGTATGGTGTCACCTCTCTTCCCCTCACCAGCTCATGATTACTTGACCAGTTGTAAACTTGAAGCTATGCAGCCTCTATGGCACGAGTGGGCAAGTACGGTCCGTTACGATCTGTGAACTTCAACTCCCAGAATTCCCATGCTGGCTGGGGAATTCTGGGAAGTGAAGTCCACAAGTCTTAAAAGTTGCCAGGTTTTAAGACCCCATAGATTAAATCGGCAATCCAACGGGCCCCTATCCGCAGGCCAGTTCCACCTAAAATAGGGCTTACTATATCTGGGTTGCAAAAATAAGGAGCATTACCTCCCGCAGCCATCGCTGCTTTGCAGCCCAGACCCGAGACGTTCCCCCACGGCCGTCTCCCCTAAAAGGAGAGCGACCCTCACCTGGCGCCCTCGTTGAGCTCTCCGTGCATGTTGTAGTTCACCGTCATCACCTTCACGCAGTTCTTAAAGACGATGTCACCCTGGCTCAGATACTGCAACGTCCTTCGAATAGGGAACCTGCCCTTCATAGGCATGATTGCGACGGCACCGGCAACCCTGCACAACGCGCCCCCCCACCCACCCTCGGGAGAACGCGACTTCCGGCTCAATCTTTAGCTTCGCACGGAAACCGCCGTGCGGTAGAAAGAGGAAGAGGCGATCGGCGCAGAGGACCATGGGAAGTGTAGTTATTTTTCGAGAGTGAAGGTGAGGGAATCCCCGAAGACAAGGACCTGGATCTATGGCTCGCGAGCAGTAGAAACCCAAGAGGGTCGGTCCAGCGGTACCAAGGCTGGATTGCAAAAGTCACTGGGTTTTGGCAACCCTAAAGGGGGTGGTCCTAGTGGACAGTCGGGTAATCTCATCCTGACGGCCGCTTTATAGGTTGTAACAGCGCCAAGACTTAAAGAAATTGTTGAAGTAATCCTCGCAAAAGTTTGGGAGTGTTATTCAGATGTTGCGAAAAAAGCAGTTTTCTCTTACAATAAACCAGTAACAGTAGAGACAAATTTCCTCCCCCAAAAATATGGTTATCCCTATTTCATTAAGTCACAGCTCAGACTGCTTGATGAGGAAACCACGTCCGCATTTCAGCCACAGAAGCTACTTGGGTGACTCGAGGCCAGCTATCTTATCTAGCTAGCTATAGTTAATTATGAGGATAAATCGGGGGAAGAGGTCTAGTGTGCTCTTTCTTGCATTTGGGATATATATGTGACAAGAATAGATCCATCGCTACAGATAAGATCCTTTGGAGCTCACCTCAATTCTGGGGTAAATAGAGGTTTTCTTAATAAAAATACACCGCTCACAAAAATAAAGGGAACACTTAAACAACACAATGTAACTCCAAGTCAATCACACTTCTGTGAAATCAAACTCCACTCAGGTAGCAACACTGATTGACAATCAATTTCACATGCTGTTGTGCAAATGGAGTAGACAACAGGTGGAAAGCATAGGCAGTTAGCATAAAGGATCATCCCCAATAAAGGAGTGGTTCTGCAGGTGGTGACCACAGATCACTTCTCAGTTCCTATGCTTTCTGGCTGATGATTTGGTCACTTTTGAATGCTGGCGGTGCTTTCATTCTAGTGGTAGCATGAGACGGAGTGTACAACCCACACAAGTGGCTCAGGTAGTGCAGCTCATCCAGGATGGCACATCAATGTGAGCTGTGGCAAGAAGGCTTGCTGTGTCTGTCAGCATAGTTTCCAGAGCATAGAGGTGCTACCAGGAGACAGGCCAGTACATCAGGAGACGAGGAGCCCGTAGGAGGGCAACAACCCAGCATCAGGACCACTACCTCCGCCTTTGTGCAAGGAGGGACAGGAGGAGCACTGCCAGAGCCCTGCAAAATGACCTCCAGCGGGCCACAAATGTGCATGTGGCTTCTCAAACGGTCAGAAACAGACTCCATGAGGGTGGTATGAGGGCCTGACGTCCACAGGTTGGGGTTGTGCTTACAGCCCAACACCGTGCAGGACACTTGGCATTTGCCAAAGAACACCAAGATTGGCCATTTTTCCCTTATATTTAACCTACTGGCACAACTTGGGTCTGTTGCTCTTCATTCTAATTTACTAGATAATCAAATACAATAGTGTCTTCTTTGGGCTTTTTTTTTTTTTTTTTTTTTATTAATTACTTTTTGAGGCCTTTTCCTATATCCCCCAAATCTTTATAGCCATTTTTTTGAAGTTCCTCCTCTTCTACTTCAAACTCAGTTCACAAAAGTTGAGTACTTTTTTTTTTTTTTTTTTTTTGACCAGTTTTTTTTATTTTTTTTTAATATTTTTTTTTTTTTTAACTTTTTTTTCTTTTCAATTAAATATCTTGCCTTTGTGGGAACACGCTCCCCCCACACAACTGATCATATTCTTACAGCTCTTTTCTAACAAAATTTACTTTTTTAGATTTTTATCACATTTCACTGAGAAAAGTTTTTCCAAACAACCACCCAGATGGTTTAATCAGAAATAATTTCCAAAGGTTCCAAAATCACCAAACAATCCAAACAGACTGTTTCTTTTAAATACCTTCTTCTTCTTCACTTTTTCTTTCTGGGGTTAAAGTAATCACAAATCCTTTTCAAATATATTTTTTGGAAGTTTTTAAACTCTTTGCAATTCTAGCAATCTTCTCCTTATTTTCAAATTTTGCTCTGATTTTTTTCACTCTCCCTTCCCACTCACAGCCAAAAAGATGGGTTTTCCGGTTTGCTAGCCTGGCGGGCAGGGGATTTGCAATCACGATCCCTGCTGCGTCGCTAAGGTTCCTCGATCCATTTGGATCTGGGGGATATAGCTGCCCGTAGAGGCAGCTGAAGATAGGGGGATCTGGCAAGGGGTTTGGGGTGCCGCAAACCCCTCCCCAGCCGGCTAAACTCCCTTTTCCGAGGCGGAGGAACGGGGTCAGTAATGGCCGCCACGAAGAAAGCTGCAGCCGGGTAAGCAAGTGCAGGAGGGAGAAAGCTGGAGAAAGTGAAAGGTGCTTTAACCGGGACGGAGAAAGTGATTTGGAACTTTGAAAGCTGTTAAGGATATATTGTTCCTTGTGAGAGCCACAAGCTGCGAATACCCTAAAGGGAGTTTTTCTTCTTCTTTGTTCTACTCTCCTTCCTAAAATGTGGTGGCACTTCTTTTGGGGGCCGCACAGCCCTCCATGTGCTCACCAGAGGTAGCCTGACTGCCATTAGGTACTGAAATGAGATCCTCAGACCCCTTGTGAGACCATATGCTGGTGCGGTTGGTCCTGGGTTCCTCCTAATGCACGACAGTGCTAGACCTCATGTGGCTGGAGCGTGTCAGCAGTTCCTGCAAGACGAAGGCATTGATGCTATGGACTGGCCCACCCGTTCCCCAGACCTGAATCCAATTGAGCACATCTGGGACATCATGTCTCGCTCCATCCACCAACGCCACATTGCACCACAGACTGTCCAGGAGTTGGGGGATGCTTTAGTCCAGGTGTGGGAGGAGATCCCTCAGGAGATCTGCCACTCATCAGGAGCATGCCCAGGCGTTGTAGGGAGGTCATACGGGTACGTGGAGGCCACACACACGACTGAACCTCATTTTGACTTGTTTTAAGGACATTACATCAAAGTTGGATCAGCCTGTAGTATTGTTTTCCACTTTAATTTTGAGTGTAACTCCAAATCCAGACCCCCATGGGTTGCTAAATTTGATTTCCATTGATAATTTTTGTGTGATTTTGTTGTCAGCACATTCAACTATGTAATGAACAAAGTATTTAATAAGAATATTTCATTCATTCAGATCTAGGATGTCTTATTTTTGTGTTCCCTTTATTTTTTTGAGCAGTGTATATCTGTAATTTACCCTGGTTTTCTCCCAAGATGTTTCTTAATTTCCAACGCAGAACAGATTTCCTAATATCTTTTATAGGAGTCAACTCATGCTAATCAGAAATGACTCTACTAAATTTCTAAGCCCAGTTAAAGCCAAATGCCATTTCTTAAGAGTGTTTCTCAACCGTGGCAAATTTAAGATATATGGATTTCAACTCCCAGAATTCCCCAGCTACCAAGGAATTAACTATAGTATCTTTAAACATGAATCATTTTATTGGCAGAAGCAGTTAGTTAAAAAGCAAAATTGAGCATGCCAAGGACTATTCCAGTATCTGCCATGTACAGGTGTGGCAGAGAATACATTTAAAATATGTTTTCATTGCTGTATACTTAAATCAATGCCCTGATCTTTAGCCAACATCTAAAGACTTATACCAGTAGAGATGGTTGACTTTTCAAAGCTGTTCCCTTATTCCCAACTCACACGCTTTCTCAAACTTTACTCCCTGGCAAGGGAGATGGGCAATTTTGTTTGAGGAACTCTGGGATAAAACCAGCTGAGGGGTGCAGAACGCTACTTTGGAGAATTTTTTTGTTTCATATGTTTCAAGCAATGTTAACAAAATGCCACAGTCATCATTAACTGCCATGAATGTTAAAAAAAATATTAAAAGGAGGAAGTCAAAAGCTGCATAAGAGTCTTTATTTATTGTAATAGTATAAATTTCTTGTAGACTGCAACATTAAGCCACAACAATGTAAAGACACATTTAGACAGCATTTAATAAAATGCATAAGCATGCACTGTAATTCTCTATATACACACACACAACAACGCAAATTTATCTTCCAAACTGAAGGCATTGATTGGACAAAAAAGTTAAGATTAAAAAAACAACTTAAAATGTCATGAATTTTTCAAAGTTGATTTCACAAAAGAAACTGAGAGGAAGCAACAGGTTTTAAACCTGAACTGAAAAAAAAAAAGACTTTTTAATAAACAGTACAAAGCATAGAGCTATAAAATATAACCCTGGATATTATCACAATTCTTTTTGGGGGAAATACATTAATTTTCATACAAGCATAACGCTTGAGGGAGTTTTCAAATGCTTACAATTGTAAACATAAGTACTACTTTTTCAACTATAAAACTGTTGAGAACAATGGCTTTACATTATACTTAGTACATAATTATGGAAGTCTTTTCCGAATATAAATTTTGTATACCAAAAAATAAGGTACTGTATGTTGTTATCTTTTGGACAATACACAAGTAAAACCTATCCAGCTGTTGGTTTAGTTTAGTTTTTTTTAACTAAATAGAATATGAAATCTGTATTATACTTCTAGTACCAAGTTACTTTTACTCTTCTAACAATGTATTTGCTTTTGCTACTGCATTGTGTAAATAGGATTGGCAAAAAAATAAACCTATCATGTCTGAGCAGCAGTATCAGGAAGATTCCCTACATTTTTCTTGGGATTCTTTCTGCTTCCAGCGAATGAGAAATGCCGTCTTACACATATTGCAAGCTTTTCAAATAAGCAAAAACTCTTAATATTTTTCTTAACCTTTCAGAGAACTAGAAATGGAAAAATTCTATTCAATTTTATATGGAATGGCTCCCGAATCCAATTACTGTAACTATGAAACAAAGACTTTCAGTTTCAGTAAATTTAAAATTAATGCTTTTAGCAAAAAATGGTTTTAAAATGAAGAAAAATGATTAAAACAGTAGATTAGAAAACAGAAAAATATAAATTGAAAAATATTTAGGAATTCTTCAGAATTGCATCCCACTTCATTTGATAAATTTTTATAGACTTTCAGTTACAACTGAAGTCTTAAGGCCCAGATTAGGCAAGTGCTACACTATATATAACTTTATTAGCAGCATTAATTTTCATAATCTTTCTCTATATCCATGAAAAATGATCCTCACAATGCTCCAGAGCAGGATTTCAATACTCTTCTTTAACCATACTTGGAAGTAGTTGTCAAGGCATGGGGAAAAAAAAGTGTTTTTTTTTTTAAAAAAAAAACCATGTAAGTTTCCTATCAAGCCCTGCCTCTCCATGCACTGCAAACTACCTGAATTTTCAAAAAAGACAGAATAAAATGCAATTTTCCATATAGTACAATAGTATAGAGCTTCTATATGTGTCCTTATATATAGGAGTACTTCTCCCTTAGTACAATCATAATTATTTATGGAGCCATTGTATAGCACCACTGAATGTTTTACATGCAACTTCTGCCCAAATGATATGACAACAGTCCCTTCCTCCCAAATTTTAGAGAGAGAGGCTGGAAAGTAATCAAGGGTAATAAAAAGTGAAACTAAACAAAAAACTTAGGATGCACTAGTTCCCTTCAGAGCTTACTTGAAACATTCTCCAAGACTTCACTGGTAACAAAGTGATACGAGGTGCCACAAGTGGTAGAATCTCATACCACTTGTCTATTCAAAAACTTAAATTTAAGATGTCATTTTGACCATGAGCCATGGTGGTGCAGTGGTTAAAGTGCAGTACTGCAAGCTACTTCTGCTGACTGCCGGCTGCCTGCAATTTGGCAGTTCAAATCCCACCAGGCATAAAGTTGACTCAGCCTTCCATCCTCCCAAAGGGGGTAAAACGAGGACCCAGATTGTTGGAGGCAATAGGCTCTGTAAAACTGCTTAGAGAGGGCTGTAAAGCACTGAAACGGTATGTAAGTTTAAGTGCTATTGCTATTGGTATTTTGCCATTTTCTCCACAAGAAAGAAAAGTTTTACTTTGAAGATAACATATCAGAATCAGTTAGTGACATTCATGACACAACATTTTGCCTTATGCTCATTTAATAAAACAGCTAACAATATAAAATTAGACTCATCTGTTGTGACAGCCTTGTTCATTTTAATCAGCAACTTGGAAGGGATGTACTGATAACATTAAAATACAGTGTGATCAAAATGTACACGCTGAAAAAGAAGACTATGCAAAAAAAAAAGCTCAGGAAAAATACAAAAAGCCTCTTTTGCAGGCATTGAGAATATACAGAAAGGTTTATGGTCCACAGTTCACCACCACTGTCACTGCACAATCTCCATAATTTCAGCTGGCCTTCTGAATATTAACAAATAAAATTGGAACTATTAGATAGTTTCAGTATTTAAGACAAAGTGCAATTACATCCTAGGTTTAAAAACAATAGCCCACTCTACTGAGAGGGAGGCATGTTTATATCAAGATTTGAACAAAATATAAAATGTAGGAAGCTCAAGCTTTGCAATGCAATTATAAATCTTTTTTTAACATATAGAAATCTGGTACATATGAGTAAGACTGTACATAATTTTACATACATACTTACACATTTTATATTACACTGTACATGTACTGAACAAAGTTAGAAACTAACACATAAACATCATTCAAACAAATAAATATGGCCAGCATCCAAAGCACTATTTTGATTATGCTTAAGAGCTTGGTCAAGTCCTAAGATTTTTTTAAAAAAACTTTTCCTGTTATATGGCATATTCAAACTGAACTCTAAATGACATATCTAATTATTTTTGATAATAAAACCCACCTATGGACACATACTTAAAATTACAATTTTTTTTTTACTTTTATTTAATTCATTTTCTTTTATTTAATTACAATTCATTTTATTTAATTAAATATTCAAGAAAACTGTATTATTTAATGGTTTGTCAGTTGCCCTATAGTTACCCATAGCAAGAAGATTTTAGACTTATTCTCATGCATGTCCAAGTCCACTGAAATAAATTAAAATTCGTAAGTTCAATTTATCAACAAACTGTCCATTCAGGACATCTTTTAAATGCAGATCCTTAACATGGATATTTAAATTCCACTAATCTGAGATAACTTGCTTTCAAATAAGTGTGCTTGGTAACAGTAATCATCTCAAATGACCACCTTCAGAATAATAGATATTACATTAAAATTTACACTTACTGATAATTTTTAAAGGTGCCATGACTTTGTGATAAAACAACCTTCAATAATTATTTTAAGCTCAAATTACAAAGGGTCAGGATTATATGACACCAACTAGGCAAATCTCTATTGCTTTCACTAATGTGCATGGCCCAAGGATAATTACCCACTGAGCAAAGTGTATTTGTCTGCCCAAGGAATACATAGCATTCATTCTACTCAAAGCAGCTCTGCAAATCTGCTGTAGAAGATTAGCAGAACTCTGAAGCAGATCTGGAAAATACAAATAGAACAGAAGCAGAGTAACTTCTATTATGTGATACTGGATAGAACCTAATGAATTCTAATATAGATAAACAAAAGACTTTTTTGTTTTCTGTCTGAATAGTAGTTTCTCAGTGCAGTCATGTTTCTTTCAACATGCACCCACATCAATAGTTTCTTGTAGTATACTGGTAGCTGCTACCATCTGAAAAACAAAAGCAAAACTCTTCCAAACATGCTGAGAGATTTTAGGTGGGCACATAAGCAAGAGTAATGCTTACATTTTTAAAAAGAAAATTATATTCAGAAAACATATTCCAACAGGTTGCACAAGATGAAGGATGGCCTATATTGCATGTCCTTTTTCTGATGCCCTTCTTTCTTTCCTTGAAAATTGGAAGTATAAATTCTAGATGCTTCAAAAACTTTCTAGAGCTTTTATAAAAACCAAAAGTTTAAAAGGGTTAGAATAGTTCATTATACAAAACGTAAAACAATAAATAAATAAATAAATGCTTGGTGTCTTGGGCACAGCGAAAAGCATAAATATAAAAATAATTCCTACTATAGTTGTGAGATCTACTACATATCTCTGCTATGATAATGAACAACTGCAGAAACATTTTTATAATACACATGTTAGGACCTAGCTGCTAGGTGAAATGGGAAGTAAATAAATAATGAATGCAAATAATTGAAATATTGCATCTCAATGCGATTAAAATAGTGCTATTTAAATTTATTTTGGCTTGGTCCAAACTCTAGATCAGTAAAACAAATGATGTAAACTAGTTTTGTTCAACTTAATACAAGAGAATGAAATTAATATCTGAATAATGGTTTGTGGAGGATCTAACCTGGTGCAGAATTCAGCAAATTACTTCTTTTTGCACTGCATTATTTTAAAAACTACTATTTTTATATTATTCAAATTGCATATATTTTATTAGATATGCATAATTAAATATTATACATAATCTAATAGTTTTAAAAATATATGTGTCACCATACCAATCAGGGTAGCATGTAAAATATATTAGTGTTATAAATTATCACAATAAAAATAGTGTACATAATTTGTTCTGCAGATTGCATAAAAATCGAGCTAAAATATAATTTGTTATTTAATATTTCCTCATCCAATGTTTTTAACTTCATAAATTTGGCCTGTAATTAGTTTTAAGTTTTATGATCCAGGACAGACTCAATTCTATTTCCAACTGATCTTGTTACTTTAAATATTTAGTATTATATATATTATACAACACTTTCCAGTACTTCCGAATGCATCTATAGTCATAGTCCCACTGAATGTATTTCCAATGCAAATTATATTAAGCTCCTGTTTAAGAAAAATCAGGGAGTATACTAATTCAGCTTCTGTGTAACAGTGTTTTATGAATTAAGTTTAAGTTAATGAAAGAATAGTAAATATTAAAAAATTGGGTATACCTAGGAATTTACTGAATGAATTATAATTATGCAGTATAAACACATACTGGAAGTAAGCACCACTGAGTTCAGTGACATTTTCTGAGGAAAGAGATCTGTAAGACTACATTACCTATGTAATATCTGTTCATCTATTAAATTGGACTAACCTTTCTTATTCTTCATTGGTACCTGCATCTATTAACATCTTTAAAATACTCACTATAAAATGCCTCTACTAAAATGCTCACTGAAACCACCATATACTTAATGAGTATAAATGACATACTTGTTGAAATATGTTTTCATATAAAAGTCAATTTGAAAAAAGTATGTATGTATGAAATAAAAATTACAACTATGATTTGAAATACAGAAGTTTTGTACAATATAATATGAAATCTAAAAGCAGTACTGGATATGAGTAGAATTGGCCAGCCTTAATATTTTGACAGATTGTACATGGCATTTTTAGTACTATGACTCCAGGTGATTTATCACAGGGGTCCCCAACCACCAGTCCGCGGACCGGTACCGTCCGCGGAACAGGTCCTACCGGCCGCTGGCTTGCTGGGCGCCGCCATCTTTTTGATGAAAAAGTGCTTCCGGTGAGCTTTTCCGGTAGAAAGCTCACCGAAGCACGTTTCATCAAAAAATATGGCGGCACCAGCGGCCGTCGATGAGCTTTCGGGTAGAAAGCCATTTCTACCCGGAAAAGCTCACGAGCTAGCGCCGCCATCTTTTTGATGAAAAAGTGCTTCCAGTGAGGTCACCAGAAGCACTTTTTCATCAAAAAGATGGCGGCGCCCAGCTGATGCCGGTATGGGCCGCGACCCAGCTGATGCCGGTACCGGGCAGCGGTGTAAAAAGGTTGGGGATCACTGATTTATCAGATTCTGAATAATTCTAGAACATATACAATATTGGGAAAACAGATACAGCATAATATAAATAAACACATGACTATTCTTTTTTCTACACTATGGGTATCATTTCTGTAGAAATCATGGCATATGTTTCAGAATGTAAGCTGGATTTCAGGCTGAGAAAATGAATGAATCAAAATCTGAATTCTTAGGATACGACTTTATAGTTCCATGGAATTCTACTGCAGGGACTATAAGAAACTTCCCCGCTGTGATCATACTCTGATGACCAGGCTAGGCAGAACCCAGGATCTATTGTAGCTGAACTGTCTGCCACATAGCCAAACACATACCAAAGACCCAGAAGTTAGGCTATATGTATTCTCTTTCACCGCTATTACAGTTCCTTCTTGCTTTCATCCCACCTTTCTAAGATTGTTTTGGCAGATCATTAGGAATGTTGAACCACTGTTACTGGAGTGCTCCAAACTGATTGTAGGACTCCTTTGAGAAGCAACATCTCAATAATCAATAGATTCCTCACTAATTTAGTGATATCAGAACTGTGCCAAAGTCAGTCTTCCCAGAAGGAATGAATCATTCTTAGAAGGAATGAGTATGAAATTTGTTTTTTTAAATTGTTCTGTCTATAAAAGGCAT
This sequence comes from Notechis scutatus, assembly GCF_049901735.1. Classification (NCBI taxonomy): domain Eukaryota; kingdom Metazoa; phylum Chordata; class Lepidosauria; order Squamata; family Elapidae; genus Notechis; species Notechis scutatus. The sequence continues at coordinate 46,381,646 of NC_142010.1, forward strand.
GTGGTTCTTATTTAAAGTGATGGATGTGTCCCACGTTTTTTTTTTAAACTATTGGCAAACATCTTAAAATTCTCAGAAGTGCCTCACTATAAGTAGTGTGTTGTTTTTCAGTGTAAATAACTTCTATAGAGTCTATCAAATTTACAGTTGAGCCATAAACATTATGCTTTTCCTATGCTATAAACATTTCTATTCATTTAGCAAAATTTAATTCAAACATCATTAAAAGAATCATGTTATTAATAAACAAATGTAATTAAAAATTTTGTAGCATAAATGATTGATTGTCTGCCATGGCTGTAAGTTTTCATAGAAATTATTAGTATATATCTGTAATTAAAATGCTATTCATTTACCCTATTCAAGGAAGCAAGATTATGAGGGTAATATCTTACTTTCATAAAACATTCTTTGGAAGTGCTGACCATTCCTACATCTTGCTAATTTTAAATTATCTGCATGTATGTGAGTGAGCACACAATATAGACTGCATTCAAAGCCCATTTATCTTGTAAACCTTTTTTTCTCTCCAACAAACTAGCATGCTATGCTTCATGCTGTCCTGGAGTGGCATTTCATTTTGGAAAGTGGGGGAAAGAACAAGGGCTGTGATGTGGGAGGGGGCAATCCTTTTGCAGAAGACATCTTGGAGCCTTTTGGATCCAAGCTAAAGTTCAGAATATATATTTTTAATGTGTATCCTGTCATAAGAGAAGCTATAGTGTACTCATAGATAATACTTAAATAAAAAGACATATTAAAGATATATTTATCAATTCACTGTATCATTTCAGAAAAACAAATTCAAATATTTGTTCTGGCAGAAATAGGTCATAGAAAAAAGTTCTGTAGGGTTTTTTAAACCTTGTTTTTGAATAAAAGAATTTTTAACAAGAAAACGAAAAGCGTTGAAAACATTTGTACACCTTATCCCACGGAATCAGTAAATTAACATTCAGGTCCATCAGGATGAGCTAATTCCTTCTAAGAAGATGATCCTGTTATTTGACCATTGTACTCTGCTGTTTCCATCTTCAGGATGTAGGGGATGATGCTGTCAATTGGAACATTTCCAATAAGACCAGTAAAAAAGAGTTCTTCTGTAATGCTGGAACTCATCAGTCTAAGAGCTGGCAGGCGAACTAGAACTCGAGCTAGCCTGAAATAAGAAAGTCAGTGGTACATGTAAAAATGGAACTCAATTTGCCAGTACTGCTGTGATGCTTAAGCTTTTCATTTGATTTCTATATTTTGGCTACTGAATTCATGAAAAATTATCATCCACTATGGCTAGAAGCTAAAGTGTTACAAAACTACAAACTATCTCACCCTTTTAACCTGGAGTATGACTTCATGAAGAGTTTGGGAAAGAATATTCTCATTACAGGACTTTTATGTCTCAGAATCAGTCAAAATTCTGAATCATATAGAAAGCCTCAGGAGGGCTCAGATTCAATGTGTTTCTCAAAGGTATACCACTTGAACCTAATCTGATAAACACCCTAAGCTGCAAGGCACAAGGTCCTCAATATCTATTTTGATTGGTTGCACAATAAAGGGCTCCTCCAAACTTTCTTTTACACGGTCCCTTAGAGGAGGAGGCTTCCAACTATCACACTTGAATGTTTATTTATTAAATATTTTATGTGCTAGCAAACAACTGATTCAGTCTTGTATACTACAAATAAAATAAAACTATAGTAAAATCCAATTCAAGAATAAAATCAATAAAACAAGTAATATTAATACTTGTTACTAATAATAATACATATAGTGTTATTAATAGTATCATAAAATAATAGTCATAATTATTATGCCAACCCTAGTCTATATGGCAAAAAATTCAAAATACTGTTTTATGCAGATTCTAGAAGATTGCTAGAATATAATAAAACTCTCATTGTGTTCATCTGTTTATAACTTTGAGTTAGTCCAAATGGTATATTGTACTGTCACAATTTCTGAATCAAGGTATCTAAAATCTACTAACTTAAATAATGCATAAAAAACATACAGGACTCATTATTCTTGTGGAATTGAAATTTTTTACCATGTTCAGACCCCTGTGGCCATTGCAGTATCCTCCAGTCATGAGGCTGTATTTCCATTACTTTTTACCATGGGTCGTTCTATTTAACTGTTTAGGCAAGTAACTTTTTTTTCTTTTAATGACCCTGTAATCCCTTGCATCATGGTGGAGTTGAGGCGAATGAAAGGAGCTGAAAGATTACTGGCCAGATGGCCTTCCTGATGCCTACATGGAATTTGCAGCAGATACTTTCTCTTCGTGTCCAGAGAAATATCTGCCGCTAACTAGATTGAACTCACAGCCTCTTCTAGGCCACCACACCACTCCTGTTTAGGTAAGTAAACATTGATTTATTGCTGAAATTCATTTGCCACTGCAATTATTTTTCTAATTCTGTTATATTATGGCAAGGTTTTTCCAAAACAGTTTGCCATTGCCTTCTTCCTGGGGCTAAGAGAAAGTGGCCGAAGGTCACCCAGCTGGCTTTGTGCCTAGAGCAGAACTAGTACTCAATCTCCCAGTTTTTAGTCTGATGCCTTAACCACTACACCAGGACTGTCCGGCATTGGGATAAAAAAAAAAGGCTCACCCTGAAATTTAATGTACATTCTGGTCACATCAGACTGAACTACCTTATTCTTAAAGGATGACTTAATGCATCGTAGGACCCTCTCTTCAACACTAAAAGGAAAAATATATTAAGTTGATTAACTATGTACAAAAAGTCCTCAACTTGTGACCACAATTGGGACCAGAATTTCCATCATAGGTTGTTGTGGTGGTAAGTTGAGATGGATATGATTTCACAACAATTTTTATGATAGTTAAGTAAATTATTGTGGTTAAATCCAGATTCCCCAATGTGGGTATTTTGCTAGAAATTGACAAAAAAGGTAGTAAATTATGATCAGAGGACCACAGTATACTGCAGCTGGTCATAAATATAAGCCAATTATCATGCGCCTGAATAGTGATCATATAACTGCAGGGCTGTTGCAACAGTTGTAAGTGCAAGTACAGATTGTAAAACATTTTTTCTAAGGCTATCATAACTAAACTGTCATTAAAAGGATGGTCATAAACTGAGAACTATTTTTACCTTTTCTACTATGGAGGAAAGCAAGTAGTATCTGTAAATGTAACATCCTGAAGTTAAACTGACAGACAGGTCCCAACTCAAGTATGTTCGTTCAATCTATCTATCTATCTATCTATCTATCTATCTATCTATCTATCTTGAAATTATTTCTATTTAATTTAATGGAACTCACTTCTGAACAGTAAAGTTTGTTCAATAACTCAAGTATATATCATTAAGCACTTTGTCCTGTCATTGTTTTCTGACTAAAAGTAAATATATTATTTATAGTTCAATCCAATGGAAGTCTATTTCAAAAATTATCTAGGAACTGAAAACAAAGATCATGTGAAAGCAAGTAAACAAAACCTTACAAACTAAATCAAGTAAATAAAACCTTTAGAATTAAACAAACCACCATATAATATTATAATACCTGTAAGTATCTTCTGGATAAGTTTTTTGAATATAGTCTTGCAGCTCCATTTGAGCTTTCTCCTGGAATTTTTCGATTTGGCTGGAACTTGTAAGACCAGGGTGATCTATTAAAATTAAATACATTATTTCATCATTTGTTTACTTTTACTGAAAAATACAGTAATATTTTTTAAAAAACGCTTTATTCCAAAATTTCCAAAGATAATGTATACCATCATCTACTAACAATTCTGTTTTGTTTTCTAGCTTTCTAGCACATATGGTCTATGCAAAAAATATACAAATCAGAAATTATGATCACAGGGCCACAGTATACTGCAGCTGGTCATAAATATAAGCCAATTATCATGCACAACATTTGGTAAGATCATTCCAATCCTTCAGGATCCACTGTTATTGACCATATATTATCATTCCTCAAATATTTTTTTAGTGTAATTATCTATTACAGTATACAGTAGCTCAATTACAACTTATTAAGAAAGTATTTGAATCTATTTAAGAATGTATAGAAACATTTAAATGCTGGTTTGTGGTTCTACAATACAAATCATGTATAACTCATCGAGATAATCTATACCTTAAACCAGATTTACAAAGAACATTTTGTGTTTTTTGAGACTTATCTGTTTTAATAATTATTTACCTTTGAATTTCTCATTGCTTATTGGAAAGTAGTTCTTCAGTAGTAGACTTTTGCTGTTCCCACTATTTGGGGGTGATTGTTTTGTTTAAAAAAGTTAAGACAAAGAATAAGCCACTTTGGACCACTTGTTAAGATGACTGTTCTTTGACAGGCAAAACCTAAATCGTCTTACAAATAGTGTCTTTAAATCCCAGATAGGCTGAAATCAATAATGGGGCCAACTAATATAACTTCCAGATGTTCTCTAGCACAGGAAAAGATAAATGTTGAAACCTAAAAATTATATCCATGTCAAGTGCAGAAATCAGGAAACTCAGGCAGTTCAAACGTATATAAGGGTTTATTGCAAACTTAAGCTTTCTTCATGAATCCATCAATATCAATGATAGGAAATTGGCAGCCAGGTCTCTTGTGGGTGTGAAGGGACTCCAGACTGATGATGCATTTGACTCCTCCCTCAAGTTCATCTTGGTCATCTACTACAATTCTCTTTATTATGACATTCTGTTTGGGACTATAGTTGGGAAATATTATTCACCAGTCTTCCATATTTTGCTCTATCCACAGAATCTGCTTGCCAAATCATTTAAAGAAAAATAAAAGGAAACACTTGACATATGACTCTTAAGAAAGTATTTCACTAATATATCAAATTTAAGTATCATATTTTAGTAGTTAAGTAGTAAGTCTCATTGAAATGAATAGTTAAAAGGTCAAAATAAATATTTTAATCCCAAATTAAATGTATTAGAAAATGTGTTGCCAATTTATTTACTGTTTTAGCTAGTGTCAGAGTATTAAAGCATCTAAACAGCATTAAAGACACACACTGAAATAAAATAATTGTTAAATGCTTACCAGGACTAAAGAGGACTATCGCTTTAAGATAAGCATATTCATATCCATCAATATCAAGTTTAGCCATACTGTTACAAAACTCCTGGAGTTTCCAGATGTGCTCCATCACTTGTTTTATTCGATCTCCGGAAAGTTTATCTAGAAGTAAACATTATATGTTCTCTTAAAAGAAGGTTTAGAAAATCAACCAAAAATAAACCCTTCTTCAGGATATAATCATTTAGATAGCTGTTTCACATATTACATTTCCTTCATGGAAAGAAAAAACCTTGCTTTTTCAAATGGAATTAGCAGCTTAACAACCTCCTTCTTCTCCGTAGTTTGAAGTACATATTTTTATAATGCTCAATTGCAGTGAATAAAGCAGAAGCAGAGACTTACCCTTTTGTTAAAAATGCAGACAATGAAGAAAAAAATCAAGCAGTAGATAAGGGAAAAAGAAAGGACATGGTATAGAAATAAAACAAAGTAAACCAAAGGCTATAGAGAAACATACAGTGTCTAATAATGATCAAATAGAAGTTGGAATTACCATATTTTTAATCAGAGAAGAATTGAGTAGGGAAGAAAGAATTAACCTCTTTTGTGGAAAGCAGAGTGCTGCTGAAATAATTTCATTGCCCTTAGAGACATAGGACTCATACTACACTTTCAAACATCTGGATTTGACTGATTAAGATAGGCACAGCTGATCCTATATATTCTTTATGGGTCGAACCAGTTTTTCAATTTCAGTGACAAGGGACTAGAGAAGACAAGAAATTGTTGTCTAAAAACAAGAATCAATAAATCTGCTATATTAATTCAAACTATGCCTTGAAGGGCAAGCTCATCAATATTTTAGTAAGTAATAAAGTTGGAACACTTGCCAAAGCATCCTTCTCTAAATGTTCTCTAAAAAGACATTAGTAAAAGTGTTTCAGTCCAAATTAGCAAAGATTATACAAGGAATTTGGAACATTTTCTATGCTGACCTTTTATTGTGTGTGAATATAATGTAACAGTACTAATTTTTTTTCTGAAGCACTGCAGATTGGCAGTGCGTGCTTGTGCAGAAAACATGCAGAATGGTACTGAAATCATTGAGGCAACTTAGTGAAAAATTAAGTTTCTATAAAGCAAGAAGCAAGTTGTTATGTCTCTTACCTAAGAGACAATGACTCAAAAAAAGGCCGATTTGACAATAACAATGTCTTCTTGAACAAAGTCTTCTTGAATATCTGTCTTCTTGAACTGGCATAGGAATTATATTCAAACAACATTCATAGTAAGGGAAAAGTGAACAAGAATTACTCAGGAAGGCTTTAATTCTTCTAACTTTGATCTTTCCATCCATAAAACAGACTTATTCTTGTGTGTGTGTGTGTGTGTACTTCACACCATTGCTGAGAATTGCCCTTTCTTTTTAAAAATGATTTGAGTAGTAAAACTTAACTTCTATAAATTTAAGAGCTTTGATGTTTCTCTATTATAAGACAGATTAATACTGAAATGCTATAGATTTATAAAAAGGTCTCACTATGAAATGTTTTTCTCCTGGTCTTCTTTCTGTGATATTTGCATTTTCATATGTCCTATGTGACTAATCCTGTCTTCTAATGTATTTTAACATTTTCATAGAATCTCTGAAAATCCTATTTCTCCCCCAAACTGGCTGATAGTAAAGTGGAAAATAATCAATGGCTCTATATTGCAAAGCAAAATAGAAATAAAAACCTCTAGGAATATTGCTGGGAGGAAAGATGAAGATTAAGTCTTTTCCTATCTTCTTTGATTCTGTGATACATGATGGTGCACATCAATAAGGGAGAAAGAGATAGAACATTTGTGGCAGTGGGCCTATCTGGCATGCATCTAGCTTCTGGGACTGAAAAAACTACTCTCTAAATTTATGTTTAAAATATTTTACTATGCCTTATTATTCTGCATGTCTTTTCAGCCACTGTATTTTAGAAACCCCTATTGTTTACAAATTAAGTATTCTGCAAACAGCAGGATGTAAAACATTCATTTCTCTTAATTAGGAAGTAGTAATAATAACACTGCTTATTTTATCAGACTTTAATTTCTACTAAACGCAAGAGAACTACTATTTTAATTATTGTATGTACTCCTGCTGATAAAAAGCTATCATTAAAATAAAACTAACTGCACCACAATTAGATCAAACAGCTTCTATCTATTTTCAATAAGGATAATAGTTCTACTACCTTTTGTTTCCATATACAAATCTGTTTAGAATACTCTTCAGCTTTGGATGATGGAAAATCTTAAGAGCCCTACATTTAATCAAACGTAGGGCACCTACCTCTCCATGGCATCTGAATATCCTGCCTCTTTCCTTGACCAGAGGAACTACATCAGTAGTGTTGTTTTTGAGGGCCTGGCTGGGGGGGCGGAACCTGTCTATTATAATTAAGTTTGAAAGGATTTAACAAATTAAATCAAATTAACTGCTATTTTTATTCTTCTAAACCTAAAACAACAAAGTACATTAGCCAGAAATAGACCCCACCATATATTTTTATAAAAGAAAAAAAAGATACATTGCAATTAAATAGTAATATAGCATTACAGTTTTAGCATGCAGGATTTTTATTAGTCATGAAAAAATATGTAATATCTTAATCCCAGATATGAGACGAAACTAAAATAAGGAATATCGGGCAAATTCCTGTTTCTATTGTTGTACAACTATTGTACCCCAGATCCTCTATTTCCAATGAATCTCCCAATAGGCAGATGGCACTTTGTTCTTGTTGAGAAGATGGGTGAAAATCTGCCTCTTCATCCAGGTGTGTGTGTATGTGTGTGTGAGAGAGGGGGGGAGGGAGAGACAGACTTTGCTTCAGGCCATTTGGTCTGTCGCACTTGCTTTACTGATTTCATGGCAATTTCTTTGTTTATTATACGCTGCCCAGAATCACTGGAAGACATACATTTTAGTAAATTTTTCTTTTATCATATTCTAATGGAATATGATTGCCCATTCCTCTGCCAAGAATGGGAACAGTCCTTTGAAGACAACTGATCTCAATATATGTATACTCAAAGGAGGAAATGCAACATTAGGGGTAAAATTAAAAGTAGACACCACTATTGCCCCATCAACACAGAAAATGTTTATGTACGAGTGATACATACAATTATATTTGAATTTATAACAATTAATCTTTAAAATAATACATACCTTCCTGTATGCTGTTCTGCAAATGGTTGACAATTGCTGCCAAGATAGTTGACAAGCTCATCACCTGTGCACACTGGGCTAGGCCTAGAGTAAAGAGCTCATTCCAACAGGCACGCACAAGGCTTGTATTACAATCTTGCCTACGAGTTATAAAACAAATGGTAAGACTCAGGATAAATTTTTTGTATAAAAATCTCAGGGATAAGATTGCAAAAATATAATAAATTTGGAATGTTATGGGAATTGAAACATATGTTTTCTGATATTTGGCACTGAAAAGATCACTGTGTGACACAGTTGCCAACAGACACGAGGTCCAAATCAAATTCAAATGTTATTTATAATGGTGAACTTTCAACTAGTCCATTTTTTATTATAAGAACATTACAAAAAAAGCAAAATATCAAAATGCAAAAAAATATCAAAATGCAAAAGATAATTAAGAGATAAGGGCTATACAACATTGAAAACAATTAATAAAAAACAACAATCTAAACCAAGACTGACAACTTTTAAAAGATTCAATACAATGTAATACTAAACATCTGGGATATTTGTTAAACATGTCATTAGTTTACAAAATATACTTCATAAATCTATATTATCGAATGAAAAGAATATTATCTAAAATACTACTGCATTACTCTAAAACAATAGAATATTAAATATTCAGGGCTTTAGCTTTAAGTGGCAGCAAAATGTTCCCATAGATACAAAGGGACAAAGAGTAAGACCCTATTCCTGCTTGCTCAATAAAGCTAACTGAACTTAATTCTTTCTTCCTACCATATTTCCTAGACTGTTTTCAGTCTGAATGCATTGTAGGCCCCAAAGATTGGTAAACCAATCGTGTAATGATTCTTATCAGCATTAGTTGGGTCAATTCATAATATTTGCCAGGGATAGACAATATATATTTTTCTTTCTCCTGTTAAGAGCTCCTGTTAAGTTCCCTGACGTTAATCTATTGAGGATTGCATGATGGGCAGGACTGAATGAGGCCAAAGCCAAAATTGAGGAGAAATACCTAGTTTCACTATTTTATTTCTGGCCTGTTTTTGATATTTTCTCAATGAATGAGATAACACAGTAGGGGAAAATAAAAAACGAAGCCATAGATTTGAACCAATTTTAAGGGTTGTCTCAAATTAGATGCTAGACTATGGAATCGTTTCTGCTCTCTGACCTTGGTTGTTTGGTTGCAGATGTGTAACATCTTTACTGCTAGAAGGGAGTGGGGTTTGCTCTCGGCTTATATACTGTAGCTTGCCCTGTCAGTGTAGGTGGGGGTGTTGTTTTCTCCTTGGTAGTTTCTTGATTAGGTTGTTGTTTACTGCTTGGTTGTTTGTCTGAATTGGAGGTTCCTATAGTCTCTTTTGAATGATGTGCAAATGTTGTTTATCTCTATGGGCCTGTTGATAGCAGACTTGTATGAATACCAAGCTTCCTAGGAAACAATAAAAAAAAGCTAAAAAGGAAACAAACTCCCCCAGAACACCTCCTCTCTAGCAATCAAGATTCAAATAAGGAATTAACATTACAATTAACACCAGACAAACAACCAAGCAGTAAACAATAATCAAGTAATTACCAAGAAGAAAACAATACTCCTACCCATTGACAATGGCATATAGAAACTGAGTGCAAATTCCATTCCTTTTTAGCACTGAAGATATTAGTCAGGTAGCAAGCTCAAAGAGTACCAAGGACTCAATAGTTCATCTCTGAGCTATATATATTCTCTTCTATTAGCTCATGGATTGCCTACCTTTAATCTATTCAAAATACAATGCACAATACCCAAACTATTGTATATCTTTTTAATACATAGACTTTATTACAACTATGGACAAAACAAGAAACAATAAAAAAAGAGAAAACTCTATCATATAAGACATTGTCTAAGTTATAGCAATTACATGAAATTCTTAATGTACAATCATTGATTTAATGGCGGATTGAAGTTATGATGGTACTGAAAAAAAATGTACAACTTGTCCTCAAAAGTTACAACTGTTGCACCCATTCCCAGGGTCAAGTGATTGCAATTTGCAACCTTCCCAGGTTTGGGGAGCCGGTTTCCAACAAACAATGTCAACAAAGGAAGTTGGATTTATTTAATGACCTGCATGTTTCACTTAATGACCACAGAATTCACTTATTGCTTATTGCTTTACAGCAAAAACGATCAAAATACTGGTCATGTGATGATTTGCTTAACAACCATATCAGTGACCAAAATCCCAATCCCAAACGTGGTTGCAAGTCAAGAACTACCTGTACAGTTAGATAGCTTAATCCAAATTCTGAACAAAATTTATTATTTTTGTTCAGATTAATAAAATTTTAAACACAACTTCTCCAATATTAAAATGCAAAACATCAGGTTTATCTGCTGGTTACTTAGAATAAAAAATGGTATTTTGTTCTGACTAAGCAACCAGCAGATAAACCTTATTTTTTGCATTTCAACATTTTGCTATATGAACAACCACTATGAATTATCACAAAATGTTGGACATGTATAGATCACATCTTATGTATTACCTGAAATGTGCAATGTTCAGCTTCCCTATCTAATCACCTTGGGACTCTCAACTTGATAGCTGAAATCTATCCTGGATATTCCCCCTTCCTATTAAAAATATTTTTATGGTACATAACAGTGTGTGCATTTATGAGTATGTGAAGCAGTAGCCACATTCTGAGGATTAGCCTCACCAAACATTAGACGAATAACTTCTGATTTGAATGAACTGCTTGCCTGCAAATTAAGGTACATGTTCTCTTTATAAACTGGTCCTAATTTATACATCGCTACCAATATGTCATGATATTGCCACATATAAATCATTCTCATACACAAAAATACTCAAGTATACAAATAGATACATATTATATCTCTCCTTCCAAAAGAACAGAAAAATAGAAAAAACCCAATATATTGTCTGCATACAAAAATACACACTTTATTGTATAAAGTTTTCTCTGAAATAAATACAATCTTTCTCATTCACATATTCCTGAATGAAATGTTGAAGAGCAAATGTCTGTCTATGTACTGCTCACCTAGCTGTGCTTCTTATATAATTCCCCCCTGTTCATATTAGTTTACATCACACATTATTTTCTCCAAACTAATCCCTAGTTTTTCCACTATCACCATTTAGTGAAGTATAACAGGCCACGAACACCAAAATACAAATTCTTACTTTTTCATATGTATTTACAATATTCCCTGATCATAAACAAAATATTTTTGGCACAGTTTGGCCAGCATCATCAAAACCCAGTTTTAGTCCTAACATGTTCAAGATATGCTATACAATTTGGGATCACTATCTACAAGTCAAAATACATTCATACGGTAGTACGTACAAGTATATGCAGTTATGAACACAATGGTGTTTATTAATAATTTAAAATTGGAATGTGGACCGATATATACATATTTTAAGTAGGATAAGCATGCTATTTCTTCTGAAAAGTTTAAGAAACGAAATACTATCAGAAAAGATCTCGGAAGGGAATGTTACGAATGAAGCTAAAAGGTTTTCAGACTGAATTACTTCTTATAGTTTTTATATCATCAAACGATACAGTTTGGCAATTGACATCCTGCACTTTGTTTTTGGGTCTAATTTCTGCAATTATCCTTCTTAATCATTCAAATTGCACACCTAGATTTATGTAATATTTTATAATATTAATTGACTTCCATATAATTTAATTTTTGCTTTGAAAAACTATTTGATGGGTAATTTATGTTTAATTTTTGTATATTCTTGTTCTTTTTTTGACTTGAGTTTAATTGTTCTCCTTTGTGTTTTATTGAAAGCCAAATGAAAATTTGCAAAAAAATGATCTAGTCTAACTCATTATATTCATCATAGCATGTTTTCCCTAAATTACCAATACAGGACTTTAGTTGTTCAGTCCAATACAAATCATTCTACCAACTAGCTTTCATATGTTGTACAACTAAAAATGTGAAGCTTGACAATGCAGCTTCAATACAGGTAGTCCTCAACTCACAACCTTTTGTTTGAAGTTATAATGGCACTGAAAAAAGTGATTTATGACCGATTCTCACACTTATGAAGCTTGTAGCATCTCCACAGTTATGTGATAAAACTTCAGATGCTTAGCAACTGGCATGTATTTATGATGTTTGCAAAGTCCCGGGGTCCTGGGATTGTCATTTGCAACCTTCCTAGGGAGCTTTTGACAAGCAAAGTCAATGGGGGAAGCCCGATTCACTTATTGACTACATGATTCACTTAACAACTGGCAAAAACATTATAAAATGGGCACAACTCACTTAACAACTGCCTTGCTTAGCAGTGGACATTTTGGGGTACAGCATTTAATACAGCAAATGGAATACTTTTATTTTTGAGAATCATTAAATATTGTGGATTCCATTCAATGTCTATTTATCAATGGAGAAAGACAGCACATTCTTACCCTAGTGCCTGAAAAGCAGGAATGGATCTGGCCCAATGCATGGAAAGAAAAAGTAATCGTGATGCAGACTCACATATGTAATGCACATTCAGATACTCTGGCATTGGGCTAGGCATGGTTAACTGCAAGAGAACAACACAAAGTTTATTACAAATAATTTTTTTAAAAAAAACACTGATGTATTAATCAATATAGACTAAAAAAAACCCACATTCTTTTATACTGAATGAACATCTCTTTAAACATTCACATAGTTTTATCAATATTTTTGATAATTAAAAAAAATGTTTTTCACTCTAATGGTAGTTGAAAAAACCCTTACCATGTATTATTAAAAAATTTAAATAACGGGGGAAGGCGGAGCCACGTCGCCGCGCTACAGCTGTAATTTCGGGGCTCTGAAATTACAGCTGAGATCTTCGCCCCTGGTCGGTCCCAACGGACCTAAACCGTTTTCACACTTATGACCATTGCAGTAACCCCATTTCTTATGACCAAAATTCAGACACTTGGCAATTGACTCATTTTTATGACGGTTGCAGTGTCCCAGATCATTGATCACCTTTTTTGACCTTCTGACAAGCAAAGTCAATGGGGAAGCCAGATTCATTTAACAACTGTGCTACTAACTTAACAATTGCAGGGATTCATTTAACAATTGTGGCAAGAAAAGTTGTAAAATGGGGCAAAATTCACTTAACAAATGTCTCGCTTAGCAAAAGAACTTTGGGGTTTAATTGTGGTTGTAAGTCAAATACCACCTGTAATTAAATATAATGGTTCAACATCAGAAAAGTTTAAAATGCAGTACCTATACAGAGAGAACATTTTTTTCAAAAAAATTACAGAATGGTAGCATTTGGTAGTAGTATTTTATCCTTTTAATAAGCAAACACTGATCGCTTTCAGCCAGTAAGTTAAGAATGTAATGTGATTTGATTTAATACATTGTGAGAACTCATTTTTACAAGGAAGTAGTTAATGATAAACCAACCCAAGGCCAGACCTTAAATGTCACATGAGTATCTGTAAGGAGAGGTCCTTCAACTTCAATAATCGGAGTGGACTGATCCCTACTAATGACATGAATATTTCCACCACCCGCAGGATCCATCCCATCGGCTAGATTCTGTGCTGTGGCACCATCTGTAGTGTTAAGTGCTTTAGCCAAAGTATCAAATGCCCTGCAAATAAAAGTAATATATCATACATATATATCATACATGCTTTTTATATTACATTTATCAGTGAGAAATAACATAAAACTACTGAAATCTTGTCCATCAATCAATAACATCAACCCCCAAACAGGAATTTATTTGCAGCTTTAGGAAAATTGCCAGGGTTTTCAAGCACATAAAAATACTTTAATGATTATTTGATGGGGATAAATGAAAAGGGAGTGCAAAATAATGACATGAAATAGATTCAAATGTGAACAGGATTCTTTGACATTGCAATACTATAAGTACACTTATGTGTAGCATAAATTCAGATACATTTTGCACAAGGATACCAAAATCAGCTGCCGATGATTTAAAAAGAAGTGAAATTATAATTCCAGAAGGCAAATTGTTTTTTACATAGCATACAATCAACACTTCGTTTTTGTACTGTTTTTCTTAACTACTTTTCAATATTCAACTTCGCTAAGAAATATTAGTTAGCTTGATTCTTAAGTTTAACATGAGAATGAATTTCAAATACAGGGCAATATTTATTATTAATTATTTTAGTTTCATCAATTAAAAAATACTTTTATAGTCAGAGAGACCAATTAGAAAAGTTTCTAATATGAAGCACACACCTAGTAATCTCACTTGCAGATTGGTCTTCTTGTGGAATTTCTGAAGTATCTCCATTATTAAGAGATTCGTTAAGGCTGGCAAGTGATGTTACAACATTTGCTAATGTTCCCAAAGCACCTTGGCTTGTTTCAGCCTAAAAAAAAAAAGTAACACTGCATTAAATGATTGAGTTTCTTTAAATATAATCTGTGCCTGTTTCCTAATACAGATACAAAAGAAATTAAAAAGAAGAGAATAAAATTATAATGAAAGGCCTAGGAAATGTAATTAATATCAACCAAATAATATAATACATATCAGGAGGTTTATAAAGCCAGACCTATTTTTCAGGACTAGTCTATTCTATTGTCTGAACAAATAGTGCTCAACTTATGACTGTTTTGTTTAGTGGCCAGTGTCCTCAGAGTTCTCACTGTCCCAGTACCCCTGCACCCACATAACTACAATCTTGGCAAACAAGTCATACTAATGACCAGTTGCAGCACTCCATGATCATGCGGTCATTGTTGGCAACTTTCCCTGTCAATGTACCCAGAAATTCAGTGGAGAAGCCAACAGGACCAGTGCAATTCACTGGTCTAAATCTTCCAGTCCCTCTACCCTTATGTTCTACCAGCCACTTATACATCTGTGTACACCCTCTCCAGACCTGCACTGCACCTGTATGCAATTTCACCTTGCAGCCTCACACATCTCTATGCACTCTCCCCAAGTCTTGCCATACCTCCCTCGCCCTCTCATAAACCTTCCAAGCCTTGCTGCCTGCCTCTGGGCTGCTAACTAGCTACTTGGGACTTGAAACTACCTGCTGGCTTCCCCACTGAGTTGGTTGTGGGAAGCCAGCAGGAAGTTGCCTCTCTTAATCGCCATGAGATTTGGTTAACAACAACCAGGATAGCAGAGATTGCCATTGCTACACAATGTGGTCAAGCTTTATGACCACATTGCTTAGCTATGGAAATTCTAATCCCAAATGACATCAGTCAAGGATCTGAATATCAAATATATTTCTCGGCAGAAATGATTTATTAATATATAAATTCTTCATGTACAATAAGATAGCAATAAGGAAAAGCAGGAAAACATGAGTTGTGCAATTAAATTTAAGGAAGGCTACCTTGGGATCTGTAGCAAGTAGCACTGTACCATCATCCCGTATTAAAGGCTGCTGAATATTTACAAGCATCCCTGAATCCAGAAGACTGGCTGATCTGTTCAAGAGGATAAAGATAAGGAAAATAAAGACCACAATATTCCTTTGTTTCATCATTAACAATAACATTGCAATCCATAGTTTTGGGATTTCTGAAATTGTTGGTTAAAATACTTTCTGGTTTTGCTTTTGCAAAAATTATATTGAACTGGCAGAAGGATTAAGAAAACAATTCTAGCAAAACAGGGACAGATCTTTTGGATGTGAACTCAGTCACATCCACCCTCTTTAGATCCATATCCCTCTTGGCTTGTTAAAGCAGCCTGCAGGGCACTCTTGTCAGTGGGTTCCAGCAATGGTCAATTTTCCCCTAAGGGGTTCATTCCTTTAAAGAGGCCTTGCTTTACCCCCTTCTCAAGACCTCATAATACAGGCAGTCCTTGACTTATAACCAAAATTGAGCCTGGAATTTTGGTGGTAATTATGGTTGTTAAACAGGTCATATGGCCTCACTCGATTTTACAACCATATTTACAATTGTTAAACAGATCATGTGGTCATTAAATGAATCTACAATATCCAATGGGTGTTTCTTTTGCTGCTTTCTGTTGGAGAATAGCAAAAGTTACAAATTGTGGTCACATGACCATGAGACTGTGCAACAAGGGCTAATGTCAGTCAGCTGCCAAGTGCCTAAAATGCACTTATGTGACCATTGGAGGTGGAGGAAATGAGTGATCATAACTTTGAGGATGGGTTGAAAGTACCTTTTTATGAGTCCATTGAGACTTCGAACAGTTCTTAAGTGACCATGTTGTTAAACAAAACTACCTATACTGGACAATTTTCATCCACTACCTAACCTCCTCTATTTGGGGAAGATCATTGAGAAAGTGGTTGGGCAGCAGCTTCAGAGGACCTCGGATGAAGCGTATTATCTGGATGCCTTCTGATAGATATTCAGACACAGGAAAGAGATGAAAAAAAGCACTGGTCACATGATCTCTGGCAAAGGCAGGAAGAAGGTTATATACTCATCCTTGCCCAATTTGATTGCTCTGCTGCCTTTAGTATAGTGTTGTGCTGGTCCATCTCCTTTTTCCAGCTCAATTCCAGTTGGTAGTGATTGGGTAGGAAAGATTCCACCCCTGGCCCTTATTATTGGGGTGCTGCAGCCTTCAATGCTGTCTCTGTTCTTATTCAACTCTATTTGAGGATACTAGGTAATCACTTCTGTTACTATGGGGTGCAGTATAATCAACGTGCTGATGATATCCAATTATATATATAAAACTGCCCTTTTGAATTAAATGTTGCCATGAATTTCTTATCCCACTGCCTGAGGCTGTCAAGAGTCTAGATGGGGAACAACAGGCTTCGGTTCAACCCTGGCAAGGTTGAGTGGGGTTGGGTTTTGGGGTCTGACAATTCTAGGAATATGCAATCTTTGGTGGGTGGAGTGGCATTGCCCCAGATGTATCTGATGTGAGGATCCTCCTAGACTCATGGTTCCTGCTTAAAGCACATACATTTGTGGCTAGGAGGACCTTTTTGCAGTTATGTCTTATGTATTAGTTGCGTCTGATCCTAGATCAAGAGCCTCTGGTCAATGTCACTCATGCCCTAGTCATTTCCATCTGCAATACACATTACAGAGGACTGCCCTTGAAAAGTATTTGAAAACTCCCAATCTTTCTTGGCCTTCTGTAAGATGCTACAGTAGTTGTTTTCTCATGAATTTGGACTGGAATGTTAGATGAGCCCAGCTAATTGGTCTATATGTTGCTTATTTGTTCACTATCAAATGCAAGATTATATCATTTATTTGAATCTCTGGCACCTGGTATACAATTGTTGTTGTAGTTTTCCCCATTATTTTGAATTGTTCTGCTGGTTTTGGTTTTAATATATTGTCTGCTACCCAAAGTTGTAGCAATAGAATGTGCAGATATATAAATTGTTTAAATATATAAATGTGTTATTGTCTCCATCTCTGACTCAGAATGTCAAAGATATGATATTTTTTAATGAAAGGAATTTTTTATTTTACTACTCTTTAAACACATGCAATTCCTCAATGAAACGATTAATACAACCCCATTTCATTATTAATTGTTGATTTAAACACTTCGGATCAGTTTTAGTTATGAGTGTAAATCATAGGCTAAATTGACTTTACACAAGGTAGATAGATATATTTCAGGTTCATGTCTTAACATGGTTCTCACAAAAAAAAAAGCAAAAAAACACTGGTTTCTCTCTCTCTCTAGTGATTTATACTTTAGATATTGCATTGTATATACTTGCACATAAGGCCGGAATATTAGGTGCCAAAATACATCCAAAATAATGGGTTTGGATGGGCTTATCTATGAGTATATACAGTGTTTTTTTCTCTTGAAGCATATATATATATATATATATATATATATATATATATATATATATATATATATATAATGTATGTTGTATGTATGTATGTATGTATGTATGTATGTTTGTTTGTTTGTTTGTTTGTTTGTTTTCTGAGGTTCTCGATTTGTATTGGATCTCATTTACTCCGTATGGGAGAAAAGTCCATCATCTTCAGGCTTGTGTCTTCATACTTCAAAGATCCATACACACACACACACACACACATACACACACACACACACACACATGTATGTATGTATGTATGTATGTTTGGTATTCAGCTTTGTTTGGGTATTTTGCCACGTCATTATAGTTGTGCTTTTAAAGTTGTAGCAACGTTTCGGCAGAATCTCATCTGCCATCATCAGGCTTCTGTATTGTGTTCGTCTGTGAGTCAGACTTTTACAGTTGTTTCAGTTTTAAATTTGGGGCTAGCCTACTCTTGTGCCAGAATGGTTTTTTCTTCATCCTGATTGGTTGGGAGTCTTGGTCTGTGTTTATTGGTCTTGGAGTTTGCTGTGTTCTGCTTGATTGGTGTTTCTAATATCTTCTGTCTGTTTTGTGGCTTTTTTTGTGTGTCTTGATTGGTTGGCAACACAATACAGAAGCCTGATGATGGCAGATGAGATTCTGCCGAAATGTTGCTACAACTTTAAAAGCACAACTATAATGACGTGGGAAAATACCCGAACAAAGCTGAATACCATACATATAGATACCTGTGAAAACTTAAGAAAACAAATATCAGACCTCTACGGGGAGGAAATAAACAGCCAGACCAAAACCTATGAGAAGCTGGAAGTTAAAAGAGCAGGAATATTATGTGACCTCAAATTCCTACGCAGCTGCAGAGACAACAATGCAACACCAACCAGCTTCAAATTAACATTTCATCACAGCACAGCAGCTACCAAACGTATCCTGAAAAGAACTGAAATGGCTCTACTCAGGAATGAGCTCTACAGAAAGAGATTCCAACTCGACCAGTTAAACAAAGACTAACCCTAACCCTACACTTGGAATTGAGCAACAAAATTCACCCTCTACTTTGGGACAAGATAAAACAACTTACAACTTGGAGAGCTGAAACTGAAACCACTTACAAAATGACAAACTCCTGAAGAAACTAAAGAAATTAGAACATGACAAGAAACCCCCCAACAACTCACAACAACACCTGAAACAATTAGTATATAACGTTTCCAACAGAGAACTCACCAAACAGAAACAGATGTCCGAATCAAAGGATTCAATTATGCTATAGCACCCAAAAAAATCCCCACAGAATCCATCATATGTGGAGTGGAATCCAGCCTAACTAAATTAAATACAGATTAAGCTGACAGAATAAGACACCAAGTCACTAACATCCTATGCACAAGCAAACCACCCAAAAGCAACTTGCACAAAGAGGAACTAAAAGCCCTGCAAGCCCTAAGGAACGACAGCAGCATAATCATACTTCTAGCAGATAAAGGTAATGCCACAGTAGTAATGGATAGAAAAGACTATGAAACAAAATTGACAGACCTACTCCAAGACTCCACATACAAACCCATAAACACAGACCCAACCACATATCTGGAAAAAATAACCAAGAAGAAAATCATAACCAGCAACATGAGCAAAGAGATCCAAGATCATCCTAAGAGAAAAATCTTCCAGATGCCCCAAACTATACGGTCTCCCCAAAATACCCAAAGAAGGCATACTCCTCAGAACCATAGTCAGCTCCAGAGGAGCACCACTACAAAACCTAGCCAAATACCTAGCAAAGCAGCTACAGCCCCATGCTGAAGCAGCAGCTTCACATGAACAAAACTCATACCACCTCTTGGAAATGATCAAAGATCTACACATGGAACAAAAAGATCTTCTTGTAAGTTTCGACGTGGTTTCACTATTCACTCAAGTCCCGATAAAAGAAACCCTAGAAATCATCAAAAATAAATACCAACCACCCAAGCACCTCATGGAACTAGCAGAACACTGCTTAACCAACACATATTTCATACACAAAGGACAAAGATACAAGCAAATTGAAGGAACCCCTATGGGATCACCACTGTCACCCATCATTGCAAACCTGTTCATGGAAGAATTAGAATCCAGAGCTCTAGCCAATGCCACCCACAAACCCAAACTATGGCTAAGATACATCGATGACACATTTGTTATTTGGCCCCATGGAAAAGAAAACATAAACAATTTCCTAACGCACCTAAACAGCACACACCCAAAAATCAAATTCACCATGGAAATGGAAACAAACAAACAACTACCATTCCTAGATGTACTAATCTACAAAAAAATAGATGGCACACTAGGACACACCATATATCAGAAGAAAACACACCACCAATCGCTACCTCAACACCCAATCCCACCACCACCCAGCACAGATAAACTCCGTGGCCAAAACACTAATTGGCAGAACCAAACGCCTGGCAGACAAGACACACATAAAGACTGAACTATGCACCCTGACCAAAGTACTGACAGCCAACGGCTTCCACAAAAGCAAAATCACAGGCCTGATCCACAAAAATACACTGAAACATAATGGAGACCTAGAAGATGAACAGACCTATGGAACAGCTGTTCTGCCCTACATAAGAGGTACTACAGACAAAATCAGTAAGATACTACACAGGCATCACATCAAGACTGCCTTTAAAACAGACAGAAATATAGCAGCCATCCTAAGAAACCCCAAAGATAAAATTGACCTGGAAAACCAAGGCATATATGAAGTCCCCTGTGCATCATGCCCTACCACATACATTGGACAGATCAATAGAAGAATAAGTACCTGCCTGGATGAACACAAAAATGCAGTAAAAAAGCTGGAACACACTTCCTCATTAGTCCAACACATGAAAGCCACAGGTCATAGCATCAACTTCAATGGCACCAAAACCCTGGCCACTATAGAAAACCCCAGCTACAGAATCATCAGAGAAGCCATAGAGATTGAAAAAAGACCTGAAAGCATGAATAGAAGAGATGATTCCACCAGACTGTCAATCATCTGGAAGCCTGCACTCTCAAACAAAAAAATCTCCACACCACAAGCCAGGCAAACACCTGGGCACAAACAGACTCCCCCTGATACCTCCAGCTCAAACACACCCCCACCAGGCACCCAGATGAAACCTAGCTTCCTAATAAATGATAGCCATAAGATATGAAAATTTTGAGAGTCTACATATCTGTGGATGGTCTTATTTCAAGGATATACTATACCTATACACACAAGAAAATAGTTCTAAAATAAATGAAAAGAGTATATGAAAATGACATCTTTCTCATACATTAATATTTTTTTGTTTCTTTCACTTATTATTTGTTATCCTATGTTTTAATGTTGGGTAAAATTAATAAGTAAAATAAAAATAGTGTTTCAATTTATAAAGAAATAAAACTAGTTTCTATTTAATTTAGTAATTTCCTTAAAAATATTGATATGTTTCCACAACTTAAATATTTAACTCTAAAAGGGCTTTAAAGATACATTCATTACTTACCTAGCCCCATCTTTATCTGCAACAAATGTTGGGGTTGCTATCAGAGGACTTCTTAAATCCTTTCTAATATATATTTTTTCTGTTGAAGCAGCACAGTTGGTTGGCTTCTCACGTTGTACATCAAAAGGCTTCCTTTCACTCTGTACAGCTACATCACAACACAAAAAATACACAGGTTTAAATCTCTGCCACACATAGATTCTTAAAAGCATTAATTCACATTTAAACTTCATTTTAACCAAAGGTGTGGTCTATACTGACTCTATTTCATCCTGTAGTTCTGATACATAGGATTATATTGTCTGGGGATGTTTTCTATAATTATACTAATGACACTAAGCTTTTTAGAACTTTTTAATTTGATTTTGACATATATTTAAAAACACAACCAAGAAAAAAATGAATAAATAAAAAAATAATAACAACAAAAATAGAAATGTATTTGTAGTCTCAGAATGCAATAAAGCACAAATACAACATTTTAAATGCAGGGGGGAAATCCTAAAACAATTAGTAATGATATTAAGTGTAATCTTGTATCAATGTTAAGATCAATATCAGTTAACTAGTGAACCATTGTGAATCAACTTGAACAGTGTATCACACTAGACATTTATGAAATATAGTTAAATTCAAAGGACATATAGAAACAACCAAAGTATTGGTGACTCAGCATTTTTCCAGGGAATCCCAATTTATAGTAAAGTAAGCTGAAACTGACAAAAATACAAGTAGTCCCAGTTGTAATTTGTGATGGTCGGAAAATGGTCAGTTACATTACCAGTCCAATTTTATGATGTTTTTTGCAGCAGTTGTAAAGTGAATCACTGTGGTTATGAAATGAATCTGCAGTTGTTAAGCAAACCAATGATTTGCTATGGGCACAGTTTTGCAAAAAAACTGGAAGTAAATGCTGGTTTTCAGCAAAACTGTTGTAAAACACATTCACATGACCATGGGACACTGCAGACAACTGTAAATGTGGCCGTTACCGAGTGCCTGAAGTGTGTGGTAGAGGGAACTCCTGAAACTTCAAATTTGGGTTTATGTCTTATGGAGATTCTCAACCATCCAGGTCATGGTTGTTTCAGAGATGCTTTTCCAAAAACAAATGGACTTTCTTAGCACCAGTCAGACATTGCACATCCTGTCTTTGCTCTTGATCTGAACAACCAAGATGTTAGTGATTTACTTAACACTAGAGACTCTCTATTTTACCCTGTACTGCACATACATTCCCCAGTTCTGCTATCAGAATTAATCCTTTCAGCTTGTCCATTAATCTTTTTTTAAATACACTACCACGTTCAAGATATAAACTCTCCCAAATCAGAATAATCATTTTGATTTTGAATAGCATCACATTTCCATCAATCAATATACCAATTGAAACATTTTGGAAATAGAATAGAGTTAGAAGGCCAGAATAGAGTTGGAGGTCTTTTAGTCCAACCCCCTGGTTAGGCAGGAAACCCTTCACTTCAGACAAATGGTTGTCCAATCTCTTCTTAAAAACTTCCAGTGTTGGAGAATTCAGAACTTCTGGAGGCAAGTTGTTCCACTGATTAATTGTTCTGTCGGGAAATGTCTCCTTAGTTCTAAGTTGCTTCTCTCCTTGATTAGTTTTCACCCATTGCTTCTAGTCCTGCCCTCAGGTAGGAGAATAGCTTGATTACCTCTTCTTTGTGGCAGCCTCTGAGATATTGGAACACTGCTATCATGTCACCCCTAGTCCTTCTTTTCATGAGACTAGACATACCCAGTTCCAGCAACCATTCTTTATATGTTTTTTACTGTTTCATTTACAGCACAAACCTCTGAACATTTGAAGATTTAAATGTAAAGCTCAGCCAAAGCTTAGGGTCAAACAGAGTTTGACTGGGACTATGCAAACAGTATATCAAATAGTAGAAATAATTTTAATCATAGAAATTACCAAACTCCTACCCTTTATTTTTTGATAGAAAAGAAACATGTTATGGACTGTAGACTCACATTCCATTTTCATTCCCATCTCAAGGCATTTTTTGAGCCGACAAAACTGGCAACGATTCCTGTGGTGTTTATTGATGATACAGTCCTGGTTGCTACGGCAACTATATGTCAGATTTTTTCTCACACTTCTTTTAAAAAAGCCTTTGCATCCTTCACAACTGACAGCACCATAATGACGACCTTAAAAAAGAGGGGGGAAATCTAAGAAACTATGATTACAATAAAAAAGTACATTTTAAAACAATTTTTATTTATGCAATACTCACTGTTCAATGGTTCTGTCAGTTTGCTTTTAACCTTATCATTTTTATGAAATTTAATTTTTGTAAATCAAAGGGCTTTCCTGGAGTTTTTTAGGTTCCACATCATAGTAGCACTGTTTTATATTAGTGCAGTAATTAAACTAAGACATATTTGGTTTATATGCCAGTTAGAAGCCACGTATAGTCAGTCTTTCAGTTACAATGGCAACTGGGGCTCGGATTGTGGTAACTAAATGATAGTTGTAAAGAGTGATATGATAACACCCTATCACTTAGCAACAGCAATTCAAGTAGTCCCAGATGTTATCATAACTCTAACATAATTCCACCTCCCTTTAATAAACAGGAAGTAGAAGAAGGGGGCGGGGCTGAGCATAGGCTGCCCATGAGTTGGGGATGTGCTATAACGCAGTGTAAGCGCAGGGAAGCTGGGAAAGAAAGGTTCTGTTAACATGATTGTGGGGACACTGCAGTGGGTGGAACTTTGAGGTTATAAGTCCTTTCATTCAACGTCAGCATAACTTTTAATAATAACTGAAAGAATAGTCGTAACTTGATAATTATCTATATGACATTCATTCATTCATACACCTTATCTGTTTGTTGCCATGAAAGCACTCAGAATGGTGAATAACTCAGAATGATGTAAAGTCAAGATATAAAAACTATAAATCTTTAACAGAGCCATCAGCCAAAGTTATGTTAATGCTGTCACTTAAAGCAAAACATGCAGACACGCTGCCTGCCAGTTGAGATAGAGGTGTGGCTTCTTCCTTCATGGTTCCTTAATTAGGGTACTGTTTCTTTCTTGATTGCTTATCTGGTGCTATTTCCTACTTTAGGGGGGATTTCTTGATTATATCTTTTAAATTGAACTGTTACAAACATCCTCAATTTAACTTTGTAACTCAATTTATGACTGTATACATAAAGTGGGCCAGTATGTGACTGGAACTATTTTTATGAGGTTTTTTTTTTGAGTCAGTTGCTAAGTAACTGCCATGGTCGTTTTTTGTTGGAAACCAGAAGTAAGTGCAGAGTTTTCAGCAAAAATGGCACGGAGCCAGGCTACTTATGGAACCAGCTCTGTCCCATCACATTCGCCTGTACCACCCAATCGGAAAGGGAAGATATGTTGTAGATCCTATCAGTTAAAGAACTCCCACTGACAGGAAGAGAGTCTTCTCTGCCATTGTCCCCGCCCTTTGGAATATTCTTATCCCAGAGGTGAAGCGGGCCCTCTCTCCTGGCCTTCCCAAAAAGAATTAAAACATGGCTCTTGCCCTGGTGTGGGGAGCTCAAAGGAGAACACAGTCATGGGATTGGTTGGTATAACGAGAAACCTCTCTTTACCTTTGTCAACTAATTTTTAACAGGATGTAATTATTCATGCCTCCTTAAAAATGTTTATAATTTTTAATTTTAAAACCTTAACATTGTAATTTTCATATAGTTTTATATTTTAATGTTTTATTTTATGCCGCCTGATGTCCCTGTTTGAGGGACATGGGCGGTTTATAAATATGAAATGTAAATTAATAAATGAATAAAAAATTCAATCATTTGCAGTATTCTGCAAATGGCTGTAAATACAGACCAGTTGCTGAGCGCCCAACATATGATCATGTGACAGCAGGGGAGCATTCATCAGAAATGGGTCCTTTTAGGGGAGCCTGTTGTAACTTTAAAAAGTCACTAAGTGGCAGGTTGTAAGTTGAGGATATCTGTATGTAAATACAATTTATTTCTGCTTTTTGATGGTTGATTTGTCAATGTGTCAAGTACCCAAGAAATCCCTGGCATCTTTGGATTTGACAATCTCAAATATCAAGTTTCCCAATTGAAATTGTGATTGGATTTGTTGAGAAATGAAGGATCTTTCACCATGACACAATGGGTTCTACCAATTTTCTACATGTTTGTCCCGCATAATGATTGTTAGTTACCTAGTTTGGTAATCAAATATCTGCAAGGAAAACAACCAAATTCAGAAAACAGTAAGAACCCAACAGTTAACTCTAAACTACATTTATTGTTCAGTACTCCATTGTGACGTTATGAGTCTTGTGAAAACAGAACTAGAATCTTGTCAGAACTTATTCCTGTCTGGAGCATATTCTGATACGGCTCCAGATTTGGTTGTGCAGGTGTAATGGTTTGTACCTGCAAAGTTGATTCTTGCAAAATATGCTCCAATTTTGCCTTGAAAAGCTGAAGCAAAGAAATAATTATGCAGACAGGTAATCTTCAATGTACACCCATTCATTGAATGACTGTTTGAAGTTGCAACAGCACTGAAAAAAGTGACATGACTGTTTTTCACACTTACGACCGTTACAGCATCCCCATGGTCACGGGATTAAAATCTGGACACTTGGTCACTGGCATGTATTTATGATGGCTGCAGTGTCCCAGGGTCACACAATCACCTATTGTGACCTTCATAGAAGCAAAGTCAATGCAGAAGCCAGATTCACAATTGTGTTACTAACTTAACAACTGCAGTGATTCACTTAACAACCGTGACAAGAAAAGTTGTAAAATGGGACAAAACTCACTTAATAACCATCTTAGCAATGGAAATTTTGGGCTTAATTGTGGTTGTAAGTCAAAGACTACCTGTAATTACTATTAATAACAATACGAATACAAAATAAATATGCAAAAATAATAGTGGCTATCTCAAAAATAGTGTTGTCCATATTTCAATAATTATATAAAAGTAAACAAGCTTAACCAGTGGTGGGATTCACATTTGTTACTACCGGTTCTGTGGACTTGGCTTGGTGGGTGTGCCAGGGGAAGGATACTGTAAAATCTCCAGTCAGAGGTGGTATTTGCTGGTTTTCCGAACTACTCAAAATTTCCGCTACCAGTTCTCCAGAACTAGTCAGAACCTGCTGAATTACCACCTCTGAGCTTAACCTAACCATTATATAAATAGTTTAAAATATGATTGCTTTATTGTTCAGTCCTAAATAAAAGGTTGTATTCTATAAAGTTGTATTGTTGTATAAATGTTCCATTTGATATACAGAGTATAATTTAATTATTCAAAGTACTATTTATTTCTTGTCCAAATTTATCAACATACAAATTTATTTATTATTTTAGGGTTTATGATAAGGCAAAATTTGACAAACTTTACTCAGACAGTTTATAGGGGATGGGGAGAAAAAAGTTCTGAATATTTCTCATTCTTGACCATGAAGCTTTAAAGAATTAAGTCAGTGCTCTTTGCCTATTCCTTCAAAAAATGCTCACTGACAAGTATAACTTTTTAAAAATAAATACTTATTGAACTAGTATTACCCTAGTATTCTCAAGTTTCTTTTGTTCTGGAAAATAACTGAAGAGCTATGACTCAAGCAGAAGGAATTAAAATTATTCTGACCAATTCAAAATCTAGATAGTTAGCATTCACCTTCTGAAGAAATCTGCACCCAATAAATTAGTACATTGAAGCATTACACTGGTACCATTCATAGCCTCATCTTGATTTGAAAATCCCCTACCTCGTTTTTATTAGAGTGAGTCAACCAACTGAAAGTTCAGTCAAAAAGACAAAAATGAATGAAAGCTTCTATTTGTTCTTCAGAACATTTGTTGTATTCATTGTCTAGTGATCCTTTTTTTGTCCTATTTTGAGCAGAGCCAAAATCACTGTGAGTCTTGTGCTCTTCACCTTACTTCCTTTGAACTTAAGTCCATTTTTAAAAAAATCAAATGAATTTTCCATGGAACCAAAAGTATTAAACATTTGATTGAGTCAGTCTAAAATCTTCCTGGACATTATCTTCTATTCTTTTGCTCTGAGACCAAACCAATACTTCAAAAATTAGATCTCCTCTCCTTAGTTGTACCACTTTGCTTCCTTCAACACTCCATGAAATTCCATTGTTAGGCAACACAATTTCTGTGATGCTGCCCCTGGGAGCTCTGGAAGATATTCTCACTGCATATGTGACTAAAGGGTACAATGTGCACATAGGGGCCAGGAAGTCTATGGAAAATAAACAATATCACTATTACAATATTGACATTAAGTCAGGCTTTTTAAAAACTTTCTTGAAGAATCCCCACTGCTACCAAAACAGTTTCTTCTGTTTTTATCTTCAACAAACCTGCCTTTCAGTGAAAGATTAGTACTGTGTGTGTGTTTAAGCAAATGTGTCTTTTCAACCAAGTAGCTTGGCATCTTACCTGATGCTTTGTCTCCACAGACAACACAGTACTCTACTACCTGTGGCCGCTGGACATCAGTTTTAGCCAATAAACGTTCCACAGAGGCAGAGTCAGTAACAATCTAAAATGAAACATTTAAAAGGAGTATTATTTCTATATAACACTGTATTTAAAAGATACTGCAAATTTTTAAACACAGCTGTGCCACAGTTGTTCAACTGCAAAATGAACATGCAGAAAGGGGAAAAATATGGAAAAATAATTTTAAAACACAGTATAGCAAGCCAGCAAGGAAAAGGCTTAAAAGTTTACATGGTAATTGATAGCATGATACGGTTATAGTGATTCATACACATGGCAGCCATCTACTAAGTGCCTCAAAACAATGAAAACTATTGCCCCTTGCCTTGTTTGCATAGTATGACAATGTTGATCTATATAACCTTAATCACATCGCCTCTGTTTTGAGATCATCTGATTTTTGTTGAGCTGATAGTATTTCAGCAATATGATGTGGAGATTAGAATATAAATTCTACAGAAACATGCTAATGAAAGTATAAGCCATCTTTCTGCATGCTCTTAAGTCTGAATATCCAATATATGTATTATTCTTTAACTGTGGTATATACCTGTATTCTGCCTGGCACAATATTATCTGTGGTAGTAAAAATAAGTTGCTTGGTATTAGAAGTCTCAGGTGCAGCTAGTATTACTTTCCCTGTTCCAGTACCATCTGGACTAGCAAGTATAAATTGTTGCTTTGGGGATACTGATGAATCCACTGCTGTCACTATTTGAATTTTCTGCCCTGTTTGCTGATCTGTAACAATCTATAACAAAAAGAAAAACATGATTATGTGAGAATAAATTTAATACATTAAAAAAATAAGTTTAACAACACTAAGTTCACTTTTAAGAATTATATGCCATTATTTAAGGATGTTGTGTTTCCTGTTACCAAATGATGGATGCAGCTTAGGCAAAAAAGAAAAAAAGTGCTATATTAAAAATGAAAAGATTCTATCAATGGTTATTTTGAATATATACATGATTACTCAAAATGAAACAAGAAACTGTCTTCAAAAATGTACTGTCCACCAGTGCATACAAAAAGGAAAGAAGGTTCTCTCATGAGATGCTTACAAAGACACAGTTCCAATAATAAAATAAAACCTCCCAAGTAGTAGAACACTTTCTCATAATAAATCTGCTCTTTGTACAGTCACTAAATGACTATAAAATTACATAAATTACATAAAAGAAAAAAGAATATTATAATACTCTAAAATTTGATGCTACATATTAAGCAGAAAGAGATGAAACAGACTATATTTAGAAGACAAATATCTACCTGAATACGCTGCGGTGACGATACAGTGGAGTCTGTGGAGATTATCTGGATGCGCTGGGAAGGGCTGGTCATCACTGGAGTTTCAGATAAGGTTGACTGGACAGTTTGAACCTAGAATGATTTATGAAAAAAGACTTTACACATGGCAAAACAGTACAATGAATATAATTTAATATAATTTAATAAACATTTTATTAAGTAATTGAAATCTTTTGATTGGGGGACTGTACAGCAAAGTACATGTTCAAGATTCTCCAAGTTATAAGGCACTTATTTTTCCTCCAAATTCCAAAGAATGCCTTCTCTAAGGGCTTCAGAAGAGAAGCTGGTATGCTGAATGTGGTATCCATGACTTTTTTTTTTTTTTGCATCCTTTCCTAGAACCTTCCATCAAGAAAAGCTTCAGACACATTGCACTAATAAAACTGTTTTCCATGCATTACCATTCTCTTCATAGGGAATCCAGGAAATGGGATTCAATTACCTGTATCTTTGGATGTGAGGGCAAGGATAGTTAAAAATATATAAATAGAATTGATTAAAAAGAAATCTTCTTTAAAGATAATAATGTAAACTATTCAGAGACCAAAATATCAAGTACATTATATTACAGCCCAATGCAACAGCTAAGATAAATGGATAATTAAATAATTATTAAAATTAGAATTGTTTTTAAATTAAGTTTATGGTCAGAAGACAAAACAGAAGATAAAACTAAAATACTACAGGTATTAAAGCAATCAGGAAAACAAATAAAGAGCATTAAAACCAAGCAAACAAACCAAAAGGAATACAAATCACCTTAGAGGAAACAGATTAACAAGATTGCTATATAATTAACTGTCTTACAGCAACAGCAATTATAAGAAATCTGGTAACCCTTCTACAAATATTTACTGAGCTGTCAGCTAAAAGAAAGCAAGTGATCTATCTGATCTTGGTTGACTATATGTCATGTCCTGAAAAAAAAAAAAACTTCAAGAGGACCTGTGTAACTGTTTCTATTTCCTAGGGGCACAGGTAAAATCATTCTTGTGTTGGAACGTTTTGAAGTCTTTCTTCAAAGAGGATGGCAAAGCATTACCACCCCATAATGCTTTATAGTCCTCTCTGGGCAGTTTACAATGTCAATATTATTGGCATATTGCCGCCAACAATCTGTGTCTTAATTTTACCAACCTTGTAGGGATGCATTATAAGTATACTGCACCATCAGCATATACAGTATACACATAAAGATAAAGGGTCTCCTATGAGACAGACTAAGGCTGTTTGATAAATATTTTGAATGAGAGAACAGTTTGCCAAACATAGTGTAACATGTAAAATACAGGTTATGGACAAGTCTTGATAACAATTTATTTATTTATTTATATAGAAAGCCAATTTGGTCTAGTATTGAAGGCACCAGGCTGGAAAGTAGGAGATCATAAGTTCAAGTCCCATCTTAGCTACATACACCAGCTGGGTGACTTTGGGCCAGTCACTTTCTCGGCCCAACCTACTTCACAGGGTTGTTGTTAAGGGGAAATAGGAAGAAGGTATGTTGGATATTTGCCACCCTAAGTTATTTGCAAAAAATAATAAAGGTAGGATACAAGATAAATAAATAATGATGGCTGTCAGATCTATCCGATGTACTGACTCCACATCATGACGCCCAGGTTTTTAAGGCCTTACAGAAGACTGATAAGTTCTTTCTTTCTTATTTTGAAAATAAGAATTATTTAATTTAAATATCCTTTTATTTTACAGTACTGACTATATTTGTCATTTCCAAGAAGATGGCAAGTTAAGAGACATTAGTCATCAATCTCCTTCCTTCTAACTTGTCTCTTAGAATCGTAGGAAGGAGGAATTCCAAAGAAAATATTACTTGGAACATTATTTTATATAGATAAATGTGGTCAATTTAATAGTTCAACTCAGATGGAAATAGTTGGGGATTAACACACTTATTGCTATATTTCAATAGTGTGGCATCTATATCTACTTAAGGTATCATGGTAAGAAACAATTTGCTATAACAATATAAGGCAGTACATGCAAGACAGAAAGAAAAAGCCTAAAGTTCATGCAGTAAGATGAGTCCATTGTTTGATATTATGTGTCAATCTTGACATTCTACCAAAATTTATTTTCAGGTTCACATGAAGGCCTAAAAAATATCTTATTCAAATGTTATATATACATTTTACAATACAAGCAAGCAAATGGAACGGGAACTTTCTGGGTCACACAGTACATTATTTTTGGAAGTAAATTGTATCATGTGTTTCAAAAATAAATAAATACATGGAACTCAAATATTCAGATAAATCATTTTAGTATCCTTTCACATAAATGTCAAAAAGAAATCAATTATATATAGCAATAGCAATATCACTTGCTTTATAGGCCTGTCTAAGCGGTTTACAAAGTCAGCATGTTTTACCCACTTTGGAAGGATGGAAGGCTGAGTCAACCTTGATTTAGATATTAAAAAAGTTGCAGTCTAAATAACTAACACACATTAGTCACAATGCAGCCTGGAATTTTGGCTGTAAGATGTTGCACTCATAAATCAAGATAGCACATGACCAATTTGATTTTATAACTTATTACAACAATTGTAAAACAAGTTACTATGGCCAAAAAGCAAATCACAAGTTAAGTCTGAAGTTATGACAGAGTCCCCCAAGGTATTTATGAGCAACTTCTGAAGTTCCAAGACTCTCATCCCATGGCCACATGATCATGTCAGATCTTTAGCAGGCAGCCCACATTTACGGCAGTATGCAGTGTCCCATAATCACATGATGAGTTTTGCTGGAAATTGGCATTTACTTCCGGTTTTCAGCAAAACTGTCCTGTAACAAATTATCAGCGTACTTAACCACAGTGTTGACTTTATACCAATTGCATTGTTTTAATGGCTACCATAAAAATAGGTCATAAAATCGGGTCATGTGAGTGAACCACTTTATGATTGTTATGAGTTATGGCTTAGCCTTATATTATGGTCATAAGTCAATGACTATTTGTAGTACTGTACACAGTTCCAAAGTCTTTTTATTTTAAACACAAATATGTTCCTTTTTCTAACTTATTTTAACTAGAAATACAATGAATAACAACCTCAAAAAATGCTCCATGAAATGCTATCTAAAAATGTTTTTAAGTCTATAGCTATAAATAGATGGGCAGCATCACAGAATGAGCCAAAAACTGTCTACTATAATCTATATTTTTATACAAAATAAGGTTATTTATTTATATGTTTATTTATTTGCTGCCCATCTTTGCAGTGCACTGCTTTGCAGTGACTCTTGGTAGTTTACAAGATTAAGATATTTAGGGTAGATAAGTTATTTGAAGCTTTTCAGCTTGGTTCTTGTTGTTATATTGCCAACATTTTTAATTAAAAGAAACAGACCAATGATACAAATATATCATACAAGATGCCACTTATAGAGGAATAGTGATTTCTCCCCCCTCCAGAAGATGGTTAAAAAAGCACAAATACTTTTCATTCAGAAAATTGCATGGCATTTTGGAAATGGACACGAAGTACAAGAAATGTCAGATGTGCCATTGAAGAATTATTTGCCACAAGCAATAATATATATCTAGTTCTGTTAAACAATTGACATTTGAAATAAAATAGGCACATATATGGATTTACAGTTTTAAATTTTAATTTCAAACAGTTTTGTATTATGTGTGTATATGCATGCATTAATACAATGAATATAACAAACATTTTTCTCCTTACTAGTTCACCTTTACATATCTTAGTCTAAAACAGCCTTTTGGCAACCTGCTTCTGTCCAGATTGTTTTAAGAAAAACACTCATCATTCCCAGCCACTATGGCCAATAGTAGTTTTAGAAAGTACTAATTTTGAAAAGACATTTTGCATTAGACAATTTTGAAATAGGAAAGCACATAGTTTGCTTAGTACTAGACTTCTTCTTAAGGAATGCAGTAATAATCTGACTTCGATAATGCAAAATCAAACACAGTAATGCATTTTATCAGACAATGTTAATAATTATTGTGACTGTTATAAAAATAGTTACAAAGTATGAATTAACATTATGTGTTAAGGAATATTGCTTACCATATAGAGGATATGAAGCAGTAAAATATATCAATAACTTAGAATTATGATTAAAACTGTATGAAAATAATAGCCTTTTCTAAACACTTAAAATATTCCTGATTTGTAAATCCATTCATTTTGTAAAAATATTAATAATCTACTGCCAGTTTAAATTATGGTAAAATGTCATTTAATAAAAAATTACTAAAATAATGCATAAACAAATACTACTTATATATTCTATATATTCATTTAAAGAAGAATCTTAAATCTATAATAATCAGAATTATTTGCTTCAAGCTTGAAACTATAGACTTCAATACTTACAGTGTCAAATCGTTCTGCAGTTTTATTTACATTTTTCCCAAGCAAAGATCTTTGGGCAAAACAATTGAAGAAAACTGAAGACATCAGTTTTATTGTACTCCCAAAGGTTGTATCTGAACTCCATTTATAAAGAATCCAGTGATAAAATGACAGAATTATTTAAAAATGCCCTCCCCATGACCCCTGCTCCTCTGAAGGTCAAGTACACTATCATTCCCTGTAACCAAGGAAGCAGAATCGACGTGTTCCTGCTGTTTTGCCAGCTGCTGAAGCAGTTTGTCTAATAATACAATTAATTTCACTGGGAAAGATGTACCCAGGTTACAGAGCTTCCTCCTTAGTCTATCCTGGATCCAACTATGATTATTCAATGAACAAAATCGTAAACTTCTTCAGATAATAATTTTGTTAGAGAATATACTGCATGCCAATAAAATGAAACAAGAAGACAAACTTTTATTGTATTTTGTTTATGAATCATCTACCATCTTCACAGCTTATTAAATTAATCTTTTAAAAATAGTCTTTATTAAATTGTTGCATGCCCATCAAAAATATATTCAAATTCATTTACAATTTTATCTGTAAAGTATTTACTGGAAAAGTATAAACCCCCATTTTAACTCTTGGAAGAGAACTACTGTAATTTAACAGATAACATAAGAATAACATACACTTCAGGAAACTATGTTGATTCAAAACTCAAATAATTGGTATGTTGCCAAAGTATTATTTTAAATATTATTTTCATTTGGTTTATATGTAAAATGAAATAGTCTATACATTGGAAATAAATGAAAATGTCCATAAAAGTGGATAACACAAATATAGTCATATAAGCGATTCCACGAAATACTGAATGTCAATATTAGTCAGAATGGAAGTAATTTTGTTTTATTGCACAAATTCCTTAAATCATTCATGACATTGCCAAATAATCTTTTCTCTACAAACATCTGATTCTGACCCGTTAGCTGAACAATGATATTTCTGTCAGGAAGTTTATTCATGTTCTCACCTTTTTTGGACCACCATTCAGATATATTTTATATACAGATATATAAAAAGATACCTTCTAAAACTGACAGAAATTAGATCATGGCTTGTAAAAGTCAAATGATAACTACCTCCTTTCCATTTAGTGGCTATTATTCTTATAGATGTCCAATAAATATTCTCCTCCAAGTTATCTGCATATTTACTGAGCTGAAAGGGTACTTAACTGTGTCAAGAGAAAAAGCAACAATCCTTTTCATGATGTCCATGAACTTCAGAATGTGGACCAATTTTGATCATCAACTTTCTACTTTAGTATTGGACAATAGAAAACTGTTATTTTGTTTTGCATCTTCAAAATGAACATCCTCTGAATTATCTGTGTAGGAGATACTTGGAAAAGCTACTAGATATCTTTAAATAATAACTTACTACTTGCTACTATGAACCAAAAGGCTGACTTTGTAGTTATAGAATCAAGTCAAAATATGCATTTAGAAAATGTACAATATTTTACATGGAACATCCTCCAACTACTAATCCCCTTGAAATAATAGCAAATGAAATCAACAGTGTGGCCATTTTGGAGCTCAGGTATATTCAAAATAGTGCATGTGCAATAGTGCAAGCCTTCTATTCACCTGATTTTTAGCCTTTTTGTTCACTAAGACTATTTCTTAACCTGATTTTTAATGTTTGGAGAAAAAAATTAGTTAGGAAACCAATTTACTACAAAACATCAGCAGTTAATATGACTTATTTTAAAAGTGCTTTTTGATCACACATAGGACCCAAAGACATTAAAAAAAATTAAATGGTGCATAGCTGCAGCCCAAGGTTTTTTCTGGAGGTATGTCTATTTGCTCAGCAACCAAACAACAACAATAAACAAAACAAAAAACCCTTTCAACTAACAAAAAGCTCTATGAAAGGCAGAAAAAAGCAACCTCAACAATCTGCCTTCTGGTAAACGTCTAATTTAGTAGTCATTTTGTGAAAAGGACAGGCTTTTCTGTGGTCATGTGACCCTGGGATGCTGCAAATGACTATAGATTGCTGATTGCCCAAAATGCAATCATGTGACCGGGAGGAGGGGCTGGTATATGAACTTAAACTTTAACTGAGTCATAAGTTGACCTAGAGAGGTCTATCATAATTTCAAACAGTTGCAAACTGACCAGTTATAAATCAAGAACTACCTGTATTTGTACATGGAGCCCATTTAGATTGTTTCCATTGAAGTATGCTAAATTAAGGGTGTTAGTATATATTTTTTGCAATGTTAATTTTCTTATTACACATTTGGATATCTTCTATAGCAAAATGCATAAAATGGATATTTCATATAAAGTTGCAAGGAATGATTTTGGCTGTCATGTCTAATGCTTGACTCTCATTTTACAGTAACTCTGACAGATGGCTGCTTAATTTCTGAACATATGCATGGAACCGAAACTCGCTACTTATTAGGTAACTGGTTCCAATGTTATGCTGTTCTTAATATTACGATTTTTTCCTAACAATCAGAACCTGCATTCCTAGAATCTGAACCCAGTCTTGCAGTTTGAGACAAAGGAGAATAAATTTTGACCTTTCTTTGTATGTTGAAGTTTGGAATTCAGTAGAAACCTTTTTTAGAAGGCATGCTCCACTATATTAGGAAAATGCTGAAAAAATAAAGTAACTATGCAGTAAAATGTCTCATATATGCATAAATAAAATAACGGGGGTAAGTGGGTCTTGGATATAAAGTATTGGCTTAGCTGGCCAACAATAAATACTAGCAAGCATTCATATTTGTTGAAATAAAGCTGAATTTATTAAGACCAAAAGACGAGAAATAGCAGATGAAGTGAGGGATGCAATGGATATCCTTTTGTGGTGACTGGAAGCTGTGGGGGATCCGGATGGGGGATAAAGATTTAAATTGAACCTAGTAAGATGGAGTGGCTGTGTTCAGGAATTTATCATCTTTGGTCCTGGATGGAGTTGGACTACCCCAGAAAGACTCGCTGGGTAACTTGGATGTCCTCTTGGCTCCACAGCTCTTGCTCAGAGCAGATGGCAGCATTGTGTACCAGATATGCCTCTTCCTGGACAGGGAGGCCCTCTGCTTGATCACTCATGCCCTGGTCATCTCCCGATTGGACCTACTGCAATCCACTTTTCATGGGACTACCCTTAAAAAGTTTCTGGAAGCTTCAACAGGTGTGTGGAATGCAGCCACGTGAGCCATACTGGATGTCCAGAGAAGGGTGCATGATACCTCCTCTCCACGAACTGCACTGTGTGCCAGTTTGCTTGCGGGCCCAATTCAAGGTGTTGATTATTACCTATAAAGCCTTACATGACATAGCGCCAGGTTACCTACCGAACTGCTTCACACTTCATCACATCAGTCAGTCCCACTAATTCAGACATGGAATACATGCTACTGACCTTATCAGCTAAATAATTTCAACTGGCGGGGTCTAGGAAGAGAGCCTTTTCTGATGCTATCCCTGCTTTGTGGAACATCTCTGGAGGAATGATGTTCCAGAGAGAGGGAGCCACAACAGAGAAGGCCTTCTTCTGGGTCCCACCATGTATATCTTCCTCAGGGATAGGACCCGCAGCATTCCCTGCCCCACCACTCTGATGGGTTGGATAGATGTGACCGGCAAGAGACGGTCCTTCAGATAACCTGGTCCCAAGCCACAAAGGGCTTTAAAGGTGATAACCAGCACCTTGAATTATACCCAGAAGCAAATCAGCAGCCAAAGCAGCTCCTGCAGGAGGTACATGTGCACACTGGGGTCTGCACAAAACCATGTGTGCTGCTGCATTTTGCCCCAACTGGAGCTTCTGGATGCTCTTCAAGAGCAGCCCCATGTAGAGCATGTTGCAATAGCAGAGGTCATCTCAGAACCACTGCACCATATCTTTCAAAAATCCTGGAGCACCGGGGAACTACCAGAGGACTGGAAAAGAGTTGATGTGGTTCCCATCTTCAAAAAAGGAAAAAAAACAGACCCAGGAAACTATAGACTAATCAGCCTAACATCAATAGCTGGGAAGATACTGGAAAAGATAATAAAAAAAACAGATCTGCCAACATCTAGAAACAAGTAAAGTAAGAACTAGCAGTCAGCACAGGTTTCTTAAAAACAGATCATGCCAAACCAATCTTATTTCATTCTTTAACACGGTGACTAAATTAGTAGACCAGCAAAATACTGTGGACATAATATATTTAGATTTCAGCAAGGCATTTGACAAAGTAGACCACAACCTATTTCTTAGTAAGCTAGAAAAAAGCGGAATAGATAGCACCACCACTAGATGGATTTGCAACTGGCTGGCAAACCGTACTCAACGAGTAGTCCTTAATGGGTCTAAGTCTACATGGAGGGAAGTAAGCAGTGGGGTGCCACAAGGTTCCATCTTAGGCCCAGTACTCTTCAATATCTTCATTAACGACTTAGATGAGGGAATAGAAGGGGAACTTACCAAATTTGCAGATGATACTAAGCTGGCAGGAATAGCTAACACCCAAGAAGATAGGCTCAAGATCCAGACGGATCTTGACAGACTAGAACACTGGGCCATATCTAACAAAATGAAATTCAATGTAGAGAAAAGTAAAGTCCTATACTTAGGCAAGAAAAACCAAAAGTAACATACAGACTGGGTGAAACCAGTAGCAATAGCAGTAACTGTGAGAGGGATCTTGGAGTCTTAGTGGACAACCAGCTAAATATGAGACAGCAGTGTGTAGCAGCAGCCAAAAAAGCTAATGCAATCCTAAATTGTATTAACAGAGGGATACAATCAAGATCAAGGGAAGTACTAATACCACTCTACAAAGCCTTAGTAAGACACACCTAGAGTACTGCATCCAGTTTTGTTCACCACATTATAAAAAAGATGTTTAGAAAAAGTACAGAGAAGAGCAACCAGGATGATTAGGGGACTGGAGGCTAAAACATGCAACGAACGGTTGCAGGAACTGGGCTTGGCTAGTCTAGAAAGAGAAGGACCAGGGGAGACATGATAGCGGTCTTCCAATATTTGAGGGGCTGCCACAGAGAGGAAGGGGTCAAGCTATTTTCTAAAGCACCCGAAGGCCAGACAAGGAATAATGGATGGAAACTGAACAAGGAGAGATTTAACCTGAAAATAAGGAGAAACTTTCTGACAGCGAGAACAATCAACCGATGGAACAGCTTACCCCCGGAAGTTGTGGGAGCGCCATCACTTGAGACTTTCAAGAAGAGATTGGATTGCCATTTGTCAGAAATGGTGTAGGGTCTCCTGCTTGGGTGGAGGGTTGGACTAGATGACCTACAAGATCACTTCCAACTCTGATTATCTGTTAAATAGTCAAGATGGGAAGTGACTAGGGCATGAGTGACTGTGAGAGGAGGAACTTCAACACTATTAAGGCATCCTTTCATGTACCTGAATTGTGCCACATCCCCCTCAGTCTTCTCTTTCCAACATTTTTAATTTCTTGTAATACTCTTATCATCTGGGCTGCTTTTCTACCCAATGTCTGAATCCTGCTTCCACTGCGCAACACAGAACAGGGAAACAATTCTTGAAGTCTGAACAAAGTACAATATAGCAGAACTATTACTTATCAAAAATTGGAAGCTATGTTTCTATTGATGCAGACTAAAATTGTGTCTGCCATTGGTGCAGTCATATCCTTCTGCGCATATCCAGGTTGCAACCAACTACTATCCCTAGATCATTTTACAACAAACCATGCAATTCATTTCCTTCCTTATACAAATGAATTTTGGATTTCTCTTCAGTTTTTTCTCTGTATCATCTGCAGTGTTAAAGAGCATTCTCTTTATTTCTTCACCCAACTCATTAACAATAACAAAACAGGACCAAGAACAGTGTAGTACTGCCTCCATTACTTCAGCTTGTTAGAAAACCATTAATAAGCATTGTTTATGTAGGATTTTCAATTTAATGTATTCATTTAATTATCTTGCTATCTAGACCTTATATAACTGGATATTCATTTGGAAGCTAATGACACACTTTTTAAAAGATTTTCAATATCTCGCCTTTATTATTTTTTTTATAAATAACTCAAGGTGGTGAACATACCTAATACTCCTTCCTCTTCCTCTTTTCCTGATAACAACTCTGTGATGTGGATTAGTCTGAGACAAAATTATTGACTGGCCTAAGGTCACCCAGCTGGATATCATGCTTAAGGCAGAACTAGAACTCACATTCTCCTGGTTTCTAGGCCAGCACCTTAACCATTAAACCAATATGACTCTTTTTGTCACTGGTTTGTTGAAATTGAAATATATTTAAAAATAAGGATATATTTAAAAGCACGTTGTCAATATGCTGTTAAAATTAGGAAATGGCGGCAGAGGCAGACTGGTGGAAATAATATCTTTTAATTTAGGTGATCCTATCCTCAAACCCATCTTCCATTGGTTGACATATTTACAATGGAAAGATTCAAATTAGATAAAAAGAGTTATGGATTTGACTTTGTGAAAAATGAATTAGAAATCCTACTGTGTAGTAGTGATTAACATATTATTGCTAATGTTTGTAAATCGTTATTGAAGAAACTTTGGATATAATGTAATGCTGAAACAATGGGAGAATATGTAGACAAAATTATTTTTCAAAAAGAAGAATTTTATAAGACGATGTATCATTAATATTTAACACCAGATAAGTTGTCAAGAAAAAAGTTGTCATAGAAAATAACACCTTTTAAAGATATTTCAAATGAATGTTAGAATTGTAAATGTAAAAAAGGAACCTTTTATCATTTATGGTGGTCAAAAGTGGTTTATGGTTTAAAGCAAAGAAATATTGGAATAGGATTCACATCTTACTACAAAAGATTCTCAAAGTGAATATAAAGAAAAAACCAGAAACTTTTTCTTCTGGGTCTAATGGAAAAAGACTTGGGAAAAAATGGAATTTTGATGTTATATATATCGAAGGCAGAACAATTACTTTACGAACAAAAATGGAAGGACAATTTGATGCCTAAAATGGATGCAAAAGCTAACTGAGTTAACAGAAATGGCCAAATTGACTGCTTTGATTAAAGAAAAAAAAATACAATTACTTTTGTTTCTACTTGGAAACCACTTCTGGACTTTGTGCTTGAGATGGAAAAAAATGAAATCCTGGTTTTGGGTTTTACCAATTAACAGGTTTGTTGTTACTGAAATGACTAGTTTTATATTATTACATAAAAGATAAAAAGTTGAGGAGGTTTGATATTATTTTATTCTACTGCACCAAAAGGAGTCAGAAGCCAATGCCTTTTCTTTCTTTTTTGCTTTGCTTCACACTTTTCTCCCTCTTTTTCCTCCCCAATTTTCCTATTATTATTTTTTTGTATTATATATTATAATTATAAACTAATAAAAAGAACAGTTTGAACAGAAAATGGAAAAAAAAAGAAAAAAGGGAATAAAGGATAAATTTAAAGGCACACTATCAATGTGTTGTTGAAATTAGGATATATTTAACATTCCGCAATCTAATAATAATATTAACTAATTAAAAAAACTAAACTAGAAAGCTTTGTTCAAATTCTTTACGATTAGCATACCAACATGCTTATGTTTCCTTTATGACCTCTTTAATCTTCCTGTAAAACTTTATATAAAACTTTTTTTTTTTTTGTAAATTTTATTTGAGTTTTCACAAAGAGGAAAAAAAATACAATAAAACATCTTATTTGAAAGCAGCATAATCCCGGGTTACGTTTCTTCATACAGACACAAATTCAGGTTCATGCTCATTTTTATATTCTATTCCATATCTTATTACTATTTTACATTTTCTGCATAGCTTCTCCCCTCTTTTAATTTTCTCAATTTTATTTTAATTATCTCATCTCAATTCAAATCATTGTATTTATATTTTTTGTCTGTCCCGTTTCAATTATCTATTATTTTTTCTCATTAAACAAAGTTTCTCCTGTAGTTACTGATTGGAGTATGACGCCTTTATATCTTTTCCCTAAAATTGTAACATTCAATATAATACATAACTTCCATTCGGATTCTGCTTGGTACATTCTTAAAATACACACTGTATTCTTAAAAAAAGAAAAAAATATTATAAATGTATATAATTAAAACAACATTCCATTCTAATTCAATTCTATCATTAATATTAATATTCATTAAAGTCTTAACATCTTTAACATTACTTTTCAATTAAATATCATACTTCTATGGGAACAATTATAAGCTTTCCATAGTTAATTCCCCCCCTTCACTTATATTTTATAAAACATTAACTAATTAAAATGTTCCCGTTCCTTCCTAATTCAATTTTCTCATTTATTTTATTTCACTTATTTTATTCAAACATTTCACTAAATTACACTATTTTATCCCTCATTTTAATCATACGTTGTTTCCAATTTTCTAAAGTTATTTCTATTACTAATATAACAATACAATCTTATGTACCTTTACAGAATCCCTTTTTCAGTTAGATTTTCACCCACTATCTCTAAATAGGTCCTGTTTCTCTTTATCTTGCTCTGGTCCTTTGCAACTTCTTTTCCTTTCCTTCTTCCCTCTCTTCTTCTCTCTCCCCTTTTTACCCCTTTGTCTCTCTACCTCTATTTCTCTCTTCTGTATTCCCCTTTTCTGTTGCTTTCCAGTATTATACTTATTTTTCGAATTATTTTTCTTTTCTTTGGTTGTTTTTTTAAGTCTTAAATTCTCCATTCTCTTCTCCCCCTTTCCTTTTTCTTCCTCACATAGAATTACTTGTTCATTAAAGATGGCTTCTTCTTTATCCCAGTCTTCTTGTTTTGCAGTCTTTTCTCGTTGTTTCTCATAGTTCCAAATCTCCATTTCTAAGAATTGAAAGACGAAGCCAAAAGAACCCTTCCCTTCTTGTGCATCTTCTTTGTACTTTTTAAGTTCCATTTTCAATTCATCCAGAAGTGGTGTCATTGTATAAATTTTTAAACAACCACCCGATTGATTTTAGTCATTCAAATATAATAACCAAAAATCCAAAGATCACCAAATAATCCAAATACACGCAAGCTATTTCTATTTTGCTCTTTTTTTCCCTACTTTCTCTTCCTGGGGTTACTATTTAGTTGCAAATTTCAGTTAAAAAGTATCTTTTAGAAGTCTTGTTGAACTTTTACTTTAGATTCTTTTAAAGTCCAGGCAGTCTCCTCCCTCTTCCAGATCCTGCCCTTATTCTTTTTCTCTCCCTTCCTGCTTATGAAAAAGAAAGTTTTTAATGTCCGGAAATCTTTATTATCCCTTTGGCATTTTGTTTTATTTTCAGCTTAATTGCCTATTGATGTCAAAGCGGATTTTTCCGATTTCTTATTTAAGTCTCTTAGTTGTCAGTATAGGGAAGGAGAGAGAAGAAAAAAAAAAAAAGCCAAACCTTTCCCTTTTCACTTTCCTTCGCTGCTTCCAACTCTTCTTTGGGAGTGATGTTATTTTTTGTAAGTTTAAATTCCAGGGTACCTTGGTTGTTGCTTTTACAATTTAACCTGGTCAGCCAAAACTTTCACTTCTTATCTTCCTCCTGCACATTCTTTTCCGGTCGAGTTCTTCTTTGTGGTGGCCATTTCTGACCACCGCTGCAACTTCCTTCGGGAAAGGGAGTAATGGCCAGCTGAGGAGACATGTGGCTCTCCTCGACCCAGCTGGAGGTCTCCCCCCTCTTCACCACCTCTACGGGGTGGCTTAGCCCCGAAACCAGCTGGCCCGGGGCGCTCCAGCGGCGAGCCCAGACAGAAACCACGCACGATCGCGGATTTCTGTCTGTCGCCGAAGCCCTTCAAACTGGAAGTCTGTATATAAAACTTTATTATACCACAAATAATATTCAAAACCAGATATCACAAG
Organism: Notechis scutatus; assembly: GCF_049901735.1. Classification (NCBI taxonomy): domain Eukaryota; kingdom Metazoa; phylum Chordata; class Lepidosauria; order Squamata; family Elapidae; genus Notechis; species Notechis scutatus. Next base: position 46,425,340 of record NC_142010.1, read on the forward strand.
GATTATCTACAATCATTATTTTAGTTTTAGTTTTTTTTAAAAGCCAGGTAAGAATTATTGTAAAGTAAACAAATTAAGAGATGGAATTATAAGTTGCCAATTCTACCCAGTTTTTGTAAGGAGAAAATATGGGCAACTGTTCTCTACAATTTTCTGTATTTATGAGAAGTATGAGGCAACGGACTATATGACATAGACATCTTTATTAATTTCATTCATGACCCTAACAGTTTTTATGATCTGGGAATGAGTCAACTACAATCTGATAATTTCCAAATGACAGCAGAGAACTTGTATTATTCTGAGTCAAGGACAAAAAAGCAAATAAAATTTTGATTTAGAAAAGTTTTGAAGGCTTATTGCACATGTCTAAAAGATTTCACGTATTTAACTAAGGTTTCTACAAGGAAAAGAAAAGGCATGGAATATAGCTGAAAACGCAAATGTAGCCTTTTTTACCCAGCAGCCTTTCTGGCAAGCTGCATTAAAAAGATTGGGAAGGGTAGGTTTTCCAAATCTCTTGATGGACATTTTGCCCATATAAATGATGTCTATTAATACAAAAGGAATGTCTTTATATTTTATGAAGTAATAATCTTTGCAATATAAATAATTGCTACTAGCTAATTAGTTGGAAACAGTATTTTCTTTTTAGAAATGAACTGAGAATACTGTAATATTATCCATCACTCACCTCAGCCACCTGCTGTGTCTCCACTATTTGCTGAGCCAGCACCTCCATATTGGTTGCCATGGTGAAAGATCATTAGAGAACCTGTTTGGAGGGATGCCAGTAACTTCTATCAGGCATAGTAAATTAGAAATTTTATCATTTTTATTACTGAGAATAATTACATTTATGCATAATTCTAACTAAACAGAAAGATGTTATAAATATTATGTAATGGTTTATGGCTGCACATATTTAAATATGATGGTTCTAAACATTTTTATTGGAAAATGTATAATATGCTACACTTGTGATTTTCTTTTTATAAAAAGGAAAAATATAATTTATTAAATTAACAAGAAATGGGGCTTCATAAATGTAGTCACCATGTTGCTATCAGAAATCTCTTCTTGATAATATTCATATGGAATATGAATGTAATATTAAAAATGGGCATTGGTATAATTACCTGAGAACGCCCTTTCTATCTACGCTGCAAGAGAGTCCAGGATGGGTTAGACTCCTCCCTGTGATGTCATAGAGCTGAGTCTGCCTCTATATAAAAAGCTGGCTCCCCAGCTTTGGCAAAGATACTTGACAGACTTAGCAGACTTCTCTGGAAGCCAAACAAAAAACATTTAGAAACAATAATTCCTTACCCGAACTGGACGTAACAAGGGTGGGGCTGGACTCTCTTGCAGGGTTGATAGAAAGGGCATTCTCAGGTAATTAGACCAATGCCCATTATCATCCACGCTGCGCCGAGAGTCCAGGATGGGACATACCAAAGCCTGCATGTCCATGGGAGGGCCCTCGTCCGGCCTTCTTACTCTGATTGAGGGACAACCCTATGTAGCACCCGTCTGCCGAACGCTGCATCCGCAGAGGCAAAAGAGTCCAGACGATAGTGCCTGATGAAGGGTGATGGAGTTGCCCATGTGATTGCTCTGCAGATCTCTTCAAGAGACGCCTGAGTGGTCCAGGCGGCCGATGTAGCGGCATTACTGGTCAAATTGTTGGGCACCAGAAGAGATAAGGACTTGTAGGCATTGGAAATGCAAGCCCTTCCATCTACTTATAGTTCCCCAAACAGGTTGGAGAGAAGGACACAAATATAGCCTGTTTTTCGAAACACAGAAGTACGTTTGATGTAGATGCAAAGTGCTCTTTACATCCAACGTATGCCACTTATGTTCTAATTCGTGGCATGGCTGAGGACAGAAATCTAGCAACACAATGTCTTGAGCCCGATGGAACCAGGTATTGTTTTTTGGGACAAAGGTAGGATCTAAACGGAGAACCACCCTGTTCTCATGGAAAATACAGAGATCCTGTAGAGCGCTGCCAGTTCAAACACTCTCCGGGCTAATGTAATAGCCACTAGAAAAACTACTTTAAAGGTCATGAATTGGAGTGACAGGGATCCGAGGGGTTCAAATGGGGTCCCCATAAGGGCCTGTAACACCTTAGGGAGCTCCCACGTGGGGTACTTGTGCACCACTGGGGGATGGAGATTGGATGGAACCTATGAATTGAAGGATGATGGGACAGGGAAGGGAAGTTTTCCCAGTGTAGAACAGAAGACAGAGCGGCCATGTGGCGGCGAAGGGTATTGGACGAAAGCCCTCTATCCAACCCAACCTGAAGGAATAGTAATATGTCAGCTACAGATGCTGAGTTGGGATCATGCTTTTCCTTCAAACACCAATTGCAGAAAACCTTCCAGGTGGCATCATAAATGTGAATCATAGAAGGTTTACGAGAGGCCTGAATGGTGTGGGTAACCCTATCAGGAAGGCTAAGGTCTCTCAGAAGTTGCCACTCAAGTGCCACACGGTCAAGTGGAACCACTGGGGGTCCAGGTGTATCAAGGCTCCCTGATGAAAAGAGATCCTGTTGGCCAGGATCCCCCACAGTTGGGCAACAGACAGGTTCACCAGGGAATGCCCTCTGGGTCCAGGAGAAGCGAGTGCTAGGCTCAGCCCAGAAGGAAGAGGGACAGAAATACGGAGCTGGACAATAACCTGCCCTCTTCCCTGTTGAAGAAAGAACCTTTCTCCAGTCTCTGGTTTCAACAGGGTAAGGTTCCAGGGTGTCACTGAATAGCTTTTCTCCAGCACAGGGAGCAGAAGCCAACTTCCACTTTTGGCAGGAATCAGACTGCCAGTTTTGCAGCCACAGGAGCCGTCTCACTGCCACCGAGGAGGCCATGGCCCTAGATGCAAACTTGGTTGAATTTAGGGTGGCGTCCGCCGTAAATTCTGCAGCTGCAATAATTTTGTTCAGATCCTGGTGTGATCCAAAATCAGCGGGTGGTAAGTGATCTTGTAGTTGGCGGAGCGAAGACCTTGCGAAAAAGGATGCTGCTGTCGAGGCCCGGACAGCCCAAGCCGCAGCCTGGTGGTTCCACTTGAGCGTTTGCTCTTGTTCTCGGCCTTGAGGACGTCCTCTGGCTCTGTGGGGGTGCCAGAGGAAGAAAATGAGGCCACAACTGGAGCATCTACAGAGGGCACTACAAGAGCATTTGCCAAGGAGGGGCCCACATTGTAAAATCGCCTGTCGTGGGATGAAGGACGAGGCCTGCCACAGGGGAGGCACACTGCTCTTTAACCAGGTCCAGAAATAACAGAGGAGAGGAGAAAACCTCCGTGTGGAGAAGAGGGGGTCACTGTGACTAGACGAATCCCCTTGGGGTTCTGGGGCCACCTCCTCAGGAGTTAATTGGGCGGTGACCAATGCCTTGTGAAGAAGTGGTTTAAACATAGCAGGTTTAAAAACCACCACTGAGGGGGGCTGGTCAGGACGAAACTCCTCTTCATCTGATAATTAGAGTCCCTGATCTCTCCCTCTTCTTCCTCAGACCCTGAGGAATGACAGCACTCAGAGGGATTGGTATAATTCCTCTCATCGTAATCTCCCTATCAGATTGGTAGAAGGGCCACTAAATTCTTGGCGTCTGGGATTCCCTCTCTGTTGAGAGGGAATGCCTTGGGAGTGGGCTGGAAACAAATCCTGCCCCCCCAAAGGATGGAGTAGCTGCTGAAAACCTTCTGCTAGGCCCTGCCTGATGGCCACAGAGACCATGTCTCTAATATAATTAGGCCTGCTGCTTGAGGGTCAGCTGGGCGCATGCTCACAGCAGCAGGGGTAAAGGTTGCCTCAGGCCTAGGCCTGTGGCAGCCCTGACTAATCTGCCCTTGAGGGGGACGCCAAGGAGCCTGTCTAAAGTAGGGCCCAGTCCTACTTAAATGTTGGGGACAGTACTGCTCCTCTACTCTTTCAGGGACCAAGTTTGGAGATGACTGGAGGTGTCAGCTTCAACAGCCCCCTCCCCGGAGACAACTTGTGGGCAAATCTGTAATTCCCCTGAATGAGGAGTCTTTCCTTCTCTTCTCGGCCTTAGAGGTTTTCTTGGGTGCAAGTGCCTTGGCCCTGATCTTTGCTGCAGCCTCTCTCTGCGCAGATTGAGTTTGTTGCCGCTTCCTCCTTTTCTTTGGGGCCTGAGGGCCATGTTCTTTTAGGCCTGAGAGTTCTGTCTGGGCCCTGTCCCCTTCCATGCTGCAATAGGAATGCCACAAGAGGTGCTGGAAGCAACCCTTGTATATGTGCCGCCTATTATCTGGGCCAGGTGATCCAGAACAGTGCTCAGATTGTTCTAGGAATGTTGTTCCTGCAATCAGGCCAATTAAAAATGGCCAACCTCCACGTGCGTTATGGCCCAATTACACTTAAAATGGCCGCTTGCACATGGGTTGGCCAAGGAGAATGGCCCGCTTGGCTTCAATCGCTCTTTCGGCTGCTGAGAGCCCTGAGCAAATTAATAAGGTGAAGACGGCTGCAATGGGTAGACACAGCTGGGAGGCGTCGAAGAGGCCATTCCAGATCACCGGGGAAGCGGCAGCCTGATTTCGCTGGGGAAGACTGCGTGGGAGGCTTGCTAAGTGCTCCCCGTAATCACAGTCGCGAAGGCAGTGACGAATCCTTGGCGCTGGGGGAGAGCAGGTCTCTGCTCTCCTTGTGGCACAGCTCCACTGGACCCCCGGGAGCTGTGCCAAACAATGATCTGTCTTCCTTCCAAACTAATATGCAAGGTAAGAACACTCTGACTGCTTCCAAAGACACCAGCTCAAAAGACAAAGGAGCTGAGTCAAAGCTGGGGAGCCAGCTAAGGGCTGGCTTTTTATATAAAGGCAGACTCAGCTCTATGACATCACAGGGAGGTGTCTAACCCATCCTGGACTCTCGGCGCAGCGTGGATGAGAATAAATAGTTCAGGAAAAACCAAGCTTAAGACTCATTTACTATAGCTGCACAGAACACTAAGGTTTGTGTAGCATTATTACTAATTGGGGTTCAAATTTCTGTTCAACCTGAAGATAAACAATTTAATTACCCCTATAATGGCCACTCGCCTTTCTGCCGATTTACAATATTCTAGAAACTAAAAACTCTGCTGGCATTCCTCAAATAAATGTGTTGTTGTTACAAGTAGTCCTTAATTTATTACCTTAATTGGGACTGGGAATAGAGTTGTAAGTCTGCAGTCATAAATTGAGGCACCCATGTGACTGCTTTTCCAGCCTTTTTCTGTAGTGATCATTAAGCAAACACATTCATTTGAATAGGCATTTTTTGACAGAAACTGGCAAAACACCAGTTTCATGAATCAGGGTCACATGATTGCAGAATGCTGTGACTGATTATAAAGCTGACCTGCATGACATGTGATCACATGACATGGAGGAGCATAATCATTTATGACAGATGGTGTGCTTTACAGATTGTAAAACACTTGTTCCATGGCTGTTGCACTTTTGAAAGATTGTAAAATGACTGGTCTTAAGTCAAGGACTACCTATATTTTGCAAATTTCAACAAAAAGGATCAGCTCCCTTTGGTCCAAGGGTGGGCAACTATGGCCCCTTTACAGCATCTTTATGACCTGTGGACTTCAACTCCAGGCTCAGGAATTTGGGATTTTGAGTGAGCCACAGTTGCCCACCCTGCTTTAGCCTCTTTGTTCTCCCAAAATGTCCCGAGTGCCTGTAAGATGAAGTGCTAGAGACTATGAACAGAAAGAAACATGCCTTCCATTTTCACTGTATTAGGATACGGAGTCACTAAGTAAAACAATATGGAGAGAGACTTAGGATCAGTAGAAGTAAATTTTCTGTACTTTTATACTGCAGAATTTAATACTGTTAGATATAGAGGCAGCTATCAATTTACATACTAAAACAAGAATGGATTTATGTAGGATTAAGCTACTTTGAGCCAGTTAGTTGTAGTGGTTAAGGTATCAGACTAGAACGCATGAGTTCTAGTCCCACCTTGGGCAAGAAGCCAGCTGGGTGACCTTGAGCCAGTCATTCGCAACTCTAGGAATGACAAACCACCTCTGAAAAACCTCACCAAGAAAACCGCAGGGACTTGTTTAAACAGTCTCAAAGAAATTGTATTTTGTAAATGGATCATAGTTATAGACTGTAGCTTATTTTATTTATTTATTCAATTTCTATAGCCAGCCATCTCAAACAAAGGACTACAGGTGTTAAGGCACCGGGTTAGAAATGGAGAGATCCTAAATTCTAGTCCCATCTCAGCCATGAAAGCCAACTCCGTAATCTTGGGCCAGTCACACTCTCTCAGCCCAACTCACTTCATAGGACTGTTGTAGCAAAAATAGGAGGAAGAAGGTTATGTTTGATACATTTACTGCCTTGTATTATTTGTTTAAATAATAGAAGTGGGATATAAATAAATAAATTAAATCAAGTTCTAACATCACACACAAACACAAATCAGCTGAGAAAACAGTCAAGGAAGATTTGCTTAATCATAATCTCATTATCCCATTTGTGATTTGGTTTCAGTTTACTAGGTAAAAAAATGATTTCAGTGAACATTCAGCAAACACAGCCAACATATGCTTTTGCATTTTTTTGCCTGTTTAGCCAGGCTAAAAAACTCTTGTGTAATTTTGGAATGCTATGACTAGACCCTTATTGCTTTTGCAAGACACCATCAGAAAATTGCATCAGATAGGACCAATAATTATGTATATGAACCTGGAAGAATACATGAATTTTTTATTTCCAAGATGCTCTGATATGGTAATGATATATATAAACTTCCATTAACTAGAATATGTATTAAATTTCAAGTAGATAATTAACAAGAATTTCACTTTATATTATAAGCTTTATCATATAAAACAAGTAGTGGTAGTAGAGGAAGAAGAAAGAAACCTCTTTTCAGGGAGACACTAGTCACCTTCTTTAACCATGGAACCATTTTTTTCTTGCCAACTGACAGAACTAGCAAATAAAGTGATAGCCCTTATCTTTCAAATTACTTTGCTCACACTAAAAAGAAATCTATGCACTAGTTAAATCATAGCTGACTTCAATAGCAAAATCTAAATAGAATTGGAGAACTCTAACCATTAAAAACTATGCAGTTCACTTGCAGTAATAGCACATTTATTATTAAAAATACATTAAATATTGACCATATATATTAATCAGTCTTTCCTTTACATCAATAAAGAGTGAGTTTATGAATAGAGAGCAAACAGATATTCACTCCAAGATTCTATATCCTGATCCATCTTTCTACTGCAAGTTTTTTTTCTTTTTTGATATCCTATGCTCAGTACACCTGTATTTTAACAAATCCCAAATTTTTAGTATTAACCCAAGTATATCTTTAAATGCACTTTTTCCAAAATTATGATAGCCATTTTATAAATATGACATTCACAATGACTTATGCAACAAAGGAGGCACATCCAGTCTAACTAACCCCAAGACTGGGAAAACATCTAGGTCTTCATGGCCTTCCAGAATGCCATGAGAAGAAACTTTCTGTTCCAGAAAGCAGGTGCCACAATAGAGAAGATGCTCTTTTCAGGTCCAGACAAACAGCATTATTTAATTGAAGGGAGCATGTCAATTTCATTAACTTGTACTGGCCAGATAGAAATCATGGGAAATAGACAGTAATCTATCAAGGAATTTGGCCCTGTACCATGCAAGGCTTTATAACTGACAACCAGTACCTAGAATTGTATGTGTGAGCAGGCTGGCAACTAATGCAACTTGCAAAGCCGGGTTATCTCAAAGTAAGACTAAGGCATGCCCATCAGTGCTCACACCAGTCATTCTGAAATCAGTTAAAGCTTCTTTTCAAGGAAAGTCTCATATTAAGCACAAATGCATTGCAATACTTCAGTTCATAGGTGACTACATATAAGTGGCTCTTTGAAGTAGGAGCTGTGAGTCAAGAACATCTTTGAATATAGATCACTTCAAAATGGGGAAGTGCGACCCCATGTAGGACTAAAGATGGAAAATTCCTGGCTCTGGCATCCTCAATATTCATAGCCACATGGTCTTGGTAAGATGAAATGAAGTCAATTTGTTCCCATCCATCCAAGACCTCAAAAGCATCAGTTGGTTGGCTCAGAATTGAAAAATGTAATTGGGCACCATCAGTGTATAGATAATACCAGACTGAACTGGCAAGTGGCCTCAACTAGTAATTTTGTACAGATATTAAACGGGAGGGATAGTTTTGAATCCTATAGCACTCTACAGAGTGCTATAGAACAACTTTTCTTCCCCCCATGATCAAGACTGAATGGAATTGCCTACAAAGGAAGGAATGAAATTTGGATTAATGGAATAAAGCATGGCTAAACATATATATGTGTGCAAACACAGACAGTATAAACTACTTGGTCCAACTTGTTGTGCAAATTAATTGTTTCTAGAGGAAAATGATTATAAAACTTGAAAAGTATGTGAAAGAGATGTCCTGCAAAATGTATTAGTTTACTCAAAGCACTGGAAAGCTTGTATTGCTGCATTAAAGACCATCTCATATGTATACATTTGCATGTGCAGGTAACATTTCCACTGGAACCATCAGCAAAGCAGGATAATAATGTTAATAGCTTGCATTTTACATTTCAAGTTCCTTATTCAAGCCCACTTACTCTAAGAGAAATAAGCCTTGGTATTATGTTCATATGAGAAAATTAGTTTCATTTACAGAAAGAAAATGAAGGAATGACTTAAAATGAGCACTGGAGTAGATGGCATTTGACATTTTATTCAATTACATGCTTAAAATATATATTATAATTACACTAGCATAAAATGACCAGTAACACATTAATAGATGAGAAACAAGTAATATAAATTAGCATATGTTTTCATATATATGTTATTTTGGTAAGAACATTGTGCCTAATATTGCAATAAAACAAGATCTCCTTGATCAGCTCAAGTTCTGGTGACTTCAAAGATATACCCACTTTTTTTTTGCAACACATGAAAGTAGTTAGAAAAAACTTCCCTGAGACAGTGGCAATCTCCAAGTTTAGTTATCAGCCTTGGAAATTTCTGATGATTTTCCTCATCCAATTATTCACTAAGCTTTTTTTTAAAGATATGTAATGGTAAAAAAAAGTGCCATTTATTTATTATTAGTCTGCTTTGGGAGTTAAGGGAGAAACATACATAGCACTCCATCTTTTCAGTCCTCCCACCCCTTCACCTTCATGTTAACATGAAACAGATTTGCTGGTCCAAAGCATCAACTTTCACAGCTAACTGTAAACTTGAATCTGGGTCTCTTGCGGTAGGTAGCCTTATACCTTATCCTACACTGGTTTTCTGTGCAGTGTTTTCTATCTTGTTTACTATATCAATGATGAAATGTATTTGCAAGTTTGTAAAAATATACAGCAGCACCATCATAAATTACAAAGTTATCTGTCTCCCTGACGGTACAGCACGAGCTCTGTCTATATTTTGAGTTCAAGTTCGTGATCTTGAATTCCAGAGAACCACTTCCACGACATGGGAAACATCTATACACACAAAGGAGGCATCCCAACTAATCCTACGGTTAAAAAACGATGACTTCAAGTTTGATCATCTTCGAAACACAAACTCTCCCAGTTTCCCACTCTTTCCCTTCAACCAATTCATTTTCATTAGGAAATGAAACCAGCTGTGTCGGCGCTCATTGGCGAGTACCACCATCGCTCAAAGCTCGGCCACAACCTCCCAATGCGGAGATCTTATTGGCGAGTACCACCGTCGCTCAAAGATCGGCCCCACCTCCCAATGCGCGGGTGGGGCTTCCCGTGAGCTAAGCGAGCCATAAAATGGCGGAGCTGGCGGGAAGCCAATTCCAGAAGCTCCGCCATTTGTCTCCTTCCCCCCCCCCCCGGCGTTGATGGCCCTTCACTCCGACGCCTCCTTTCTTCACACTCGGCCGCGGGCGCCTCAAACATGCGGACCGGTGATCTAAGCGACGGGGATGGGGTGGGGGGGAAACGTCCGCAAAGATGGCGACGGGCTGCCCCGTATGCAAAATACCCATCGCCCCCTCCCCTCCGCCCTCCCGGTGGCAAAGGTAAAAGGGTCGGGTTCAAGCCACTGCCTCCGCCCGCTCAGACTCCATCTTCCTTCCTCTTCACTCGCGGTTAGACCGGTTGTGCGGCAGGCTTCGCAGCGCAAAGCCGCCCACGGCAAAGAGAGCTCTTCTTTACCCACCGAGACACGCGCCGCCCGTCAGACGCTCCGCCATGCGGCACTGCTGCCCGCCGGCCTCAGCCGCGGGGCCGGAAAGAAAACCTCGACGCCTGCAAGCACAAGGCGGTCTTTTACCTCAGGATTTGGCGCCAAGCTATCTTGGCTGTGGCTTCCTCTTAACGGTTCGCTGGGCCTGGTTCGTGACGGGGGGGCCTCCGCCGCCGCCTTCCTCCAAGGAGGGGGGCAGCGGAAGGCGGAGATAGCGGCACCGAAGGGGTTAGCGTAGGAGGGGGGGTTGCAGGAGGAATGTTGGTGGGGGGAGGGGAAAAGAGGGTGCCTTTTTGGCGAAAGGTCAGAGTTCGTGACCCCTTCAGGCACTGTTCTCTCCGCTGTTGCCGCCTGGGAGCGTTCGCCTGCTTCCTCTTCACAGCATTACGCTTGTCGTGGCCCCCTCCATCTCTCTTCTCCCCCCCCCACTCCGCCTAATAAGGCGGGGCTGGGCCAGGGGAGAGGAGGGGCTACCTGAGGTGGAGATGGCTTCGGGCTCTCGTGCGGCGGTAGTTCCGTCCGCTCCTCAGTCCCGAACGGTCTGTGTTTGAGGCGGGAAAGCAGCGTGGCATTCTTGCCAGGGCTAGGAGATCTACACGTACCTGAAGCGGGCGGGGCTGAAGCTGCCTTTAAAGAAAAGTTATCGGTTCTGAGCGATGCAGTCGTGTTCGCTTTAATGGAAGCGACAGGGTATAAATGTGGAGGCGGGAGGGGAGTCCGCCTTTTGATCCCTTGCCTCTCCATTTTGATACAGATACAGACCTCGATTTATCGAGCAAACAATCGATCCCGAAATTTATGTTAAGTGAATTTTGCCCCATTTTACGACTTTTCTTGCCACAGTTGTTAAGTGAATCACTGCACTTGATAAGTTAGTAATAGGGTTATTAAGGGAATCTGATTTCCCCATTGATTTTTCTCCTCAGAAAGTCGCAAAAGGGGATGACATGACCTTGGGACACAGCAGTGGTCCATAAGTTTGCAAAAAAAAAAAAAAACTTTGAAGAAAGTTTGATAACAAACAAGAAAAAGGGGCACAGAGGGCCAGGCAGGTGAAAAAGGGGGTGGGGAAAAAAGAAGGGGAAAGCCCAAAGCTTTAAATGGTGGGGAAGGGGTCGGAAGGACAATATAAAGGGTTTATGTTGTTTAGAATAAAATTCAAAAGGGGGTTTGGGGTGGAAAACTTGTTTTGTGCAAAAAAAAAAAAAAAAAAAGTTTCAGACCATTTGCCAAGCATCTGAATTTTGATCACACGATTGTGGGGATGCTACAAAGGTCATAAGTAAAAACATAAGTCACTTTTTCCAGTGCAGTTGTAACTTTGAACAGTCACTAAATGAACTGTTGTAAGTCAAGGACTACCTGTCCTTTGCACCATGAGAAAAAGTACAAGAGCTCTTTTTTAAACTTCTACAGGGGTGGCATATTGTTATTTCCACTAAGGGTGATGATTTGCACCCCACTTGCAGTCCATTCAGTGTTCAGAGGGTGAGTCCAGTCTTGTGCCCTTGAAGTAAGAGGCTTCAATGCAGTTTTGGTGGAGGCAATTACAATATTAGCTGACATTGTGCCTCAGTGAACAAGGAGCCATTGAAATTAGCTCAGGTCCTGCTGTACTGCATCTTCACCGACTCAATTTATAACATCTTGCCTAATAAAATATCCAGGAAATACTGATCTTTTTTTATATTCAGCTACTGTTGTCAGATCAGTGTGAATTCTGTTATGCTGTAAGTAAAATTAGTCAAAACTTTAACTGCCCAGTGTTAATCCACCACCAATTGCAATGTATTCTTTTTTATTTTTACTATTATTGTTTTAATGCTTTTATTTGCTGTTAATACACCACCCACCCCTATATATTATTCTGCCTATCCTTTATTTTTGTTTCTTACTATTATTGCTTTAATGCTTTTATTTGCTAGTCTGTGACCATAATGATTGAGGTAAGATATACTTACTGGCCAATTTGAAGAACATAGATATAGATAAAATTATGACTACATTCTGTTCTGTTACAGTTCACAAGCAGCTATTTCACTCTGAGCTGTTGCACTAAACTCCTCTCAAAAGAGCATAAATAGCTTCTCTTTCAGGAGCAGTGATAACTTCTTGGCTTGGTTGTGCTTTGAGTTAATGTGATAGAATATGAATTACAAGAATAGATGGAATTTTAACTAGCGATGGAAGAATTTTAACTGGTGGTGGAATTTCAAGTAGTTGCAGGAACTTTCTGGAATTGGAACTATTGAAGCCATAGGAGGTACTGGGGTTATCTCAGCTGTCTGAGACTGTTAGTGTAGAATGCCGGTCCTGAGTTGATCAACTATTCTTACTGTTGAACTATTTAATCTCTGTATGTAATTCTAAAACATCTATAAGTCCTCAACATATGACTAGCCACTTAACTGTTCAGTGTTATGATGAACTTCCCCAGAGCTACTTATGACCGAATTTCTAAGTAATGATATCTGAGCACACACTTCCCCATAGTCACATGATTGCATTTGGGGCACTTGGCAACTGGTTCACCTTAGTAACTGTTTGTAGGGTCCCAAGGTCACATGACTGCAATTTGTGATGTTTATTGCCAGTTTTTGGCAAAAAATGCCCATTGGGGAAAATGGATTTGTTTATTGACTAAAATATTTGCTTAACAACCTCTGTTCACTTTATGAGCATTTCAAAAAAAGCAAGTCCAGTCAGATGAAATCTTGACTTAGGGATCACAATGACTTAACTGTAATTCTGGACTATATTGTGGTTGTAACTCAAGCAATAGCAATAGCAGTTAGACTTAATATACCACTTCACAGTGCTTTTACAGCCCGCTCTAAGCAGTTTTACAGAGTCAGCATATTGCCCCCAACAATCTGGGCCCCCATTTTACCCATCTCAGAAGGATGGAAGGCTGAGTCAACCTTGAGCCTGGTGAGATTTGAATTGCCAAATTGCAGGCAGCTGGCAGTCCGCAGAAGTAACCTGCAGTTGATTTAAGGACTTAAGATCTAAAAAAACATTTAAGAAAGGGAAAAATAAAGTGCAAAACCAATATGATGATTGCAAACAAAGGGGAAAAGAAATACGACAGAGAAGGGAAGCCGGTAAGGCAGAGGCTAGAAGAAGGGGGGGTAGAAAGGTTTGTTGGGAAAAGAAAGAAAGGGAAAAGGTGGAGAAAAGCTACAATGTTTTGAAATTAAATGGAAAAAAGGAATTTTTTATGGATAATGGATAAAGTATAATTTTTTTAAAAAAAAAGATTTTGCAAGGTACATAAGATGAGATGGTAGTATTGCAATGGTTTAAGAGTTGATAAGAGATTAAAATGTTAAAATGTTTAAAAATGATTGGTTTTAAAACTTAATAATAGGAGAGGTTTAGAATATTGTTTTAATTAAAGAGTTTAATAAAATTATGGTATTGATGTTATTATAAAATTTTTATTATAGTATTTCTTTTTAATATTTGGATTTATTCTCTAATTATGCACTTAATTGTGTTGGATGTATTAGTTAGATAGAATGTACCAAGCAAAATCTGATTGGGTATTAGATATTATTTTAAAGATTAATTTGATTAACTTAGGGGAGATAGAAAGGCATCATACTCTGATTAATGATTTCAGGAGAAACTGATTTTCTTTTTTTTCATAAGGGATGAGACAAAGGGATGATAAAAAATGGACAAAAGATACAAATATAATGATTTAAACTAAGATGATTAATTAAGGTAGAATTAAGAAGTGTGAAATATGTGGAGAAGTTAATATAGAAGGCTTAGAATGGTAAATAAAATAAGTAATGATATGTAAGATGAGCATGAATATAATTGAAGTCCATGAAAAGAGAGACACCTGGGTCCAAGTTACTTTCCAAAAAGATATTTTTTGTTTTGTGTGTTGTGTGTATATGTCTTTTTTGGGGGGAGAATTGGTAAAAACTTGTAGAAATATAGAATGAGAATAATGGTAACTAAGTCAGAAAGAATCAGATGAAATAATAATAATGATATTGAATAAGAGTAAAGAGAAGTAAAGAGAAATTGAATAAGAGGTTTTGGTATATTATATGGAAATGGTTTAAAACAGAATCATAATTTATCTGACTTGTTAAATTTACAATGGAAAAAGGTTTAAACATGTAATGAATAATGATAATTTGTGTGTTTTAAAAATTAATAAAACTTGTTTAAAAAAAAAAAAAAGAAGTAACCTGCAGTACTACATTCTAACCACTGCACCACCGCAACTACCAGGAAATATTTGATTAAATAAGATTGTTTTTGTCACAAGCAAGTTTAAATATATTCCTAAAATGCGGTTGCTGAATGCATAACCTCATTGTGTAGTCTATACAAAATAATAAATTATTTTCTTAAATACTGCAAACTCATATTGCTGAATTACAGTAGGTTATATGACCCAGGAATTCTCGCTTCTCACAGGGGTTTCGTGCACAATTCTATGCACTCTAGCAAATGGTCTCCATAAAATTCAACAGCACTGAGATATAATCAATTCATTGTCAATTTCATTTTTTTACCTAAATGTATGGTTATTTTTCCTGTATGTTAACTTTTACATTACATTTTTGTGCTACTGGTTCTACATCCATGGGTCTAATAAAGGTACATACTCCTTTTCTTAAACAAATTAATGACTTTGAGTGATTTCTTTAACACATACCCTTAGGTTCCATGAGTAAATACAAGATCAGGAAAATTGAATAGGAACGTAGTTTTTAGTGCAGAATGGACAAATATTTTTTCTTAACAGAAAAAAAAGTGTATCTTGTGTGTCATGAATCAATAAGTATCTCTCCCAAAATATTACATCTTGACTACATTTAGAGACAACAAGACTAATGGGGGGGGGGTTTTACATTACAATTGCTATTATATAATTTAAGATAATTAAAAATAATTTAAAATAATTTAAGTGACCTTTAAAGCAAAGGAAAACGTCAGAAAATGTTTTATAGAAGGCAACTTTTAAAGACATCTATGCAGATTGCTATGTCCAAGTTATACCCAGAAGAGAGAAAGAATTGATAGCTAATCCCAAATGACTGTTCTAAAAAAAAGCTGACATTTTTTCCCAAACTTACTTATCAGTTAGCTGGGAATTTTTTTTTTTAAAAAACCCATCTATTAGCTGTTGATGAAAAAAAATAATACAACGCAATTATTCATTTTTATAAGAGGAATCAATAAAGTTTAAAATTACCCAGGAATTTGTTAGAACTTTACACAACTAGTTACACAACTAAAAAAGTAATTTGTGATGAAGTCATAAAACGTCTTAAAGAAACATTGAAACATGATCTGACGAATTTGACAACAGAATTTGGGTACCTGCTCTTTAGATCAATGCCCCTCCCCCACCGACTCTTGAAGCAATCCAGTTGGAGGGTGGTGGTGTGTGAGTGGGTTCTGGCAGTGGTCAGTTTTTCCTGGGGATTATTCCTTCACATGTTAAGCTTTGGGTTGCCCCCTGCTCAAGAAGTCATCACTGGACTACCCTATATTACACAATTTTCTTCCAATATCTAACCTTCCCTTTTGGGGAGGGTGATTGAGAAAAATGGTTGACTGGATGAGCAGCCAGCCAGTAGAACATGCTGCTGTGTAAAGCTATGGGTTCTTTGCTGAAAATCTTCAAACACAGCTGGTTATTTGTTGAGTGGATCGGAAGGGATGCACACCTCATCACAATATGGTGTAAAGGTCTGGTATCTGAAACGGTTGCTGACTCTGACTTGAGTCTGAGTCTACATCATAGTCAGCAACCTATGTCTCTAATCAGCTTTGAATCTTGTAGCAAAAGATTCTTGAATTTTGGGATTCCCAATCGGCTGAGTCGTGTATGGAAAGAGGGGGGATATAAGAACAGAGGGAAACTTCATGTCCCAGGCTTGGAAGTTAAACTCATTTGAAAACAGCTGTAGGTTTCCTGCCTGATTAATCTTAGTTTCTTCCTGTTGACAGGCTGTGGGAGCAACCTCAGAAGCAGGAAAGGCTGTTGGTTGTCTAAACATGATTCCCCATCCCTTTTGAAAAACTTGAAATTTTTTTGGGGGGGAAAATAACTCATCCATCACTTCTACATACTGTGAATATAATTAACCTGTGAACCATTGACACAATAGATAAATACTAACAAACTTCTACGGACTTCTTGGTCTGTTATTTTATTTTTCATGTTTCTTAAAACAAAAATTAATATATTTTTACAACAATTTGAGTAGTAGTTTTTTTTCTGTAGGCTTAATACAACAGTTAATGCCAGCACCAAAATGTCATAAGAATTGTTCTGTACTGCATGTTCAGTTTTCAGTCTTGCTTACAGTGCTGTCTGAAAACTCTTGAGTACAATAGATTGCAGCTTTCATTACTGAGTGGTTTACATTTGGTATTTAAACATTGCTTCTGTCAGTGCATTTTTATTTATTTATTTATTATTGCAGTCTTCCATTTCTTTTACATATTGTAAGTACTGTTAAGTAAGTAACAAGGTCAAATTCGTAACCTGTCACCCAAGCGAGTCTTAAATTTTTATTTTCATATTTCTATACTGACATCATGAACTAAAGAAAAAAATGTTGAAATAATGAAATGGTAAAACTTCATATATTGTTGTGTTCCCTCCCCTCCCTGGGCCATTTACAGTCTTGAATTGAAACAAATGATTGAACAGTTCATTTGAAAAACAAAATGTAAACCTTTATACAAAGAGGAAAGAAATTATTCCAGTTCAAAGTTTAATTAGCAGATCCGGTCATGGTCCTGAATATAAATACTAGAGATATTTAACAAGTGTTTCTTACTGTACATCTGAAATCTTCAAAGACTAAAAAATGGAAATCTGTTTCATTGAAAGGTATTAAATCTTGTATTTTGAGAGTGGTGTTTCTAAGCTCCCTATCATCATCATGCTTCATCATGGCAAGCAGAATTGTATCAGTTTTGTAATAATATTGGTTATGCTGTTTTAACAGCACAATGCTGAAATCTCCACCCTAAACACTTTTTTGGTAGCAGAATGTTTCTGCAACAAATCATGCATCACATTAGTGTTGCTCTAGTAGTCTTTAAACCTTATTTGAATATCAAATATTTTGAGACAAGATAGTTTATCTCCCTTTGATTGATGGTATTCTGTTTCATTGCCGTGCTAAGTATTTGGTGGTTTGGAGATGGTTTGGGAGGTGTGTTGATATAAGTGGTCTTCTGTCATGGGTTCAAGCGGCTGCATTCTTTGCAAGGCTCAGATGAGTGTTTCATGCTATCTGGGCACGTGTGGTGCACATATGACCTGTTGGTTTTGTTTGTAGTCTCAGTGGGTCTCTGTATATTTTTGTGGATGCACTGCCAGCTAAGGACAGCTTTGGAAGCAACTCTGCAAATTTTCAAGAAGACACAGCTGCTTTGCTTTACAGTAATGTTTCAAGGAGGGGTGTTCTGCTTACATTTATCATACTTTGCAAGACATCTTTTTCAAATGCTTTGCACAACCCCATCATATTTAAAACCTGGCCTTTAGGCTATGCACATAATCTAAATTTTAATGACAGCAAAACTTTAAAGACCTTGATTACTTGTACTCGGGGCATAATGTGTCTACCGTCATAGAACATCATAACTTGGTTAACGAATTAACCGATTAACTCATATTCAGGTTTGTGAAATACACTGGACTGTAAACTAACTGAACTGACTTAGTTTAGCCATGAAAGAAAGCAAATCAAGTCTAACACTAATTCAGCATTCGGTACAATTGCAGCTGTTAAAACTGTAATTGATCTGGTTAAGCATGTTGTATGAATGCAATTGTGAGGTGCTATGGCTACTGCCAAATACTATCCATGAACTTTATTAGAAATAGTAGTTATAGCAACAACTACAGTATGCTTGCATTTGATCAGCTGGCTAAATACAATGGAAACTGAATTATCATTTTTGAGCTGATAATAGCATTAATAATATTGGTTGCTCCAATCGAATGACATCCTATATAACTGTTGAAGATAAGATTTAGGCAAGGCTTTCCAGAGCTTTTCTAGTTGACTAAATATAGTTAAATGCTCCTCCTTTCTGAAGTTGATGACTGTTTTGGGTTTAGAATTATATTTTAGGAATAAGATTTATAAATAAGATCTGCTCCTCTCGGCTATTAAAATAATATAATTTAGATAAATCAATTTTAAACAAACTGTAAAGGCTTATAATAAATTAATATTTTAATATCCTTTGGAGTAGAAACTGGTACAGTCTTCATAAGAACTGGATTGGAATTTGAAGTGGATTAAGAGTCCTAATAAACAAAACTAAGGTGTTACCACTGTTTATGAAAAAATGCTATACAATTACCATAGATGGTCTAATGCCAGCTTGGAATAGATTTTCACATACTTTCTATGGTAGAGATTATGTATATCCCTTCATCCTTGCATTCTTAACTGCACGCCAGTGTAAACCTCTTTCAAGAAAGAAGAAAGAATCTCCTTTTTATTTTTAAAAATAAAAAAAAAGAAGAAGAAAGGCAACAAAATTTTAATGTAAAAAAACCCTCAGTTTTATGACTGGCACAAATCAAATTGTTATCTTAAAGAAAATAAAACAGAGTTATGAGAAAACAACTCTTTTAGAAGAAATGCATATGTTTAACTTCTTGAAAACATGATGCAACTGTTAGATGAGAGCACAGTTTAGTGATAAACCTGCAAAGATAAAAAGGGTCCATAAATATTCCCTTTGTTTTGTTTCCATCAGCAAGGAGATAGGTTTAAGAATGGAAAATTATAGGCTTCTACATATTCTTTTTCAGATGTTTAGCCAGATTTGGATTATATATATTGTTCTTTTCAATATATGGGTAATCTTGCATTAAATCAGAATCCACTTGGATGATGCTATAATATAGATGCTTCCTCCATGGCTTCAATCCATCTGAAAAAAAAAAAAGAATCAAAATTTTATTTTTAAATAAGCCAGTATGAAAATATCTTGTCGTTATTTTAACAAATGTTGATTTTGAGAATTGTTGAACTCTATTTTTCACCTAATGCATTATAATGGGAAAGCCAGCTATTTTCCTTGTTCGTTAACTAGACTTATAAAAAATAATAATAAAAAGAGATCTGCAGCAAGTATATGGAGAGATGCAAATATAAGTTTAATGCTACACTTCTGAAAACACGTTTATCATGTAAGGAATTGCATTGACCTCTCCCCCATTTATACATGCATTCAGGATTCTTGTTTGCATGTCCAATGTATTCATTTAGTTGTTATAAATTATACTATAAATGTGAAAAAAATGAGAGTATTGAGTATTTTCCAAGAAAAAAATGGCTTATTTACACAATTCCTGTGCCCATTCCTATATGAACACAAGCAAATATTCCTGTCTGTAGCTTTCCTGCCAAACAATGGCTATCTCAAATTCCATATGTGGGAAAGACCTATTGAATTCGTTTCCTAATTAAGATCCATTGGATTGAGTTGTATGCACTGAAGGTACTGAAATCCAAGGGTGCATGAGTTAATATGTACCACTTTATTGTACAGTGTTCATACATCTTTTCAAGCAGAGCATTATGTCAGTCCTAAAGCTGACCTGGCCGAGGCCATTTTGAGGCTTCAGTGTTGCCACACTGGAGCTGAGGGATAGGGTGGGAGGAATAAAGATAGTTGAGGTTTTGTAGCCAAAACAAAATACTTTCTCCTGGGAACCAAGAACATTTCCACAGGTGGTTGGAGATAGGAGGAGTGAAGTTACCAGGCAACCAGACGGCACCTTGATTAGACCACATGACTGAATGTTTGGGAAAGGGGGAAAAACTTTAAATTTGGTGAAAACCGCTGGAGCATTCAGAATCGATTTTCCTCAGCCTGTGCCAATATGATATGTCAAATAAAATTATTCTTTGAGGAACCTACTTGCCTCTGAGTTCTGTTTGCTATGAAGTATTACTTGGAACCCTGACACATTATTGGGAATATTTCTAAGGTTGCAAAATGTATTGACCACAAATAAAAGAAATGTATTTATAAACACAAAGCTATCTTTTTGGTTAACTGAAACCATCCCCAGCATTTTGCCACAGCCAAGTTGTTAATGTTTATTGACTCTTCGTTGCCCAAAGTTTACACAAAAGCAGTAATTTCTGTTTAGCAGCATTAAAAAAGCTTGTAAGAGAAGTGAGAAGCACTGCAGGCAATTTTTTTCACTGGTTAGTATGTTATTCCAGGCAGATCAACACCTAGTACCTCTGTGCTGAATTATTATCCTCTGCTCGGAAGCTATAAAACAGAGTTTGCTTGTGGTAAAGATGGAAAACTGCATCCATATTTCGATCTTCCTTTTCTGGGACAATTGTGAAACCCAGCAAAGGCATACTCTCAGTGGCGACTTTGTCCTGAAATCAGTGCAAAAGGGGAAATGGGCTTTAGAGGAAGAGAAATGGGCTTTACACACAGAGAGGAATGCTCTCGGAAAATAGAGAAACTCTCCTTTGTTTTTCTGGATTTGTATGATTGCTAGTAAAATGTAAATAAAATGATCTTTGAAATAATACATACAGGGATTTTCCATCCAATAATGCTAGACAAATCAGTGGCATGCTTTAGTTTTTTCCAGATTTGGAAAATATAATGGCTGAGCTTGACTTCTAGAAACTGCATCAGCACATACATTTTGGTTTCTTGGGAATGGTACACATGTGATTTACCATTGCTTTTGCTCAGAATTTTGTTCTGAATTCTCAGTCTCAATTTCACAAACATTGGGTGGGGGGGTATGTTTGGTGGTCTTGCACCAAAGAACTAAACTGATCCAATTCTGCTTAGCTTTTTGCAAGATCAACCAAGGTTGGTACTGCTATAATCTGCTGCAACAAGTAAAGACTCCTTGAGTTAAAGCTGACTACATATGATGGACACATTCATGTAGTTTTCTTGGCATCTATTGTGATGACCCAGGGGGGTGGGATACAAAACAAACACAGTCACAGAAAACAGGTGAAGCTTGTTTTATTCCTTCAGTTTGCTTCCAAGCTCTGAATATCTTTGACGGAAGACAAAACAACTCCCGCACAGTTACACGAAGAAGGAAAAAAGCAACACAAACCAGGCAAGATAAGGGCTGGAGGATGTCCACAGATAACACACACTGGGAAGGATGCCAAACTCGGAGAGGAACTATAAACTAGAGATATTTACACGATTTGTTTCCAGCGTTTGCCAGTACGCAGGTCCAAACTCTTATTCAGTTGTCACACTTGCAGCCCATGAAGAGGATCAAGGCCCTCTCCTCCCGAGGAGATCACATCTCTCCCTTATCCTCTCCTCCCTGCATGCCCTAGGATGGATAGGGGATGGGCCTGGGTCCTCCTTTGACTGCTCAGCTGGCTCTGCCCTTCCCCAGCCTCCTCCACAACCTCCGGAGCCACACTTCCACTCCCTGTTGGCTGTTCCTCCTCTCCCTCAGAGTCAGTCTCCACCAGGGGCATGACACTTATACAGAAACGATCTCTTCCAATATATTTTCATGACTTCCCTGCTTTGCCTACATTCTAAGATTTTCAATCACTAAGCAGCTGTGACTAGTTTGGCTTTTTCAAAACTAACCAACCTGGCTGGTATTAAAAGTATATATGTCAATCTTGTATATGTTATAAGTTCTGAGTAGTTTGGAAATACTTCCCCTCCCCACACACCAAAACTTACTTCATTTGCTGTGTATGTGTAGAGCACCTTTCCTTTGATAACAAACCACAACTTTTTCCAGTGCCTTTTCCCTCTCTTGCATCTACTGAGATACCCATTGATAGAGGAACCTTCTCCTGAAGCCGCCACCTATATGAATAAATGAAGAAGAATCAAAACTCTTGTAACAACACATACTTGGGAATTGAAGTGATCTAAATTAACAGGAGTCCTCCCCACTGTAATACACTGCATAATAAAGATTTATATGTTTCCTAAACAAGCATTCATACTGGTTGCAATGATGTAGAACAAACACCTTTTTATTTCTTGGAGCTATGTAGATGTGTAGGTTACTAGGCGTTTTATTAAAAAGACAAAACAACAACAGTTTTATAGTATTTATTCTCTTACTATGCTTTTATGTTTATTTAAATTGGGACTTTTATTTCCACAAAACAACACCTAAGGGAATATGCAAGCCAGTTTGGTGGTAATGGTTAAAAGGCATCAGGTTAGAAACTGGGATACCGTGAATTCTAGTTCTGTCTTAAGGCACAAAGCCAACTGGATGATTTGAGACTAGTTACTCTCAATCCTGGGAAGAAGGTAGTGGCAAGTCAATTCTGAAAATTGTTGCCAAGAAAACTGGTCCAAACCATCCAGTTGGTTTCTGTGCCTAAAAGCAGGACTGAATCTTGGGGTTCCTCATGTCCAGTAGCATAGACCTAATTAGCTCTTCAATACTATGAAATTTGACTGGGTCTATAATAATAAATGGATATTTCTATGAAAAACATTGGTATATCATTGTGAAAAGGGGCACTTGTATTTACAGATATTTTGACACTTGGGGCTTCTGAATGGAAAAAAAAACATAATTAGTATCAGCATATACTATAATTTTGATCTGTATTTTAAAAACCATCTTTGATTTAAAAAAAACCAGCATTTTGAGTAATCCATTGCATTTGAAACTTTGAGACTGATATTTATTTGACTAACGACATAGCACCCCCTTGTGGTGTCAGAGAAGAATTTATACAGGTCACAGTTAACACTGATAGGAAAGGAAGTCATTAAGTAAAGGACTAAATAAATTATCGCAGGTACTGTAGTGATAAGAGTTTGACTTTCAATTTGACTTTTAACATTACATAAAGAAAGCTCTTATTACTATTTTAAGTGATATTTTCAAGGGGAAAAATGATTTGGGGTGATCTGTTTTATAACAGTTCTCTCTTTTCTTGAGAAGAGAAAGAGATACAGAACAGAAAACCAGAGCTGGAAGGGGATCTTCTAGCCCAACGCCCTGCTCAAGCAGGAGACTCGAGTCTATACCATTTCAGAGAAGTGGCTGTCCAGTATCTTTTCAAAAGCCTCCAGTGATGGAGCACTAACAACTTCTGAAGAAAGCAATTCCACTGGTTCTGTCAGGAAATTATTCCTTAGTTCTAGGGCCGTGATGGCAAACCTGTGGCACACAGAGCCATTTGTGCCAGCACACAAGCTGCAGGCAAACTTACCTCACTGTGCATGCGCGTGCCTCACAGCTGATTTTCAGCCGGTTTGAGGCCTTTTTTGGCCTCCCAAAGGCTTGAAGAAGGCTTCTGCAGGCTTTGCAGGCCGAAAACTAGCCCCGTTTTGTCACTTTTTTCCAAAAATACCAGATGTAATGAAATGGGGCTAGTTTGCAGCCTGCAAAGCCTGCAGAAGCCTGCAGAAGCCTTCCTCAAGCCTTTGGGAGGCCGAAAAAGGCCTCAAACCAGCCAAAAATCAGCTGCGAGGCTCAGTGCAGGTAAGGGGGCATGGGGGGGGGCACGCATTGCCTTCTGGGTGCTGGCACGCGAGTGCGAGCGTGCAAGTGCTCGCACAATTTTTGGCATAGGAGCCCAAAAAGGTTAGCCACCACTGTTCTAGGGTGCTTCTCTCCTTGCTTAGTTTCCATGCATTGTTTCTTGTTTTGCCTTCTCATGATTTGGAGAATAGGTTGACCCCCTCTTCTTTGTGGCAGCCCTTCAGATATTGGAGCACTGCTATCAGTATTCCCCTGGTCCTTCTTTTCTCTAGACTAGACATACCCAATTCCAAAATTTCAGATCCAAAATTCTTTCTTTACAGAAGAATTCCCCACACACCTTCCCCCCACCAAAAGAGACAATAGTGCACCAAGCTTCCAGATACGCATCATAATTACTACGAATGACCATATAGCAAATGCATTCAGTCTGCAATTTCATTGCATTTTTTGCAGGCATTGTTATATTACCTCCAAAAGAGCTGAAGGAATTTTCTTTTGTCTTTTGAAGGAAGAGTAGTGGATATTGTGGAACACAGAAGAGAAGGCACTGCCTGAAAACCTGGATGAACTTGTAGGGAAGCTGATGCTTATCGGCCGCTCTGCAATAGTAGGAACAGAAAGGTTTATTTGATATATTAGGCATTATATCCAACTGTAAGCACCTTATTGTGGGCAATGTGACATCTCAACACTATTTTATATCTTTAATTTTTATCCTTGAAAAACCATTGATTCTGATCAAGTTAAAACCAAGAAAAGAAATTTCCCTTTAATCAAAGCTATTTTTATACAGTTTGCTTCCAAGATAAACTCTGAATGGTGTAGATTTCATTAGCTACACATTTAACAACAGAACTGGATTATATAGAAGTGGAAGTTGGGCTATGTCCAATTGTGTCCCACCATTGTAGAATAAAAGGTACTTCTTCCCTTCTGACCAGCTCACAGATATGATTGAGCTTTACAAGGTTCCTGTTGAAAATGTTGGATCCTAACAAGAATATTAGTTTTTGTTTGAAGGGAGGGGAACTGAACAGAAACAGAATAACAGAATTGGAAGGGACCTTGAAAGTTTTCTAGCCCACCCCCCCCGCTCAAGGTGGAGGCCCTATACCAGGGGTGTCAAACTCGATTTTATTGAGGGCCACATCAGGGTTGTGTTTGACCTTGGGGGCTGGGGTGTGCGTGGCCAGGGTGTGTGTGGCCAGCTTGATGTCACTCATGTCAGGGGCGCCTGTGGTGGCCTGAATGCTCTGACAGCAAAAATGGGCTCCTGAGCTCCGTTTTTCCTGTGATAGCCTCGTGCAGCCTTCTGCCAGTGAAAATGGAGCTCGCGTGCATCCCGGGCCCCATTTTCAGCTGCAATGGTCTCCTGCAGCCCTCTTCCAGCAAAAACTGAGCTCCATTTTCACTGGTAGAGGACTGCAGGAGACTGTCGTGGCCAAAAATGGGGCCTGAGAGCTCCATTTTTGCTGGCAGAGGCACTGCGGCTGGCCCTTTGCTGTTACCAGGGCAGTCCTGTGGGCCATATCTAAGCATCTCGCAGGCTGGATCCAGCTCCTGGGCCTTGTGTTTGACATCCCTGCTCTATACCAATTGAGACAAATGGCTGTCCAATCTCTTTTTAAAAACCTCCATGTGTTGGAGCACCCACAACTTGCAAAAGTTATCTTTGCCTCTGCGTGCTAACAGAGACCCCAATGTTTCCAATGGGCAAAAAGGATTCACCTCTGCTTTTCAGTTCTGTGTAGCAGCCATCACAAACTTTTGCTAGTCGGTCTTTGAGGTACTTCAGAGGATACTTGTTTCTTGAACAATTTCGGCATATAATCTACATGAACACAAGATATGATACACACTGTCTAGGTTAAGTCAGAAAAAGT
The DNA here is from genome assembly GCF_049901735.1 of Notechis scutatus. Classification (NCBI taxonomy): domain Eukaryota; kingdom Metazoa; phylum Chordata; class Lepidosauria; order Squamata; family Elapidae; genus Notechis; species Notechis scutatus. The sequence continues at coordinate 46,450,996 of NC_142010.1, forward strand.
ATGAATCAAAGTTGGAAGTGACTTGAAGATCATTCAGTTCTAATGCCATGCAACCACATTATTTATTTATTTATTTATTTGATTTGTCAATCGCTTGCAAAATAATAGGCATAAGTATAAACATGAGTAAGAATACAGAAAATAGGTACGATTAAATGGGGACAATAGGACAGGGATGGGAGGCATGATGGTGCACTTATGCACGAACACACACACACATGGACAAATACATATACACAAATGTTAATGGCTATGGTGGCGCAGTGGTTAGAATGAAGTACTGCAAGTTATTTCTGCTGACTGTTGGCTGCCAGGAGTTTGGCAGTTCGATTCTGACCGGCTCAAGATTAACTCAGCCTTTCATCCTTCCAAGGTCAGAAAAATGAGGACCCCGATTGTTGGGGGCAATACGCTGACTCTGTAAAATGCTTAGAGAGGGTTGTAAAGCACTGTGAAGCAGTATATACTGCTTACTATTGCTATTAATTATTCTATGAAATTTGCCCTTCAGCTAAGATCACCTTCCTCAGTAAGAGGATAGGATGACCCAATTTACCTTAATATTTAATTCATTTTAATATATCTTTAACATTATACATTTTGTCACATTTATTGCTCTTTATAATGAACCTGCTTTATATTAATCTTCTAAAATGGATGATTGTATAATAGCACCAGTGTTAAAGCAATGACCAGTCATTACAGGCCTCTTTTAAGTGTTGAAGAATTATTGATATCTGAACATGACATACATTGCACATAAAAATGAAGTAAGGAGCTGTAATTCCAGACAAGAAATAACAGTTGCATCTGTCACAAAATAGACAGGTGGACAAAATTATAATTATTTTATTTTATGAAGTGACTAAGACAGGATCAAATTTTGTATGCCATTCTTGAAGTAATCACACTATATATATAATTTATTATTTAAATTGGTAAAGCTGCCCAACTCAACACTGACTGGGTGATGTTCAAATTAAAAGTGGACATAATACCTAAAAACAAAATAAAAATTAATTATAATATATCCTAATTGAAGGAGGTACTGAGTGCCAAACTGACATCCTATCAGTCAAATTAAATCAATTTATTACAGCCCCAAACCCAATAAGATACTTAATAGTAAAATTGCTAAATACTTATCTCTCTATAAAAAAGAAAAACAGTAAGTATAATAGGACCTAAAATAATTAAGAAGATGTAAAATAAAACAGAATAAAATGGTGCTATAAGAAGTTCTAAACAATGGTGTGGCCTATTGTACAAATGGTAGCACAAACCTGGGTAGCTCAGGAAGATATTTTTGAGACCTTTACCAAAATAAATAACATTAAGTAGAAATACCACTCCCTACTGGAAATTTTTTCAATATTTGATAAACAAAGATTTGTCTAGAGCAGGGGTGTCAAACGCAATTTCATTGAGGGCCGTATCAGGATTGTGTTTGACCTTGGTGGAGGGGGGAGGAGGCGGAGTGAGTGTGGACAAGGTGGGCATGGACAGCTTGGTGTCACTCGTGTTGGGAGGCTCCTGTAGTGGCCCAAGTGGTCTGCCAGAGAAAATAGGCTCCTGAGCTCTGTTTTCGGCTGCGACGGCCTCTTGCAACCCTCTGCCAGAGAAAACAAAGCTCAGGAGGGCTGCCTGCACACTCCCAAGATCCATTTTCAGCTGCGATGGCCTCCTGCAATCCTCTGCCAGTGAAAATAGAGCTCAGGAGGGCTGCATTCCAGGGTGGTCCCGTGGGCCAGATCCAGCCCCCAGGCCTTGAGTTTGACACCCCTAGTCTAGAGTATAGCGCAGTAGGATATGGCTTAGTGTTTCTAGTGAGTCATCATCACAAAGGTAATGCATCCAGCCTGACTAAAGTGAAGGCCTTATGAAATTTCCGAATTGTAAAGGATGGTGAATAGGTTAGAGTGAATCCTTTTAGCAGAATACAGTAAATATCTGAGTGTAATACCTTGCTTAAATATGTTTGGAGATTTATACCACAAATTTATTAACTGAGGTCAGTTCTTAATACCTAATGAGCACAAACTTTCCAGAGAAGCTCATTCAATGAATTTTATCTAAGGCGTTTTAAAACCATGACTATTTAAACTCATATCTAATTACCAACTGGCCAGACTGGATTTTTACAGAGTTGCTGCTTTCAGAAGACAAACCTTTTATTACAGTCTATTTTAAAAATGAGGTTCCCTTCCTGGTAATGAATTGATGGGAAATTGTATGTACTATAATAAAGAGATGTTGACCAAATGTTTCTTTGTTGCCAAGGATCACAGGGCATCCAGTTCTCTGAGATATTTACCTTCCCGCATGCATGGCAATGATGACGCCTCAGTGTGAGTTTAAAGTCACAACCACAGCTCATACACATCATGACGTGAGATACAGGTACCAAAGTTGGTGGCCTCTCACCCAAAGACATTCCCAGTCTTTCCCTAAGCTGAAAATAAAATACAATGGCTTATAATGATGTAGAAGACATGCCTCATCTGAATCACTTCAATAAATATTTGTAAGGATTTACTGCTGGCTTCCATGTTCAACTGAAATGTCACAATCAGGAAGATACTTTCTGTAGAACACAATAAGATGTTCCTTTAAGACAGGCAAGTTCAAGGCTGTGGCCTACAGCCCTATAAATAGCCCTTCCACTCTCCAGAGCATTCCCAGAATCCACTGAATGCCTTTGAGTGGCAGGGATAAATATTTGTGCGTACTTATAAGAACTTTTGGGGAAAGAGTTAAAGTGTGAAATAGTTGCCTGAAGTTGTCCCCCCCACCACCACCTTCCCAAAAACAAACCAAATGTTTTTGGTTTCCCACACTCCTATATCATGTCTCTGACCACATCTTTTGTGGCCCTGGGAAGAAAACATTAAAAATGGAACCCTTTTCTTTAAATGAATATCTGCACAGAAATAATGAAAGCATTATTTTGGCCAGACATAGACAGTGCCATCTGCAATTGCTATTTTGCTGATATTTTCCATTCACTTTTATAGACAAGCTAATGATTTTAGAATAAATTAAGGTGTGATTCTTAGAGCCTTAAGGGCATATATGTACACTCCTATTTTGGAAATGTTTCTGCCAGTGCTATTAAAAGAGTAGGTATCTTAGATTAATAAACAGATTTTGTCCAATGGTTCCTCCCTCTAAAAACATGAAGTGAGAAGCAACCCGATATATGAATACGTTTTTAGAATATGGTGATATGGATGAATCTTCTTTCTTCTAGCATATTCATATTTCTGGCTTGTTCTGCAAAATATCTTATAATTTTCTAAATAATTCATTTTCAGTTCAGAACACAAAGCCCCAGTATCTTCCTTTCTCTCAAGAATTTAACTTGATGAGTTTTTTTTTTTAAATGAAGCCTTTTATATAGCATAATCCCAATTAAAAATAGATTTCCTCACAGAAATTAGTCAGAAGATGATAATAAATAATAACAACAAAAATAAAACTTACAACAAATTAATTAAAATAGTAACATTCCAGCAGTAAGTCTGTAGAGATTCTCAGTCATCCAGGTCATGGTTATCCCAAAGGTGTTTTTTCAGGAGGCAACTGGACTTTCTTGTTTTTTCTTTTGAAGACATTTCACGTCTCATTCAAGAAGCTTCTTCAGCTCTGACAGGACAGTGGGGAATGGAAGGATTTATACTCCTTGCAGGCAGCTGGTTATTTGCATCCTTTTAGAGGGTCATTGAAGCACCTGAAGGTTTATCTGTTTCCTCAGGATCACCTGAGTAGTGCTCCTGGTTCCTCTAGTCTGCATTTTTGTCTGCAAGGAGTATAAATCCTTCCATTCCCCACTATCCTGTCAGAGCTGAAGAAGTTCTTGGATGAGAATCAAAACTTCTTCAAAAGAAAAAACAAGAAAATCCAGTTGCCTCAAGAAAAAGCACCTTTGGGATTCTAGCAGTAATCTCAGTCAGCTGAATAATGAAAACTTATATAGTATTGCAGTAGCTTTTGGCCTTCAGCCTTGCTAAAAAAAATGAAAATAATCTAAATGTCTGACCATGCAAGACTTCTTTTCCTAAATCTACTCATATGCTCTCTTACTTCAACACTGTTGTGGAAGCCGCCTCCGCTGTGAGCCCCATGGCCTTCTGGGATGCTTCTGCTGATGCAGCTGTACCACTCATCCCTTTCAGAGCATGAGCTGCCGAGAGAAAGGAAGGAATCAGCTTGATCCAAGTTACAACCTGCTATTATTTAATGGCTGCATTTCTTTATAGGCGTGCCAGCCTTGTCTCCCTTTCTAAAGCAACAGAGAACTCTGAAATATTTATTTCCCAAAAGTTGACAAATAGAGAATGAGCGCTGCCCTCACATTCATCACACTTTGTTAATATGCTTTTCAATAATACAAAAAGATAACAAAAGTGGAGAATAGGGACACATATTTTTGCAAACTGGTCATTAGAGGTCACTGTTTACTATGCGAAGCAGCAGAAGCCTCAGCTAATGTTGTGTTCTGATTTTATCTTTGTTTGTTGAAATGTCAACTCAGTTTAACTCTGTTCTCTAATGGGCACCATATGAATACTTGTTATCACCCTTGCCATATCCATGTCAATTGTCAAGAGACTCAGCGGTAGATTGTGTTAAGTTTAATTCATTTAAAAAGTAGGGTGGGAATAAATTCAGATTCCTTTGAAGATTCAGGAAATTCTGTAGATTCCTTTAAGCATGCAGAAGGCCTTGTGTCATATCTCAATCCAAGTTTCCTCCCTTAAGGAACTGAATCCCAATGACTTTGGGCATTGCTTGTCAGGGACTGTAAAAGTGACTTACGACCATTTTTCGAATGGGGCAACACTCACTTAACAAATGTCTCACTTAGCAATAGAAATGTTGGGTTTAATTGTGGTCGTAAGTCAAGGACTACCTGCATAGATTCAGCTCAGGCTGTTTTATTTTCCTGCTTCCGTAATTGATATTACTGTCCAGATTATTTAAGTAAAATAAAGCAAGTGGTTAGATATTAAAAGCATAGGCATCAAACCTTTCTTTAGGTGGAGGAGGCAGAGATCTGATTCAGTAACATAGCAAGATTTTCTTTTTTATCAACCGCATGCTCTTTCTGATTTTGATAATGGTTAATTCGTTAAGATGGTTTCTTTTAAACAGGGACCCCATTAAGTTGTCAGTGAAGTTTTTAATCTTCCTTCTGTCATTTAAGCGCTATAAAAATGCATTTAAACCCACTGGGTAGAATTGGCTAATTATTTCGTTTCATTAGCCCTCCAATCACCTCAGAGACACGATTTTACAAGTGAACTTATAAGTAGAGAAGCAGACAAAGCATGACAAGAAAAAAAAGTTATAAAAGATGAAGAAGCAGGCCATATGTCTATTAGAAATATATTTTCTACTCTTCCTTTTATGTCTAAGTACTTCTGAAGTGCTTTTGGCACCCGAGGAGCATAGAAATTGCTGTATCTTTTGACTCTTCAGTTAAAATGGATGCTTATTTTATGGTCAAACACTGAGTGTTATCCAATAGAATACCATGTACATTATTGGAGTTTAAATATAGCAAGACATTAATGAGATCTCAGGGAACAGATGTGTTGATCCACAAATTCAATAAAAACAAATGACTGAATACTGGTACAACATAGCCTACCTTGCAGATAGGGTTAGGCAATTTTCAGCGTATTCAATCTTCAGAACGTTCTGAGCCTTTTTTGTTGCTGGACGGCTGACCTAAAAAGAAACTGCATTTGTCTGATGGAGGCACCTTCATTTATCTTCCAAATATGCAAATATTTGGGAGATATTCATCTTTCTTTTTCATGTACCAAAAGCAACATGTTGTTCTTTGCAAATGCTTCTTAGAACATCTACCTAGAGCTGAGCTTCTCTTTATGATACAAAAGTGATAGATATCTTAAGGAAGTGAAAGCTTCTTTCATGCCCTTTGAGTACAAAGACAACAACCTGGTAAAGGTTTTAATACATGGCCATGAAAGATGTGGGGGGGAAAATTGACTCAATACTTCTCAAAATAAAACAGACTATGAAGGCATAGTCTCCAAAGATAACTTATGTACTGTGTTTCTCATATAATAAGGCCAGGTCTTATTTTTTTTTTGAGCCCCGAAAAAATGGCTAGGACGTCTTTTCGGAGGTGAATTAATTTCTCCCCCCCCCCATGCACCCTCGCCTAGGGTGCCCCGCGGGCAGCTACGCCTCACCACCAGCCACTCCTAACAGCCAATCATGGCGGAGTGTAGAGGACTCCCTACCCCCACCAAGCGCCTTTGCTGCAGACCCGGGTCAGCGGGCGGGCAGTGGGGATGTCTGCCGGTAGCGTTTCAGCTGCTTCTCAGGCCTCTGTAGCTTCCACAGTTCCTGCTGGTGTTGGCGCCTCTCTCACCAGCGCTGTCTCCAACAACAGCATCTGAGTCTCTCCCGCTTTATCCCCATCCCCGGAACAACAGGAAAAAAAAAGATGTTGAGGTACCTGGGAGCGCCGCGCACTGCGTTTTGGTTTAATCCCGAGCAGTTGGGTGGGCGTGAGAAGAGCCGAGCAAGCATCTCTGCTGCTGCTACCCTTGGTGCTCCAGCCTTGGGCTCTGCAAGTTTCCAAAAGTCCCGGTGCACAGCCCGTTCCTGCATTACAAGCGCGCCCAGGCCGAGCTGCAGCTGTCCCTCTCTCGCCAGCACCATCTCCAACAACAGCGGCAGCAGTGGCGGGAACCATGGAAGCATTTCAGCCGCTTCTTGGGTGGGGGAGCCGCCTCCGTAACTTCCATGGTTCCCGCCGCTGCTGCCGCTGCTGTTGGAGATGGCGCTGGTGAGAGAGGGACAACTGCAGCTCGGCCTGGGCGTGCTTGGAATGCAGGAACGGGCTGCACACCGGGACTTTTGGAAACTTGCAGAGCCCGAGGCTGGAGCACCAAGGGTAGCAGCAGCAGAGATGCTCGCTCGGCTCTTCTCACGCCCACCCAGCCACTCAGGATTAAACCAAAAAGCAGCGTGCGGCGCTCCCAGGTACTTCAAAATGTTTTTTCCCCGGTTGTTACAGGGATGGGGGAAAAGCGGGAGCGACTCAGACGCTGTTGTTGGAGACAGCACTGGCGAGAGAGGCGCCAGCACCGGTGGGAACTGTGGAAGCTACGGAGGCCTGAGAAGCGGCTGAAATGCTGCCGGCGGACATCCACGCCAATGCCGCCCACCTGCTGACCCAGGTCTGCAGCAAAGGTGCTTGGTGGGGGTAGGGAGCCCTCCGCGCTCTGCCATGATCGGCTGTTAGGAGTGGCTGATGGCGAGGCATAGCTGCCCGCGGGGCACTCCTAATGGCAAGTTCCTCCCTGCCTTCCCCCCCAATTTTGCATGTTTTAAAATAGGCCTAAATTTGGGAGGAGGGGCTTAATTTCATTTTATGCCTAGAAAACATGGTGGGTCTTCCTATTGGGGGGGGGGGCGTATTGTTGGAGAAACACGGTAAATTTGTCCTGCTTGAATGACTATTTATGCTTGAATCACCTGTCTCATTTATTGGAATAAAATTTTATGAACCTTGATCTCACTTCTTTTTTTTTCATAAACTCAGAGATGGGGGGGAGGAGGATCTTGTGCATCTAATCCAAACCCCAGCTCAATTCAGGCAGGCCAAGTATATTAGAACATATCCAAACTTCTGTTTAAAGCATCTGTTTGAAGAGTTCTCTCAGCTAAAGAACCCCCAATCATTTAGATAAATTATTCCATAACTGAAGTGCTTTTACTATTAAGAAGTTTATCCTAATATTCAATAAAATTCACCTTCCTGAAAGTTTAATCCACCAGATTGTGACAGTGTTCTCATTAAATCTTTCCTTCTTATTAAATACAATAAATTTATTCAGCATTTTCTGACACAATTTACTTTTTATATTATATTTTTATTTTAATCTTTCTGTTTGTATACTGATCATTGCTTTTTTGTGAACTTCAAGTGTTTAATATACACTAAAAGCATCCTATTACAATCATATCTCATTATCGAATAATGTTTAGCTTGTGTATCTAATTGCAATCTAGAGACCCATTTTATGGGATATTTTCCAAGTTAGTAATCTTTCATGCTGTGCTGGTGGGTCTGATATTTTTTGCCTATATTTTTGTATTTTTATTCTGTTCAGTCTTGTTGCTTCACCTTGATTTAATTTTATATACTATAAAAGTATTTCTAAATTCCATCCCTATTTTCTGAAGTATTAGTAACTGTTTTCAGGATTCAAAATTCACACCAGAAACATCATTGAAAATTATTGGGCCAGATTCTTATGTAGCCTCAACTGAAATTACACTTCAATTTGATGAGCATTGAGTCCCTTTTCCAAAGAGGTGTGATTGCATCTGTTATCAACACCTAGCCAACTCTTCAGTTAATGCTTTGCTGAAACCAAAATAAGTCACTAAGCCAGAGGTGAAAAACCCTGTACCACACTGAGCCACTGACAGTCAGGCAGCATATCAATTTTAATAATACTACAGTAGTAGTGGTAGTAGTAGTAGTAGCAGCAGCAGTAACAATAACAACAAATGTATGAGTGCTGTGCTACAAACCACACTCAAAAATACATAGGAAAATCACATTTAAATTGAATTACATTTAAACTGAATTTATATCAAATTATTTAAAGATGATAATTATTATCCTTTTTGATCACATTCAAGATTGAAGTTTGATGATAAAAAAAAGTTGCAAAAGACTAGGTGCTTCTGCAATCAATCCAGACCATATTTTGTTGTTCAGTCATTAAGTTGTGCCCAACTCTTCACAACCACGTGAAACCACAGCACTGCAGGCTCAGCTGTCCTTTGTTGTCTCCCAGAGTTTGTCCAAATTCATGTTCCTTGAGTCGATGACACTATCTAATCATCTCAACCTCTGCCATCCCCTTCTCCTTTCCCCCCAGATTATATGAATTTGCCTCAATTTATATTGGGTTCTATTAATCAGCAAACATTACCAGAATGATTACAAAACAATAAAATTAAAAATTTTCACAGTGTTTTCCAGGATAACACAGTGAGGCTGGTCACTACTTTACTGTTTTCTGGATATGCTTTATTTTTTCTTAAAGCAGGAAATAATTGATAATTGAAGAGTCAGACCCGTTAAGCATGATTGTGAAAAAGCAATACTTTTTTTGATACGAAAAATAAATTACACTGAAATGATGTGCATTGCTTGTTTGCATTTTCTATTTCTGTGCATGCCTGCTGCTTCTCCTCTGGTCAATTTTTAAAAAAATGTAAAAAAGATAGTGAATCACATGGAGATAAATAGTAAAGTAGAGGATGAATCATCACAAAGTTCCAGAAAATTCTCATCTAAATATTATTTTTTGTATTCTGCATTTTGTTTCTCTGCAAATTCAACATAACTTCTTCACTACACAGTGATTCACTATGAAGTTTCTTTCTCCTATAGCATTAGCAAATCCTGGTAGTTATGGAGAAAGGAATTAAGGAATCCCGATTGGACAGTATATATGTTCCATTTTATTTTAGTTTTATTCAAAACAAAGAAGTTTTAGATGAACAAAATATAAGAGTACATTAAAAAAGGGTGAACATTACTTTCAGGGGGTTCTTGGTGCTCTTTGAGCTTGCTTGTTTTCTTGCAGATGTTTCATTGCCTAAACTAGGTAACATCATCAGTGGTAGTGGACTAGCAATGATAAAGTTACCTAGTTTGGGTAAGTGAAACATCTGCAAGAAAACAAGCAAGCTCAGGGAGCACCAAGGACTCCCTCATTTCAAACCCGAGCTACCCGTATTCTCCTTTATTGATATATTACCTTCATGCCAGACACAGCCAATGTGTTTTTAAGGCGATATTTGCCATCCTTCTGGGGATATGTATACAGCAGGACATCATTCATCTGTATGAAGAAAAAATAAAATCAATTATATGTAAGCTTGAAACAAGTCCAGGCTGATGCTGGCTTTGGTGAAACTCTAGTCTAGGACTGTTTTTTCAGAGATGGCAACATGGCAGTAATGGCAAAGATCAAACCAATACACGTCTATTTAATAAAATGGACTGAGTCAAAGAGTTGTAGTGACTAACAAATTTGATTTGGGATAGATTGACAGATAGATAGATAGATAGATAGATAGATAGATAGATAGATAGATAGATAGATAATAGATAGATAGATAGATAGATAGATAGATAGATAGATAATAGATAGATAGATAGATAGATAGATAGATAGATAATAGATGATAGATAGATAGATAGATAGATAGATAGATAGATAGATAGATAGATAGATAGATAGATAGAGTCATTATTATTCTAGTCATGTCTTAGAAGCATAGAAATATTAAAATGTGACATTATTCTTTGTTTTGGATTTATTACAAATTAGCATAAAATCCATAGTTTGTTTATCTTATTTACCCAATATACTTATATAGCCCTCTTTTTGTCAAAGCATCTCAAAGAAGTGTACAATAAAAGTAACAATAAAATATATACAAAATAGAACCTTAAAACAGTATAAAGCAGCATTGATTTATGGGAGAGGAGAGGAAGAAAATGAATTATTCTTCCAGCATTCCAAAGTGTGGGTAAGTACCATGGATCGGGTCAGCTCTTGAGAATCAACCATCCTCACTAGATGAAGCAGAGGATCTCAATGATTGGCCAAATCTTTTTCAATTGTAAGCCACCCAAAGTCATTGATTGAGATGGGCAACTATAGAAATCAAATCAATCAATCAATTATAAGGTCAGTAGCAATCTGAGAAATATCCAGGTCCCTGAATCTGACTTGGTAGTTAAGTAGCCAATGTGAAATTGTTTCAAGAAATGTGTTAAGTTGTGTATGGCCAGGCCACCAGTTTGGCTGCTGTAATCTGCACCAAATACAACATTTGGACCAAGTGCAAACATAGCTCCATGTAAATGATCTAAATGTGAGGTTACCAATGCATGAACAGTTATAGCTTGGCTATCTTATCCAAGAACAGGCATTGGGTGCATATTGAACAGAATTAATAATAGATATTCCTAGCCTCCAATTATAATGATGATTCTATCAACACTCTCAAACCTATATGCCTATTCTGAGCTGTGATGGCGCCTGCCAGAAGTTTGGCAGTTCAAATCTCACCAGGCTCAAGGTTGACTCAGCCTTCCAACCTTCTGAGGTGGGTAAAATGAGGACCCAGATTGTTGGGGACAATATGCTGACTCTGTAAACCGCTTAGAGAGGGCTGTAAAGCACTGTAAAGTGGTATATAAGTCTAAGTGCTATTGCTATCCTTTCTGAGGGAGTGCAACCCATGCAGAACAGATAAACTCCCCAATTTCAAGCCTGCAAAAACTCCCACAAAATCAGTAGATGCTTCCTGGCTCACTTCCACCCATCATGTTATGCTGTTAAGACACAGCACAATCTCTTTTGATTCAGGTATTATGGAGAAATAGAGCAGAATGTCAACTAAAAGTTGGTAACTTCTTGCTTCAAAATCCCAGTGATTCCCCTTAGCCATTTCATATAGATCAGTGTTTCTTAATCTCAGAGCCTTTAAGATATGTAGATTTCAACTTCCAGAATTCTTCAGGCACATGGGGAAACCCTTCCATTAATGTCTGCAACTAATTATTTTATAAGTCTACTTTGCAATATTATCCTGTTCAGAGGTGGTATTCATCAGGTTCTGACCAGTTCTGGAGAACCAGTAGCGGAAATTTTGAGTAGTTTGGAGAACTGGCAAATGCCACCTCTGACTGGCCCCACCCCCATCCATTCTCTGCCTCCCGAGTCCCAGCTGATTGGCTGGGTCTTCTTTTGTTGCCCTGCACAGGAGAACGGAGCTGGAAAGCAGGTTAATAGGGCAGGAAGGGAATGGGATTTTGCAGTAACCTTCCCCTGCCACACTCACCAAGTCACACCCACCAAGCCATACCCACAGAACCGGTAGTAAAAAATTTGAATCCCACCACTGATTCTGTTCTGCTGAAAAGCAAAAGTTATAGCAAATGTATCTACCATGTATTTTCCAGAAGATTGAAGAACCTTTTGTTACAGATTTGGAGAATATGGAGATGGAACAGTTAAAAGAAATAGATGCTTGATAAAGAATACAGTTTATTGCAATTATTAGTAGGTTGCTGGACTGGCTGAGGGCTTTTCCTACCAAAAAGCCAGATGGAGTTTCATTTGAAACTTGACAGGTATATATGAACACTGCTTCTAAAAGTAGTCTGAATTTTAGTTTGTAGTTACATTATTCATCTCCATAGTCTCCTACTTACTATTCTTCATTTATTACTGTCTCAGATTTTTTTTCTAGGTCAGCAAATACAGATTTCCTACATAAAAAAATAACCAAAGGCTTCTCAAGGAAGTTTGTGTCACATTTATGTATTGCTTTGCCAATATTAATTTAATAATCACAATATCTGACTCTCCCTTGTGAATTTATATTGATTCCAGTACCGCAAGTACCAAAACCTCTACAAAGATATATCTAGGATAGTTTCTTGTAAATTGGGAATTGGCAAAGTCAAGGGAGGAAAAAACCTGACTCTTAGCTATTAAAGAATAGATCACGAAAATGAATTTCCCTTGGCTGTTATAAAAAAAGATTAAATGTGACTTTCTAGGAGGAAATGTCACAGGAAGAATATCAAGAGAAGTTAATTTTGTTATGAAACCACAAAAATGTCTTGATTTATGCAGTTATTAATTTAGCCTTTAAAATGAGATGATTTCACTGTAGAAAACAGATAAAAATTAGGTTGTAGCCTTCTTTGAATATGCAGTGTTTACTTAATTACTGGGAAGGCTATGCCCTTTGCTTTGCCTGTTAATGTAGCTACCTAGTATGAGGTCAGTTCAGGTCACAGAAAAGATAGCTAATGAAGGGCACCCTGCCATCCCATAAAATTAGTTTGTATGAAGGATTGTCAGGCTTTCCCCAGCATGCACTGCATTATGCCCTGGCTATACATTCTGCTTGTTGTTTGCAAAGAAAAAAATATATTAAAAAGTTCTACAAAACACAAGATATTTTGCATTAATTATAACAATGGGAGCTACCCTATTGCACTGTTGCTATGGCAGCCATGATTATTATCCTTTGGTTTTATTAAACATTAATGATGGTTGTGTTTGTTAATTGCCTTTTAGAGTGATTTCCCATCTGCTTTGTCTTCACATTCAGGGAAATGTACCTAAGGTCTCAAGTCCTACCACTATTCATGACTAGCCACCAGGAAATTCAAATTAATGCTGTTGAGCTAGCCAGGAGAGGAATGATGTTGCTAAATGTTCGTGTCAGCTTTGAGTATCTATATAAAACATTTGTATGGAAGATATTGCATAGTTCATCTTTGTGCACTAGTTCCATGTTACTACACACATTTCTGTACATTACTAACAGATCGACCAAGTTGTCTAGTAACCTGGTTTTATTCTGTTTGTGTTGCTTTATTTTTGTTGAATTTTTGCAGTTGGGAAATCTCAGTTCACTCCTTGGGTCTCTTTTTAATTGATGATGCTGAAAGTCAATACTGAAGTTTCCCTAAAATAAATAGCTTATTTTGTATAATGCTTAAAACCAAATTAAATTGCTTCATAATTAGTTTGACTGTGTATTTATCCATGCTGTAACTGTTAACCAGCAGTGCTCTATATATAGAATATCAGGAATACACCTGTTGTTCATGAACCACAAGATCTACACACAAAGAGTTCAATTAGGTACTTTCACAGAAATCTTCCTAGACTGGCAGTCTACATTTGGGTCAAGCTAGATAAGATTCAGCTGCATTCAAGGGGAATTGCTCCTTGCTCTCTTGTGTCACCATAATAATTCTATACTAGTTCCATGCTTGATACCTCCCTCTGGCTAAGCCAGTATCTCTCCACAACATCTTTCCTTTCAACATCCTTACGATTTATATTGACTGTTTCTTAGTATGATTTGATTGCTTATTTGTACCCTATGATCATCATTAAGTGTTGTACCTTATGATACTTGATGAATGTATCCTTTTTTAATGTACATTGAGAGCGCATGCAACTAAGAAAAATTCATGTGTCTAATCACCCTTGGCCAATAAAGAATGAATGAATGAATGAATGAATGAATGAATGAATGTGTCGAATAGATATAAACTTGTTTAAAAAAAAAAAAGAATGAATGAATGAATGAATGAATGAATGAATTCATTCATTCATTCATTCATTCATTCATTCATTCATTCATTCATTCATTCGTTCATTCATTCAACAGAAAGTTTAGGAGTTATCCTGGGTGGTTTTGTCTAAAGGTACTGTTTTTTTTAAAAAAAATATGGTCAATATTAACATACTATTTGAATGAAGATTTTATTTTGTTCAAGGGATCCTTGGTGCTCTATGAGCTTGCTTGTTTTCTTGCAAACGTTTCATTACTCTAACTAGGTGACATAATCAGTTTAACAGATTTAACAGATAATCAGAGTTGGAAGGGACCTTGTAGGTCATCTAGTCCAACCCCCCATCCAAGCGGGAGACCCTACACCATTTCTGACAAATGGCAGTCCAATCTCTTCTTGAAAGTCTCAAGTGATAGCGCTCCCACAACTTCTGAGGACAAGCTGTTCCATTGGTTGTGCTAGTAAGGAGTGCTGTTTGCTGTCAGTTTATATTGGTGTCTTGCCTATCTGTGTGAGTTTGGGTGGCCTTAGAAATTCTTTGGTTGGGCTGTTTACTGATGGCTCTTTGGCAGTTTCTTGATTGGAGTATTGCTTACTTGACTGTTGGTCTGAAGCTAACTTTGGAGTTAATCTATGCTGATCTGAGTGCTGATTACTGGTAGAGAGGTGCTGGAGTCTTTTTCTCTTTTGGGCTGGTTGATTGTCTCTTTTGCATAGACTATAGATGTTGTTTATGTCTATGTGTCTATTGATGGCTGATTTGTCTAAGTGCCAGGATTCTAGAAATTCCCTGCATTTTTGGACTTGGCCTGGTCTGGGATTGTCAGATTTTTCCAATTGTTTCCTCTAATTGCTTAACAAATAATTATTTAAAAAGCAATGCGCAGAAAATCTACAGTTGCTGAATAGATAATAGATAAATAGACAATTATATTTGTTTTAGAGGATTGCACTGCAGTCTGCAAAGTTCAATATGTTTTACTTCAGAGTAATCATACATAAAACCAGAAAAGGAATATACTCCTTTTCAGTAGCATTTAAATGCTACTCAGGACAAATTCCTATGATCTATGTCAGTGGTGGCTGCATTTATGCATTCTATTTTAGTACCATACCATGCATAAATGAACTGCTATTTATTCTGCAGCTGTGCAATATGGGCATTTATATTTTCTGCAAATTATTTTAATTATTAGATAGAGTAGGAACCAATAACCGCATTACATAGTCCTACCATGGCACTTTTTACAATTGTCTTCTGGATCAACCAACTATGTGGAATAATGTTCCAACAGTTTTTCAGGAGTTTTGTTACCTGAAATTTATAAACACAGTCCTAAGCATGAGACAACACAGGCTGTTTTATTTTTGATGATCTAAATCATTAGCTTTCATTGTTACTCCAAATTTTACTTCATAGCAATAGAGATGTCTGACTGTACTATTCATTTTTGGCAGAAGAGATGAAAAACAGGAAAGGATGTCACTAGTATATATTTGTTCATGTGCCATTAAATCCCACAAAAACTCGCTTTTGCAATACTTCCAACTGCCAAGAGATAATTATTTCCCCCCCTGCAGTGAACAGCCAGTCTAATTTTGAGTCACACAACTTGAAGCACAATCTAAATTCACATTTCATTCAGAAATGGTTTTCCTTTTATCTTAACGCACACAGCTTATAGCAATGAGTTCGTCTTTTGCAATTTGAATGACAAAAAACTAGGAAAACATCATTGAAACTGAAACTATGTTATATTTCTAGGTCCTATTTCAATGCTTCAGGAAGGGAAAGAGAGCAACCAAGAGGAAAAAAAAACCCACTACTGGTAAATTTGCCACTGTAGTTGGTATCTGAAGCCATCTACTAACTTAAAAAAGGAATGCTTTAAGACTTCCTATCATTAATATAATTCAACATGCTCTGGGAACTAAGTACATAGAAAAAAGTAAATTTAGACGGAGAATTTAGTTGAATTCAAATTTAGTTGAACTCCTTGGAAGATTCTAGAGCAGATATTGAAGTATTTGAACCATGAATGCACTGAAAACAATGTAATGGTTTTTAGAATTTAGCACGCATTGGTTAAGAACTAATTTTATCTCGATTTTCCATTGGATAACTTAGTAGACTATGGGAATGATGTAGACATAATATATCTTGACATTTTATTTGACAATTAAGTATGAGCTGAATTATATATCTATTGAGTGGATACGCAGCTAGTTTGAAATCCATGCTCAAAAATATACTCATCCATTGATCCTCATCAAATTGAGGGAGGTATCAAGTGGGGAGCCACAGGACTTGCTCTTAATCTTTTAAATCTTTTAAGGAATCAATTTTTCAGACAATACAAAATTAAGTAGGTAGCTAACAATCTAATTAAGAACTAGAATTCAAAAATAACATTCAAAACAATCTTGATAGACTAAAACTGGGCTTCAAATAAGAAAGTAAATGTAATGTAAATGTCCTCAGTTAATGACCACATGTTCAGTCATTGTTCAAACTTGCAACACTGCTAACTGTACTTAAGAACAGTCCTTGAAGTTCCAACCGTTGCAGGGTGCCATGGTGACGTGATCATGATTTCCATCCTTCCCTGCCAGCTTCCCACAAGCAAAAAATAAATAAATATTTATTAAAGTTTTGGGGAATAATGTCCAAACTAGCATTTATATTGCTGCAACATTAAGAATTCTGATTACTTAGGACTTCCGGTTTGTCGGCCGCGGCGGCAGGGATTTGCTGACTGCGCGATCCCCTGCCGCGCGCTAGCCGCTTCTGGGGCTCCGACCCAGACGGAGTGCACGGAGCTAGGCTGCCCTGCAGGGGCAGTTGAAGGTAGGGGGATCCGGAGAGGGGTTTGGGGGGTGTTGCAGACCCCTCCCCGGCCGGTAGAACCCCTTTTCCCAGGACGGTGCAGCGGCGGATCCGTAATGGCCGCCACAAAGAAGCTGGCAGCCGGGTAAGAATGCGCAGGAGGAAGTGGAGAAAGTGCTTGAGAGGAGAAAGTTTTTCTTGGCTCCTAGGACTCTAAGACATATTTAATAAAATTCCTGAAAAGTATGACTTTCTGAATAATACCTGCCAGAAGAGGAAAAAAGCGGCAGTTTGATGGTGCTGAAAGGATAGCTTTCCCTCTTTTCCTACGGAATAAATAACTGGATATTAAGAAACCTATTTTTTAGGTGAAAATTGGTTTTAAGCGATGAGTGGGAAGAGAGAGGATTAAAAAGAAAATATTTGTATGCTAAGACTTTGTTGGAGGAGATGCCTTAAGGATTTGAAGACTAGAATATATTGCAATAAGATTTTAAACAGATTTGGACTTTCTTTCTCTTTGATTGATATTACCCCAGAAGGAGAAAGTGAGAACTCTGCCTTGGTTTGGACTGACTGATAACTTTGGGACTGCTTTATTTTTTTATTTTCTTTTGAATATTCTGGTTGTTGTAAGAAGAAAGAAGGGGAAAAGAAAAGAAAAGATTTATAATGGCTCTTTCTGTTGAGGAACTAAGAAAAGAATATGAACAAGCAAAAAAAAAATGGTAAAGATGGTGTGGAAGAAGCTTTCCTTTTTTTTTTAGAAATGGCGCTTACTAACTATCAACAAACATTACAACAGATGAAGACAGCAGAGGAACAAGAAAGAAAGGAAGGAGCCATTTTTAATGAATCTCAGAATTTGATCAAGAAAGAAGGAAGAGAGAAAAGAAGAAAACTAAAGGACTTAAGATCTAAAAAAACATTTAAGAAAGGGAAAAATAAGGTGCAAAACCAATATGATGATAGTAAACAAAAGGAAAAGGAATACGACAGAGAAGGGGAAGCTGGTAAGGCAGAGGCTAGAAGAAGGCGGGGTAGAAAGGTTTGTTGGGAGAAGAAAGAAAGGGAAAAGGTGGAGAAAAGCTACAATGTTTTGAAATTAAATGAAAAAAAGGAATTTTTATGGATAATGGATAAAGTATAATTTTTTAAAAAGATTTTGCAAGGTACATAAGATGAGATGGTAGTATTGTAATGGTTTAAGAGTTGATAAGAGATTAAAATGTTAAAATGTTTAAAAATGATTGGCTTTAAAATTTAATAATAGGGAGGTTTAGAATACTGTTTTAATTAAAGAGTTTAATAAGATTATGGTATTGATGTTATTATAAAATTTTTATTATAGTATCTTTTTTTTAATATTTGGATTTATTGTCTAATTATGTACTTAATTATTTTGGATGTACTAGTTAGATAGAATGTACCAAGCAAAATCGGATTGGGTATTGGATATTATTTTAAAGATTAATTTGATTAACTTAGGGGAGATAGAAAGGCATCATACTCTGATTAATGATTTCAGGAGAAACTTATTTTCTTCTTTTTATAAGGAATGAGACAAAGGGATGATAAAAAATGGACAAAAGATACAAATATAATGATTCAAACTAAGATGATTAATTAAGATAGAATTAAGAAGGGTGAAATATGTGGAGAAGTTAATATAGAAGGCTTAGAATGGTAAATAAAATAAGTAATGATATGTAAGATGAGCATGAATATAATTGAAGTCCATGAAGAGAGAGATACCTGGGTCCAAGTTACTTTCCAAAAAGATTTTTTTTATGTTTTGTGTGTTGTGTGTATATGTTTTTTTGGGGAGAATTAGTAAAAACTTGTAGAAATATAGAATGAGAATAATGGTAACTAAGTCAGAAAGAAATAGATGAAATAATAATAATGATATTGAATAAGAGTAAAGAGAAGTAAAGAGAAATTGAATAAGAGGTTTTGGTATGTTATATGGAAATGGTTTAAAACAGAATCATAATTTATCTGACTTGTTAAATTTACAATGAAAAAAGGTTTAAACATGTAATGAATAATGATAATTTGTGTGTTTTAAAAATTAATAAAACTTGTTTTTTTTAAAAAAAAAAGAATTCTGATTACTTATAAGTAAGTCCCACTGTGTCCAGTTATTTATTCCCTAGGAAATACATTGCTGATTGCCTGCCTTATTTGCAAAGATCCATTCATGTACATCTGACTGCATATTAATAGACAGTAAAAACAAAATCTTACCAAGAATAAATGTCGAGGATGCCTATTTTTCCCAGACACTTTCATTAATGTCCCTTCTTTCAGAAATATCTGAGAAAGAAAACAGAGGCACAAATACATCTTTTTTTTTGTTTACATTCAGTAGTTCAATAACTGAATCAGAATACAGACGCAACTCAAGGCACTCATTAATTGCCTTTTAAATTAAAGAGAAATGGTTTAATGAAACCGTAAAGTTTGCAGTGTCATATTGTACTGAATATTGATAAATAATCAAGGATATCAGATCTATTGAACTCAAATCTTTACTGGACTGAACCTCAAATCTTTACATAATAATGTTATATCAAAAAGAGAACTTACTCTTCCTGGTTGTAGAAGATTGCTCTGTCCCTTGACACTGTGCTCTATATGTACCAATTTCTGCAAATTTTCCTGTGGATAAAAAAGAAAAAAATAGTGTGGTTTAATAGAAATTTACTATATTTAATGCACATGATGTGCTTCTGTTTGAATGAAGGAAAGCAACTGAAATATAGCATCACCAGTCTCTATATAACATGATTAATAAATGAAGAAAATTCTAGAGAAATAGATTAGTGTAAGAATACAGTAAGTATGGGTCTTTGTACATATACAACTGCATCCACAAATAACAAACAGGTGAATTTCTATCTGAGATTGAGAAGTAGTAGGAAGAAATCATCAGTTATTGGTGCTGAGTTGTTGTCTACTATCACATATATTCAGGGATGGTATTCAGCAGGTTCTGACCAGTTCTGGAGAACCGGTAGCAGAGATTTTGAGTAGTTCAGAGAACCGACTGGCTTTGCCCCCATTTATTCTCTGCCTCCGGAGTCCCAGTTGATCGGCTGGGTCTTCTTTGGTTGCCCTGCACAGGAGAATGGAGCTGGAAAGGAGGTTAGTGGGATGGGGAGGGAATGGGCATTTTATGGGTATCCTTCCCCTGACATGCCCACCAAGCCATGCCCACCAAGCCACACCCACAGAACCAGTAGTAAAATTTTTTGAATCCAACCACTGCATATATTGTGTAATGAAGTGTTATGCTATGTGCCAAGATTTCTGCACTGAAATTATAGTGATCCAACTGAGATGAGAAACAAGAGAATTCTAACATAAATTATAAACCATAGCTAATTGTGAGAATTCAGAACCACAACACTTAGTTTAATTAATACAACTTCTCCACCATGCAGAACTTTCATACTCCTTGACAAGAATTCAGGTATACACTCTGTTGGGGGTGTCCAATCTTCCACAACAGAATTGCCAACTGTTTCACTATCCCTTGCTAATGTACCTCTAAAGCAGCTTGATCTGCCTCTAGCAGATGTTTCCTTCTTTTCCCACTATGAAAAGAGTTACATTGCTGTTTTTTTTTTTTTTTTTTACAGCTAAGCTACTGGTGTACCCACAAGAACAGTGTAGGACGTTTGTTTTTTGTTCAGTTAGATCAACACCCCTAAACTCCTGCCTTTAATGAGGATACCTATTACTTCTTATCAACACTGTGATACCAGGCATTTTCTGAGCATAGCTACCTTGTTTAGCTTTAAAAAGAGCATCATAATTGAGCCAGTAACATATTTAGTATAATCAGCTATGTGGCCATTAACTCCACTTCTTGTACAGTTTTTTTTAATCTGGTAGTGAAAATAAATAAATAAAATTTTTTGCCAGGATGAACGGCAATTGCAATATCCTTTAAAAGGATATTCAGTGTGTCTAAGGGTTCTTCTACAGTTTTACTTATCTTTGGTAAGAGCTCTGTCTGCTACATATACTACAAAAGGTCTAAGCTGGGTTTCTTCAGAAAAGTATCTTTCTTTCTCCAACGCTTCCTGAAATGATCATTTGATCATAGATATTTATGGGGATGTCAAAGAAGGAAGCAGCAGCCCCTTTCGCAAGAGATTGGTGCACACTAGCTTTTTAAAGGGCAAGCATACTGAAATATAGTACTTGCCACTCTGTCCACCCTTGCACAGAATTGTTTTTGAGATGATCTCTCAGAGGAATTTGCGACAAAACTCTTTTACATCTTTATTTAGCACAACCATCTTGAATTTGTCCAACACTGGCTTGAAGGGACTAATGATTCTTTCCTCTTCTCCAAATAATTGCATATGAACTTACCTGTAGAAATCACATTCCTACTCGATGCACTATGGCAAGAGCATTAGGTGGTATTTGGGCTGCAAAAATTCAGGAAACCACTAGAGAGCAGCAAAGAGCTGGAAGTTTATGTATTGCTCTGCTGTCATCTAGTGCAAGGGTCTTCAAACTTGGCAAGTTTAAGACTTGTGGACTTCCACTCCCAGAATTCCTGAGCTAACATGACTGGAGGAGGAATTCTGGGAGTGGAAGTCCACAAGTCTTAAACTTGCCAAGTTTGAAGACCCCTGACTAGTGGCTCTCTGAGTTTCTGCAGCACAGATATGGTAATCCTAATGAAAGGGCAAAACAGGGCAGTGCAACATGGGGGATGTCACACTACATTTCTTCTTTCTCAGACTGAGATTTCAGATTAGTTAAACATTGGACCTACTAGATGAGTTGCCACTCAGGAAATTAGCAGGCAAAGAAGGTTAATCAGAGTTAGAATATGTACAGGCCCAAAGGTTTAAACTCCTTGGCATCCTGATCCAGATTGGATTACCCTTATTTTTTTTTAACAATGTCATTCATGGAAGTGTGAAGTCCATGGATGTCTTTTGCTTGCTTTGGCCCTATAATTATTGGGGGGGAGGGGTGTGTGGAGGGAAGCTATGCACATAGTTAAGATGTTCAATAGATTATACTGTTATAAATTGAATTTTAAGTGGGATTTTTTTAATGTAACATCTACAGTCACTTTATTTTTCATATAGTCAGATGTTTTTGGCTGCTTGGAACAGAAATAACATCCAGCTGTGTTGGATTTCTGGTGATTCACATTCATGTAATTTTCTTGGCAACAGTAAGCAATTGCTTCCTTCTGCAATTTTTTTTAAAAAAATTCTCTTTCGCCTATAGTCCTGGGAGTTACCCAGCATTAACCAGGGTTTGAATTTGCTTCATTTTCAAAGCTACTCGGGCACTGCCATCTGCTGAGGCAGAAACACTCTACCTTGAATTGAACTTAACTTTTAATTTTCTAGAATATTTTTGTGACATTTTTATTTATCTTCCCAGTCTACATTTCACTTTCGGATTATGTGTTGGTGCCCCACCCATGTCTGCTCTTAAACTTTCAAGTCAGGCCAAGATGAGCAAACTGTTAGCTGTATCATTAATAGGATCAGCTGTATTTTTTTTTTTAATAACAGTTGTTCAGCTGTCATCCTAACTGGTAATAGTAACACATTAAATACACCATAAAATGTGGCCTCCTTTTCAGAGATCAGAATGCTCATTTACCAGACTCTCACTCTATTAACTATGTACCAATGTTGAAAAGTTTGGACACAATCAATGAGCACAGACGAGCTGTAAAATCTTGCTATCTAAAATAAAACTAATGAGACCTCGGTTGCTACTAAAGAGATAGGATTGGATGGCACATGGATACAAAAAGGATGAGATTTTAATGAATTACAGTCATTATATTCACAGCTTCGGTTCACTCTCGTAACATCTCAATCCTCAGGTCTCTGTTGTTTGATTCCTTTGGAACATTTTAATCACCCAGATGGTTTGCAGGGGCTGTAAGTCTATGTGCATGTTCAGAAGGCTCCTGCTAGCATTGCTAATCAAAAGGCACTATGCAGAGATCCCCTCCATGCTTCTTTAATGGGTCATTTGTGGAAAGGAGAGTGGGGGGGAAGGGGAGAGAGAGAGAAAGAGAGAGAGAGAATAGGAGGGAGGGAGGGAGAGGGAGAGAGAAAGAGAGAGAGGGGCAGAGAAAGAGAAGGAGGGAGAGAGAGAAAGAGAGAGGGAGGGAGGGAGGGAGAGAGAGAGAGGGGTGCTTTTATTTTTAGATTGTATGTAGGAATCTTCCACTTCCTATTCTCATACAAACAAAAGCTGGTCTATTCCAGATCTTTACAGGATGATTGCAGTAAACTGAGGACACAGATTGTTGGGGGCAATATGCTGACTCTGTAAACTTTTTAGAAAATGCTGTAAAGCATTACAAAGCAGTGTATTGCTATTGCTGTTGTCCAATAATCTTTATTTGGATTGCTCTAGATGTAGCAGTTGCTCTAGAGCAGTCATTGTTAGAAATCTTTTGATAGGGAAAGGACTCATTCAACAGGAGGAAACCATCTGAGGAATACAATAGAAATAGGACTGATTGATGAAGCTGATTGTGTGCCATCAAATTGTTGTCAACTCCTAGGAACCACATAAATAGATTTTCTCCATGATGATCTGTCCCTAACCTGGCCCTTCAGCTCTTATCACTACTGTAACAGAGTCTTCCCTGTTGCGGTGGTGGTTTTAAAATGATGCACCTATTTCATGGCCAATTTTTGGATGCTCCATCTCAAAATGGCAGGAACTGGTATCAGAAATCAATGGGGAAGGTAAACAAGGTTGTTGGTACACTGGTGAAGAATCAGCTACAGAACATCCTAGATGAAGCAGATTATCTGGACCCTTTTTAGTCAGTATTCAGTCCTGGAGATGTTTGGTCACATTAGTAGATAACGTTTGTCAGGATCTGGATGAAGGCAGTGTGCTTGTTCTAGTTCTAGTAAGTTTCTCAATAGCTTTTGATATCTTCTATGGCAGTTATCTGGACTGCCTTTGAGGATTAGAGGCATTATTTTTCAATGGTTCCACTCCTCCCTCAACTCAATGGTGATATGAGATGAGATTCTGGGATGCTGTAGGGGTTTGTCCTTGTTCTCCCTGTTTATCATCTACATGAAACCATTGGGAGAGGTCATGCATCGGTTTCTGGGTTCAATAACAGCAGTATGCCAATAATACTCAGCTTTATGTCTCTACCATGAGTAGTACTGATGAAACTATTGACCTGTCCTGAGGTCAGGAAGCCTTGATGAGGAAAAACATGCTAAAATTGAAACCTACCAAGGCACAGTTATTATTTGTCCGCTGGCATTCTCAAATAATTCACATGGCACATCTACACTGCAACTTAAGCTGCTTCAGTATTGTGGGCTACTACATCCTCCCATTGGACAATTCCCCTGCCGTTGTACCCTCCCATTACTTTGTTCTAAAAAAATCAATAACCAATCACTTTCATTTCTATGGACAGACCTTACTGGACATAAATACTTTAATGTGTGTATAATAACATAAATTGTATACACAAAGTTAAAACATCAAAATGCACATACATTGTCAAAGTTGAATATACCATTATGTTAAGTCTCTTACGTGTTATTTCACTTTTAACAATAATCAAGATAGTGTTGATTTATAATTTCTGAAGTCAGGACTTAGCACTCACCCCTTGTTGTATGCTATCATTGGCTCTATCTGTAAGTTCTGATATGATGAGCAAGGCCGCTGCAATGCAATGGAATAACATATGGATTTATTATGAAATTTATAAAGTAAATTATATATTATTATTGCTATTATTAATTTTTTACTGCACCCTTCTATGTAAAGGGCATTCAGCATTCTTTCAGAACAATATCTTTCTCCAGGAGAACAAAGGTGTTTTTTTTAGCATAAATATATTGTTTATATTGTGTAGAAACCATCATAGTTTAAACATAAGAGTTGATCTTTTTATAATTTATTACTTCATTCTACAACCTAATTAATTCTACCTTTGCTGTTACAAAATAAAAAGAATAATTAGAAAGGATATTATAAATAACAGGATGATCTTTCCACATTTATTCCATATATATTACTACAAATATAAACTGCCTGCAATTAAGGTACTAAAAGTTTCTAATGTAGCCTCTCCCTTTCCATATTGTAGAAATAATATAATGAGATAAAATAAAAGTTCCATTCTAATTCTATAATCTCATGAATCATAAAATGAAAGTTTCTCTTTTTAACTCTGAGATTTAAGTTTTCTGCTACGTGTGCTTAAAAGCCTATTTCAGGCTAAGCTTTTCTTTTTTGTCAAAAGTTGATAAAGTTTGAGTCAGAATACATGTTAAGAGCCCTTTAAGTGGGATACTAGAGTGTGTGGAGTTTTCAGAAAAAGTCCTTATCACACATCCAAGAAATTATTATTTTCCTAGGTTCTTAATCATGAAGATAAAACCTACAAACTCAATAAAGACATTTAAAATTCAAAGTCATGCCCTCAATTATCAGAAAAGTAGGATTTAGCAGAAATTTTATTAAATAACCATTAGACATAATGTTCATTCTAGATAGCCATTCTAGAATGAAGTGTATCTAATTTAAGGAATTCTGGTTTCATTAACAATTCAAAATGAGTGGGTGGCACAAACTCAAAGCAACATGAGTTTTATCATTCCCAGCTCTGGGTAAAATGAGGTTGTTTAAAATTACCTTGTGTATCTTCATATTCAGCAGAATCAGGGCAGAGGTTATTCAAGTAATCTGTGGGGGGAAATAGGATTAAAAATGTGTAGGAAGTCTCAAATTATTTTGATCTGCTAATTAATGTAACTATAACTATCTAAATAGCAGAGTTAAGATCAGTGTCTCAGGATGTTGCAGACCTTCTCCTCCATGAAATGAGATCTGGCTCCAGAAAAGTCAAACTCACCCTCTCTCTCCCTCTTCTTCCTTCTCATTTCCTAAACTTTCCCCCAATAAAAGAGGGAATATACAGTATATCTTCTGGATCTTTTTCTTCTTCTTCTATTAACTCCTTTCCTATCATTGCTCTGCTTGGCATGGCCCACAGATTCCTCACTAACTACCCCATAATATGTCTGCCAACTTTGTCTCAGAAACCAGCGAAAGGCACACATGGCTGACCTGAAAGGACGGACAATTTTATTAGTGCAACAATAACATAGTTCCACATAGCCTTCCTTCATAGTTTTCCCACATCGTGTTCATTGTTTAATTTTAAAAAGTGTAACAAAGTTTAATTGTGCATTTCCACAGAGCCTGAGACACTGGAATGCTTTTTCACACTGTTTTCAGCTTTAATTATACTGCTCTTCAGCCAAACTCAAAGTTAAAACTATTATTGTAAGGCTTCACATCAGGACTTGGCAATAAATCAGAGCTGCCCAGACATTTAAGTCCATATTCAGCACTTCGATTTTGTTGGCAGGAGACTCTTGGACACGACTCTTGGACATGCCAGATAGACATAGTATGGCAAACCAGAATGAAGCCTTGAACATAATGGCTGCCTGACCACTGCAATGCAAACAAATCACAGATGTTGTATATTGAATCTCTGATACATCTATCTATCTATCTATCTATCCATCCATCCATCCATCCATCCATCCATCCATCCACCCATCCACCCACCCACCATCCATCCATCCATCCATCCATCCATCCATCTATCTATCTATCATCTATCATCTAATTCTAATCTATCTATATACCGCCCATTTCACTTGAGTGCCATACACTCATATAAAAGGGACATAGATAAATAAAAAGTTAAAAATAGGAGTTAAAAACACATTTAAAAAATCAGACAGAGTGCCCTCAAGGGCAGGTTGATGTAATTGGTATAAGATGGGTCCTCAAGTAGCTGGCCTCATGAAGGGCTTTAAAGGTCTAACATCTTGAATTGGACCTAGGAGCAAATTGGCACCCAATGCAACTCACATAGCAGAGATATTACATGTGCAACCCTAGGGATGCCCAAAACTGTTTGTGCCACTGCTTTCTGCACCTGCTGCAGGTTCCAGATATTTATTCTTCAAGGATAGTTCCATGTACAGCACACTGCATTAACCCATGGAGATAACCAAGCGTGGGAGACTGAAAGAAAGGCTTCTCAATTTAGAAAGAGCATAACTGGTGCACATAGTTGGGCAAAAGCCCTCCTAGCCACAACCGCCACCTGGTCCTTAATCAGTGAGTCCAGAAGGACCTCCAGATAATGCACTGCATCCATCTGGGGCAGTAGATGGAATCTGCAATCCCACCCAAAACCAAGGATGGTAAATCTCCAGATACAGAGGACCATTAAACTTTAAATTCTAGGTTTCTTCATCCTGCGCTTCAGAGTTAGTGGATACGTGGTCAGTCTCTGGATGGCCTGGAGTTGGTAGAGGTGGTGATTGCCCACTATGTTTACATCAAGTTTTCTCCTTGGCAGGATCAGCTCTTACAATTGTGATTAACCATATATAGGTAAATATAAACTAATTCTCAGCAGCATTCTGTTTAATCAGGAAGATCATACTTAGTGTTGAAACTACATATAGATACCATGAAGTAATTGATATGAGCGGCAACTTACATAGTCAATATAAAACTGATGAGGCACTCTGTTCCTTGTGGAGCTCTTTGGACTAGTTACTAAGTCACTCAGGGAAGAGCTGCTGCAATAACCAATTTGCAATATCTGTGTAAGTTATACACCAAGCAGTCTCTTGTGATTTGAGGCATTGCTTACCCCAGCTGATGAATCATTGTGGTTTACAATAATTTCTCCCAAATGTGCATAGGAAGTTAGAAATCCTGCAGCTGTAGTGCTTTGGCTATGCTGCAGTAGATTTTATTATTCTAATTTAGTAATACAAATGAAAGCAGCAGCATGGGGAATGATACAATGCTGGCATGTGATGAGGCAGCCTTTTAATGAGAAAAAGGGAATGTCTGTTGTTTCTGTATTCTTAGAGGAGAAAAAAGAGTTAAACCAAGAAAATAACTTAAAAATCCAGATGTCATTTAAGAAGCTTGTCTGAAATGAGCAAGACCAAATAGCTTCAAACTTAAAGATACTACTCTATGTATTTATAAGGACCACTATAACAGAATAACAGAGCTGGAAGGGACCTTGGAGGTCATCTAGTTCAATCCCCTGTTCAGGCAGAAAACCCTATACTGTACAATTTCAGACAAACATTTAGACACTATATTCCACAACAATAGTGGGTTAGTTATTGAACACTAAAGACTATATACACTTCTGTTTCTTACTATTTGACTCATTGGAGACAAATAAAAGTGCATAGGGATCAGCCATTCAGAATCAACGCAGACAAAATTGAAATCAATGGGTATTTTCCCCCCAAAGCAGGGGGAATCATCTTTTGCAATAATTTTGATCCCTAGGAAGCCCACAAACAGCACCTAAGAGTAACAGTTATTTCTGCTAATGTTCCCTAGCATCCATTTATCAAAAAATATATATTTTCTAGTCCCTCTTCATACATAAGATATAAAGCACAAATTATGATTGCAAGTTCCATAAATATAAAGAAGGTAACATTTTCATCTACAAAAAAATTCTTTCATGAAAAGTTTTACTAAATAAACCCAGTTCTTTTCATATGTTTTTCTTCTTTTTTTTTACACTATGCCTAGGAACTTAAAACAATTTGGTTCAAACACAATGTGAAGAGGAGAGATGAATAACAGAAATAATCTATTTCCTAAGATGGAAGATAGCAAAGATTATTCCTTAATGTTTCCGTAGCCAAACGTTAAAGGGGTAGAGGTGGAAATGTTATAATTAACCAATGGAATGGCTTGCCTCCATAATTGATAGGTTTTTAAGAAGAGATGAGACCAGTGATCCCCAACCTTTCTTATGCCGCGGCCCGGTATCCCCAACCTTTTTTATGGCGCGGCCCGGTACCGGCATTAGCTGGGCGCCGCCATCTTGTTTTCTACCCAGAAAAGCTCACCGGAAGCGCTGGTGCCGCCATCTTGTTTTGATGAAAAAGTGCTTTCGGTGAGCTTTCTACCCGGAAAAGCTCACCGGAAGCACTTTTTCATCAAAAAGATGGCGGCGCCCAGCAAACCAGCGGCCCGGTAGGACTTGTTCCATGGACCGGTACCGGTCCGCGGACCGGTGGTTGGGGACCCTGGATTAGACAATCAGTTGGAATGGTATAGGGCAGGGGTGTCAAACTTGATTTCATTGAGGGCCGCATCAAGGTTGTGTTTGACCTTGGGGGGCCAAGGTGGTCGTGGCCAGAGTGGGCATTGGCAAGCATGATGTCACTCATGTTGGGGGGGTGCCTGTGGTGGCCCAAGTGCTCTGCCAGTGAAAATGGGCTCCTGAGCTCTGTTTTCGCCTGGGACGGCTTCCTGCAACCTTCTGCCAGTGAAAACGGAGCTCAGGAGGGTGTGGCCCTCCCGAACCCCATTTTTGCTGGCAGAAGCACTGTGGACCAGTCCTTTGCTATTTCCAGGGTGGCACCTGGACCAGATATAAGTGCCCCTGGGCCAGATCTGACCCCCGCCCCCCAGGCCTTGAGTTTGATACCTGGTATAGGGACTCCTGCTTGAATAGAAGACCTCCAAAGTCCCTTCCCACTCTGATATTCTGTTATTCTTCAGGGTCTGCAAGGGCAGACAAGTTTGGCTCCCATGGGACTCCTGTCTAGACACACAGCCAATACCTCAGCCACACATGTTCTTACGAAAAAGCCAGGCAATCTGCAAACATCAACTCCATCAACCAATCAAGAAATGACAACACAGACAACCTCCCCACCAGTATTTATAGAGAGTCAGCAGCTCCGATCACGCTTTGCTCACACAAGCACGAATCTGAAAGCACCAGCCTGAAGATGGCGAGTGGGACCTCATCAAAACATTGCCAAGATGCTGTCAATCTTACACGGGAAAAGACCCGAACACGCCAAGACCTACATACATGTACCCATGAAAATCTATGAATATTTATATATGTATATATATGGTATTCAGCTTTGTTCAGGTATTTTCCCATGTCATAATAGTTGTGCTTTTAAAGTTGTAGCAATGTTTCAGCAGAATCTCTTCTGCCATCATCAGGCTTCTGTATACTGTTCGTCTGTGAGTCAGACTTTCACAGCCATTTCTATTTTAAATTTGGGGCTAGCCTACTGCTGTGCCAGAATGGTTTTTTCTTCATCCTGATTGGTTAGGAGTCTTAGTCTGTGTTTATTGGTCTTGGAGTTTGCTGTGTTCTGCTTGATTGGTGTTTCTAATATCTTCTGTCTGTTTTGTAGCTTTTTTTTTTGTCTTGATTGGCTGGCAATATTGTGTTTCCTGTATTGGAGGCTTTTAGTGTGGCTTGGCTCTGAGTAAATGGAGGGCTATCATTTATTAGGAAGCTAGGTTTCATCTGGGTGCCTGGTTGGGGTGTGTTTGAGCTGGAGGTATCAGGGGGGATCTGTGTTTGCCTGGCTTGAGGTGTGGAGATTTTTTTGTTTGTGAGTGCAGGCTTCCAAATAATTGACAGTCTGGTGGAATCATCTCTTCTATTCATGCTTTCAGGTCTTTTTTCAATCTCTATGGCTTCTCTGATAATTCTGTGGCTGGGGTTTTCTATAGTGGCTAGGGTTTTGGTGCCATTGAAGTTGATGCTATGACCTGTGGCTTTCATATGTTGGACTAGTGAGGAAGTGTGTTCCAGCTTTTTTACTGCATTTTTGTGTTCATCCAGGCAGGTACTTATTCTTCTATTGGTCTGTCCAATGTATGTGGCAGGACATGATGCACAGGGGACTTAATATATGCCTTGGTTTTCCAGGTCAAATTTATCTTTGGGGTTTCTTAGGATGGCTGCTATTTTTCTGTCTGTTTTGAAGGCAGTCTTGATGTGCTGCCTGTGTAGTATCTTACTGATTTTGTCTGTAGTACCTCTTATGTAGGGCAGGACAGCTATTCTATAGGTCTGTTCATCTTCTCTGTCTCCATTATGTCTTCAGTGTGTTTTTGTGGATCAAGCTGGTGATTTTGCTTTTGTGGAAGCCGTTAGCTGTCAGTACTTTAGTCAGGGTGCATAGTTCAGTCTTTATTTGTGTCTTTTCTGCCAGGCATATATATGTTTTCTTAAGTTTTTGCGGGTACTTACATGTATGGTATTCAGCTTTGTTCGGGTATTTTCCCACGTCATTATAGTTGTGCTTTTAAAGTTGTAGCAACGTTTCGGCAGAATCTCTTCTGCCATCATCAGGCTTCTGTATCGTGTTCATCTGTGAGTCAGACTTTCCCAGCCATTTCAGTTTTAAATTTGGGGCTAGCCTACTGCTGTGCCAGAATGTTTTTTTCTTCATCCTGATTGGTTGGGAGTCTTGGTCTGTGTTTATTGGTCTTGGAGTTTGCTGTGTTCTGCTTGATTGGTGTTTCTAATATCTTCTGTCTGTTTTGTGGCTTTTTTTGTCTTGATTGGCTGGCAACATTGTGTTCCTGTATTGGAGGCGTTTAGTGCGGCTTGGCTCTGAGTAAATGGACAGCTATCATTTATTAGGAAGCTAGGTTTCATCTGGGTGCCTGGTTGGGGTGTGTTTGAGCTGGAGGTATCAGGGGGGATCTGTTTGTGCCCAGGTGTTTGCCTGGCTTGAGGTGTGGAGATTTTTTTGTTTGTGAGTGCAGGCTTCCAAATAATTGACAGTCTGGTGGAATCATCTCTTCTATTCATGCTTTCAGGTCTTTTTTCAATCTCTATGGCTTCTCTGATAATTATGTATGTATGTATGTATGCATGTATGTGTGTATGTATGCTATTCAGCTTTGTTCGGGTATTTTCCCACGTTGTTATAGTTGTGCTTTTAAAGTTGTAGCAATGTTTTATACTGTGTTCGTCTGAAGCCTGATGATAGCAGATGAGATTCTGCTGAAACATTGCTACAACTGTAAAAGCACAACTATACCGATGTGGGAAAATACCCGAACAAAGCTGAATACCATACATATAAATACCCGCGAAGAAGGGGTGGGCTTCTGCCAGTTCGGTCTGGTTTGGGCAAACTGGTATCTCCAAAGATCAGCTATGAGCGAACCAGTTCTCTCTGACGATCAGCTGTTGGGCCCACCTGCCTGCCCCGTCTCTAGTCTGTGCTTTATTTCCAGGTTTTCCAGCTCAGCTGATTCGTGTGGCACAGCGGATTGCCATGCTTCAGCTGTTTTACACACAGGGCTTGCAGTAGAAGGTGAGTTGTAAATGCTGCATGCGCACAAATTGCACACTGACTAAACCGGATGTTACACCGGTTGAACCTCACCCCTGATCTTATCCTGCCTGTAAATTAAGTAAATTAAATTAAACCAACTAGTGGTACCTGAACACACTTGTAAGTGGATCATAAGCTTCCTAACAGACAGGAAGCAGCAGGTGACGCTCGGCAGAATCACACCTGATACCTGTACAATCAGCACAGGGCCCCCCCATATCTCCACTTCTCTTCTCCCTATATACCAATGACTGCATCTCAAATGATCCATCTGTTAAAATACTGAAGTTTGCAGATGACACAACAGTGATTGGTCTCATTTGAGACAATGACAAATCCGCATACAGACAGGAACTTATACAACTTGCCTCGTGGTATAACCAGAACAATCTGGAAGTGAACACGCTCAAAACCGTACAAATGGTGGTAGACTTTAGAAGAAACCCTCCCATACTACCACCTCTTACAATACTAGACAATACAGTATCAACAGTAGAGACCTTCACATTTCTAGGTTCTACTATATCACATGACCTAAAATGGACACTTAACATAAAAAACATCATCAAAAAAGCACAACAAGGAATGTTCTTTCTGCGCCAACTCAGAAAGCTCAAACTGCCCAAGGAGCTGCTGATACAGTTCTACAGAGGAATTATTAAGCCTATCATCTGCACCTCTATAACTGTCTGGTTTGGTTCTGCAACCCAACAGGACAAACACAGACTTCAGAGGATAATTAGGACTGCAGAAAAAACAATTACTACCCACCTACCTTTAATTGAGGACCTGTATACTGCATGAGTCAAAAAGAGGGCTGTGAAAATATTTACAGATCCCTCACATCCCGGACACAAACTGTTTCAACTCCTTCCCTCAAAACGACGCTATAGAGCACTGCACACCAGAACAACTAGACAGAAGAACAGATTTTCCCGAAAGCCATCACTCTGCTAAACAAATAATTCCCTCAACACTGTTCAACTATTTACAAAGTGTACACTACTATTACTATTACTATTAATCTTCTCATCACTCCTTATCACCCATCCCCTCCCACTTGTGATTGTCGGACTGTAACTTTGTTGCTTGTATCCGTACGATTTATATTGACTGTTTCCTAGTATGATTTGATTGTTGATTGTACCCTATGACTATCATTAAGTGTTGTACGTTATGATTCTTGATTCTTAACGAATGTAGCTTTTCTTTTATGTATACTGAGAGTATTTACACCAAGACAAATTCCTTGTGTGTCCAATCACACTTGGCCAATAAAGTATTCTATTCTATTCTATTCTATTCTATTCTATTCTATTCTATTCTATTCTATTCTATTCTATTCTATTCTATTCTATTCTATTCTGTCTAATGTGGCAAGTGGGACATTGGCTAACAGTCTTCACAATTTTAGATCAGCTTTAATGCTGCAATCCTAAATGTTAAAATAGAATTAAGTTGACTTTGCGTTGTGTTTCTCTTTTCTTTCAGCTCTCTTTCACTTCCTAGATTTTGAAAGAGAAAAATGAGAATCATCTCAAAAATGCAAACTGAGGGCAAATTGCAATGGCTAAATTTGCAGTTGACACAGCCTAAACAGGGAAATGAAGACTCCTTATTTATAAAGATGAAAAATTTTGTTTTGTTCACCTGTGAGTAGCACATGGTACTGGAATACGCGCTGCACCACTTTCAAGAGCTGGTGTTTCACATTCCAGGGACTGCCATCACGAACCTGCTGTCCTCAAGAAAAGGGAAGAAAAAGTGTAAAAGTCAGAGCTCCAACAATTTGAAAATCATCTCTGAGCCTGGCCTTGTTTTACATGAAGGTAGTAGTCACTTCACAAAGTTTCGCATGCTTGGAATAGCATATCCAAGTATTGTCTAACAATTAGGCAGTGACACATTTTACGATTGAAGTGGGTTAATAATCCTGAAATTAAAAGTCAAAAGTCTTAATTAGGTTGAAGCTAGAGGTTATCCTCCAAGGGGATTCTGAACCTTGTCTAAACCACATAGTGTTTTTATATTATTGCTTATTCACTGATGCTAGTTGGACAGATCTTGACCCAGGCAGGATTGGCATTGACATCTCAGGCCTAATATAAATTAATAGAAATAAATTTCCACTAGAACTAGACATTACTGTTGCACTCTCTCTACTAGGCAAGAATTCCTCAACTTAAACTGTATTATAGAAGTTTTGACGCAGGCTCGGTAGTTTATCAGAGAACTATTGGAGGAATGGATGTGACTTCATTGCTACTTGGGAAAGCATGACCCACTGATCTCAACTCTACGCTCGTCTATTTTGACCAGATCACAAATAGCATTTAAAAAGCCTAGATGTTTCTACTTCTTTATAAATGCAGCAAGGATCAGAGAGGTAAAGGCTGAACAGGAAGCAGATTGCTCTTTTCCTTTTAATATATCATTTTTGGCAGCAATTTAAGGCCCATTAGCAAAAGAAAACTGTTTCATCTTCCAAAACAGAAGCTCTGAATTTAAATAGCAACATGGAAAAATACACACAGACTTAGCTGAAAAAACAATGAGGGTCACCATCTTTTGATTCACACAATTCCAAACAGTTTATCACAAAACACTCAGGGGTGAGGGGTGTCGCATAAGTTATCCCTATCAGGGACACTGTAGTGACGTCAAGCACCAGTTATGGATTGTTGTATTTCTAGCTAGTTTCTCTGGTCTCTTCAAGACAATCAAATTTTCTTACCCTTCTCAATCCAGCTCCAAATTCACCCTGGATTGATCTTGGAAATACTGACTATTTGCATATCTATTCAGACATCAAGAAATGAAGGCCATTTGCAAATAATACCATATTAAGGTAAGGCAAATACCATGTTAATTTGCAAGTCTAGAGAATTGTCAATCAGTCAGTACTTGCCCTTTCTGGCCAGTCAGGGCTTTGTTAGTTTAGTCACCGAATGCCCCTGTGTATGACCTCTGCTTTTACAATGCCTGTATTTAGAAGGAACTCCAGTTCCATTTAGCAAAAATTAATTACGAGTATCTCTCTCTTTTGCCTTCCTTGAATTTTTATGTTTTTATAATGCTGGGGCAGGAAATACAGGAGGCAGCTGTGTGAGAGAAATTAGATGGTTAATGAATAGGAAAAATGAATTAAAAGACTTCAGGACCTGATGATGTTACCTAGTTGGGTAATGAAAAGTCTGCATGAAAACAGCCAAGCTCCAAGAATCCCACAAAGTAAGCTGAGCCAACTGTTTCCTCTTCTTTCCCCTTCTTCTCCCATGTCTAATTTTACACTGTAACATTCCCAGGGGTAGGAAGCCTTGTCAACAATGCAATGATGGTAAGCTACAAGGCCCTCCCAAAGGGACGGATCTCTAGAGATATAATTACCTTGGTTTCTAAGGGAAAAACTGCTGTCTGTACCATCTTGAACAACTATATTCTTGATTTTTAACTATATCACAAGGGGAACAAATGTGGTTTTTTTTTTTATCATAACGCACAGAACAACAATTCATAAAGCTTGATCAGAAAATACATTCATAATGACTCATTTTCAGTTTTGATCAGAATCAATTTTAGAAATGATTTTCTTCATTTTCTCTCCTTCATTTGCTGTAATCCCTTGAATTTACTCATATTGGGATACCATTCTGCCTGAGAAGATCATGAGAAATCTCTTTTTTTTTTTCAATCTCTATTCAATGTCTTTCTCACACACATACTACACAAGCCTTCTGAGCTCAAATTTATGGCTCTAATAAAAATTCCATTAACTCCAAGTGAAGGGCAGTGTATAAGGCTAAGACAAAAACATTAGTGTCACAACCCTTGTCCCTTATTTAATAGGGACCACAATGAAATATATCTCTATCCTGTTTCTTGGCTCTTTGCAGGGGAGATGATGAACAGCACAGAATAAAAACCACTGATATTTACACATAAAAGCATCTTCAGAAGTGTTCATAATATCAGCAGTCAAGTTTGTACATTCCTCCGAAAAAAGCTAAGCTTAAAAAAGACCAAAACTCTTTTGGAGAACAGATCAGACACCAACTTCTGAGATATTTTTCAGATATGCAAATAGTTAGAACTGGATAAGCAAGACCTCTCATGACTGCTTCTCAACACTATGGCAACCTAGGAATGCGGTACAATCCCAGACTGGTGCAATCTATGTGTGCAGAAGAAGATTGAACATGGGGGAAATGCTCTGGATACATAAACTCGGGAGGGATGGTGGCAGAGATTTGGGGACATCTCACCACAGTGCTTTGGAGTTGTTGGGACAGAGGAGAGAGGGATGTTGGCAAAGTACCGTGACACCTTAGCTATAAGAAAATAGAAACATTAAATTGGTAGTAGGACAAAGGAGGAGTTTCTATCGATGGAAAGGTACCCATTCTACAGTTTCAAAGGATTTTGAGGAAATGCTGCTGAGACAGTATTTCTGGAGCATCAAGGAAACTCATATGAACTGCAAACACTTATGGCATTGTAGAACCACAAGGCCATAACATTGCTTTGCCTATTACTTATGTGAGCATTGGAAATGCCTTAGGATATGTGCTTAGGGAATTCAAGGGAGCCCCTTCACATAAATAATATAGATCCAATGCCTGCTAAATCCATCAGTCATATATCCTGATTGAGAGTAGGGTCCCAGTTCTGAGGTATGTGTAGAAAATATTTTCTTCTCAAGGGGCGTTATGGAAGAGTTACACCATTTTCATTGGTTAAGGAAGCAAGGTACAAGTTTCTGTGTCCAGTCATGTCCAATTCTAGGACATGGTGTTCGTGTCCATTTCTTAGCCAAGTGAGCCAGTGTTGTCTGAAGACATTTTTTGTGGTCCTGTGGCCAGCATGACTATACACCAGAGGCACACAGAATGCTGTTTTTCTTTTATGTACACTGAGAGCATTTGCACCAA
Source organism: Notechis scutatus (assembly GCF_049901735.1). NCBI lineage: Eukaryota > Metazoa > Chordata > Lepidosauria > Squamata > Elapidae > Notechis > Notechis scutatus. The sequence continues at coordinate 46,488,175 of NC_142010.1, forward strand.
AAGAAATTTCTTGTGTGTCCAATCACACTTGTCCAATAAAGAATTCTATTCTATTCTATTTGTTGCTTTCCCACTAAAGTGATACCTATTAAATTTACTTGCATTTTGCATGCTTTTGAACTGCTAGGTGAGCAGGAGCTAGGACAGGAATGGGAGCTCACCCTGTTGCACAGTGCTCAAGTTTCGAACCCGGGCTGTCAGTTTTCCAGCTGACAAGCTCAGTGTCTTTAACCGCTGAGCCATTGTGCCCCTAAGTAAGGAATTAATTAAGGAAGCAACCTTAATTATATATTCCTTCTTCCAATCACTATTTAGTTGAATTTTAAAAAAATACAAATAATTTTCCACTATCCCTCACAAAATATCTGCTTTCAAGATTTCCTGGGGTGTAGTCATAAGTAGTATACCAGCTGAAAATGCCATATATATGCTAGAACAGCAGACACATATGCTTTAGTGAACATTTGCTTATACTTTTTCCTTTTCTTGGGCCAGGAAAAAAAAATTGATAAAAGTTTTGTCTTCATTCTATGGTATCAAGAAGGTGCAGTCCACAAGGCAATAGAGTTCTAGATAATTAAAAAAACAATTGTTTCAGATTAAATATCTGCATTTTCATCAAGGATTCCATGGAATTTTCACACATATAAATATATTCAATGAATGTTGATAAATGGTTGTTTTAATGAATTATCATTATTAGTATTTCATATATGCTGCAGAGGGAGACATATTCCATATTTCAAGCAGCTTGGACAGCCAAAGCAATACTGAAAATACAGAAGCCAATTTATTCTCATAACCTTTTTTGTCTGTTAAGTAAACGTTGCCCCTTCTCATCTCTTCTTTACAAATAAAAAAGTGATATATATTCATACTAAAATTAGACATACGGGGGGGGGGGGGGGGGGGGGGGGGGGGGGGGGGGGGGGGGGGGGGGGGGGGGGGGGGGGGGGGGGGGGGGGGGGGGGGGGGGGGGGGGGGGGGGGGGGGGGGGGGGGGGGGGGGGGGGGGGGGGGGGGGGGATTTGCACTGTTAGAAGTCACACCAGGCATCCAACAAGAAGCAGAAAGAGCAGTTGAAGTATGTGCCATTTCCACCAGGGGTTACTACCAGTTCGGTGATTATGTTTTGCGTGTGCATGCATGCTTTGCACACCAGACACACGCTGCACATGCATGTAATACACCTAAAGCTGTGCCGCCCGGATAGCTGGTAAGCACTGCGCATGGGTGCGCAGCACTTGAAAAGCCTCTTTTTTCCTGCTTTTTCAACCTCAGCTGTGCCGTGCAAAGCAGCTGAGGTTGAAAAAGTAAGAAATAAAAGGAGCCCGGGTAAGAGCCCAGGCGACCGGGTAGGCCAAACAGCAGCAGACACAGAACCGGTTCTGTGTCTGCTGCTCTTCAGAGCTACCGGTTCTGTAAAGCCAGACAGAATCGGTAGCATCCCACCCTAAACTAGGATTGGAGTTAATTCACAAGTGAAACCATTCAACTGTTGAGGTGAAGCTTTATGCCAGTAGGTCATTCATGTGTGTGTTTGGAATTTATTTAAGGATGGTCCTGACAGGTTCTAAACCTTGCCTATAGCCCCAGTCAAAGATTTGCTTCAGAAAATACCAGGAAAAGGAGAAGGCAAGAATTATGGGCTAAATTGCATTTAAAAAGTTGTAAAATATTGATCCAATGCAGAAGGTAAGGGATACATGAAGATGCCAGCAAAACATTTTGAGCTGGACCTAAACATGAGAGAGATGTGTTCAGATCAGTATTCTGATGTAAACTGAGCATCCATAATTTAACATTCTGTTACTTATGGAAATAAATAAGATGTAAACATTTTTGCATTAATACTTTTTGAATGGAAGAAAAAGAGAAGCAGAAACATGCAACGCATATAGCAAAAAAATGGGAGATGATGAACAATCTACTGTATATATCAATTATCACAAATGGAGAACCCAGAGAGTAAATAACTACTGAATTAGAATTCTTGTTATTCCCTTCTCCATGGTTGCCACTGCACGTGAGAATGAAAAATCTCTTCTCTGTCTGTCTCTCTGTCTCTCTGTCTCTGTCTCTCTCTCTCTCTCTCTCTTTTCTCTCTCTCCACCTTATATTATATATATGCTCCATACAAGGTGAGCACATAGCCTTCATATGTATTTGTACTCTTCCTAGTTTACTTTCTTCTTAAAGCCATTCTTGAATTGAATTATCGCTAATATCAACTTCCAAACGCTTCACTATTTTAGAGAGGGAAGAAGAGAAAGAACGAGAAAGATAATAGTAGCACTACAATAATAAATCAACATGAGATACAAAAGCGAAGACACTTTACCTCAAACTCTTTAATGACAGTATCCAGCTGGGAAGATTTAAGGCGAACATCATCCAGCAAAGCCAAATTCCTATCGAACTGCATTATGTAAGTTGTGTGGTGATTAAATCCTGATTCTCTGGAGAGGAAAATATCAGCCACTTTCTGATGTTCTTCCCTAAAACCATTGAGAATAAAGGTGGGGAAAAAAAGGAATAGAAAATTCTCTATACTTAATTTAGGTACTCACAGATAATCTTTTTCATCAGGACTTTTTAATGACATTAATCAGAAATTGAACACATAAAGATTGACTTTTGTTCCAGTAGTAAGTCCATATATCTTGTAATGTGGCAGTTTGATAAAGTCTCAATTGGTTCTGATGCCTGCTAGGCAATGCAGCAAGGAATGGTCGAATACTTGGTATGACTAGGTGGTATGTGTTTCTTTATAAAGCAACAAAGTTAACAAGCAAAATAGTTAAAAAGCTTGTATATTGACTTTATTTTTTTCAGATTTAGTGTGATTCTTGCTCATAGGCATAGAAGGGACCTATATATTTCCTTAAGTTGGAACATTCCTACAAAATGAAACAATAGCTGAATGACAGAATAAATATACCTAGGATTTATTGGAGATGAAACTGCTGTGTTTCAGTAGCTTTCTTGTTTGAGATTAGCTGTAGCAATAGCAACAGCACTTAGACTTATATACTGCTTCACAGTGTTTTACAGCCCACTCTAAATGGTTTTACAGAGTCAGCATATTGCCCCCAACAATCTAGGTCCTCATTTTACCCACCTTAGAAGGAGGGAAGGCTGAATCAACCTTGAGCTTGGTGAAATTCAAACTGCCAAATTGCAGTCAGCTGGCAGTCAGTAGAAGTAGTACTGCGTTCTAACCACTATGTCCCCATGGCATAGTGCATGTTTTTCTAACAGGCCTCATATACCAATCAATTTTTATTATGGTCACACACCAGAATTACAAATAAAGTCATTAAAAACAATAATAATAGTAAAAGATAAAAATTAGAGACAGACAAAATAATATTAGGATTGGTGGTGGATTATCAGTGGGCAGTTAAAGTCTGCCTAATTTTGCACACAGCATAACATAATTTGCCCACATTCAGAAAAACTGCTTCATACTGATCGGATAACAAGCATTATGTAAAGGTTTTATATGTTAGGATAAAACAGGTAAATAAGCAAACTGTATCACCCTTATATGTGATTCTCTCAAACTTCTGAAGAGAAGGTGTTTCCTGAAGCTTTTTAAACACCGGAATAGGGATATTGCCTTAAGTGTCATTCAAAGCCCCATCTAATTATATTTACCAGTTAAGAACTTTTTCTTCCAGTTCCCCCAGTATTTCTTGGTGTAGATTGTAGATTTTTGGGATTTCCTTCAGTCCTTCCTTAAGTTTTGTTTCTTCATGATCGCTATTATCACTATCATCTCCCAGCACTTTTAAGACAGCTTCATGGAAATCCTGTAAATATACAATATTATCTGCTTTAAGAATTAACAACTTTTGTCCATATCTTGATCATATGGTGCATTTTAATTAATGCCATTACCTCTTGCTAGCTCACTTTTACTTAGCAAGTCAAGAGAAATTTGGATAACAAACTTTTGATGCATGACAAATTTCTCACACAATTTCTCAAATTAATAGTTAATTATTAATAATTAATAATTTCTCAAATTATTTCACGCATTGGCCGAGAGCTCAATAACAGTGACGGCTCTGTGGCCCCACGCCTGTGCAGAGTCATTTGCAAAAATGAATCAAGCAAACGTAAATTCATTTATACTATAAACTCACTCGCCAAAACCAACACCAACCATAAGAACCTCCGTTGTCGCCTGACCTAACCATACAGCAACGTGCCCGCTCCCGTGTACTCCGCATTGAACTCAAAAACCGTCTAGACAATGGAGAGAAGGACCTGTACATTGACTACCATGCTGACTGTATCAAAAGTAAGCCACACAACCCAATACTCAGCTTTTACCCTCAACCACAACCCTACCTCAACCGATCCACCATCACCCAAGACTAGGCACGCACGCCCTAACTACCTCAATTCCAACTACTGTCGGACTTAAATGCAAACTACTCAATGCAAGAAGCCTCGTGAATAAAATACCTGAATTTCTCATCCTACTAAATATGGCTAACTGACATTATATTTGTCTGTGAAACATGGCTCAATGCATCTCTCCCGACTCCATTACCACAGTAAGAGACTATCATGTTTACCGATCAGATCGTGAAAATCGTCGAGGAGGTGGTGTTGCTATCTTCTATAAAAATCCTTACATCTAAAAAATATCCAAGTTACCCAGGAGCTTGCTCTTCCTGAGACCATCATCTGTGAACTATCCTTAAATATCACAATTGATTCTTACTATGTTACAGAGCACCTGATTATGACATCGAACATGTAAACAAGCTAAATACATTACTAACATGGGCTGCATCCTGCCCATACCCTTTTATCTTTCTTGGTGATTTCAATCTACCTCATATTGACTGGACCCTAAATGATTGTACAACTGAAATCATACACACAACCTTCTACAATGCTATTACAAATCTGGGACTGGAACAACTAGTAACCAACAACACTAGACTAAACAACTGCCTCGATCTCATCTTCTGCAATAGTTTGAATTTAATTTACGGAATACAAACTAAAGAACCCTTTTCCAGTAGTGACCACAATATGATTGACTTTTGTCTCAACATACGTCCACACAAAAATCACCACAATGATGTAATCCCCAATTGTAACTTCAAAAAAGGCAACTATGATCTTATAGACAACGATCTCTCATCCCTTGATTGGCAATCTCTATTCACTGGATGCAATACTGTTGAAGACCATTACAACATATTTTTACTTGAAGTCAAAAGAGTCATCAAACTATATGTACCAACAACAACTCCCAAAACAAAACAAAAAAGCAGATTACCCATAACAATAAGGAAACTTCAATCCAAAAAGAGATCACTCTGGCGGAAAAACAAATCTGGTCACGTTGCCAATTTCAAAAACCGATACAAAAATTTATGCCACCAGATAAAGACCGAATGCACCAATTATCACATTAAACAAGAGGAAAACCTTCTAAGCACCAATTCCACCCGTGCTTTTTACAATTTTGTAAACAACAAACTAAAAGACTCAAGGTCCATCCCTCCCTTGATAGGACCTGATGGTAAAGACTGCAACTGACGACACCATTAAAGCCAACATCTTTAACACATTCTTCGGCTCAGTATTTGTAAACAGCAATGGATCATGCCCAGTATTTCCTAGCCGTACCACAGATAACAACAATGATCTAATACATATCGATTTCACAGAAGACAATGTTGAAAAAGCACTACGCAATCTAAAACCATCCCTATCTATTGGACCGGATGGAATATGTGCCTACTTCTTAAAAAGCTATCCACTGCCATAGCCAAACCTCTAAGCATAATCTTTGAAAAATCTTTCAGGACCAGCTCCTTGCCTAACCTATGGTCACAAGCCACAGTCACCCCCATCTTCAAAAAGGGAGACCCAAGCCTAGTTGAAAATTACAGGCCAATCTCCTTATGCTGCGTCACCTGTAAAGTCATGGAATCAATTATTAACCAATCCATCATCCTCCACTTAGAGACAAATAACCTACTCTCCAATAAACAATTTGGTTTCAGAAAAAAACTATCCTGTAATCTGCAACTCTTACACTGCAAAAACATATGGACGACACAACTCGACCAGGGCAAAGCAATAGACGCAATCTACATAGACTTCTGTAAAGCCTTTGATTCAGTGGTACACGACAAACTACTCCTAAAAATAAAATCCTATGGTATCTCTGGACAACTGAATAACTGGATAGAAGCATTCCTGTCAAACAGACAACAAATGGTCAAAATTGGGAGCGTCCTATCAAATCCAGTACCTGTCAATAGTGGTGTCCCCCAAGGCAGTGTTCTAGGACCAACTCTCTTCATACTCTACATAAATGACCTCTGTGATCATATTAAGAGCAATTGCGTTCTCTTCGCTGATGATGTAAAGCTGTTCAATACCACAGACAATACTGCTACCCTACAAAAGATCTTGACTATGTATCAGAATGGTCAAACAAATGGCAACTTCAAATCTCAACAAATAAATGCTCTGTCTTACATATTGGCAAAAAAATCAGAAAATAAAATACAAGCTGAATAGTCAAGATCTTGTTGATGACCCAAGCTCTGTAAAGGACCTTGGAATACTCATCTCTAATGATCTAAGTGCTAGAGCCCACTGCAACTACATAGCCAAAAAGGCATTAAGAGTTGTTAACCTAATCCTACGTAGCTTTTTCTCTGGTAATATCACACTACTAACCAGAGCATACAAAACATTTGCTAGACCAATACTCGAATACAGTTCATCAGTCTGGAACCCACATTACGTATCTGATATTAGCACAATTGAGAAAGTCCAGAAATATTTCACAAGAAGAGTTCTCCACTCCTCTACTCGTTGTAGAATACCTTATGCCACCAGACTTGAAATTCTAGAATTAGAAAACCTTGAATTACGCCGTCTTCGATCTGACTTAAACATGGTATATAAAATCATACATTGCAATGTCCTACCTGTCAATGAATACTTCAGCTTCAACCATAACAACACAAGAGCACACAATAGATACAAATTCAAAGTTAACCGCACCAAACTTGATTGCAGGAAATACGACTTCAGCAATAGAGTGGTCAATGTCTGGAATACTCTACCCGACTCTGTAGTTTCTTCCCCAAACCCCAAAAACTTTAACCTTAGACTGTCTACTATTGACCTCACCCCTTTCCTAAGAGGTCTGTAGGGGCGTGCATAAGCGCACCAACGTGCCTACCGTCCCTGTCCTATTGTTTCTCTTATTCTTTTATTTTTCTTATATGTACCCATTTCATGTATTCACAACTATGTATACACTTATACTTATTATCTTGTAAACAATTGGCAAATCAAATAAATAAAAATAAATAAATAAATAGCTTTTGAATTTGAGAAAACAAATGCATTCTTCATAACAGAAGTACATTCATGTAAATGTATCTTACATGAAATTTTAGAATTCAGATAAATGGAACAGATCAGGCAATAATAATTTATTGGCTTCAATCTATTCTTATTATATCATCACTAAAGACAAGCATTTTGCTAAAACCCTCTTTTTTTTCTATAATTGCACTAGCATTATCAATTGCTGAAGCATGAACTACATAAACAGGAGATTTATAAGTATCATGAAATTAGGTTACATTTTCAATATTTTATTAATTAGTTTCAGAAACCAAACTACCAATCTTGTAAAAATCCAAGTAATGTATCATTAACAAATCAATTGTCAAGCCATTATAAATCATAAAGTGAGATTCTGAATTACAGTAATTTCTTTTCAAGCAATATAGATTTTATGCTAACAGATAACATAAAATCGGATGTACTACAAGCCTATTTATTTATTAATCAAATTTATGTAGCTTCCCTTCTCATGAGAAGTTAGAGTTAAAGTCCAAAACTGGTTTCCAAGTTGAATTAAAATCTGAGTCACATTTTATTTTAAAATATCAGGCTATTTTAGACATAGAGAAATACCCCTAGAGCTTAACTTTTGTTTTTCACAGGATTAAGGATTAAGAGTACTTTTCAATGGGAAGTGTAAAATGTTATTGCAGCAATTAACAAACACAGAGCTGGTTTAACATTGTAGAAAAGTGTAACAGAAAAATATTTAACAATAACAAAAAATAGCAAGTTGAAAAGGAAACTTTTTTTTACCATTCTTTTACCATTTTCTCTAAGTACAATATTTGGTGTGAATTTAATATTATTTTTCCCTTGCATTCCTATTATTGTATCTAAATTCTGCATCTTTTTGACCATCCTCTTGATAATCTGTTTAGGGTTTCACCAGCAGTTTAGAAATAAGGCCAGTAAATGCTTCAAATTTTGGGCTTTTCAAATTAAATTCAGACACATCTCTTTGTTCTGACAGTTCTTTTAAAGCTATACTTAAAGTCTCAGAAGATTTTTACCTTTCTCTTATTAAGAAATCTTGGTTATGATTTGTTGTTTCACCACTGAATAAATTTCTTTCTGCTTTCCTTTTCATAAAAATAAACAATAAAAAGGCAAGTGATGATAAATCTTTTTCTGTACTTATTCCAAACAATTGGGACAAACATTTACCCCAAACATTTATTATTGCAAGTTCTGTTCCCCTAGTTGAAGAAATCTAACCACATGGTGATTGTAACCCATTTTATAATCCAACCCAAACAATTAGTTTAGTAATATTTAAAATCTGGGACTGCTGGACTGCCTTGTTCTTTTTAATCCTCTAGCATCTGGTATTTATTGCATGGCAATGGTTCATAAAGAGCTTGCCCTGAGTGCAGGCAATCAAGAGTGGGAATGCTCTTCATAGGCAAGAAGCTTCACACAACATATTTGTGGTACTCAATGCTCAACATGACACACTCTAGGGCTGGGAGAAGATCCTGGACCTGTGGTTTTCTCAACTCCTGCCTCCAGCTGCCTTTTATGTTCCCTGGCTTGGTCAGCCTCAGGGGCTTGATTGCTAAACTCCTGCTAGACTGATGTTCATCCTGGGGCCTCCAGAGCCATACTCTCCAGATCTTCCTGGCAGAAATTTCAAGAACAGTGTGAGAGGAAAGAAAATAACTTTCAACAATACTTATTTTGAGGGGTCTGTGGTGCTGTCTGAGCCTGGCTGTTTTCTTGCAGACATTTCATTACACAAACTAGGTAACATCATCAGTGCTAATAAAGAGTTGGATTTGCTCTCATCAATATATTCTAGTGCCTTGTCTTGTCAGTGTTGGTGACATATACCTCTTCTTCCAGTGTATATCACCCTGTTCTTCTGGATCACTATTAATAATAACCTCAGCTTAGTTAGATGGTTTGTAATTACAAATTTGTGCAATTACAATATTTCAAGAGATGAAAGTAGAAGAAAGGACAGTTTGATATAATCATCTCCGCTTACTTTAATCTTTTATTCTAGCTATTATACATTCTGTGTCCCATCAAACCAGAAGTAGTACAGTACATCAATCTTACTGACCAAATAAGAACAGTGTATAAATATGGGTTATTTTTTCATTCACTTTATCTAATGTTTTAATTCGGTATATATGTTTATATTAGAGAAAGGTTAAAAGAGCAAAGAAAATGGTGGTGTGTAAAGAAATAACTACATAGTCCAGAAAACATGAGCTCTTTTTGGTCCCTACAGAAAGTAGATTAGAACAAACAAACAAGAGGAGGAGGGACAATGCAAGCTAAGTGCTTTTAATGATAAAATCTGAGTTAATTCAGCAAGTTTTGCATAGTTCTCCAATTTACATCATCCCACAAGATTTCTACAACCCCCTTATCAAAATCAAGTATCACAGAGAGTATGTGCAGGGTAGAAAGTAGCTGTATATTTCTATCATGCTGGATAAGTAGCCTGCGGAAGAATCCTTGGGTTAATGAAATTCCTCTCATTTCCCTGGAGCAGAACTGCTTGGAGCAGAGTTGAATCAGGCAGCTGGGTATTCCTTTTTTCTGGCCCATGTTATAGCTCTTGGCGGGAAAATTTCTTGTTTGCTGCCAGTTTAATCTTTGTGGGAAGGTAGCTAGAAGTTACTTTGTCTAGGAGAATAACTATACACTGGGGGGAACTGGGAACATATTTTTAAGCTCCCTCATACTCCGGAGTACCATGTGGAATCGCTTAAAAAGCATTTAGCATTTTCCCAACTTTTCTTTTGCATCCTAGTAAAGTATGGAAATATCTGGAGTTTTTTATTGCACAAGAGAGAGGAAAAAGAAAAGCATGCTCTTGTTCCGAGGAAGAGTGGGAGATGCTAATTGAAAAGCTGGCTCAAAAGGGATGCTTTGTGAATAGAAGGAACTTGAAAAACCTCAGTGGTTCCTCAATTATGGCAGCTGCAGCAGATGTGGAGATTACAAAAGTTCTTGGTTTCATTAAAACAAAAAAACAAAACAACTTATAGACCCTGATTTGACCTTCTTTTCCAGTCTGTGCTGTAGGGAGACACATCATTAACTCTTGCAATGGATAAATCTGTTGAAACATCATGTCACATATTAGTTATTAATAGGAACAGTACTGAGACTGAGAACTGACATAAGCAGAAGAGAAACATTTCATTTGTCCAGAGGGATTCCTCCAAGTTTTGTTTTGTTTTGACATGAGATCTAGTTTGCTTTCATCCTCACTTTTCACTATTTTCAAGCAACTCATGATGTTGACCTATTTGCTTGCATAAATGATTGTTTACGTGAAAAGTATCTGGTTTGAACAATAGTATTTATGAGTGCATTTTTAATTCAAATATTTTGACAATTTGGTTTTATTCTATTTTTCCTGGCACTATTGGAATATTCAATGAGTAGAGGAACAAGACAGAAAAAAAGTCATGTGAGAATCCAGGACAGATTATGAGAGAGGAGATAATACATATTCATAAAATACACAGCTGCATTTTAAGTAAGCTATTCTTGTTGCTTTTCCAGAAATGTTCTGTTTTCCATTTGGAACTGATTTAGATAGTTGAGATTTCAGTTGGAATACTTGACTCTATGTATGTATTTTTGCAGACAAAGCTGAAGATGATTTATAATTTCAGTTGTCACATTAAAGGGACAGTAATCTGGGGAAAAGGTCCTGGATGAAGGTAATTCACATGGTTTCAATGCTGTTTTCAACCCACTTGCTCCTCTGGTCACTGACATTTATTTATCAACAGAGCTATTTTGCCCTTTTTTTAGCTGAACTGTGATTTTGTTTATTAGTATACCACGAGTCATTGTTTAGCTCAAAAAAACTTAAGCTGTACTGACCTATAAAGGAGAATATCTGTAGCTCAGGGTTGAAATGAGGGGTCCTTGGTGCTCTCTGAGCTTTGGTTGTTTTGTTGCAGATGTTTCATTACCTAAACTAGGTAACATCATCAGTGGAGTTACCTAGTTTGGGTAAGGGAACATCTGCAGCAAAATAACCAGGTTCAAAGAGCACTAAGGACTCCTCAATATTGGACCTGGTTATTGCTTCTTTGTTTGCTTGCTTACATGTTTATTGACTGATCAGTTGATTTCAATACTTTGTATCATACCTAATTCTCCAGTTTAGGAAATACAAAGACCGTGCTAAATATATTATTACCAAATAAAGTACTTGGAGCTGTCTGTTATAACTAGGAGCTGAGTTTGACTTGACTTGAAATTGTTATCATACCATGAAGCAAATCAGTAGAATTATTATGGCCAACATAATTAGGCTGAAATATTGACTAGATAACAGCAAGGTATATTGGAGAGTCATCAAATTTTGAATTTTTTTTCTACTATTTGTATTTTATCCTCTTAGTATTCTTGCCTTTTTTTTTAAAAAAAAAATGTCTACATTCTTTTGTTTACCTTCCTTAAAATGCTTAATAACTCCCTCACTCCTTTTACAGGTACCCTGTGCATCTAAGCCAGAGGTCTCCAAACTTGGCAACTTTGAGACTTGTGGACTTCAACTCCCAGAATGCCTCAGCCAGCCATGCTGGCTGGGGCATTCTGGGAGTTGAAGTCCACAAGTCTCAAAGTTGCCAAGTTTGGAGATCCCTGATCTAAGTAGTCAAGTCAGCCTCAGTCTTGGAGCACAGCTAAGAACTGGAGCAAAAGCTCTCTTTTGTATTCTATATGGGGCCACCCTGGAATAATATCCAGAAATTTCAACTGATACAAAATGCAGCCGCGTGGGCAATTTTGGATGCCCCAAGAATAATGAACGTAACACTTCTACTGTGCAAACTGCAGTGTGTACTGTTCTGCTTCTGGGTCCAATCCAAGGCATCGGTTATGATATTTAAAGCCCTACATGGCATGAGCCAGTTTATTTACAAAATAGTCCTATTACATCAGCCCATCTCACCTGGTCAGGCAGGAAATGTATGTTGTGGGTGCCCTCAGTCAAAGGATTCTGACTGGTGGGGTCTAGGAAGAGGGCCTTCTCTGCTGTTACCCTTGCAATCTCTTTCTGGAAGTGAGACAAGGCCTCACTCTCCTGGCCTTCCAAAAAGGCATAAAACTATGGCACCATGACCTTGCTTGGGGCACACAAAGGAGCACAAAGCTGTGGGTCTGGTTAGTGGCCGAAAGCCCTCTCCCTTAATTAATTTTTAACATCCCTTGCTCTTTTTATTTCATATATTGTTTTTATGCTTTTACTATTTGATTGCACACCATACAGAGTGCAATACATGAAGGAGGTGGTGAACTGTTTTTAAATATGATAAATAAATATGATCAACTGATAAATAAAATAAAATGTAAGCTGAGTCAATAAGCCTTGGTGTCATACGCATCCCTCACGTATTTACACTTTATATTATAGACTTTCTTGGACTTTATAGTCCAAATATGTATTTATCTTGTAATGTATGTGTGAAATGGGTCTTACTGTCACTTCAATTACATATCCATCCAAGTTTTTAATCCACCCATTTTAAATTTTTTTCCCCCTCTCCCAAAGTTTTACTGCTTGTAACATTACCGGCAATCGATAAACCAGTACCCCATGCCTGCAAAACCACTTTGGAGAACCAAGTACAATTGCCAGTAGCAAGAAAGCCCAGATTTGCTTTCTCGTAAAACTTCAGCAAATTTATTTAATCATTAATGGTCTTAATTGCTACATCATTATACATTTTCAAATAAGTGATTTAATTTTGACAGCCCGAATAGTCAACTTGGCTATGATTAATCTCCTATATCTGAAGCCTCATAGGAATTGCTAGGAACATCTGTTGGAAAATAATATAAAATAAAAAATCTTGTGGCCCAAAGTACTGAAGCTCTAGGAAACTATTAATCAAACGTAAAATACTTCTGCAGACTCAGTAATTGATCAATCACAGTACAAGAAAGTCTTCCAAATCCATCATATGAAAAACACAGTAAAACAAAACATTTGTGTAATCGATATAATTTCCTGTTAGGTATAAAATAAGAGGAAAGAACTGAAGTCATGTTATTCTGAACAGGTCATGCAATTAATCCTATAAAGAACATCAATATTTCTGCCTTAAAACATGTAACTATTATTTCATATTTCCAGAAGCTAACCATTTACAAGGCAGAGTACAGATAAATGTCTGTATAAATATATCAATAGTATGACTTTTTACTTTGCTCTCGCACTTATTGGAAGATCCAGTTAAAATGAAATTGTGGGAAGATTCTTTGGAGAGAAAAGGAGACTAGGTGACAACCATATAGAGCAGGGGTGTCAAATTCAAGGGTTGGAGGCTGGATCTTGCATGAGGGGTGCTTAGATTTGACCCATGGGGCTGCCTTGGAAACAGCAAAGGACTGGTCCACGGTGCCTCTGCCAGCGAAAATGGAGCTCAGTGCAGCCACGTGCTGCAGGAGGCTGTTGTGGCTGAAAACACGCCTCCCTGAGCTTCGTTTTCACTAGCAGAGAGTTACCAGAAGGCCACTGCAGACGAAAACAGACCACATGAGGGCTGCGGGTGGCTCTCCGGGGCTCCATTTGCACTGGCAGAGAGTTGCAGGAGGCCATCGCAGCCAAAAGTAGAGCTTGGGAGCCCATTTTGTTTGGCAGAGTGCTCGGGCTGCCACAGGTGCCCCTGGTATGAGTGACATCAAGCTGGCCACACCCACCCTTGCCATGCCTACTCTGCCCCCACCCCTGAGGTCAAACACAACCCTGATGCGGCCCTCAATGAAATCAAGTTTGACATTCATGATATCGAGAGTTTGCATGGTTGATTCCTTTCTTATCCACCCACAGCAGTCATGAGAATTTTGTTTGTTTTCAATAAGAGTTACTGCATTTTTATTTACAATTGTTACTCTGAAAAGTTGTGTGTGTGTGTGAGTGTGTGTGCATGCACACACACACCTTAAAAACTAAATCTAAAAACATCTAAATAAATGCAGATATGCAATAACTGGAATTTTGTAAGTGATACTGATTATACCTGCTTAACTACTTCTGTTAATGAATGCCAGTGAGCTGTGCTGATAAGATTTTTGAATTAGGAATGAAAAGACGCTGCTTTTAATCTGAGCTTCATCATAGAACCTCACTTGGTCTGTTTTTGGTGTATTATTCTGGTGAAGAATGGAAGGCGGAAACACTGTGTATACAACCTTTTGTTCCTGAATGAAAGATGAGATAAAAATCTAATAAAAAATAATGAGCACCATTCTGTGAGCAAGAGCAGCTAAAGCAATCAGTGATGAAATTTCCAGGGTTTTCTTGCTGTAATGTATGAATTCTGACTTTATGAATACCTGACAATTCTGAGTCAGAAGACCTAGGTTTATTCTTCATTTCCAGTTCCTGGTTGGATCAAGGAGGACACATTAGGGCAGTGGTTCTCAACCTGTGGGTCGTGACAACCCTTTCACAGGGGTCGCCTAAGACCATCGGAAAACGCATATTTTCGATGGTCTTAGGAACCGAGCCATAATTTTATGGTTGGGGGTCATTACAACATGAGGAACTGTATTAAAGGGTCGCAGCATTAAGAAGGTTGAGAACCACTGCATTAAGAACTCCAGTTTGTCCTGATTTTAAAAAAATGGCAAAAGGAGATTTTCTGACATTCTTAGCAGAATATACCCAATAGGAATACCTGTGTTCCATTGTGATAGAGCTCTGAATGATTCTGTCCTACCATGCTATGTGAATGTAGTCAATAAAAATAATGGTTTATCATTATATGAATTTATCATTATATTGTGAATATCTTTCATTCTATAGCTCTGAGATAGCCTTAAGGAGATAAAAAGATTTGTCCTTTCGTTAACCATAATTTAGCAATATCAGACATAAATATCAACATAAATAAATAAAAACATAAAGGAATAAACCCCAAGATGGTGAAAGGACAACCATCCTTTAGCCTCATCAAATATTTTGCAGGCTCACCATGGGATTCCCAGGATGGATGGAAGAATCATGTTTTTCAATGCTTTCTGGAAGGTTAATAGAGATGGAGTTAACCTCACTTCAGGGGTTTCACTTCAAGAATGCTTCAGAACTACAACAGAAATGACACATCTCCTGAACCCTGCCAGACGGAAGTCCTTTGCAGGTGAGACCTGGAGGATACTTTTTCTGCTGGACCTGATGGGATGGGTAGATGTAACCAGGAAGTCCCTCAAATAACATACATATGGTGCAGTCATTTAAATCAACAGGACAAATTAGCAATAATATATATAAGTCTATGTATAAACTGAGAAGTAGATTAACAGAGTTTAAGGAACATTATTTGGCTTAAAGTTTAGTGAGTTGTTGTAGAGCAGGGGTGTCAAACTTGCGGCCTGCAGGCCGGATGCGTCACACACTGGCCACCTCTATTTTAGCGAAGAGGAAAAAAGTTGCGATTCATTACATGATGACAATGTGTCATTGCGAGTTTGACCTCTGTTGTTGAGGATATGGATAGCTTCCAAAAGATATTGTCTGCTTGTTGATACACATACTTGATGCACCTATATACTGTATGTTGTACAAATTGAAGAGCCTAGGTTGGGACCCAAAGCTCTCCGCCATGGCCCCACAGAAATGCTTTCCTCCTGTTCTTGAGCCAGGAAGAAACTATACTGACCCCATAACCTCGTTTCATTTAATGTGGAATAGTTTCAGTACAGTGATTAGTGGATCTTCTGCTGTCCTTTCTCCATCCATCCTTTATCACTCTCACCAATAGGAACATTGGTTGGCAATTCCTCCCTTAAATGTGTGCTTGGGCAGAATTGGATGGATATTATTTATGTCAGAAGGTTGATGGTCCTATCAGAGAATGCTATTGTCAAATAACCCTTCCTTCCTTCTTAAGGCTCCCTGAATGATTTGGAAAAATTGTTTTAAAATACAAGGTAGGCAAGCCCAAAAGTGAAAACATGGATCTTAGATTGGTTAACTATAACTATTGGTTAATTTAAATTAATGAAATGCAGTGTTATATGTAATAATAGTAGATACAATTGGAAGACTTAGATTAAGTATTTCCAAACTATAAAACAAGAAAATCTGATTAAACAAAGCAGGATATGAAACATCAGAGATTAACAGCCCACTCTTATGGAACACATTGCTCACTCTCAAGCACAAGAATGTACTGTGGAATATACAGATGGAATATCCTACTGTGATTTAAGCACTTGGAAAATGCAGAAGTATATCCTCGGGGGAAGTCATTTCGGTTGCCTGTAGCAATCACCTATAACTATATTCCACCTGCATAAGATCAAGAAAGCTACAAGTAATTATAGTGCCCTCTTTATAAAGGAGACTATTACTGGGAATCTTATTAATTGCATCCCAATTAAGAGCTGTGAGCATGCAAAACTGCACGGTTGTAAACAAATACACAGTTGGTGTAAAGCAATCAGGAACAATTTATTTTCTTGGACATCCAATGAAGCTAGTACTATGGATACATTCCAGAGGACAGCAAAACGATAGTGTAGTTTCCTTTAATCTGACAAAGAAATTGTAAGATCTCCACTAGATATGTTTCTCAGCCATCCATTTTAGGAAGTGTATTACAAGAACCACTTTGTAACATTTAACTTTGAAACATGCTGTTTCTCTCTCCTCCAACACCAGGGAAAATGAACTACTGTAGACATGTGTAAAAATGATGCTTAGTTTAATTTGTACTGGAATGAGAATCTGCTCTGATAGGAATTATATCAGATACATGGATTCTGTGCCTTGATGCACATCAATCTCCGTACATAGAAGAAAAAGCTCACTGGACTGTGAACATACTTATAATGCCTATAAAGTGTCTGATGTGTACAATTATTAAGCTAGCCTCAGATTTTCATTTGGCCTATTTAATCACTGATGCAGCCTGGCAGTTTAATGTGTCAATTGACTTCACAGTAAACTCCTATATTAGTTGATTTCCGGTGATGGTACAAATTCTCTCTGCAGTACTTTCAATGATAGCAATAGCAATAGCAATAGCATTTATAACTTATATATATTGCTTTACAGCCCTCTCTAAGCAGTTTACAGAGTCAGCCTATTGCCCCCAACAATTTGGCTCTTCATTTTACCCACCTTGGAAGGATGGAAGGCTGAGTCAACCTTGAGCCTGGTGAGATTTGAACTGCCAAATATCAGGCGGCTGGCAGACAGCAGAAGTAGCCTGTAGTACTGCACTCTAAACACTGTGTCACTGTGGCTCATGATGGTACACATGACAAATCTGTCCTTCATGTTGCAGTCATTCCCCAATGAGCATGATACCTAGACATTATTCTAAGTATGCTCTTTTTGAAACTAGGTTTGCCTATTGCCAAACACAAAACTGGTCGCTAGTGTTCCTTTTAAGGGCTACTAATTGGAAATAAGTAAACTAATAAGTAAACAGCACCTACATTTCTAGATTAACATCAAACTCTATTTATTAACTTAATTTTTGAGCCACACCAGCTGATATAAAGTTTAAGCTCATACAATGTTTCCAGTCTTCCAGTTCAATAGCAGAGTGGGTGTATGTAAATGTCATCTTTTTGGCAATCAATCAAACTATTAAAGTCTGCTTAAAAGGCCAAACTTTTTCTGCTATGCTGGTGATCTGTTCTAGAGTCTTTCTCTGTGAGTTGTGTGTGTAAGGGACAGGGGTGATGGACAGAAGAAGGTGTTCCTTAGAGTTTAAGGAAATAATAATTTTCTTCTTTCAAATCAGGGTGTGGTGCACTTTTGTTCTCTTTATTGCAATGTAACAGAAGACGCAAAACTTTTTAAAACTGTATTTTTCTTTCCAGAATGTGATGTTGGCAGGGAAGAATGACAATGAAAGGGAAATAAGTTTGTCCCCTTCCCTCCTCCAAGACACAAATTTATTTTGCAGTTGCAAGGTCACAAAAGCAGACTATTGTGTCTAATCTTGACACAAACTACCCATTCTAAGAGTAGCTGACAAGAAAGAATGAAAAATGTCTTGAAAATCCTTAAAAAGATCCTTAAAAAGACTAGTCATACTTTACATTTTTAAAGTGGCAACCTGGCACAAAGCACTCAACAATGTATTGGCATAAAAGACGGAAATGTTAGAAACACCATTATAAAGTTTTTGTTTAATACCTGTGGTTTTGCAGACCTGTGTGAAACAAAACTTTAAGGTACCTATAAGATTTAATGGTTTTGAATAATGTAAAATTGAGTTTGAAACAGAATTATGGACAAATGATGAACATATTATTGCCAAAACATGTAATTTTTTGTTGAAATTTGAGACAGAAGAACAAGTGAAAGATTGCATAATATGGGCTAAAATTTGGCTATAATATATTTTACAAATAGAACAATGCAAAAATATTTAGTTGATGGGACTGAAATTTACATTATAAATAAATATAATTTTTATAAAATGATGTACTGTTGGTATATGTCATCAAAGAAATTGTTTAGAATGTACAAAGATACTTTACATTTATACTGGAAATGTGAACCACCATGAAAGGACATTTATCATGTTTGACAGATGTGTAACAAAGTCAGAACAGTCTGAATACACTTACATTCGATAATTCAGAAGATTTTAAGGACTAGTGTGTAATTGAAACCAGAAGCTTTTCTTTGGAACTAATGGACAGACAACTAACACTCATTCTCCCTCCCTCCTTCCCTCCCTCTCTCTCTCTGAAAACTAGTGCAAGATTATTAAATGCTCAAAAGTGAAAAGGTTTGGCATTAGAAGAATATTTAGTGAAGAAGATGGAATTTGCGGAGATGGCTGAACTGACTTTCTTGACTAAACAAAGACATTGCTTAGACATTATTGTTGAATGGAGACCTCTTATATATTTTTCTCATGAAACAAAAAAAAAAAATGAACTTATGATTTGTACATCTGATGAGTAGGTTTAAACATTTAAACAATGGGAAAAATATTTTTGTAACCATAGAATAATTGTTTTTCCTGCAGAGAACACTGAAAGTTATTTTTTCTATTTCTTTTTATCTTTTCATTTTGCATTTTTCTTTTCTCTCTCTTTTCCTTTATTCTTTTTTTCTTTACTTAATAGATAACAGATAATCAGAGTTGGAAGGGACCTTGTAGGTCATCTAGTCCAACCCCCAAGCAGGAGACCCTACACCATTTCTGACAGATGGCAGTCCAATCACTTCTTGAAAGTCTCCAGTGATGGTGCTCCTACAACTTCTGAGGGCAAGCTGTTCCATTGGTTGATTGTTCTCGCTGTCAGAAAGTTTTTCCTTATTTCCAGGTTAAATTTGTCCTTGTTCAGTTAATATTAGTTCATTTAATATTAGTTGTTAGTTTTTAAACTTTAGAGACTCCTAGAGCTACAAATATTCTCTTATATTAATATTTAGTTTTCTTGTATTTATTTAACAAAACTGACTGCTATATCAATTATCATCAGGGAAACATGCTGTAAGACCTCTGTTTTCTAGGTTTTCATGGCAATCCTAGGTATATTTTTTCCAGAAATAAAGCTTACTGAAATCAATGAAGCATATTTCCTAGTGAACATTGGTTCCTGGATAAATAGCAAAATTCCTGCATCTAAGTGGGAGTTGATAGTCTAAAATGTCCGCTGGATGTTTTTCTCAAGTATACAACACATATTTGAGTTATAGAGGTGATTAATAGAGACCATCCAATGCCTAAGCAAACAACTCTAACAACATATTCTCTCTCCTCATCCAAATAATTTTTACAATTGATTGCCCTATTACATGGCTCTTTTCAACATTATTTTTCTGAATCAATGATAATCACCACCCCAGTTTTTTCCCCTCCCTCCCTCCATAAAGTATTTCAAGAAAATCATTTTCTTAGACAAATTCCTGGCAAGTTGTCTGGCTGACAATTCGCACAGATGCAAAATTCCAGATTTCTGGCAGACACAGAGAATCATCCTCCCCCCACAACCCTGAGACAGATTTCATTGCAACGCCCCAGTAAGCTCTTTTTCATGACAACCTGCCCCTCACCAAATTCACCTCAGTCTCCTCAGTGCTTCTTCTGTCTCCTAAATTATTACTAAGTAAGACAGCAATTAGCTTTCAACAATTAAAATGATTTACTTACCGTATGTAACAGCCGGAGCATCTCCACATACCTGTGAAAAAGAGATGCAATTTTACTAAATGGCCAACCAGCTAGAGCTGAATGAATCAAATCCACTGCATAGTTCCTAAGGATTTTTAAAAGCTGATTGACTCACACTTTTTCTGATGACACAAGTTCCTGGGCGACAAGTTGAGCTCTGGATTGCCCTTCTTTCTGTGAAAAGCAAAGGAAAGGAGGGTAAAGGTCTGCAAACAGTTTGGATTCGTATATTATTATTCATAATAGTTGCCTCATACAACTAAAAATTGTAGGTGGTACACAAGTATAAAACCCAAAATACAACACAATATAAGTTTACCACACTGAATTCTGACATGTTTTCCTGGAGATCTTTTCCAGGGCCACTCATCAAATATAGGTAGTCCTCAATTTATGACCACAACTGAGCCCCAAATTTATGTCGTTAAGTGAGATATTTGCTAAGTGACTTTTGCCCCACTTTACAGCTTTTCTTGCCATGTTTGTTAAGTGAATCACTACAGCTGTTAAATTAGTAACACGTTTGTTAAGTGAATCTGGGTCCCTCCTGGGCTTTGCTTGTCAGAAGGTCACAAAAGGCAACCATATGAGTCTGGGACACTGCAACCCTCATAAATGTGAGTCAGTTTTCAAGCATCTGAATATAAACCACATGATCATGGGGACACCACAGCGGTTGTAAGTGTGGAAAACAGTCATAAGTTGCTTTTTTCAGTGATGTTGTAACTTCGAATGGTCACTAAATGTAAATTGAGGACTACCTGTAAAGTAAGGTTTGTGGTAGCCTAAGAAAAGCAGTTTTTTTGTGGGGGGGGGGAACACATCTATGCAATGACTTCTTCAGAGAGGGTCTCTTACCAACTTTGGTGTCATTTTTTTTAACCTCATAGAGGCAGAGCTCCCAAGAGTCTGCTAACTGTTCCCCATGGCCATGAAGTAAGGGAAAGAGAGATCCATTTTTTATTGTAGCACCAGCATTGTAACCCCTTACATTATTAGGTTTTAGAAAATGATTCAAAATAAAATTACTTAAGAGAGACTTTGGTTATTAATTGATCCTAATTCTTTTTTTTTTTTTTTTAGTTTTTGTTTAGTTGCTGCTAGTTTTTTCTAATTGCTTCATTATTATTATTTTTATCATGGAAGTTTTATAACTGGGGCATTCATGGAATGGAGATTAAAAAAAAATTAAGGTGGTAAGTGCAACAAGGTATTAAAAGTGGGGAGGGCTTAGATTTGTACCCATTCTTAATATTTTTTTTTGGGGGGGGTTCTCTCCTTTTCTGGACCCTCCCACTCCCCCACCCCCATATTTATGATTCATACTTATGATGGTTGCAGTATCCCAGGGTCATGTAATCATCTTTTGTGACCTTCTAAAAAACAAAGTCAATGGGGAAGCCAGATTCACTTAACCACTGTGTTATTAGCTTAGCAACTGCACTTAACAACTGTCACAAGAAAGGTGGTGAAATGAGGCAAAATTCACTTAACAGCTGTCTCATTTAGCAACAGAAATTTTAGGCTCAATTGTGATCATAAAGTCAAGCACTACCTGTATTCCCATGTAATACTTGAGTACATAATATGAAACTAAGCCACCATTTATTTTAGTCACAATAGGTTTATACTATATGTGTGTTATCCTTTGTTTTGCCCTGTCCTCTACCTTTGTAGAATAGGATGATCTATCCCATCATCTGTCAAAAAATCTTTACATGCTGATATTTCTTAACCTTGATGATTTCACCCTCTTTGCCCTTGATAAACTCAAGTGAGATGAGGCCAGTGAAAAGCAGGTATACTTAATTATGTTTCAGAGCTTATATAAGCAAGTCAGAAAACCCCATGAGATGAAACTTTAATGCAGACTTAACCAAGAGAGTGCTGTATATTTGTTGGCTTTGAAAGGATCTGTTTGCCCTCACCTCTTTGGAATTCCTTGATTGACAGAGGAACGCAAGATCTTTTTTGGTATTACCATATTCCTGAATATTCTTTGATTGTGATCATATATTATGTTATTTTCTTATAGTGTCCCAGTTAAGATGTTTGTACAAGTGAGATCACTGCTTCCAAATCAAGGCTATCTCAGTTATAGTGGGTAAAACAAAGAAACCAACAAAAAAAAAAATGTAGACCTTTTTGTTCTACTGGTATCGGGAAAAATGGGTTTTTAGAATTTCACATTCTTTTATTGCCATTTTTATTATTGTGATTTTGTACTCTATTGCCTTTTTTACTCATGTTTGATTGTATCTCCTTATTGTGTGAGCTAAAATATTTTAATTACTTCTTTAGTTTCTTTATAACATCTTTTAAATTAATTTATACATTTCTGAGGAATCTTCAAATACTATACAATAGAAAGAATATTAAACACAGAAGAAGAGCAAACCATCTTATAACGAGAAATGGAAATACTGCTGGTATTAAAAGATTGAGAGCAAAAAAGAAATAACTTTTTACTTGATGTCAAAACAGTGAGGATATGGGCACCAAGCAATCTTCTCTTGAATGAGAGGAGGGCATTGAAAACCTGAGGAAAATTACTTTTCTTTTTCATAGTCATCAATTATATATCAATTTGAGGGGAAACTAAAGTACTAAGTTGACTTTGATGAGATGGGTGCCGGTATAAATTGGATTATTAAAATGAATAAATAAATTGACTTTCGGTGATAAGCGGAAATATATAGAGAATTATGGAAAGATACATGCTCGGTATTACAAAACTAAATAGAAAGACCCATACGTGGATTAGACAACAAACAAAAGTATACAATATCATCAAGAAAGTAACAGAATTGAAATGGAAATCGGCTGGTCTCATATCAAGAAGAACTGATGGCAGGTGGACCAAGGCAGTCACAGAATGGATGGATCCCACTTGATAAAAAGTCTCCATGAAAGAGACCTAAAACAAGATGGATTGACAACATCAGCAAGTATTGTGGGCCCAATTGGCAAGAAAAGGTTCAGGACTGTATGAATTGAAAATACGAAGAAGAGCCCTTCATCCTACAGTGGATAGACAACTGCTATGATGATGGTGATGATGATGATGATGATGATGATGATGATGATGATGATGATGATTTTCTTCTTTTAGGTGTTGACATACTTTACTGATCAGACTTAATCCGTTTCAGAAACAAATTAGAAGGCAGTAAAGGCAAGTAGTCTAGTATGTTGACAGACTTTCTTCCCAATTGAATTACCATCTCAATATTATTCATTAGCTGAAGATCCAGGCCACCATAAAACACAGTTCTTTAGGCATGACTTATTTAAATTATTAAACCTAACCTTAATCTTTAGACATTTCCTTGCAAATCATTTTAGTTATTGTTGTGTCATACTTTTGTAACCTATCAGTTTATAGAATGTGAAAGACTTGTCAGTTATTTTTTGATGTTGTCATATGAAAATTAGATGATCATCTGTTTTCATATACTTATAAGCATGACTAAGAGTAAATAATAAAAGACCAATAAACCATCTAAGCACTTTTTGTTTTTATCTTTCAAAGAATGTTAAGAATTAATTCCTAAAGATCAAACTGCAGTCATAGCACTGAAAATCTCCACAATGAAAAACTTATAAATAATCTAGTAAAATAATATGGTTAATTTAAATGTACCAAGTTACTTGTATGTAAATGTTACTTTTCTGTAAGAAGGAAGAAAGAAAAATAAATTTGTCTGAACAATTGCACATTTTTATGTACAATCCCATGGTCCCTGATAAGCCATAAAATACATATCACAATAAATGTCTTAAGGGTTTTAAACAAACCATTGTTTATATTATGTTTTACTATGATATTTAATTATTAAGCAATGGAAGTGTAAAAGAATTATATCAGAGGTAAATGACAAATATATATATAACCAACCAATCAGGATGAAGAAAAAACCATTCTGGCACAGCAGTAGGCTAGCCCCAAATTTAAAACAGAAATGGCTGTGAAAGTCTGACTCACAGACGAACACAATACAGAAGCCTGATGATGGCAGATGAGATTCTGGTGAAACGTTGCTTCAACTTTAAAAGCACAACTATAATGACGTGGGAAAATCCCCGAACAAAGCTGAATACCATATATATATATTTGTTTTCTTAAGTTTTCGCGGGTACTTACATGTATGGCATTCAGCTTTGTTCGGGTATTTTCCCACGTCATTGTAGTTGTGCTTTTAAAGTTGTAGCAACGTTTCGGCAGAATCTCATCTGCCATCATCAGATGTATACAGAATACATCTGTATACAGAATACATCTATACAGAAGCCTGATGATGGCAGATGAGATTCTGCTGAAACGTTGCTACAACTTTAAAAGCACAACTACAATGACGTGGGAAAATACCCAAAGCTTATAACAATATATATATATATATATATATATATATATATATATATTTGCTGATATATTTGTATATATATATTGAAGTATCAGCAACGTTCGATCATTCATCATCTTCAGGCTTCTGTCTTCAGCTAGAACCTCAGAAAACAAATATATATATATATATATATATATATCTATCTTTTGACTTCTTTAAATCCGAAGAATCATTATTAAATGTCAGATTTAATAATGAGTTCATTGAGTTTTTGACAATATGTATTAGTAGAAGTTTGCTTGAAGAAAATGTGGCTTCAGTTAGTCACAATAATTTTGCTTTTTGTGATCTCTTATGAAATTTAATTTAATTTTCCCATGAACCTGAATAAGAAAAAGTTGTCGTGCCTACCATATGGTGTCAGGAAGCATGTATTAAATAGAAAATAGACTCTCTAACATTTCAATAGGACTAACCTATTATTATGGTTTAAATCTTTCCAAATTAGAATGTATACACACACAGATAACATATACATATACATTGATACAGAGGAAGTTCATTAGCTGTGATACCAAAACACCACAAAATGCAAGAGGTAGAAACACTGGCCACTCTGCACGTCCTCTATTGATGGGCTTGGCCTACAGCTGCCAAGAAGTGAAGCATATTTCATGCTGCCTAAGGTTCACTCTCTTTTCTTGTATACACTTTGTCACAGTTAGTAATTCTATTAGTGATTAATTTGTCTTCAGGCAAAAGTCAAAACACTGGGACCCCTGAACCACGTGGCCTGTCTAGGGAGTTCTGAGACAGTGTCTTTAGGCGTTGCCCGTCTTATGTTGTTTAATGGCTGTTTGTTTAACCAGGAAATGAACTCTAGGAATGACGACAGTGTCCAGAGACAGTTTTCTGGGAAAGGAGAGATGTAGGTGGTACAGACTCTTCAACTATCACGGTCCTAAAGCTTGAACCTGCCACTTAATTTTAGTAATCGTTGCCAGATACTCTATAGCCCTGTAGTAAATGTTTTGCATTCTTCCTTCACAAATTCACTTTGTGGTAGTTAACAATCAGGACGCAGGATATTTTTTTCCTCATGCCTAAGTCACAAACACTCTCTAATACATGAAACAAACAAATGCAGGTAGTCCCGGACTTACAATAGCTTATTTAGTGACCATTCAAAATTACAACAGTACTGAAAAAAGTGACTTATGACTGTTTTTCACACTTACAATTTTGCAACATCCCCATGGTCATGTAATCAGACGCTTGGCAACTGATTCATATTTATGATGGGTACAATGTCTCCGTATGATGTGATCCCCTTTTGCGACCTTCTGACAAAAAAAGTCAATGGGGAGGCCAGATTCACTTAACAACTGTGTTATTAACTTAACAACTTCAGTGATTCCCTTAACAATTGCGGGAAGAAAGATAATAAAATGGGGCTAAAGTCAGTTAACAACTGTCTCTCTCAGCAACAGAAATTTTGGGCTCCATGGTGGTCACAAGTCGAGAACTATCTGTAAAAGAAATTCAAAATATGGTACATTGCAACAATTACATTGAAAAATGTAAACATATAATAAAAAATCCTCAAACAATAGTCTAGAGGCCTGTGGAATATCAGTTCTCAATACTAGAAAAGATACTTTGTCAAAATACTGCATTTATTGGATAAAAGATTTATTGGAGGGAACAAAGACTATTTTAAAAAAAACAATTTCATCCACATGCATGTCACAATTACAAACCACAGGAAATGCCATAACAACAATGGTTGCCTAATTAGTCAAGAACTGGGATAAAGTGTTGTATATGTTCTTACCAGTTTAGTATTTTAGTTATAAAATAACCTCCCTGAACTCATGCCCCCAAAATAGAAAGCCAGCATTCACAATATTGTAGCCCAACTGCCCATTTAGATACTTGATGGGCTTTAGCACCCGTACTTAGAGAATCACTTGGTTCCCCTCTTCTGTCTTCTTTCAACAGACAAGACAGAATTGTCTTGTCTGTTGTCCAAAGGGTTGGAACTTTGGACACATAGTTGCCATTGCCTTATTGACTTTTTTGACCTCCCTTGCCACTGCCAATAGCTGGAATTATCTTTTCAGGCTTGGGGAGCTCCAAGAATAACATTCAGACTGTTTTTCTTTTAAATAAATAAACAATAAATCTATTACCTATTTTTATATTGTTATTTATTTGAATTTATAAGCCTCCCAGCTCCAACAGACTTTGGGCAGCATAAAGCTATGTTAAATGTAACTTCTTTAGTCTGTTTGCTTAAAATCAATATTGTTTGTATAACTGGCAATAGAGATATAGACACAGAAACAAAAAAATTATTTGACTGTTCTTTATCTCTTAGGAGAGGGGTCTGCAACCTTAGACAGTCAAAGAGCCATTTGGACCCGTTTCCCACAGAAAAGAAACCACTGGGAGCCAATAATTTAACAACCTGTGTGACTGGGTGGGCATGGCCAACTCAAAGTTGCTCCCTCCCACCCAGTCACCTCCTTCTCTGGAATATGGAACGAGTCTCCATCCCCCGCCATCATCCTTATCTTCTTAGGAGGAGTGATGGGGAGGGGTGGGAGGGGCCAGCCAGTGCTGAGATCAGCCGACAGGGAGCCACAGCAGAGGGCTGAAAGAGCTGCATATGGCTCCAGACCCCTGTCTTAGGAGATTGCTCTATCTATGAGCTGTGGTGGCGCAGTGGTTAGAATGCAGTACTGCAGGCTACTTCTGCTGACTGACTGCTGCCAGCAGTTTGGCAGTTTGATTCTCACTGGCTCAAGGTTGACTCAGAGTTCCATCCTTCTGAGGTTGGTAAAATGAGGACCAAGATTGTTGTTGGGTGCAATATGCTAACTCCGTAAACCACTTAGAGAGGACTGGAAAGCACTGTGAAGCGGTATATAAGTCTAAGTGCTATTGCTATCTGTCAAGCAACAGGGTCTAAGAAAATCTGATATTTACGGTTACATGTCTTGATGGTAGTACCAGATGATGATACTATAACAATTATTTCATTATTTCTACTTTTTACTCTTTTTCCCCTCTTCGAAAGGCAAAAAGGTAAATGATCATATTATCCTAGGGCAGGAATTCGAACTGGGCTGTGAAGATTTTAGATAGTTCTAAAAGAAGCAATTTGAGATCTCCAACTTACTACCCTAAGGATTCACTCCTGCTTGCTAAAGCCAGGGATTCCCAGTGGAAGGTTCAAGAAATCCAAAATGGTGGCCAAAATTACACAATCAAAGGATAAGCATGTGACATCAATGTGCCAACAAAAAGATGGGGCTACACAGTCAAGATGCTATATTAATTTCTTGACACATACATGGATACAGACACTCCTGAAAAGTGATTGGTGCTAGGATTTGGTTGTAGCTTGCATTAGGGACTTACTAAGTCATGATAATGAAAGCCTGTGACATTAACATAAGAATCATACTGAGAATCTGAATTGCACATATTAGCTTGAAGTTATTGTTCTAGGAACAATATATATCGTTGCTGAATCCTACGGAAAAGAATTAATATCTTTAAAGTCTTCTGGCTCTGATATAGTAAATGAGTAACACCAACCATAAACTTCTTGCTCAGAGAAGAGTGAAGTGATTGCTTCAGGTAGCTGAATTAATGTCGTGAAAAGGCAGCAATCTGTTGGTGATTTAAAGTTTTATTGTTGTAGTTTTACTGCCAAGAAACAATTTTCTGGCTCAGGTGCCCTAGGTGCTAGATCCTGAATTGGAACGGAACATTTGCTATTCTGATCCAAGCAGCAAAACCATTTTTACAAGCACACTTGCATCTACTTTCTGACTGGATGTGGCCTAATACAAATATATAGGAAGTCCTCAACTTACGTCCACAATTGAGCCCAGCACTTATGTTGTCAAGTAAGACATTAGTTTAGTGAGTTTTGCCCCATTTCATGACCTTTCTTGATGCAGTTGTTAAGTGAATCATTGTAGTTGGTAAGTGGATCTGGTTTACCCATTGTTTTTGCTTGTCAGAAGGTCGCAAAAGGTGATCATGTGATCCCGGCACACTGAAACTGTCATAAGTGTGAGTCAGTTGCCAACTGTCTGAATTTTGATGATGTGAGCATGGGGATGCTGCAATGATTGTAAGTGTGAAAAATGGTCATAAGTCACTTTTTCAGTGATTTTGTAACTTTGAATGGTCCCTAAATGAACTGTTGTAAGTCAAGGACTACCAGTAATGCTGGCTGTGGAGAACCCATGGTGGGCAAAGAGATGGGGGGGTTGAATAACTGCTTGTACTATAAGTATCCTTGACTTATGACCATAATGGAGCCCATCAATTATGGTCATAAATCATGAGTGTCATAAAATGGCTCATCAAACGACTGGCTTAATTTTACAAACTTTTTTTTTGTAGTGAACACAATGGTTGCAAAGTGATTGTTGTAGTCATTAAGCAAACCCTATGGTCATTAAGTGAACCCATTTTTGGCTTTTGAGACTTTTTCAGTTTCAAAACTAAGCCTAATCCCCTTCCAACTCTAAAAATCAGTAAATCTTTATATGGTTTATTAACATCTGTCCTGCAAAAGAAAGCAATGATATTGATTGAATTTACTTTGATTTGCACTTCTTTACCGCTGACTCCAATATTTATTTACTTACTTACTTACTTACTTACTTATTTATTTATTTATTTGTTTGTTTGTTTATTTGTTTATTTGTTTATTTATTTATTTATTCATTCAATTCATTCATTCATTCATTCAATTGGTATGGCTGCCCATCTCAAACAAGTCTGTACAAAGCAAGAGATAAAATGTAATCATAAAGGAAAGTCAGAAAGAATTATTCTGCTTCTCAAAATTACTGCATTCTGTATTGTTCGTTTTGCCATTGTATTGTTCCTATTTAAAACATATATTGCTAACAAACTGCCTATCAATCTGAGGCAAAGAAATTCCTAAAGCGTATGAGCAATATTTTTCCAAGTTAAAACTGCATTCTGGAAATTCTGTCTCTTTTCTCCATCTTGGAGGAATAGGCCACATCATTTGCCGGGGTGGGAGGATCTTATTAATTACACAAAATCTCTGTTGGGGGGAAAAAAGTTTCTAATTTTGTCTTTTCCTTAGAAGGACATTCCCTCCAGCAAAAATATAACATACGTTTAAAGTCTTTAAAAAAAAAAAGACTCTGTACTTGCTTCATTATATGAAGGTCAAAGGTTTACAAAACAGAATGATTAATGGAGCCTGGAAACCAATCCCACCCAATTGAAAGATAAGGAACAGTAAAGACAATTTGACAAGCTGCAAAAGTGAGGCTGTTGTTGCTTGGTTCTTTGCAAAATCTTTGTGGCCTAGCCTGCTATTTCCTTTATTTGCAGACAGGCCTGTTCTGCATTCCGTGATTATTCACCACCCCGTCCCCCCTCCCCTCATGCCACAGCTTTCTGGCACCTCATCAGGGTGGAGTGGACCGATGTCTCACTCCCAGTGATAACTCAGATATCAAGTACAGTATCTGTGCATGTTAAACCACTTCTATACCAAAGCCTTCTTAATTCCTGAAGTATAGGGTGGTGTTTCCCCCCTCCCCCCAGAAATAAAAATAAAAATGGGTGAATTAAAGATTTCAAGATCTTACGATGAAGCACATATTCCATTTATATAGAGGGAAAATGGTCTTCAGAATACTGGAAGCTTTTAGGTCATTTCCCCCTAGATTGGATTGTTTTTTGTTTGAATTTAAAACACAAGTCTTCAGTGCAAATGGTGAATCAATCAATTGAATATTAATATACATTATATAGTAAGGTGACCAACCGTCGTCCTTTAGGGAGGACAGTCCTTCTTTTGTAAATTCTGTCCTCTCTCGAAAAGTGTCCTCTTACATGTCCTCCTTTCTGATATTTGAAGACTAATCTGTAAATCTCCGTATTTGATCGATGCTGATCTGATCCGTTGTGTGTGATGTGACGTATTTGTATTTGACATGACGATTCATCAAGGCTCAGTACAGTGCGGCAAGACGTGATTATGAGACGCATGCGCTCCACACAGGAGAATTGTTTTGAGAGAGTGCACCGCATGCAAGTGGCTTTGTTTTTTTTTCTTCAATTTATTTGTATCCTCCTTCTTGTTGTAAAAAAGTTGGTCACCTTATATATAGGTAGTCCTTGACTTATGACCATAACTGAGTCCAAAATTCTTGTTGCTAAGTGAGACAGTTATTAAGTGAATTTTGCTCCATTTTACAACCTTTCTTGCCACAGTATGTTGAGTGAATCACTGCAGTTGTTAAGTTAGTAACACAGTTGTTAAGTGAATCTGACTTCCCTATTGCTGTTGCTTGTTAGAAAGAAACAAAAGGTGATTACATGACTCCAGGACATTGCAATTGTCATAAATATGAGTTGCCAAGCATCTGAATTTTGTTCACAACCATGGGGATTCCACCAGACTCATATGTGTGAAAAATGGACATAGCTCACTTTTTCTGTGTTCTCTAATGTTCACTAAATGAGCGATTATAAGTTGAGGACCATCTGTACTTAATTAGTATACACAAATGATAGGCAAATTATCACAATGGCTACCTTTTCATGTGCAGGAAATTCAAATGCGATATGATTTAGGACAGGAGTGCCAAATTCAAGGCCTATGGGCCGCATCCGGCCTGTGGGGTGCTTAAATCTGATCCACAGGACCGGCCTGGAAATAGTAAAGGACCAGCCTGCTATGACTCTGGCAGCCAAAATGGGGCAGGAGAGGCCTCGCACAGCTCCCTGCACCCCTTTTTGGTGTGACAACCTCCCGGAGCACTCTGATGGCCAAAACAGGATATGCATGGCTTCCCATGTCCTGTTTTGGCTGGCAAAGTGCTGCAGGAGGCCATGCAGGCTGAAAATGGGGTGCGGGGGAACCTCACGTGGTGCCACGCGCCCCATTTTGGCTGTCAGGGTGCTGCAGGAGGTGTCTGTCCCATCTCCCCCGCTGCCCCGGCCAGCCCACGGAGGAGAACTACAATGCTGATCTGGCCGTTGAAGAAATCCAGTTTTACACCCCTGATTTAGGGTATGCCTCATTTAATACATGTGTAATAAACAATAACATTATACAATATTTAAGGATTAATATAGATTATATTTGAAAATTCAACAGAGATATGGGGAGATGAGGTAAGATATTTGTCCAAATAACCTATCATTGCTAATAAGAGGTGGAGGGCAGTTGTCATACCTACGGTATATTGCAATTTCCAAGGTTTGAGAATCAAACAAACTGCATTTCTTTGGCAACCTGCAGGTTATTGTTGCATTTCTTTATCTGACAGTCTGTAAGGCCCATAATTACAGTTTTTTCATGTATTCAAAAGGAACATATCACAGAAGACAGGTTATATTTTTCAGTATCTCAGAAATTGCTAGAAGTTCTACTCTATTATTTTGTCACACAATGCCCTTTTGTGAAGTCTTTTTTTAAAAAATCACTACACGGTAAGATTTAAATAATTTATAATCAGAGTTAACTTAAATACCTCTTCATCAAAAACAACTCTTTTGCCTAGAAAAATGCCTATGCAAATATTTTCAGAGATCATCACATAGTACCCATCATGCATAAACATATTTTATATAAATCATTGCTAGTATTTATACTTAGGAGAACCTTGGGCAGAGGATTGGACTAGAAGACCTCCAGGATCCTATGATTCTATGTTCTAGTAACTATTTTTAATTCATAACATTTGCTAGCCAAACCAAATACATACATTATAGTACCAAAGCAAATTAATTCAGCATTTACCTCAGGATTGTCTATTTTAACTAGTAGAACCGTGGTATGCAGTGATTAGAATGCAGTATCGCAGGCTAATCCGGCTGACTGCCAGCAGTTCGATTCTTACTCACTCAAGATTGACTCTACCTTCCTTATTTGATTATAAATGTTTTAACAGCAGCTAGAATTGGATTTGCTAAAAACTGGAAAAGTGAAAAAATTCTGATAGAAGAGGAGGTGATTAAGAGAATAATGGAATGTGCAGAAATGAGTAAATTGACATTAGAAATTAGAGAGCAAGAAGATAAAGAATATTATAAAATATGGGATTTATTTTATCAATGGCTCGATAAGAAAATAGGGAAATAAAATACATTATAATATAAATATGACATAATAGTAAAGATAAGACAATGTAACGATATGTTACAACTGAGTATAATGAAATGAATGAGACAATGAACTAGGTTTTGTAAAAGTTGAGATTTGCTCGAAAATAATGATGTGAATTTATAATTATAGTCTAATAAGAAGTTAATAATAATAAAATATTGTATGAATAGTTGACTTATATAATATGAATTTTAATCTAAATTTAGAAGGGAAAGATTGTTGATGAACAAAAGATATGTATCAACCAACACACTGTACAATGGAAAGATGGTTTTATTTGATGTTTTATGTTTACATTTGTCAATGTTTGTTGTCAAAATAAATAAAAAAAAAATTAAAAAAAGATTGACTCTACCTTCCCTCTTTCCAAGGTCAATAAAATGAGGATCCAGATTATTGGGGGCAATATGCTTAGAGAGGGCTGTAATGAACTATGAAGTGGTATATAAATCTAAGTGCTATTTCTAGTAGCTGCATTTCTGATTCTCTAGCAGGCTTTATTCCTAGAACCTATTGCATTGGTCCCTCATAATCTGAAGATTTCTCCATTCATGTTTTGTATGCAGAAATTTAAATTTCAATTCACTCCATCCCCAGTTTTGTCCTCTTGTTTTATTTTGCAAATGACGGGTAATCATTTTGCCAAATAGGGTAAAGCACTAATCAATATAGCTAGATATAGAGCAGGTAATTTCCAATACCTAGTCATTGGGAAGGCTTAGTCCAAAATGTTCAAATGGCACAACAGTTCTAGATTATGGGAACAAATTGAGTAGACTTATTTGGCATAAGGCAATTTATACTCAATGCTTCAGATGAATACCCTACCCTTAAACAGTGCTCCTCAAATTAAAGCTTTAATTGTGAATCTCAGAATTTTTAGAACTCCAGCAGCTTTTCTTAAAAAGTGTAATGCAACAATTTTCATTGTTTTACAATTATATTTACTAGATATATCCTATCTTTACAGAGTCTAAATAGTATGTAAAGTTCAGTGCAAGTTCCAAAATCCAAATAGATTTCACTGAATCCTTCAATTTGGAAAGAAATTTCTTCCAGTTAGAGATGATAGTTGTAGTATGGTAGAACATCATGTAAGAATTACAAACTAATATTTTTCTTTCCTTATTTTTTATTTTAACATCAATGGAGCTCGCTTTAAAGAATAATTAAGCTAAGTAGATATACAAAAGAGAATGCTGCTTCTTATGCCACAGGTTACATTATTTTTTGCACTAAAACTCTAGGCAGTAATTAAAAATAATTAATGTTACTTTATTCTTATTTCTGCATCTAGAGTAAGTGGCAGACAGGATTCTCCCCAATGTATAAAATTGTAATTTCAGTATTTATATTATAATCTTTAAGTATCTGTAACCTCTAATTTATACAGGAAACATTAACATTGTTGCTTGTATCACATTAATTCAGTTTAATATTTACTGCAAAGACTTGCTGCATCTTCACATGTCAGGCTTGTTTATTCACAGGTTCTGTCACTTTTCAGACAAGGACTATTAATTTATTTCAACCATCCATAAAATTCATCATAAAAGCTAGAGTCATCATATATCCTGTTTCCATACTGGGAAATCTGAAAATCAAACATGTCTGCTTCAACATGGAATCTCTACTAAAAAAATATGGTCTGTAGAAAATCAAGACCCAATTCTAGATTGTCCCAAAGGTGCTTTTTCAAGGGTCAACTGGACTTATTTGTTTTTCTTTGAAGACGTTTTCGTTTCGTTTCTCATCCAAGAAGATTCTTCAGATAAAGCTTCTTGGACGAGAAGTAAAACGTCTTCAAAGAAAAACAAATAAGTCCAGTTAACTCTTGAAAAAGCACCTTTGGGACAACCAGGACCTGGATGACCGAGAATCTCCATAGACATCTAACCAAATTGTTATCATAGAAGTGAAACTTCCTTCTCAAAGGAAAAAGGGGGCTATTTTTGTTTTGTGTTTTTCTTTTGAATTATGGCATAGAAAACCTTAAGGGGAAAGTACACAACTTCAGGAAAGATACTTATGTACAGAGGTGGGCTGCTGGGGGTACGCAAGGGCTCGGGAGAGCCCCTAGCTAAGATTCTGTGCAGTTCAGAGAACCCCCAAATCCCACTCCTGGCTGGGCCCGCCCCGCCCACCCCACCTCTCCTAGGAGTCCCCATGCGGCACAGTTTGGATGCAGGTGAGTGCAGGGCATGCACAAAGGCTCAGGGAGGGTGAAAAACAGGTCTCCTGGAAGTTTGGGAAGGCCAGAAATGGGGCCGTTTATGGCTTCCAGGGGGGCTTCGGAGCCCGGGAAGGCCATTTTCGCCCTCCTGGAGGCTCAAAGAAAGCCTCCAGAGGCTGGGGAGGTCAAAAATGCCCCCCATCACTACGATGCAAGAGGCCAACTAGGCCATGCCTACCCAGCAACCAGGCAGAGAACCCTTTGCTAAAATTTTTGAAACCCATCCCTGCTTATGTGGTACATGTGATACTCTTAACTGCTTTCAGAAGTAGCACCAATCACTATCACCAAAGCTATGATTGGAGACTTTAAGGAAGTGAGAACCAATCCCTAGCATAAGTATCTTGCAGTCACTGAGAGAAGCTATAGTAACATGAGCATCCAGGACCTTCCAACTTCTGAACAAGCTGTGCAGATAAGCTAATATGAGCTATATGGCACAAAGAGGCAACTTCTTTCATTACCCTCTGAGTGAGCCACTCTTTATTTATTTGATTTGTCAATCTCTTACAAGATAACAGGTATAAGTATAAACATAGTTATGAATACATGAAATGGATACGTATAAGAAAAATAAAAATAAATAATAGGACAGGGATGGTAGGCACGATTGGTGCGCTTGTGCACGCCCCCTACAGGCCTCTTAGGAAAGGGGTGAGTAGACAGTCTAAGGTTCAAGTTTTTGGGGTTTGGGGAAGAAAACACAGAGTCAGGTAGAGTATTCCAAACATTGACCGCTCTGTTGCTGAAGTCGTATTTCCTGCAATCAAGTTTGGTGCGGTTTACCTTGAGTTTGTATCTATTGTGTGCTCTTGTGTTGTTATGGTTGAAGCTGAAATATTCATTTACAGGTAGGACGCTGCAATGTATGATTTTATATACTGTATTTAGATCGGACCGAAGGCGGCATAGTTCTAGGTTTTCTAGGTCTAGAGTTTCAAATCTAGTGGCATAAGGTATTCTGCAATTGGTAGAGGAGTGGAAAACTCTTCTTGTGAAATATTTCTGGACTTTCTCAACTGCATTAATATCAGATACATGCTGTGGGTTCCAGACTGATGAGCTGTATAGGTCTAGCAAATGTTTTGTAGCTCTAGTTAGTAGTGTGATATTACCAGAGAAAAAGCTATGTAGGATTAGGTTAACAACTCCTTTCTGGCGATGTAGTTACAGTGGGCTCTAGCACTTAGATCATTAGAGATGAGTACTCCAAGGTCCTTGACAGAGTTTGGATCCTCAACAAGGTCTTGACTATTCAGCTTGCATTTTATTTTCTGATTTTTTTTGTCAATATGTAAGACAGAGCATTTATTTGTTGGTAGCCTTAAGGAAGCCACATGGAGCCTCATGAATGGCCTGACATTATGCGTCACATCCAAGCAAGGAGAAGGAGGAACAAATATATTGGACAGATGATGGTTAAGAGAGGAAGAATCAACTTCTCAGTTAATAGTTTCCTTCTCCACAATTGAAGTCTTACTGCAGCTACAGAGTTTCTATTTGTTCAACCTTTATGGGTATTTTAAACCATAGATAATAAGAGTATAGCTACAGAAAGCCATCTGTATTGTTACCACTTCAAGAAAGAAATGCAGAGTGTTAGCCACACTACTATATGTTGTGACTATGATTGCTTACAAATGTTCCAAGCCACATGACAAGTATATCCAAATGTTTTAGCAATGAAGGGAATAAAGAACTAACAGCAAACTATCAAGCAGAAACAGAGATCTGATACATAGCACCAAACAATAAGACAGACTGATGAATAGAGGATAATATAGTGATTTTGCCTACTAAATTGGTTTTTTTATGCCCTTGAAGATGTACCCACAGGAGATTGCTGGTTTGTGATATTTCATCTGTGCAACTGTTTGCTTCCTTGATGATATGTCTGAATGCTCAGTAAAATACTGCATGTAAAATATCCTCCTTACCAACAACTGTAATTTAATGAAGATTTAAGGAAAAAGGAATGTCTTCTTTCGACATCTGCCATGTGCCATTTTCTTCCAGGATGCAGTTCTGTTGTCATGAAAGTAAAGGTCACCTCCATGGTGAGCAGCCAAACAAATATATACATGAGACCCACATGTGAAAGCTAGTCCCACTATGCCTTAGGTAATTGAAGCAAGGTAAACTAGAGGTGAAATTTTAGTTAAGTGAAGGGCACCTCACTCTCTGAGGAGCATCATAGAGGTTTAAAAATATTTAGCTGGGAGTTCTCTAACTCAATGCCATATGCCAGAATTTTTAATGCAGTGTTAGCTTCTGAATTATACATTAAATAAAATGAAAAAGGAGAAATCAATGTGACTTCTGGTGAGGGAAACACCCTGAAAGTAAATGCTTTTTCTAATATTGCTTCTCCTCCTCCTCCTCCTCCTCCTCCTGGAACCTGCCAGTTAAATAACATTACATAATAGTGTGGGGGGGTACTTCTTTCTTTGACTGGAGAATATTGCAATAAATTAAAATTTGAAGTAACTCACATTATGCCCACAAGTTTTGAGAGTTTGTCCTCCATTTGTATTCAGAAATGTTCCACCTCTGTGCTTCCAAATAGTGTGTGTGTTTCAAGTAAGTGTTGGGTAAGTGTAGTTAATTGTGTTGGGTTAAGTGTAGTTACAGCTCTTTGGCCATATTTACTGGGTTGTCCTTTGATTTAAGACAGAAGGAAGGGATTTTCAGGCAAGAAATCCATATTTTCTTTAAAAATAAACTATTTTCCATGATACAACAATTCAGCTATGAAAGATAAGCTTAGTTTTTAAATGTGCTCCTTCCCTAGATGCAGAAAAGTACATATAATAGTCAGATTTTGGTTTTAAGGAATCTGAGCAGCAACAGAAGTAGAAGTAAAATTGGTAATAGTACATTCAGTTGACAGAGGAACTAGATTAATTGGACTCTGCTGCAAACTGCCTTACTTACACAAATCAGCTTGTGTTCCTTAATAGCTTGGAATGGATTTACCCATTTTTTAAAATGAACTTAACAGCAGCATTCTTAGTAAGAAATGGTTCATTTAATGCCAAAGCATATGTGACTTTTCAGAACAACACTATCTACTGGTGTCTGACATTTGATTGGGTTGTAAATACCGCAGATGCTATGTTGATCTTATTAACGTATGTCCCAGAGCAACAAATATACTGGCACAGGTTCCAGAATCCTGCTAAGATTTTCATGAAACAGAAACTCACAAGATAGATATGAAATATAATTGTTTGCCTAGAGAAGATTGGGTCTGGGAGAAGAGTTGATAAGAGAAAAAGAAATCATGTTTGTCATGTCACTATCTAAGGAACTTATAAAGCCTTTTTAAATATTTGAGGAACAATCCAGCAACCTGATATTTATTCAAGATTTGTAAGATTATATATTCAGTTAGGACAGAATTTCTGCATAATGAAAACCTACTATAATATTCAGCATAATGAAAACAAAACATTTTAGCAAATAGTCATTTATTACTTACAATATAAATTAGTCAGTGTGATGGAGTAGTTTATGCACCTGATTAAAAACTGGAAATTCTGAATTTTATTCCCACCTAGGTCCCACTCAGTTGGATTACTTGGGGCCAGCATCCTCTCTCAGCCCTATGAAGGAGCCAATGGCAAATCATTTACAAAATCTTGCCAAGAAAACTGCAGGGACTGGTCCATGCAGTTGTCAGGACTCAATGCTGCCTTGAAGGCATAAAAAATTACCAATGCACTTTTTAAAAAATATATATATCACATTTTCTGACTAAATTGAAAATATTTTTTCTACTAGTTGCTGCTTTCATTCCTGTATTCAGGTTGACTTTTATCTAGTAGATAAAAGGTGTACATGAACAAGTCCAACAATTAGACCAGGAAATCAACAAATTACACTTGTTACTAAACCAGCCCAAAACTATTTTCAGATTAGCTCATTTCCAAATTCTTGGGACTATTTTCATCAGTTAAATTTACTATGTCTGCCAATTCTTCTTAACCCTAACCCTAACCCTAATCAAAATGTCCTATTACAATGGCTATATCTAATCGTAAAGTTTTTCTCTACAAAAAATGATAGAGCTGATTTGTGTTTCATCAGTCAAATATTGCTTTTTAAATAGAGTAAAGTTCCCATAAAAACTAGAATTTTATTTTCTATGAATGTTTTAAAATAAATCATCCTAATATAGACCAGTTTTGCCTAGTTTTGAATAGTGCTACATATTCATT
This sequence comes from Notechis scutatus, assembly GCF_049901735.1. Lineage (NCBI taxonomy): Eukaryota > Metazoa > Chordata > Lepidosauria > Squamata > Elapidae > Notechis > Notechis scutatus. Next base: position 46,527,701 of record NC_142010.1, read on the forward strand.
TAATGATTTCAGTAATATCAGTACAGACATTTAATTCTAGTTCATTTCAGAAGAAGTGGAAGTAGAAGAAAATATCCTAACAAATTTCCCAAGATCTACAAAATGTATTCCAAAAGAAAAGTGTATTTTTACCTTGTGGATGATATTGGAATCTCCTTGATTACTGTCTTCATCTTCTGAACTCTTCTGTTCCTCATCAGATGTGACATCTTCAAGAGGAATTACAGAGATGGGGCACACCTTGTAAGGCTCTGTATAAGCACTGTGAAAAGAAGGGGGGGAAAACACATTATCTTATGAATACCCACTAGACAAACAGCATAGGAATAAAACTTTATCCTGATTATTAGATTAAGATTTTCTGATACTCTAAAATCTGTTAATTCTTCTGAAGTTCCTTTTGGACTTGTTAAGAAGTCAGGTGAGATAGGGAGGAGGTAGCAAACAGTAAATAAACAGTAATCCATCTATGTCAAGGGTGTCAAATTTGCGGCCCATGGGCTGGATGCATCACACACTGGTCATGCCCACCCCCATTTTAGTGAAGGGGGAAAAGTTGTGATAGGTCACATGATGACAACGTGACAATGCGAGTTTGACAACCCTGATCTATGCCATTCGTCTGGTAAACTTGCAAGATTTGTTTCTCTTGCCATGTACTTGTATACCTCCAAACTAGAATGTTGTTTCTCCATGTCATAAAATATATGTGGGTACATGCATAATTTTGTATACGTGTATGTATGTATGTATGTATGAATGTATTTATTTATTTATTTATTTAGTCGTGCTTATATTTATATTAGAGGAGGAGACCCTTTGAGAGCTGCATGCAATGTAATTTCATTTTAATGCATGCCGATTAGTGTACATTCAAAGTTGCAATAAAGTATTCTATTCTATTCTATTCTATTCTATTCTATTCTATTCTATTCTATTCTATTCTATTCATTTGGAAAGCAGAAAAAGTATTTCTAATGTGCCTGAACATTCATAAATCTTTGCTTAAATCTAAATGTTTATGATTTCAAAATCACTCGCACTTTGAACAGGAGTAATATTTGTAGAATCTTCTCCAAACAGGTGCTCAGCTGATGTGTTGAACTGTAGCTTATAGTATATAAACCTATATATAAACTTATAAATCATATTGGCCAAATCTGTCTCCCTCTAGGTAGAAATAGCCAAAGTTTTAAAGCATATTAAGGATTAACACCATTTCCATCTCAAACCGTAAGTCTCTAGTAAGAGTTAAGTGGCATAGAGGGCCAATGAAGAGAGACAATAAATTTATTAGCTAACTAAGGAATAGTGTTATAAATATTTTTTCCTGCCATCAAGCTATAACAAAGTACATCAGAACAGTCTTGGCCCATAGTTTGCATTTGTTTCTCAAATTATCTAAACAAATAACTCTAAGGCTGCCTTCAAGCAAGATACAGACTCTCCAGCCATTCTTCCCTAAAACTAGTAATCGGAGGCGTTCTGGTTGGAACAACTTATATCCTGCTATTCATTTAACAACAGAATCTGCCTATGCCAAGTCCCTGGGAAGGACTCAATAGGTGGATAAAAATGCCAAATACAGGCTAAACATCTGGATGACTGTGTGACCAACCATAATGTGCCAGTAAGGAAAATTGGTGGCAATATACAGTTGAAAAAATAGTCAGACATGCCCAAGTTAAAATATGTTGGATCTGAATACAAACTGATATAGTCTTATAACACACCAGATTTAATTGTAGTTGAAAAAAAAAGAAAGTGTGGATAATGCATGTGGAAAGCAAAGAATTGGGGAAGATCACAAAATATCAAGGTCTAAAAACTGAAGTTGAAAGATGATAGCATAAACTGCTGTGGCAGTCCCAGTGGATATTGGCATGTTAGGTTGCAATACCCAAAAAACCTTGGACAGCACTTAGAAAATCTGCATGTTGACAAAATTGACACCTGCCAATTACAAAGGATTACACTATTTGAATCTGCACATATACTATGCCAACATATTATAGGTTTCTTAGGAAGAGCTTGATGCATTTAAAGGCCAACACCACTAAAGAACTGACAGCTGTTATTTCACATTTTTGTGTAAAAACAATAAAAATAACCCTCCAAACAAAAGTGGAATATCCTATCCTAATTTTAAGGCTTCCCTGTCAGCTCTTGGAATTTCAGTTCTGACTGTGTATATTAGCCCTAACTGGTAATTTATCCTGCAATTATATAATCAATAAATGCTGATGCCTTGGTTAATCCAATTCTGGCCAACCCAAGCAGATGCCAACTTCTCAATCCCTTACTGCATAATAAATGGATTTGTCCAGGCTTTTTGGTATCCCTCAAATTCCATTCAGCATTATCTAAGATATCTTTAAAAATTAGGGGATGCCTGGTATGGTCTTTCATATCTTAGTATGTTCAAGAACATTCTGAAGACAAATTTATGATTGTGTCAAAATGGACCCCAAAAATCCAAAAAAACATAGCATATTCACCATCCAAAATGGTTGACTAAATGAGTCCTTAATTTCTTATTCTTTTTGCATATAAGAAAGCTGGGATAGAAAAGCACCCAGCTAAATTTTTTTAATTTGATTCAAAGCAGGCCCTAGTCTACTGCAATCATACAATACCTCAGACAGTAGCTCATAACAATTGTTAATAATATCTGGTGCACATGATGAGGCTGTAATGGCTTTAAAATGAACAGCAACTGCTCAGGGAAGGAACTTGTGGCACATTTTCACAGCAAGCATATAAGACAACTATGTAAATGCAAGCTATTACGACTCCCTGAAGCACTGCAGAAGGCAACTCATCACCTTTATGGGTCTTCCCCCACTCCTCCACTCAGTCCCTTATTAGATACTTCCAGTCCACAATTCACCAAATAACTTTAGGATGAAGAATAGTCAAACTCTTGTCTCAATGACTTGGTTTACCTATTTATGATATCTTTTAATAAAAAGAAAATCTTCCATTGTTTCTCAAAGACCCAACAATCTCATCACTAATTAACCCAACATGCTGCAAAAGTTATGAAGTATCAGAGATAGTTACAAAGAATAGCTCTGTGAATATATATTTGTGAGAATTTTGTCCGTTTCTATCCATGTACACCCAGTATTTTTGAAGCCACTTAGATACTATTCATTTTCCTTATATTCTTCAAGTTTTGTCCTTCCTAATTTAATTATAGTGCTTTTTATGACAATAATGTCAGACTGAATACAGGGCAATTGCAATAGAAATATCAGATTTTAAATCAGGGACTGTTTTAACCTGATCCAGAAAATACTAGCATTACTGATCTCAATCATTAAATAGTTTGTACTGGTAAAAGGAAGCTTCCAATAGTATTAGAAAATGTGTGAGAAATTTTGGACCAATCTCTCCCAACCTGAGCACCATCCAGGTGAATATATATGTAGACTTCAACTCCCAGAATTCACTAGCCAGCAAGTTAATTGCTGATTATTCTCAGGGATTAAGTCCACGTTGGATACTTTTTACACCAAAAGTTACAGTGCAATCTATTTGCCACGCCACCCCCCAAAATAGTTGTACTTCACCTTGAAACTGAAACATGTATGCATTAAAAACTTCTAAGGAGATTTTATATCCCATTGCAGTGCAGTGCACTTTATATAGAATCAGATTTTTGACCTTGAAAGATAAAAAGCTGTCCTGTTTATTCTGTTCTGATATGGCAATTGAATATCACACAAGAGACGTAATCCAAAGGCTGAACTGATCAACTGCAACCTTGTTTAGAATTCTCATTAAAGCCTCTTGGGAAAAGGAGAGTAAGAACAGCATAGCTATTTTACAAATGTAGCCCATAAGATAGGTTCTATACATAAAATTAAAAATGTAGAGAATTCTGCCAAGCTTCTTGAGGAAGCTCTGCAAGTCCAGTGAATTAGGTGGCATAGAAATCATTCTAACAGGGCAGGGCAAGACAGAGCATACAGCCATTTATTGGGGGTGTTCTAGGTCTGGAGTCTAGCACATGTCCTAAGCAAGAATATACTGTATATTCCTTCATCTATTTCACTTCTGACATAATTTTCTGTCTCTGATTATTCCTTTCTTTTTGCCACATATGTCATATTTTACAGCTCCTTCCACTCTTTTCCCCAATATACAAATGTTTATGAACTTATATATTATATATGCATCTATTTCTGGGTCACTTGCAAAGTTTAAAAAGTATAATTTGAGTAAGTTCATAATCAAGTAAAATGAAATGCAAATTGAAAGAATTTCTTTTCCATTAGGAGTGTTAAGTATGCTGTCAGGGCATTCTTCTCAAACCACAGAGGAGAATATAATGGGAAGAAATTGATAGAGCTAAGAAAACATTTTCAGCTACAGTGCTGATTATAAAATGAAATTACATTTTCAGCCAAATAACTTTGCAAAGAGACTTAATTTACAGGTGGATAAATATGGAGTGAGGTTTTTTGCATCTTGACAGAATTTATGCATGTTCTAATTTCATATATACATGATGTAAAAATGTAGTATTTTCTTTAAAATCTACTGTTTTCTATCTATTGTTTGAAGTAGTACAATCCTAGATGTAAACTTCTATTTCATCTATTCTATTCTTCACTCAGACTGATTTTTTTTCTCTTGAGAAGGGTCTCTTTGCTTAATACAGCTGCTGTTATTTATTGTCTCTCCTCAAAAACATAATACAAGTGCTAGAAGTATCTTCTGCTGATACAAAGTAGTGGTGTTTATAGCAGAAACAAAGAAAAATTATGCTAAAGTATCTCCTTGTTCACAAAGAAACTTAAAAATTCATTCAGCCATTGTAGTCTCAAAATCCCTGCTGATATCTTAATGAGCTCTAGTGGGACAGAAACCACCAGTGTAGCTTTAATGATGATTAATTATATTTCGGTTCCAGAATGTCTGTCTGGAAGGAGCATCATGGCTGTGTATGGTGAAGTCTAGAAAAATGTTATTTTATTGCTCCCTCCTCATTCATCTTGGGGGTTGAAATTCACGTATTGTATGTGAAGTGCTTTCTTTGTTGTTTCATAATTTTTATTAAAAAAAAAATATTGCCATAGTAAAAGCAAACACAAATCAAGCTAAGAGAAAGAGAAAGAATAAAAGTGCAAAGAGGGGGAAAAGATGGTAAAAGGTAAAGAAAAAATAACGTAAATATAAAATATTTTATATATATTTAAAATGAAATGCAAATTGAAAGAATTTCTTCCCCCTCAGGAATGTTAAGTATGCTGTCAGGGCATTCTTCTCAAGATATTTGTAACTTTAGACTTATCAAATTTGTTTACGCTTAAATGAATTTAATAATTCTTCCCTCCTTCTAAAGTTTCAGATATTTGTAATTTTAGACTTATCAAATTTGTTTACGGTTAAACTAATTTGATAAGTCTTCACCCCTTCTAAAGTTACAAATATCTCTTCTTCTCATAACCTATCCCTTATCTATATATAAATCCTTAAATCATCAGCTTTTTTATCTTGATTTCAGCAAGAAATCCATAAGGTTGCCAGAGATTACAGAAACATGTCTTATTTTGACCTTGGTCAAACAAACTAACTTTGTATATTCCTTCCTTTTACTTCTAACAGTCTTGGTCTTTAATTCATTCAGATGTTGTTGTAAGGTTTAGTCTTGCTTCAGTTTTTCTTTTTCTCACCCCAAGGGATTCTTTGAGGCTTTAGCACATCTCCTTTGTAAAGCCAGTAAAAAAAAAATCATGATCATGGTCATTTTTTTAATATTTGCAATTCCACTTTTATTTTTAAAACTTCAAGTAACTTATTTTATATATTCAGCAGAAAAGTCTTTATCAAGTTCATTCATTCTCTTGGGTTGTCATTTGCATTTTCACTTTAGTTGCCTTCTCTGTGTGGTAATCCACACTTTTTTGTTTTCCAATATTTCTGACTCTACTATTTCTGAAACAGATAAAATTTGTTTCACATCTACTTATTCCTTCGTCAGCATACTTTGAACATTGTTTATCCCTGGAAGCAAGCATCAAATTTCTGGCTCCACTCTTTGAGAATCTCCTTAAATATTTCAAATGTTAAAGCGTTTTATTCCGTTTTGTAAATCCCTGTACGAATTGAAAATGAAAGACAAGTTTACACTCCCCCATCCCCCTCTTTTCTGCATGGAATCTTTAGTCCTCTTTTGTGTCCAGTTTCTGAAATCATAAAGTCTTGTTATGACTTAAGATAGACAAAGCAATTGGGTTCCCATGAACATCTATTTAAGTTATTTAAGTATTTCCAAAATCTTAAAATAAAAGTCTCAATACTTTAAATTTGTCTAAATCCTTAAGTTGTTTACCATTTTCTTAGATCAAAATCTTAATTAACTTTTTACTATTTATTTCATATTCTTTAAGTTCTTAAACTTGTGATCATTTTTTCTTTTGTCCAAGAAGGAAGGTAAACTTACCAGATCATTTTTTTATACTTGTCATTTTGAACATCTCTGGTAACCTTTGAGTAATTAAACAAGCAGTTTTCCAAAAATTAGGAGTAAGGCTAGCAAACTCCAGTCCACTTGCCAGTTCTTTGAGCTTTGCCTCAGTCATTGTCCTTACTGTTTCAGACACGTGTTTAGTTTACCATGCCTCTCCCAGAAGTCCCACATTTGTGAAGGGCTTCCAAGTTGGAGCAGGTTGCCCTACAGTAACAAAGTAGCCATTTAGAGTTTCCAGAATAAATGCTTTATATTTTATTTTTTAAATTTTATTTAAAACATTTATATAGCCACCCTTTTGCAACCATGCTCTAAACAAAGGCTGTCAAACTCGCAGCCCATGGGCTGGATGCATCACGTGCTGGCCATGCCCACAACCGATTTAGCGAAGGGAGGAAAAGTTGCAATACGTCACATGCTGCTGTAACGATGCAAGTTTGACACCCCTGCTTCTAAACTAAGAGACATAGTGGTACAATGGTTAGAATGCAGTATTAGAGGCTAACTCTTCCTACAGTCAGAGTTTGATCCTGATCAGCTCAAGGTTGACTCAGACTTCCATCCTTCCAAGATCAGTAAACCCCAGATTGTTGGGGGCAATATGCTGACATTTGTAAACTGCCCAGAGACTGTTGTAAAGTACTATGGAGCTGTATATAAGGCTAAGTGCTATTGCTAACCAGCTTTGAATCAAAAGATTATATCTGTTCTTTTATGTATCTTTTATTGCAGCAGTCGCCAACTGGTGGGCCATGAGAAAATTTTGGTGGGCCGCAGAGAAATCTCACCCCCTCCCAGAGCATCCCCACAAAGCAATTAATCCAGGCTGCGCAGAAACACAAGGCTGCACCGCCCACATGGCCCGCAGGAACCCTCCCCTCCCACTCACTCCTTCCCCGGTAAACTTGCCTGCTAAATTGATATTTTTCCTTTTTCCGACCATTATCTGTTCTGCTGTGCCGGGAGATTTAGATTAGCTAGGAAGCAGGAAATGGTTGGATTTCTTGCTTTCTAGCTAATCTTTAGATCTTCGGCTCAGCACAGCCGAACCTCCCTTAGGACTGAAGGTTTGCTTGCAAGCAAATTCAGTGCAGACTCACGGCAAGCAAATTTGAGAGACTGAGCTAGCCGATGGCAGATAGATAGATCATTGAATGATTCTGTGAGCAACTCAATCTGCCTGCTTTGCCTCATTTTGGGTAAAAGTTGCTCTTTTTTAAAATAAAAAAAATCAATATTTACATGCATGGTGTGTTGTGAGTTAATTTTGTGAGTTTGCTTGCAAGCAAATTTTATATGACAGACTGAGCTAGCCAATGGCAGATAGCTAGATCTCTAAGTGATTCTGTGAGTGAGCAACTCAATCTACCTGCCTGTTTTGCCTGATTTTGGGGAAAAGTTGCTCTTTTTTTTATAAAAAAATCAATATTTATATAAATATTTATAATATTTACATACAAGCCATGCCCAGCCAGTGACATGACCATCAAGCCACACCTACAAATTAGGCCATGCCCACAGAACCGGTTAGTGATCCCTGGGATCTAAAATTATGAGTTTGGTAGTACCTGAGGTCCAAAAGGTTGGCGACCCCTGTTTTATTGCGGTTGCCATTTGCAGCAAATAGCGACTCTGATTTCCTGTTTGTTTGCAAAGGCATTAACAGCTTGAGGAAGAATGCTTTTGGGGATTTCCGGTTTGTCGGCTTTGCAAGCGGTAGGGATTCGCGGCTGCGCGATCCCTGCCGCTGCTAGCGCTTTTGGGGCTCCGATCCGAAAGGCTGCGGAGCAAGGCTGCCTGCAGGGGCAGCTGAAGGTAGGGGGATCCGGAAAAGGGTTTGGGGGTGTTGCAGTCCCCTCCCTGGCCGGCAGAACCCCTTTTACCAAGACGGCGTAGCAGGCCGGTCGTAATGGCCGCCACAAAGAAGCCGGCAGCTGGGCAAGTATGCAGGAGGAAGAGGAGAAAGTTTTTAAAAGTGAAAGTCTTCTTGGTCAATCCAGGACTCTGAGATATATTTAATTTAATTCCTGGAAGTGATGGCTTTTTGGATGATTCTTTCCACAAGAGAAAGTAAGCGGCAATTCTGAGGTGCTGAAAGGAAAGTTTACTCTCCCCTCCGACGAATTAACAAACGGATATTGAGAAACCTGTTTTTTTTCAGGTAAAACTAGCTTTATGGGATAAGTCGGAAGGGAGAGGACAAAAATATATTTATCTGGTTGGATTTTGTTGGAGGAGATGCCTTAAGGATTTGGAGACAGAAATAAAATTTTAATAAGGCTTCAAAACACAGATTTGGATTTTCTTTTTTCCTTTGTCTGATACTACCCTGGAAGAGAAAGAGGAAATTTTGGCTTGGCTTGGATTGTTTGAGGATTGTGGACTTTGGGATTGTCTTACTTTTCTTTTGGAATATTTTGGTTGGAGTAAGAAGAAAGAGGGAAAAAAAGAAAAGAAAAGATTTATAATGGCTTTCTCCTTTGAGGAACTGAGGGATGAATATGAGCAAACAAAAGCAGCCTGTAAAGATGGTATGGAAAAAGCTTTTCTATTTTTAGAAATGGCGCTGGTTAACTATGAACAGACAATGCGACAGATGGAACAACAACAAGAAGAAGACGAAGACACCATCTTTAATGAATTCCAAAATTTATCTAAGAAAGAAGGAAGGAAGAAAGCGAGGAAAATGAAGGACTTAAGATCTAAAAACATTTAAGAAAGAGAAAAATATGATGCAAAATAAATACAATGATAGCAAACAAGAGAAAAAGGGAATACAACAGAGAAGGGATGCCAGCAAGACAGAGGTTAGAAGAAGGGGGTAGGAAGATCTGGTGGGGGAAGAAAGAAAGGGGAAAGGCAGAGAAAAGCCACAAAGTTTTAAAATTGGATGGGAAAAGAGGAATCTTTTTTAGGGATAAAGGGTGAAGTATAAATTTTCTTAAAAAAGATTTTGCAAGGTACATAAGACGGTATTGTAATATTTGTATTAGAAATAGAAAATTAGAATGGCTTAAGAGTTAATAAGAAATTAAAATGTTGAAATGTTTAATAATGATTGATTTTTAAAATGTAATAAAATATTGAAGGGAAAGGCAATGAGAATGCTATAAGATTTATTATTTAGATTTATTATTTAACTACGTATTTAGGAGGATACTATGTATTTAAACATTTTCGATTTATTACTCTGTTTTTATTGTTATTAAAAGTAAAAATTAATAGATAGAATGTACCAAGCAGAATCAGATTGGGTATTAGGTGTCATTTTAAATGTTAATCTAATATTTAGGGAGAGGATAGAAAGGCATCATACTCTGATTAGAGATTTCAGGAGAAATTCTTTTTTTTTTTTTCATTATAAGGAATAAGATAGAGGGATAATAAAGGATGGGGAAAAGATACAAATATAATGATTTAAATTAAGATGGATTGAATAAGATAGAATTATGAAGAGTGAAATGTGTGAGAAGTATATATAGAAGATACAGAATGGTAAATAAAATAGGTAATGATCTGTAAGATGAGCATGAATATAATTAAAGCCCATATAAAGAGAGGTACCGGGGGCCAAGTTACTTTACTAAAAGATTTTTATATGTTTGTTTGTGTCTGTTTATGTTTTTGAGAAGTATTGGTGAAACCTTCTAGAAACACAGAAAGAGAATGACGATAATCAAGTCAGAAAGAAATAGAGGACAAAAGATGTTTTTATGCTCATTTAGAAATGGTTTAAAATAGAATTGTATTGTATAAGATAAGGTTTTATCTGACTTGTAAAATTTATAATGGAAAAAGGTTCAAATATGTAATGGTTGATGATGATTTGTTTGTTTCTGAAATTAATAAAACTTGTTTTTTAAAAAAAGGAAGAATGCTTTTGGGAGAGAATATAGAGAAGGAGGGAAAGAACTCTTTGTACATTCTTTAATATAGAACATGTAGATCAACTCTTGCATTGAATGAAGCAGGCTGGTGGCAATTCTAGGCTTCCTCATACAGGAGAACTATGTTTGTCCATGATGGCAAAAACTCGGGAGGAATCTGGTATTAACTTTCCTGCCTGAGAAATGCTATTAAAAAGGCATTCGTTCATGAAACTAATAGTTAAAATGGCAGAAAAATGGTAGCAGATTCCTGATATTTAACCTTGCTCAAAGGCTGACAATGGAAGTACTTTATCCAGAGATTAATTCTAGAATGACTAATAATATGAGCAGTACTGTGTGTCTAAGCCAAGTTCCCTTATTGTTTTGTTGGCTTTGTTTACTTTCATGACTTCTTACTTTACATCTGCGTCAGCTTGTCTAGAGAGAGCATGCATGATCAATATGGTAGTATAATGAGAATGGCTACCCAGAGGAAAGGTTGGTAAAAGTCAGCAGAATTCAGTGAAGGGGAATAAGAGAATAGCCATCGGGAAAGCTAAGCAATGTTTGAAGGAAAGAAGGGCGTAAATGTTTTTTGGTGCAGCTAAATGACTGGCTCTCTCTTACCACCCTACTGGGGACCATAAAGAAAACATTTCTTTCTTTTTGTCCAGTACCTGCTTTTCCAGGAGCAATTGACTTTGCACAGACTATACACTAAACACTCAATACAGCTGCTAAGAGAATTAAGGGAATTTTGCCAAGTAAAACTTTTGCATCACAAAGCAATTTTGGGCAATCAGAAATGCCAATGCATGGGTTTGATTTCAATAAGGTAGGAATTTCTTCTCTGGTAACATTGAATTGTTAACTAGGGCATACAAAACCTTTGCCAGACCAATTCTTGAATACAGCTTGTCCTCCTGGAACCCACATGGTATATCAGATATTAATACAATTGAGAGGGTTCAGAGAAAAGTCCTCTACTCCTCTACTCATAATAGAATTCCCTATGCCTCCAGGCTTGAAATTTGGGGCTTGGACAATCTGGAACTACGTCACCAGGGGCCTGATCTAAGCATAGTACACAAAATTGTCTGCTACAATGTCTTGCCTGTCAATGACTTTTTCAGCTTCAACCATAATAATATATAGGCAAACAATCGATATAAACTCAAGATAAACCACTTCAAACTCAATTGCAGAAAATACGACTTCAGCAACAGAGTGGTCAATGCCAAGGAATGCTCTACCCGACTCCATTGTTACAGCCTCAAACCCTCACAGCTTCAACCTCAAACTGTCTACCGTGGACCTCACCCCATTCTTAAGAGGTCCTTAAAGGAGGCGTGCATAAGCGCACTAGCATGCCTTCCGTCCTGTCTTACTGTCCCCATTTATCTGTATTTCCTTCCATTGTTCATGTTTATGTTCATACCCACACTTGTTATCTTGTACCTGTTTGACAAACAAACAAACAAATTTGCTTAACTGATCCCAACCAATGTATTAAAATGGTAACAATGGTTTATTGTAATTTGTCAACCCCACTAGTTAGACCAATGTAAGAAATCAATTCCATAGGAAAGCTAAAACTACTTTGTTGGGGGGGGTTATAATAATAGAATCTTACAAGTCTGATGAGACACTGTAACTCCTGCTCTTTAAGCTTCTATGAATGAGGGAGGTGTTTCTATGAGCCATTTATGAACTGTTGGGACTTAAAATATTTTTCAAAGTCAGGGGTCCCCAAATCTTAGGCTTCAGACTAGCACCGATCTGTGAGGAACCAGGCCATGTAAACAAGTGAAGTCCCATCTGCATATTATCCAGGCAGTGTGCAAAACCACACCTCCTGGCCTGTGGAAAAATGCCTTCCATGGAACTGGACCCTGGCACCCAAAAGATTGGTGTGTGTGTGTGTGCTGGTTTTAGTAACAGATCTTGCATATCTCTATTAAGGTCATCTTTCTTACTCTCCACATAACTGATATGTCATTAAAATCCAGGAATAAAGAGAACTATTTCTAATAAATAGCTATAGTATTTATTTTTGTTTGTTTATTTGTTCATTTGTTTGTTTAATTAATTAGCAGCCCATCTCACCACAACAAAATAGTTTATGTTTAAAAAGAGTTAATCTGAGTTACAGACCTATTATAAAAATTGCCAATTATATATTAAAAAATACTCATGATGTATTCAGCAATAAATTGGGGTACAGTAGTTAACTTTCTAAATCTGGGAACTGATGAAGAATCCATCCTCATTCTTCCTCTGAGTAGAGAAGAGCAAGAAAATATCATTTGCTGTCAGCTTCCCAAACGATATAGGAAAGCTGTACTTTACTTTGCAAGACTATCTGATCTACCCTACGTGCCTTTTCTTTTTTCAAAGCCATAAGCCAACTTGAAATACATAACAATTTTTTTTTCATTTTGTTCATACCAACCAGGGGAATGGAAGTTTTCTTTATTGCTCTCTCTTTGTGGTTATTACGGCTATCTTGTGCTGAAAGGTTCATTGTTGGCATGGCTGCCAACCCTGGTGTGAGCATGCTATTGTTATATTGGTCTACACTGGTTAGCATGAAGTTACACGCAACGCTATTTGCACAATGCTTTCTCCTCCAGGATCATGTTGCCATGTTTGGGAATCTGCTAACAGAGGTGGCTTCTTCCCTGTGTCTAATGGCAGGATTGGTTCTGGGAATACCTTGAATATAACAGTTTCATAATCCAATCTGGATTAGTCAGCAGGAACAGAGGTGTTGTCTTCCAAGCTTTTGGACTCCTATTGGAGTCTATCCTCAGGGAAATCCTCTCTAGCACACTGTGTGCTTTGGGCTATTCTGTGTGTGGTATTTATCTGATGCCTGTTGTGTGGGATGTTGATGGCTGGCTCTTAAGTCGTTTCCTTATGTTTCCTTATGCATAAGGGAGGCATAAGGAAGGAATGCCTAAGGAAACAACAGGCAATGCCTTAAGAGCCAGCCATCAATGCCCCAGTCAACAACTGAAAAGTCACACACCACAGGCACCAGATAAATACCACATACAGAAACAGCCCAAAGCACACACTCTGCTAGAGATAAGTTCTCTGAGGATGGACTCCAGCACAAATCTGAAAGCTCGGAAAACAAAAACTTCTGGTCCCAGAGATTGATCCAGATTGGATCCTGCAACATTATTTTGGGACACGTCCATTCACTTTCATTCCTAATTTTCTGAGTTGTTTTGTTTTTCTACCAAACTAACCATTTAGTTCCACAGCCACCAGACTTTGCTTTTAGAATTCACAATGATAAACAGTGTTAATCTGGAGATTATATTGCAAAGATTATGGTAGAAGTGGATCTGTGTGTATCTGTCTCTCTTGGAAGAGAAGTGTTTGTCTCCAGCAGTGTTTGCTCATCTTGTATGATGGGATAGAGTTGGCATGCTCCTGGTCCCATTGATCCCAAGCAGTGTCACCTGATGGAACCCAGTAAGTGGACCTTCTTGGTCTCAGCACCTGTTTTCTGGAGCATCATCCAGAGATTTCAATGACTCTTATTCTGCTCTTTTTGAAGGAATCTTTAAAAACATGACATTTTCTCCTAGCTTTTGGGTGGAAGGTAGGCTTTGTACAGTTTTACTTTTTATTGGTCTGTCCAAACATAATATTCTTCTATCTATCATATCATGCTTGTACAATTTTAGTCTTCTATGCCGTCCAGAATTGCCATGAAATCAGACAGTGTTATCAATCTCATAGGTGCATAAATCAATATTTACACACACACACACACACACACACACACACACACACACACACTGCTGGCTTATGCAAAAAAGAAGAAGAAGCTTATCTCTGTATTGTTTATTAAAGCAGCCTAAATTCCTGACTCTACTTCTCATTCTGTCATTTTCTCACTTCACACAGTAGTGTCTGAGCACTAGGTGACAGTTGTCACAGCACGGATGTCATTATTCTCCTTAATTTAGCTTTCTCTTATGCAAGACAACATCCAGGGGCACAGTAGAGCACCATCTGTCATGTTTTGAAGTCAATTATCTGCCTTGATACCTTCTAGTTTGTTTGTTTCACTTTGCAGGATTCTTGTCGTACAGCATACAGAGACCCAGATACATATTTCAGAGGTGGTGAGCTATTTTATTGGTTATTTCTAGCTGAATCTGAAGAAAAAACCATCCATCTGCACACTATGCTTTCTTAATCTATCATAACAGTGAGTAACGATAATAAACGGATGTACTCATTGCTCTGCTATTTTTTCCTATTACAAATGAATTAAAAGAAGATATTTTTTTAAAAAAAATGTGCCCAAGAGGCTGCAAAATGGCACAGTATGGTAGGAGTTGCTGGTTCAGCACAAACAAAAACACTAACAGATCTCACAGCAGATTGAAAGCCATTGTAACAGCTCTGCTGATCTCTCTAGGAAATTGCCTTTTTGCAATTTGTAACAAGTTTGTCCTCACAGTCGCAGAAGTAGCTTTTGCTTTAATCCACTATCTTCTGAGGCAAATGGATGGATTAAATTTATGGAGAAAGGCATACTAATTTGATAAGAATGTTTCACTACATTATGGCATTAATTCTTATGAATGGTGCTACATATTGATGATTGGTACTGGAAGCAAGGTTTGCAGATATGTCTTTCTGTAGCCCACAATTTCATCTCCATCACGTAGAGCTCTATCACACATTGGCATGGATTTTCTTCAGAGAGATAATGGTGTAGTCTAAATTACTTGTAGCTTCCAATTTCTTTCCAGATTCTGTTGTTTGTTTGTTTTTAAATCATAGAAATAAACCATTAAATCACACGGAATATAAAGATCATTATTGGAAAGAATGATATTTTTTTACATTCCATTAAACACTTGCTGATTCACGTAATCTTCAAACATTACCTTGGGGTTATTTTGATGGAACTACATTTCCCACATTACATGCTCCTTTTCTGTTTTCTTTCAAAATGATACAGAAAAAGTATCAGAAAACATTCTGTTACATTTCTCAAATTTGGTGCTATGTTCAAGAATCTTTTTAGAAGCAAAGAAAAAGAGCTTGTAGCAATAACTAAGATATCCAGATGCATCTTAGATATTGCTAAATGTAAAATGAGCCTTTTACTTACATTTTAAGAAATCCCATTGTTTTCCATGACTAAATTTAGATTTATCCAAAATAGTTGTATTTTGATTACACCAAAAAGTGAATAATAATTATTGTATAATCAAAATACAACAGTTTGCCTATATTCAAGATGTTGTCTTCCAGACATTTATATTTTGCAGTTTTATGGCCAAGATAATATAGTATATTAGTGGCTTCACTAATATTATAAGTCTTTACCTCATTTCAGAGGTTAATGTTTTGGGATTTTAGCATTAAACAGCCAGCTGGTGTTCATGGAACCTGGTTTTTAATTGACATTATGTTTGTCAGAAACCAACCACAAGCTTGGAGAATGAACCGTCATTCTCATCTTACACCCGAGCTACAGATATTCACCACTATTGCAAGATAGCAATAGCACTTAGACTTATATATCACTTCACAGTGCTTTACAGCCCTCTCTAAGTGGTTTACAGAGTCAGCTATTGTCCCCAACAATATAATAAGCTTTAAGCTGTGAGATATTAGCAGCATAAAAATGAACAACAACAAAATGATAATAATAACAATAGAAAAAAGCTGAGGAAGTTGAGGAAAGCTCCGTTAGGGGATAAGATAGGGCAGTGTATAACCAATGTTATACACTACAAAACTACTGAATGAAAAATGGATTTTGTTGATCCTGCAGGCCGTATTTGACATAGAATAACTCAATAACTATGGATGGTGATGGCTGCGGAGCCACTTCCATCACCACTGTTCCCTCTTGGTTCTAATACGTACTTCATCTCAACCAATATTGACATTAGGAAAACTCCCTTACTGGTAATCTCTGGAACATCTTTTGTATTTTATAAGATCTGACAAAAGCAGATTTAATTTTATTTATAAATGGAGAAGTAAAAGCCACTTCAAAACTAAGAATTAACTCAATAGGAGAGAAAGCCCTTAGTCAATATATTTAAAAAGAAATAGTTCCTACACCAGAAAGGATTATGATGAGAACATAATCAAAGAGTGTCATGAGAACATAATCAAAAAGTGTCATCTGAAAAATTTTCAAGCACTAAAAATATATAAAACTCCATGCATATATAATATTCTATATATCTCTCAATCTTTCCAAAGCATTTTTGCAGTATATACGTTCTTATATACATTCTTTTAAATGTATATAAAAAGTAACCAATTTAAGGTGATTCTCTTAAACTACCATTGGAAGGCTAAGATTTGTTTAACTATTTACAGGTTACCAATTTTAAAAGTCAATATGTGAAGGGGAACTTTGTTTCTTAATTCAGCCAAAATATTCTTCTTTAGATCATTAAACTCTTTGCTAAATAAACTTACTGAAGGCAATAAACTTTAATGTGGCAGCAAAAAAGAGAAACAAATAAGTATGCTAATAAGTGGGTTTAATCAAATAGGAAGGAATGGCAAGAAAATATGACATATTGCTCATAATATCACAACAGACTTTTAATCCTTAAACTAATTTCATTTTTTGTAGCAATGATATGGCTGAATGAGAGCAGATGCAGAAGTGTTATTTTCTGTTCTCCCATTCCAAAAGCTACCCAGCACATTTGAAGAGCAATGGCTCCTTTGAGAGTAGAGAACCTTAAATTAACAGTCTTGGTAAAAAAAGAGGCAACAAAAATAATTCTTTAGAAATGTTTTCTCCATAATTATTTATTCAAGAAAAAGAGTAAGAACGATTTGCCTGTAAGTAAAATGTTGGCTGACTTGTAATTTCAACCTATAATTTATATGTTCTCAGATGTGCATGTTCCCGCCCACCACCTCTAATTCCTTGCTAGTTCTTATCAAGACAAACCATTATTCCTTGAAATCTACAGGGACTACAGGGAAAGAACTATATTTAACAGATATAGACAAAACATAACTTTCCTCAACTAGGATGAACTACAATTCCTACGCTGGTTTAAATTTTGCAGTACACCCAGAGTAGGCCAATTTGAAGAAGGCTAACTTAATACACAGTGAAGCACTAACTGACAAGTTGTTCCACATTTTTCTATAAATCTGTTGTATGAGCATAGATATTTGGTCTGATGTTAATCTTGGACTTCATCTATGTTCATCTGGGTGCTGATTGCTGGTGGGGAGGTGTTTTGGTCTTTTTGTTCCTTTTTTGGCTTGTTGATTGTCTCCTTTGCATAGTATTGTGGGAAGCCCCCCACCCCCCAGAAGAATGACATATTTTGAGGAATATTTAAAAAGGCAGAATATTATACATATTTCCCTAAATAAGAAATTGAGAAACATGTCTTTTTTTGAGAGGCAGGAAGCAGGCTCACTCTTAATAGCCATCCCCCAGCAGATATTTTCTGCCCATTAAGAAAGGCTCTGCCAGCCTATCTACAAAAGACCTTCAGCTCCATGATGATGGGATTAAGAAGAACAGGATATGATCCTTCAGGACATAATAGGATTAACCTACTATCATTTAGCAGAAGACACAGAACTCACTACATTGCACACTCTCAAAAGGGTATTTCAGTCATTGCATCATCTCAGAGCAATCCAAACTTGAACCAAACCTGGGAGGTCAGACAAACTCCTAGGATTTGTACTTCGCCTATAGAGTCAGCTATGACCCCTACATAACCCCTACATGGCCCCATGGGAGTCTGACAATAGCCAATAGAATACATGTTGTTGCACAGGAACAGAAAACTCAAGTGCAAAGTCCAAGAGAAGGTATAAATACCCCCCACTCTCAACTCCATGTGGTCAACTGCCCAGAATCACACGTGCTTGGTGTTCTGCTTCATCAATAAATGGACCCTCTTTCCAATCAGCCTCCAGTCTCCATTTTATTTCCAGTGCCTTCCTCCCGGATTGGAACTGAGCCAGATGGATATTTCTTCCCACAATATTGTTTATGTCTTTATGTGTCTATTGATAGCTAATTTGTCAGAGTGCTAGGCTTTTAGAAATTTCTTAGAATTTTTGGACTTGACTTGGTCTAGGATAGAATTATATTAACTGTGTTGAATATGACTGTTGAGGTATTCCCCATTAGGAGAATGAGTGCACTCAGGGTAACATAGTGAGAGTGGTGATGAATAACACACAACCAGCACACAGATACACTGAATAGTAAAATGTAAGTTTTACTTTCTGTAAACTGATAAACAAAGTATAACAAACAGTTCAAATCATACGCGGTTAAAGCAGTTAGTATTCAAAATAATCAGTCCAGGGATAATCCAAAAACGAAGTCCTTTTCTTTACCAGTATCATAAAGAAAGTTCAGTAAACCGAGTTTGGGAATAGTTGCAAGACTCACAGCAATTCAAGCAGAATGACGATCAGGCAAAAGGCAAAAATAAAAGCAAAGGAAATGTAAAAAAGCACAAACCAGGTTTCTGAAACAACAGTATTAAATGACTACCCTGGTTTATATATTGCCAACCCAACTGTTAGGTGGCTATCATTCCTAACATTTACTCCAAAGAAATACAGTGTACTTCTGAACAGTGCACTTCCCAGTCATATGTGTTTTAGAGCAGACTTTCCTTTCCTGGTGCTTTTCATAAGTGCATATTTTCCTTTGAAATAATACTTCAGAAGAGCCACTTGATGCAATTTGTGATTGTCCAGCATATGATGTCATGGAGAATTGGATCAAATCCATTATGAGCTCGAAGCTGGGTGTCAGAATCCAATGAATGTGAGAGGTGGAGTTGTGCAGCATTACCTGGGATTAAGTTGGCAGTGTCCTCTGCTGCCTTAGCTTGTGGTTTTGACCCTACACTTCTTGGTTGGTTAAAGCAACCAGGAAGACTACAGGGAAACTATTGTGAATAGTTGCAGGAGATGGTGATGCCATCATTTCTTTAAAAAGAAATGATGGCTAGAAAAGGTAGCAGCCATTGCCAGTATATTTGCATTTCAGGATTTTTAGGTTTGTGGCCAAACAGACAGACATAATTTAACTCTATTGCAAATTAAATATTCAAGCCAGGATATGATTTAAAAAAAAAACATTGGGCTTAATAGAAGCAAGAATTGATCTGATTTCCTAAAATATAGAAAAGCCTTCAGCTTTTCTGCTACTGGGTTGTGAACTTCTAGTGCTGAACTTGCAGGCTGAATGCTGCCAGTTCAGTAATGCTGAACTAGAGTTTCTTAATCTCCTTCAGGGTAAAAGGAATAGATACAACTGTGTGTCTTGCTTTCAATAAAAATACACATTTTTCAACTTTCTTTACATATTGTTCAGAGTTTAAAAACTCCATGTGAAAATTCATGTCTCTTGCTACATAAATGAAAATTCACATACATTTTTATATCTATTTTTCTCATCTACTGTATATTTATTTTATGCATTCTTTCTGTATGCTTGGCCTTGCTATATTTTGTGCCTCAAAATATGTCTGTGTGTATCACATTTTGACTTGAGAACCATAATATTGCACAAAGTTAAAAGAAGAATGCTTCCTCCCAAAGTTTAATTGTATTTTAAGCCACATGTTGGCTTGGGAACAATGAATTTGGTTGATATAAATTAAAATGCAAGCTTAATAAACTTTGATCCCAATTCTTATGCTCAATAAATTATTATGGGGTCACCAGACAAGTGAAGCTCTTTTAGAATAAGGAATTAAGTCAATATTGACCTTTTGGTGAATTTCCTTAATATCTTGCTAGACTGCTATATTTCAGACATGCATAAAATACTGTAACATATGACAACATCATTTATTGGTTAAGATGTTAAGAACAACTGGCAGGGAAGTGCCAAAAAGAGTAAGTTAAATCAGGATAATTTCATAGAATATGAATATTCATCTGGCTTTGATCTTACGAAGAAGGATACATATAGAAGTATGTTTTAAATAAAATGTGTAGCACAGGAATCCCAAGGTCAGTGAAGCCCTCAGACTGGATGTACCAGTACTCCTTAAGAGACCTTCAAAAGTTGCCTCTGAATTATAAATGTAGTTCAATGTAAGGGGAAAATCACTAACTATGTGAAGAGTAATCACATGAACTACATCCAATTAATTTATTTTTCATTAAATCCAAATTAAAGCATGATTATAAACATATAATAACATGTTTAGATAAATAATGAAATATAAATAAAACAATCATATTTTTGTCTGGTCTGAGTTTAGCTCTATCTTCTTTGTTGCATGCAATTTCCAACCATCTATCTGAGTTCTTGCACAATGTTTTAGGCTTAATATGTTGTTGAACTACCATTCAAAAATTGAGACACAATTGACTCAATTTATAGGACGAAATTGAAATAGAAAAGCAAATGTACAGTATTGTCTTCTTTTCTAAATCCACCACACCCTGAATCTGTGTTACTGTATTAGTGTTTCCAAAGTGAATTTAGAAGTGATTCCCTTTGGAGCTAAAGACAAACACAGTGATAAAAGAAAGAACACAGGATGTGAATTTAGCTTGTGTAAAATGAGATAAAATAAAATAAAAAGCTTGAAAAGTAAGCATCTCAAAACATTCTGCTGCTGCAGTTCTTGAGATCAGCAGAAAGCTATAGTCCAAGCAAAAGACTGAACTAGATTTGCAGCCATTTATCCTTTGTACTTTGCTTGCTCCATGGGCCCTTGTCCTGCATTTCCTGTAAACAGGGAACACTTCCTCCCCTGAGATGACCCAACAATGAATCAGCAACCTCTGATGTTGGAATGCACCACACCCAGAATCCTGCACAACCCGAAGATACAATTGGTGCTTGATCATATATAATAGCTCAGTAGAAGTCAACCATGTCTTTTGTAGACTTCCAGATATCAGGGTCTGTCAGTGTCTAAGAGCAACTATTGCTGGAAACATGATCCAACCTTTTGTCTAACAAAACAAAAGAGCAAACATGAGACTAACAAGCATTCTTCATATGCTTTAGTTTTGCTTCTCCCCACCCCTGCATTCTTATCTCCAACATTATTGTGGCAAAACCCAATTCTCTAGCATGGCACAATAGTGCCCTCTAAAGCATTTGGTAAGCTGCTGAGAGACTAGCTGGATTTATTTATTTATTATCTATCTATCTATCTGTCTGTCTGTCTGTCTGTCTGTCTGTCTATCTGTCTTTCTATCTATCTATCTATCTATCTATCTATCTATCTATCTATCTATCTATCTATCATCTATCTATCTATCTATCTATCTATCTATCTATCTATCATCTATCTATCTATCTATCATCTAATTTGTCAATTGCTTACAAGATAATAGGTATAAGTAAAAATATAATTATGAATACATGGATACATATAAGAAAAATAAAAAGATATAAAAGAAACAATAGGACAGGGACGGTAGGCATGTTGGTGCGCTTATGCACGCCCCCATTTCATCTTTAATTTCCCCAAAGAAATTGTCCTGCATAAAATATTTTAAATATAAAATAATTGATGAAAGGTAGATAATACCTTTGCCATTCAGTCATGTGGGAAGTGTTTCTGGCCACTAGAAAATTGCAATGTTTCCTTTAAGGTGTGTGAATTTCAACTCAGGAATTCTGGGACGCATCTTAAAATTGTCAGGGTTGAGAAACACTAGTCTAGGTAGTGTGGCATGACTTGAGAAATGGAACCTTTTCACTAGGTGCAGCAATAATCACCTTTCCTAAAAGAGCTGACTTTCATTTATCCTCCATACCTGGTAAAACTGAGGAAGATGTTCAAAAAGACAAAGATGGAGATAGGAAGACCTACCTAACAACACCCAAACATTGGACACATAGAATCTCTCCCTAATAGTCTCCTTCCACAAACTCAGTCTGTAAGGTGTAAGATACCTGATATCTCACATATTATGCAAGCAATTAGGCATTAGGCAGCTGATAAGAATTTCATTAGGAATTCTGTGTCTGTGCCTTCCCTTATTGTTCTTTTCTTACTAATAACCTGCCTTTCATATGCAGACATTTGATTAAGTTTTAGAAAACTTTCTCCATATGCGAGATTATATAAATAAACAATTAGTCCTTGAACTTCAGGTTTGGCACAACCTTTGATAAGTTCATTTAGTTTGGGATGCAGATTGAAAGAAACCAAGAGTGGTGCGGTGGTTTAGAGGTGGAGCTTTTGCCTCACAATCAGGAGGCTGTGAGTTCGATCCAAGGTAGATGCAGATACTTCTCACTCTGGGTACAAGGAGAATATAGCTGCTGAATATTGCTCCACATTGGCGACAGGAAGGGCATCTGGCCAGTAAACACTCAGCTCCATGCAGTTGCCTAGACTTCACCCAACAAGGGATTACAGGGTTGTTAAAAGATGATGATGATGACAGACAGAGAGAACCCTCTGAGAATACTCTCAAATGTTTCTATTTTTTTAAAATATTTGAGGCTTGGGCTGAAGAAAGAAATCTTTTGTAGAAGGGCCAAAACCTCTTGAAATAGAGCATGCCTGGTGGTGGCAACCCAATATAATTTTCTTTTAAAGTGGAATTGAGTTCACAATAAGCCACTTTTACAGGTGGATGTTTAAAGGCTGCATGGCCACTAGAGATTCCAGGAGGCAAAAATAATTTAAATATGCATTTTTCTAGTTTGAATTTATTGAGAACTACAAGAAGAACACTATTGTTTTTTGTACTTCTCCAATTTCTGGTCAGAAAATCTGGCCAACAATGCATATAAGCAGGGGAAATTGTGTATAAAATATATAGTACAGGGCTATTGCTTAGTCTTTAAGCGATCTGAAAAGACTGAGGCTTAAAAGTAAGTGGTTCTAGGGAAAAAAAGGAAAAAAAGATCAGCAATACCAAGACAAAACTAAATAAAACTAAACTGAAATTAAATTAAATGCAATTATCCAATGCATGTGACCACTAATTCTGTGAAAAACAACTTTTCTGTCACATTCAGTATTTTAAATTGGCAGCAACCTCTTTGGGGCACTCTGGGACCACCTCCAAAGTTCTGGATGGCTTCCCTAAAGATCATGCCTCCCCACATTTGAAACAGTATAGATAGATTCCAGAGAGAATTACAGGATGCTGATAATATCCCGTTCCCTCATACAGAAGCTTTTTTGCCAGATTACAAAAATCCAGTCAACATTTACGATCTACTTTCTGAGGCAATTTTCTGTACTTCCTGTAGGCAACAAATAACTTGATGATTTAACTAAATGTAGCTTCTGGTTGTTGTTTTCCAGAAATATTGGTTAGATACTTTCCCTCAGTGGTGGGATTCAATTTTTTTTTTTTTTACTACCGGTTCTGTGGGGGGCGCTTCGTGGGAGTGGCATGGCTTGGTGAGCATGGCAGGGAAAGGATACTGCAAAATCTCCATTCCCTCCCCACTCCTGGGGGAAGGTTACTGCAAAATCCCATCCCCTCCCCTCCCCACCCCACTAACCTGCTTTCCAGCTCTGTTTTCCTGTGCGGGGCAACAAAAGAAGACCCAGCCTATCAGTTGGGACTCTGGAGGCAGAGAATAGATGAAAGCATGGGCAGTCAGAGGCGGGATTTGCCAGTTCTCTGAACTACTCAAAATTTCTGCTACCGGTTCTCCAGAACTGGTCAGAACCTGCTGAATACCACCTCTGCTTTCCCTGCTATTTGCCAAAGATAGAAGGACGCATCTGCACATATTACAGTAAATTTTTTAACCACTGTGGTTCCTCTCCTGCCCTGTAAAGGCAGATCTCCTGATTAAGAGGAAACTGATAAGTGAGTTCCGTCAAATGGGCTTCTAACCCCACAAACATTGTAGCATTCAGTCAGTGGAGATCTAGAAAAGTATGGAATATCCAAGGAGACTTGGCACAGAACGGGGATGTCTTTGACTGTAACACATGTTTCTCTTAGCCCACCTGCAAGTGAATACCACAGAAGTGATGCATCCTTATAAGAATGAAAATGTTGCATCTAGTAATAAATAATAATATAAATGCTATCTTTCAGGATGACTAATTCTCTCACATTCATCATCATCATCTCATCAGAAGACCCAAAAGAAACAATAGCAGTGTTTTTTCGTAATGATAATATGCAAAGTCACTATTGCATATTTTTGGATAAATTGAAATGATTAACATGCACAGAATTCATTATTCTGTTTACTGTGATCTAAACTGGTTGCTCCCAAATAAAGATATGTCAACACGTTTTTAATTCTTACAGTTTTATAACCCTGGCTTGTATGGAAAGAATAAGCCAGTATCACATGTTGCAGTATCCTGAAAAATTGTCTCCTATCATTTTTACCTTACTCAAAGGAAGAGCGAGCAAAATGTTTCAAACTGTCTACAATAAAGTAGGATAATTCAGGAATCCTGGTTCATCATTATATGGCAACACAGCTTATCATTTCAATTATTATGCAATGTCAGAGCATGCTATTAGTGGAATAATTTATTGATTCATTCTGCCATTATGTTGCTTAATAGCAACTAGATAGGTAAGCTTCAGTGGAGCTTGTGGGAAAGGGTCAATTCTGGATCTCTTGCAACTGGATAAAGATTCAAGGCTAATTGAGACCTCCCAATGCCTAGTTTTTCTTCCTGCTCAAAGGAAAACTGGTAAACATATATATGGACGCAAATGTGTGTACACGTACCCACATATTTTAATTGTGCTAAGGAACTATGCATCTTTTCTGCTCTATTCTTTCCAGTATTATTAATACTTCTGTACTTGTATCCAAGGTTCAAAATGTGTTTGTTTGATACAATGGATTAAGGTTTTGGGGCTACTTTGGGGTCAAAATGTTTGGATGGTAACCAACCAATTCAAAGTAGATGGGGTCTTTAAAAAAAGAGGACTATAATTTGCATTAGAAAATTTACATTTCCTCCACTGAGAAAATGCCTTTTGTATATGAAACTGGTCTTGGGGCTACAAATTATACATCTACTTCTCCTTCTTGGCTCTTCTCATTCAAATAAAGTGCGATTATCAAATAAATCTGCTGTAACAAATACTACTTCTGAGACAACATGCCCATACCAGATGATTCTAGAAGGAAATTGTGGTGTGACTGACATGACTGACTAAAGAAATCCAACATCTGCTTAGGTTGCTTGTTATTCCCTCCCTTTATTAGAAACAGCAGAACTAAAGTTCTTATAAGATATAGATATCATTTTAGTTCTGTGCGAAATAAGTAAGCAAAAAACAAAAACAAAGCATAATCATTAAAATGAAGAATGCACATATTCTCAAGGGAAAGAAGGATAATCTTGTCTGGGGAAGAGTGTACTTGGCATGATCAAAAGATCTCCAGAGCCTTAGGTCTCACTGGAGGCACAAAAGACCAGGCTCAAATTACTTCAGACACCTTATACAAAGACCGGGCTCTTTGAAGAAGGTGGAAGAAAATGAAAGAGGATGATCAGCAGCAAGGTGGATGGGCTCATCTAGTGTAGCAGTGGTACACCATTGGAAGATCTGAAGGACCCACATTAGGGGCTGGTCATCAAGTAGAAAATTGGAGTGGTGCAGTGGCCTAGAGGTGGAGTTCTCACCTCAGGAGGCTGTGAGTTGGATCCTAGGTAGAGGCAGATATTGTGCCCTCTCTCTGGGCACAATGAGAATATATCTGCTGAACAAAACTCTGCATTGGTGACAGGAAGGGCATCCGGTCATTAAGCACTCTGCTGGCTCCATTTAGTTGCCAAGACTCCATCCCGTAAGGGATTATGGGGTTGTTAAAAGATGATGGTCAAGCAGAAAATTTCATCTATGTGGTCACTAAAATGTGACACTGATTTGATGACACATAATCAATAGGTCAATCAATCAGTCAATGCATCCATCCATTCCTCAATCCATCCATCCATCAAAAACGAGATAGAATAAAATCTTCTGACAACTTTCTCCATAATGCAGAGTGTGTCCCTTGCCCTTTTCTTAATGCAAAGACTCCCAATAGTACAGGCTTCGCCAACTGGAGAATTAGTCCTGACCCTTGATCATTTTGGCTGCTTTTCTCTTGGTTGAGGGGAAAATAGGAAAATAGATACCAGTTTGGAAACTAATCAGTTACACAGATCAAATTTTAGTGCAATTATTTTTTCAATGGCTTCCTTATCGATAGATTTCTTTGCAATTATTTCAACTAATTCAGTGGCTTTGGGGAATAGTTTAGTTGGCAGAAGGCTGAAAGAAGGTGAGAAAATTGATTTATTTTTTTTTGCAACTGCTAGGAAACATGCCATTAAACAGCTGAAAAGATCATTATTTACCTTATCATAGCCTATTCTGCTGCTTTGATAGATTCTATTTTTAATTCTCTATGGCTAACTTAGTGAAAATGTATTTTTGGTGAAGTGTTATCAATGGACTGATATGTTGAACTGATTGTTTAATTAAGGCAACTTTATAACATACTATTTCATATATGCATAGGATACATATTGTATAAGTATAGTGGTAGTCAACTGCTTCAAAACTTGTAGAATTTAGTACTCAATGTATTTTGACACAAACATTTTTTCCTGATACTTATTGTTTGTTTGGTACTCAATGTACAGTGATAGGAAGATAGGGGAATGAACAAGAAGTTGGCCATGCTGGGAAAGTCATTGCAAAAGGAAGCAGGGGATGACCATAGAGCCGTGGCCAAAGTTGGCCATGCTGGAAAGGCCTCTAACATAGAAAAAGGGGCAGACAGGAAATCCTTTCTAGCCAGGGATCATATGGTAAGTCACATGGTTTGTTTGGTACTCATCATTTTTAGTACTCTCTGCACCTCCTGAAACCAATTAATCATGAGTACGGGTACCACTGTATCCTGTTTCTATATATTTTAAATAAGGTACAACCTTGTGGTAGGATTCAAATTGTTTTTACTACCAGTTCTGTGGGTGTGGCTTGGTGGGCATGGCTTGGTGGGCATGGCAGGGGAAGGATACTGTAAAATATCCATTCCCTCCCTACTCCTGGGGGAAGGTTACTGCAAAATCCCATTGCATTCCCTCCGCACCCCACTAACCTGCTTTCCAGCTCCGTTTTCCTGTGTAGGGCAACAAAAGAAGACCCAGCCAATCAGCTGGGACTCGGGAGGCAGAGAATAGATGGGGGCAGGGCCAGTCAGAGGTGATATTTGCTGGTTCTCTGAACTACTCAACATTTCTGCTACGGTTCTCCAGAACTGGTTAGAACCTGCACAATACCACCTCTGGTACAACCTGTGGAAATGTGTTATTTATATTTTTAATTCTACCTTTTAAATATATAACTGAAGATAGCAAACATTTAATTTTCCTGCCTCCTATTTTTCCCATCACAACAATCCTGTGAGTGGGTGGGCTAAGAGAAAGAGACTGGCCCAAAATCACCCAGCCAGCTGCCATACCTAAAGGAGGCCTAGAAGTCACCATTTTCTGATATCTAAGCTGGCACCTTCATCATCACACAAAATTATCTTTCTTGCAGGGAAAGGCAATTGGTCTTAACTCTAAATGGGATGGATGGGGAGCAATGGGTTGAAACTAAACCCTTGCAAGACCGAGTGGCTCTGGGTTTGGGATTCGTTGGCTCAGGGAGAATTGCCACCTTTGGTCTTGGATGGGGTGGCACTACTCCAAACAGACCCTGTGCATAATCTAGGGGTTTTCCTGGACTCACAACTCGGGGGATGAGTTTTTATTTTTATTTTTTTCCAGATTTTGTTCTGTTGTACTTTATTAATTTATTTGATTCTTCTTGTTAGTTTTTTTATTGTTTATTTATTTATTATTTTAAAATATGGTTTTATATTGTGTAAGCCACCTAGAGTCGCCATGGGCGAATAGGTGGCAATATAAATTCAATAAATAAATAAATTATAAATGCTTGTTTCACGTGCACACCTAGTGGTCAGAGGCACAAATTGCAAAGTAAAATGTTGTAGTGCAGGGCATTCAAAGCTGAGCATTCAATCACTCTTTTTCTCTCAAATATTTATCATTCTCTGGTAATTCTCTGCACAGTTCATTAGAAAACTCTGGCTTTTGACTCATTCTCCCCACAAGATTTTCTGTAAACCTTTGGAATGATCTATTATCACATTAATCTTTTAGATAAATAATGACAGCACTCTCAGGTTTATATCACAGGGATGTGAATTTCTGGCCCATACACTTCTTTGACCTGGGTCTACCTATTGGTAAGAAGGCAGCTTCCAGGATGACATTCGGTGGTTGGGTGTAACTCTCCATCTGAAAACACTACAAGTCCCTGTTGTATAAAAAATGGTCCTGAATCTATTCTATAATAAAAATGGGAACATTCATATTTTTCTCTATATTAGGTAACTTTCTATATTGAAAGACATCTGTCCCATATGATGTGTAGCAAACAAATTTTGAATATTGTTTATCACATATTCATATGGACATTGCAAACTATCCTAAAAAGACGAGTTCCAGGGGTAGCTATAAAAGAAGAAATAGATATCACGATCTTCAGAACTTAAACTATATTATCCACTTAGCTTTCGTTAGCCTCTGCTAACATCATCAGAGTGTAAAAACTACCATTGAAGAGATATTTGCCTTTATACATCATCGATCAATTTAGTCATTGCTAATGGTAGTTTTTACACATATGGACATATATGATGAACAAGGGAATATTCAAAATTGTTACCCATCACATGTACACATATACATATGTGGATACGTCTAAATCTATCTATATATCTATCCATACATGTGTGTATGTGTGTGTATTGGGTGAAATCAATATGCCTGGCCTTGTCATGAGAAAGTATGCAGTCTTAATGTACATCCTGTATTATCCACATGGCATATATTATTTAAGAATTAAAACCATGGCTTAACATACCAAGTTCATAATTTATAGTTAAGAGGCTCATGTCCCATTGGGCTGTGGTTAACCTTTTTAAATTAAAGGATATCCTGTATTCAACTAATAAATAAATCAGCATGAAAACGGCAAGATACATCTGTAAGGGAAGGGTAAACCATATCAAAGGACTAATGTCAATCCTATTTGCAGAACTATTGATTTCATTTTCTATTCAACCATGAATAGGAGAGATCAAACATTAACAAAATATGGAAAATAATACCTGGGATACAGGAATGGGATCTTTAACTGTGTGTGAATTAGCAAAGGAAACAAGAAATCCTTAGCTTGCAGTTCAGTAACAGAGGTTAAATGTTTGATAGACATTTCCTTCGAAGCAAGAACAATGCCCAATGTTGATGCTTTTTAGCTTATACAGCAGGTTTTTTTTTTGTAATCAGGCTTTTTCTCTCACAGTATCCCTATGGGAAATGCCATGCTTTATTGCCTTGTTGCAGACTAAGCCAAAGAGAAAAAGCTGGCTTAGAGCCAGAATGATGCTATGGTTAAAGGACGGATGAGACCCAAATTTCAATCCTCACCTAGCAATCAAGGACACTGGATAACCTTTATCCATCCATTCTTACTCAGTGTAATTTACTTCAGAATTTAGCTATCGTATGGATAAATAAGATGACAAGAAATAGCAATATGTGATCCCATTCATATCCAGTCCATGTTGGTAGTGCTGATTTTCACAAATTTAATTTCCTGTTGCTCGTTTATATTCTCTGGGGAAAAATAATGTTTCTGTTTGTATACATTACCTGGAACTTATGTAAGAAGCTTTTCTAATGTAAACTAGTTTAAACACACATTTCCCAGATATACCTTTTTCAAACATGAACTTTCTAAAAAGGTTAGAACCAATGAATTTTATTTATATATTTGCATTTGCCAATTTTTACAAGATATAAGGGGGGACGGGGGGGTGCCTTTAGAAAGAAAAGGGGGGGCGTGGTGCAACCAATGCTTCCTTCAAAGCAAATGGAATATCCCTCCTCTCAAAGAGGGGTTCAGCACTCCCTAAATCCAACTTCTATTTCGTTCAGCATCAGTTTCCTCAATATAAACTTTAAGTCCTTCAGCTGTGGAAGTTAGCTGGGTAAGTGAACAAGCATTCTTTCCCATAGCTGCTACTGGGGTGAAAAGATGGAAGAAGAACTATTATCTCTGTTGGTTTAGACTTATTAAGCAGCAACTAGGGCGCTACATAGAACTATTACTGAGTAATCACTCATCACTTGGCAATCCCAGATGGTTCCCTTAATTTTTGTAAGCCTTCAGGAGATGAATTAAGTAAAGATATACCTGGAGTGATGTTAGCAGAACACAAGAAGTGAGTACAACCAGACATCCAGAGTATGAGCTCAAATTCAAGCTCGTTCTATGGTGATAAAAAGAATAGGGTGACTTTTCTGCTTTATTGTGTCTGAAGAATATTGGCCAGAAGACTATCTCGAATTTTTTTTAGGGAGGAATGGCCTGGAAGATTCTTCCAGTATAAATTGAAAATTGTCTGGCTGATTATTTCATAGGTGAAATTGCTCGTATTTATTTCAACTTGGAAGCTGGATAGATGGCATCTGATGAGATGATAGAGGTGATGTCTTGTGGTAAGAAGGTTTTAAACTTGTGAATCTCAAGGAACTGGACAAGATCCTCTGCAAAGTCAGATTGCCACATGTGGATTAGATCTCATATGATTGTTTAGAAGATGTCCTGGGAGAAGAGTGGAAATTGGATCCAGGCAGTGGTCAATACACTTTGAGAGAAGGGATAGTTCCATTTGTTTGAAAGTGGCATTTGTTCACACACACACACACACACACACACACACACACACACACACACATACACACACTTCCAGAGGCAATTCTGGATCCACTGGAAATAGCCATCTATTATCCCAACATGCCCTTTGTGTGTGTGTGTGTGGGGGGAGTTTGTTGAAATAGTGGCAAAGTGACAATTGCACAGTTCTAGAGGACATGGATTATCTGGGCCCATATCAGTCACTCTTGTGGAGGAATTTAGATGTCAAGAGTCAGGATCTTGCTGTCCTCTATCCCTCAAATGCACCATGTTACAATGATTTTATTCTTTCCTAAGTGGGTGAGTCCAGTCCCTTGTGGCAGTGGGAGAGGACAGTACTTAAGACAGTTTATTACAAGGTCACCTCAGAACTCTGTTCTGTCTTCAATCATGTTTAATAACTACATGAAGCTAATGGAAGAGGCCATCTTTCATTCTGGGATGTTATATGATCAATATGCAGATTATCAGTCAGGCATTTATCTCTATCCAGTCTGAATGCAGGAATGTGGAAGATATCCTGACTTAGTGCTGGAGGCTGTTTAATTCACGCCAGGAACCAGAGTAGAGTTTAACATTTTATTCCATGCAACCTATACACAAGAATCTGATCTACTAACGATTAAGGCAAATTGGTGCTAGATAAGAGTCAACAGTCTTTGGGTGGGGGTGGAGGGACTCCAGACTAATGATGCATTTGATCCCAACTTTGAGCTCAGCCTAGTCATCTCCTACATTAGAGCCAAGGGATGAGGAAAAAGAGGATCAGATTCAACCCAAGCAAGAGAGAATGGCTATTAATTCAGAAGGGGCCTTCTGGCTTCATATCTCCTGGTAGAAGTGTAAAATTATTGTTTTACATGAAGATGGCCACTCATTCAATTATCATCTCACACTTGTGTAACTATAAACTACAGGGGTTTGTTCTGGAAGACTACCTGGAAATGTTAACATGTTCAAAATCAGTAGAGTAGTTCATATGCAATGGTCCACTACAGATCGATTTACTGTGTGGAGTCATTCATGGCCAGAATGTTATTATTGCTTTGTTATATTATTCTTCCATGTTCCTAATTTTATATACTGTGTATAATTTGTGGGAACTAAATTGGTAAAAATATTAAGAATAATTAAATACTAGAATGCATACTTTATTTCAGGTTTATCCTGTACATTTCCTTCTCTGACCTGTTTATAGTATGTTTATTCTCACTGAGTATGTTGCAACTGTTTCCAGGGCCTTCATCCGAGTGAGTGCACACAAAGAATAATACAGTTTATATACTGGGTGGAACAAAACATGGAATTTTCCCGGCGCGGACTGAATAATTTGTTGATATAAATTTGCAGTCAAATGAGTTGGAGAATATAAAAAGAATAATTGTTTTGGTAATATTATTTCCAGATTTTCCAGGCTGTTATGTGCCAACACAACAATCAAATTCCACTGTTCATCATGGGAAAAAACAACTGAATGAAAGGGGGTCATTCAGAGATCTCTTACAAAGGCATATGCCAATGTAACCAAAGTATGTAAAATAGTGTACGAACCATCCTGAAGTGTATGTTGCTAAACTCCCTGGATTCTTCTGCTGTGTTTATCACTTATGGTAATATGTAGTACTTCAGCTTCATGATGGATGTTTAACCTTTCAAGAGAATTATATAAGAAGTGATATTCTATAATATGACATTAAAAAAAAAATCAAAGAAGGCAGCAAGATTTATAAATGCACCATACATCAGTATTATTCTGCCAAGTGATATGGATTTTGAATATCTAATGTTGAACGTAAACTTTATTTAAGATAGACTATTTTGGCATTCGGTTAATAAATTTGTCATTCAACTCAGGGCCCTGGAATCAAGCAAAGGAAAGGAAGGTCTCATATGTGAACCAATAACACTGTGCTGGGGTTATAAACATGGTCTTAATTATTTTTAATCCACTGTCTCACTCTCTCTTTTAAAGCTTAGTATCCAGATTATTACTCTTGCCTTGTTTATCTCTGGCAATTGGGCCCTATCAAGTAACCTGAATCAAGTTGTTTATAGTTTATTTTGAGTACGTTGCCAAACTCTTTGTCCATACTTTCCATGGAAAGTGCTTACAGAAAATTCAGGGATAATCAGTTCCATGCTGGCCTAAAGAACCATAGGAGAGAAGAGGGATTTCTTTGTATACAGTCCATGAAAAGGAATTGCTGAGTGTTAGAGCCAATGCCGTATATGTAGTTCATTCTTGGCCATCTCCATTTAAAAATCTCAAATTACAATAGTGGTCAAGACCATGACTTGAGACCTTGAATAACCATTGCCAATCAGGAGAAACAATTCTGAGTTAAATCAACCAACGTCTCATACAGGACAAAGCAGCTTTGTATATTCATAATGAAAAAAAAAACAACCAAGTTTGGAAACTGAAAAAGAATGATATATTATCAGCTATTTAAACATTCTATTATGTGGCCAAGCAAAATATTCCAAACTAAAGAAAGTATTCCAAACTAAAGGAAGGAACAAATTTGCAATTACAGTAAGAGAATCTGGTCTTCTTCGATGATAATTCCCATTATTATTTATCACCAGCTATATAGATGTAGAGTGATGGGAGTTAGAATCTCAATATCAATTGGATTGCTAGGGACCCCTACTGCTGCTTTATTAATGTCTTCCATTTACTTGCCAACATCTGTCTTGGGCACCTTCTGTTACAAACCACTACATTTTTGTAAAAAGAAAAAGAAAAAGCGGAGAAATGAAATAAAGGAAAAGCATGGATGAAAATACAGACTCTTTAACACACTTAACACACCTCTCTTTTTTAAAGCATTGCTATTGTCTGCCTAAGAGACTTATACTTTGTTATACATAGAGACTCTCTACCTAAAAGGACTTGCATCCATTTACTCTATAATGATACATCTGATCCATGGTGTGTAGGTAGAATCAACATTTATCAATTCCTTAACAATGAACATATTAATTTGCAACTTCATGGAGTACATGTTTCTTGATAAGGAGGTATAAATAGAATTGTGTTTGATGAAAGAAGAATCTACCATATAGGTGGAAAACATTTCAAAGAGAATCTGATCCACTGATATAAAAAAACATATTATTATTACTAGAGTGAACATAGACTAATAAAACGGTGTTCAGCCAATCTTTAAAACAAATAAAGAATAGCCCAGAACCTTTGAGGACAATCTAATCAATCTTTTGGGCACCAGGGAGAGAGGTTTTTCTGTGGACCAAAGGGGACATGGATTCACATGCTGCCTGCTTCACTTGTTGGCGTGGCCTGGTTTCTGTCATGCTACAGCCCGGTGCTGGTCCACAGACCAGAGATTGGAGACCCTGATCTAATCCACTAACAAACCACAATTACTATCATGCAGTTTTAGTTTAAACCCAATCTTTTTTCTTGAAATTTGAGCACATTGCATCCTGTGAGATCCTTGTTGTGCTCTGAGCTTCGTGTTCAGAGAACTCTCCATATAAGGACTTGCATCAGTTTAGAGCAGCGGTCGCCAACTGGTGGGCCGTGGCCCACCGGTGGTCCACAAGAAAATTTTGGTGGGCCGCAGAGAAATGTCATCCCCAGAGCATCCCCCCAAGCAATTAATCCAGGCTGCACAGGAATACAAGGCTGCGCCGCCCACATGGCCCGCAGGAACTCTCCCCACCCCCTCACTCCTTACCTGACAAACTTGCCTACTAAGTTGCTATTTTTCCTTTTTCCGACCATCAGCTGTTCTGCTGTGCGGGGAGATTTAGATTAGCTAGAAAGCAGGACATCGTTGGATTTCTTGCTTTCTAGCTAATCTTTAGATGAGCGAATCTTCCTTAGGACTGAAGCATTACAGACTGAGCTAGCTGATGGCAGAAACACAGATCTCTAAGTGAATCTGTAATTCTGTGAGCAACTCAATCTGCCTGCCTGCTTTGCCTGATTTTGGGTAAAAGTTGCTCTTTTTAATAAAAAATTCAATATTTACATACATGGTGTGTTGTGAGTTAATTTTGTGAGTTTGCTTGCAAGCAAATTTTATGTGACAGACTGAACTAGCCGATGGCAGAAAGACAGATCTTTGAAAGAATCTGGGATTCTGTGAGCAACTCAATCTGCCTGCCTGCTTTGCCTGATTTTGGGTAAAAGTTACTCTTTTTTTAATAAAAAATTCAATATTTATATAAATATTTATAATATTTATATACAAGCCATGCCCAGCCAGTCACATGACCATCAAGCCACACCCACAAATTAGGCTATGCCCACAGAACCGGTTAGTGGTCCTTGAGATTTAAAATTATGAGTTTGGTGATCCCTGAGGTCCAAAAGGTTGGCAACCCCTGATTTAGAGAACACCAAGGACACCACAGTCCAATCCTGAGCTACAAATAATCGCTTCTAACAGTAACCCGGCTTTCTGTCCTGTTGTTTGGAATAATAAAAAATTTCAGTGTTCTATGGGATAGGTTAACCTTTCCCTATCAAGTGCTTCCCTTGGATAAAGTGGAGGATAATTTCCAGAATTCTCAGCAAGAATCACCATATAGTTGAACAGATCTACCGAGAGTTGGGAAATACAGTTCTGTGGGATTGGTTCTGTGGAACTGAAATTACTATTGTATCATCTTTACTCCAAATTAATCCCTTCCATTATTTTTCATAGGGTTTTCAAGCCTCTGACTAACTTCTTAGACATATTCCTAATAGGTAGGTCATGCTCAGAACTGACCCAGTTGTCTCCACGCTTGACTTTTGTGTAAAGCAAAATGTCTTCTTACAGCCAGAACACTTCATTTTTTATTAATGCTGACGAGAATCATGATAGCATTTTAAAATGCCATTATGAATGATTAAGAGGTGTTGTCATTTCAATCAGTTCATTCCATCCAGACTATACTGCAACATATTCTCTGCATGACCAAAGACAAAACAAGAACCAAACTGAAATAGAAAGAATAGTGAAACAGAGGTTTCGCTAATGCTAACAAAGTCTAAATCATGAGATAGAAACAATTTCTGCACTGACAGACAATTCCCCGTAAAATGAGCAAATGGCATAAGGGATGAAAAGAAACAATGGTTCTCCTTGGGCAATGTTCCATACCTGGACAATGCCTGCAATGCAACCTGAGTCAAAACTGATAGAACTTTTGCATGTGACCAGATGGTTTTGTGAAAGGTGTTTGGTGGTGATACATCTAACTGTGCTTACATTAGGCCTTGGAAGAGATACCAATTAATCCAACCAATTACCCAACTGAAAAGGTCCTTTTATTAGCTCTTTAAGAATGATCCTGGCAAAACAGACCATGCCTTTTAAATACATTCTCCCATCCATTAACTCTAATTGGTCCATAAAGATAAAATTAATTGTTGTGTGCCAGTGAAAAGCCAATATTAAGGGGCTTTACATTAAACACCCATGAGTCCTATGAAAACACAGTTCTTGCCAGATAATTAAAAGGGTACTGTATGCTATAAATAAATATGTCAGACTGAACAACAGACCATAAACTATTGAATTAGATTTCTAACAACTACAACAACTAAAAGCAATTGCATTTTTAATGCTAAGGGATATTGGCACTGTGTATCATTAAACAGCATAGAAAAGAAGATTCACAGACTCCTTGTGAGTGGTAATGCACCATGCCTCATCCAATAAATCTGAACAGTAAGAGGAAGTGATTCTTACTAACGAGAAAAAATGGTGATGCCCCTGGTCTTTTCAAATTGAGAAGTTCTAAAGGTAGATGTTCCATCCATTTTAGTTTTCAGATTCCAGAAACAGAAGTTATAGGAAAAAAGTATGATAATCCAGGTGATTTATAACCAACACAGTTACACCCCCCCCCAACATCTATCAAGATTGTGCAACAGGTTCTTTAATAGTATTGCATATGGCAGAGTGGAGTACAAAGTGAATGGCCAGAGTTTTATCAAAAATAATAGATAAATGCCACTGATGTTACACTATCTTTGGCTTATTTTCTAGTACCAAAGACTTAGTTGGGTTTACTTTTGTTTCCTATCATTAATGTTGTTTTGGGTGTTAGTTAATCCTCTCTACAAATATTAGTGTACAACTACATCCTAACATGCCAGCATGGTGATTTACCTTGCTACCTGGGGATGATGGGGGTTATAACCCAACATCTCTTAAGGACACCAGGCTGATTAAGGCTAGTTTAGATTGCAGTGATGGATTTATGCCATTTCTTTGGATTTGGTTGTATCTTGTAACTATCTGCTTTTCTTTCCAAGTGAGTTATTTTTCCAAGTGAAAAACTGTTTTCAACAGTTGGTATTTTATGATCAGCCACTTTGGGCAGAAAGCAACATATAAATTAAATTAAACTATTACCAGAGGTACTCTTGTGTGCCAGGTAGAGTTGTATTTTACCCTATTTAATAGCATGGCAGCATCTCTAAATGAATAATGATGCTGTATAGCAAAGGTAGAGTGTACTACTTTGTATAGGCTGTGATATATTAAGGAGCGCTTTTTAAAATAATCATTTCAAATACCCATGTGCCTCTTTAATCAAATTTATGCTAATATTACTTGCATAATTCACAAACGTCTATGTTTGTACTTTATTCACTGTACACACCTGATCCATTGGGAGAATGATTAATGACATTTCAGTCAGTTGAAAAATACCACCACAAAACAATTTACTTTTTATTAAATAAAGTTTTGATGTGCAAACTTTTCTTTTAACCAAAAGATTGTTGGCAACTTACATTGTGTTTCCACCTATCTTAAGGGGTATGTTGTATCTTAGTAGCCTTTTCATGGCAATGAGATGCTATAGTTTAATTAGACCTACTGTACCTGGCTTGCAAAAATCCAGGCCAACCATTAAACGATAATAAACAAATATCATCCATTATCATTCATGTGTGTGAATTTTTACAAGCCCTCTCTAAGTGGCTTACAGAGTCAGTGTATTGCCCACAACAATCTGGTTCCTCATTTTACCAACCTTGGAAGGATGGAAGGATGAGTCTACCTAGAGCCAATCAAGATCAAACACCTGGCAGTGGGCAGAGTTAGCCTACAATACTGCATTCTAACCACTATTCCACCACAGCTTTATATTGTACTGTATCCTGTAGGACTACAGAAGACTTTTGTATGAAACCATGCAGAGCTCTTTCCTATGCTTGCAGAGAAGAGGTGTTATTCAGCAGGTTCTGACAGGTTCTGGAGAACTGGTAGCAGAAATTTTGAGTTGTTTGGAGCACCAGGAAATACCACCTCTGATGGCCTCACCCCCAACTATTCTCTGCCTCCCGAGTCCCAGATGATCGGCTGGGTCTCCTTTTGTTGCCCTGCACATGAGAACGGAGCTGCAAAGCAGGTTAGTGGGGTGGGGAGGGAATAGGATTTTGCAGTAACCTTCCCCCAGGAGTGGGGTGGGAATGGAGATTTTGCGGTATCCTTCCCCTGCCACACCCACCAAGCCATGCTCACCAAACCATGCCATGCCCACAGAATTGGTAGTAAAAATTTTTAACCCCACCACTGCTGCAGGGATGAGCAATTTGGGTTTGCATGAAGCCACCCGAATCTTATTTGTAGTCTTATTTGACTATTTCAGCCCCTATTTAAGGGGGGATTTAAGAATATTAAAGCTAGGTCTTTCCAAAGTCTAAGCCTAAAGCCTCCATTTCTACCCTTAACATCCACCTAAGCCTCCATAAATTCTAAGAAGTCAAAACAATGACCCAAGCAATCCAAAGATGTTATGATTCCCTAGTCATATCCCCAGTGGCCCTTAAATATCTGGCCACAAAAAGTTTGCTCACCTGAACAAGGTAAACCACCCTGAGCTTGGCTCTCTAGCCAAGATTCAAATCCTGGAAAAGATGGAAGGAAAGAAAAGAAGAGGATAACTAGCAGCAAGATAAATAGATCTTGCTTTACAAGTCACAGAGGTCACAGAGGGATGCAGTTGGAAAAAGTGAAGGAAACATCAGAAAATCTCTTTTCTAGATCATGGTCATTAACTTAGAAACCCAACACTCCCCAGCAGATACGGTCTGTGCAAGTCTACATTAGTATATTGATTCTTGAATAACTCCAAGATGTTACAAGATCTGCTTCTATTGCCCCCTTGGGGGTGGGGAGGAGAATTTTTGTTTTTGTTTTCCTTTTGATTTTAAGTAGCAAAATAATTTGCTATTTAAACACAGAAGCATTTTCTTAAACCACAAAGGACCCTTAAAATGTCAATAGCATTTTCTAGTGCTTGATTAGTGCCGCAATTGTTTTTTTTTTTTATTAATGAAATAAAGAAACAATTACTTATTAGATATAAACAAACTGCAAAGATAGCATACTGAAATGCACTGGAATTATATATATATATTTCTTCTGAATGGTCTTTGGAAGGGTAGTGAATAAAGTAAATAGATGATTGAAGGAACTTGGGACAATAATTCTAAGAGATATATTTATTATATCTTACATTTATATTTATTATAAATGTAAACTGTATGAAGAGGACTGGTGAAATTAAACAAAATATACTGAATTTAGTATTGTCATGAAAATATACATTCATTTAGTCAATTGATATCCTTCCATAAAGGACATTTTGAGTTTATAATAGATAATAAAACAATAATTGGAAAAAGCAATAAGATTCAAATCAAATCAAGTATTGCCAAGTAATAATGAAATAGATTTGCAGACAAAAATTGATAATATTAAGCTGTGAAATACCAGCGGCAGACCTAATGAAGATGAGAGTGGAACACTAAAAAACAGTTTCATGAAATTGTTGTATTGTCTCTATAAAACACAAATCGTCTATGATGGAAAAGCACTTATCTCTCCAAATAAAATAAATACTCACATTTTAGGACTTTCGAGGACATAAATATTAACGCTGATCTGAAGTGGAGATTGCTATTGTTCCTTCATTTCTTTTGTTAAGATTTTTAATAAAAAGAAGAATGTGAATTTAAGCTGAAGGATAACTGAGTTCCGTTTATTTCACCCTTTCAGAATGAGAGCACTGATTCCTGCTGTTTCATTGTATTGGGTTTATAAAAATTTCATATAAGCCGGTTGTGATTGGCTTCATGATGGCATATAGCCAATCCAGAACGAGAATGGGAAGAGTTGTTCTCATTCTGAATTGGCTTTAGCTTTGTGAAATAAAGTAAAACATGCTAGCTATAATATATAACCAGTTAAATATGAGCTTAATATGAGTTAATATTACTATGAGTTAATTAAAACTTAATATGAGTTAAAAAGTTACAGGAACTGGGCATGGCTAGTCCAATGAAGAGAAGGACAAGGGAGACATTATAGCAGTGTTCCAATATTTGAGGGGCTACCACAGAGAGGAAGGGGTCAAAACTGTTTTCCAAGGCACCTGAAGGCCAGACAAGGAATAATGGATGCAAATTGATCAAGGAGAGATTCAACCTAGAAATAAGGAGATATTTTCTGACAGTGAGAACAATCAACCAATGGAACAGCTTGCCTTCAGAAGTTGTGAGAGCTTCATCACTGGAGGCTTTCAAGAAGAGATTGGACTGCCATTTGTCAGAAATGGTATAGGGTCTCCTGCTTGGGTGGGGAGGTGGACTAGATGACCTACAAGGTCCCTTTCAACTCTGTTAATATATCACCAAATAATTTCACAATATTCTAGTTGTAAGAAATCATGGTCCAGAAAAACAATTGGCAATAAAGTATAGAAGGAAAGCAAAATGACTTTTGAAACAATTTGCCTCCATAAGTTGTGGATGCTCCAACACCTGAGGTTTTTAAGAAGAGATTGGAAAGATTTTAAGAAGAGATCATTTGTCTGAAATGGTATAGGGTTTCCTGCTTGAGCGGGAAGTTGGATTAGAAGACCTCCAAGATCCCTTCCAACTGTTATTCTGTTATTCAGAAGGGTAAGTACTTCTAACTTACAGGTACTTGACTTTAGGTGAATAGGTAAAGCGAAGTAGCAGATACTTGGGGAAATTATTATGTTTCAATCCATAGCAGAAATTTAGAACAGGTAACCCAGAAATTTCTAGAAAAAAATATATCACATTGATGTATGTGATCCACAAAGACTCAGCTTTGATTGTGATGAAATACAAATTAAATTGATCAATTTATATATTTCCTCTTATCAAAAACCACTTGACTTTAGAAAACCCCAACATCTAGTGAAAGGATTACAGTTTAGTGTTCTCCCTAGAATGCTAGTTTTCTAAGCTCATAGTAACATTTGCCTTATGTGATAGTAACTGAGAGAAGATCTAGGTGGCCTGGTGGACCCCCATTTATTTATGAGCCATCAATGTGTTGCCGCTGACAAAAAGGCCAATGCAGTCCTAGGATGTATCAACAGAGGGATAGCATCACAAACACAGGAAGAGACAATACTGTTTTATAATGCATTAGTGTGGCCATACTTGGAATACTGCAGTTCTGGTTACCCTGACCCAAAAAAGATGCTGAAAGTGTGCAGAGAAGATCAATATAGATGATAAAGAGTCTGAAGGCTAAATCATATGATGAATGGATGAGCCAGGTATGTCTAGCCTATTAAAGAAAAGGATTGGAGGAGTGGATGTCTTTGCTGTCTTCCAGTAGTTGAGGGGCTGTTGCAGAGAAGTGGGGTGGGTCTATTCTCCAAAGCACCAAAGAGCAGGATAAGAAGTAATGGGTAGAAGCTTGTTAAAGAAAGACCCAACCTAGAAGTAAGGAGAAATTTTCTGATAGTGAGAACAATTAATCAATTGAACAGCTTGCTTTCTGGAGTTATAGGTGCTCCATTACTGGAGGTTTTCAAAAATAGACTGGACAACCATTTGACTGAGATAGTATAAGTCTCCTGCTGTGATGGGGGTTGGAGTAGAAGATCTTTGAGGTCCCTCCCAGCCCTATGAGTCTACATTCTGTGTTCTATGAGCAGGGAAAACTACAGTCATGCCTTTTTAGTAAGATTTTCCTTGTGAAGCTATGACTAATTTGACATGAACAAGGGTATCATATACATGTATCCGGAGAGGGTGAATCCAAGCTATGCAGAAGCAATTTGATTCTCATTCATTCACATAAATTATTTGGTTTAAAAGACTGGCATTAAAAATGTAAACAAATGGGCCTCTTAAACCTTCTTAGCAAACACTTCTTTCACTTTACTTGATGGATACACATACAGTGCCTTCAGTTTCTTAAAGAGAAGAAAAAACGCAAAGTTTGGTTGGAACTTGATTTGACTTGTGGTCATTCTATGGCCATACCTATACAGTTTTCTTGGACATGTTAGAGATGTTAGAGAGAAGCTTCTTTCAGCTTCTCAGTCTACTCTACACTTATGAGATGTATTGATAGTCAATTATTCAATAAGTAGGCAGGTATGACCCTACTTTTAAAATCTGCCCAACATTAGCTA
Source organism: Notechis scutatus (assembly GCF_049901735.1). NCBI lineage: Eukaryota > Metazoa > Chordata > Lepidosauria > Squamata > Elapidae > Notechis > Notechis scutatus. Next base: position 46,570,247 of record NC_142010.1, read on the forward strand.
GCCACCATCATGTCAGGGTTCTAGAAAAACCCAATTCCAATTAAAAACTCTAAGACAGGCATTTTCTCAAAGTTTCCTTTTATTAGAGTAGGTGTACTGGCACATCTGGGAAAACCTGAATCTGAGAGTTCCGGGTTTTCCCTTAGTAATTCAAAAGTCAAAACACAACCTTGTATCTATCAGTCAATCACATGGTCCAATCACCAACAGTCCCAACTTGAGACATCCCTTCAACCACTCATCCTCCAGGTGCAAGAATAACATGACCTTGTCCAAAAAGAAAAATGCTATTATGTCCAAGTACCAACACTCTAAAATCCGCCCCCCTCATACTTTCCCAGGCACAGAAATGTGGCAGTGTGGAAGCTTCTGGTTCTAATATGGCTTCCAAAGGGGACACATCACCTACTGAATGCTAAAAGAAAACTGCAGTTTTCATCTGTAATAGTCCCACACTGTCTATTAAACAGAAGGTACTGGACAAATCACACTGTCTTCTTACTTTGATTTCTCCAATCCCAGTATTCCAGATTAGCAATGATATGTACTAGTATAGCTGCAATAACTCTATGGTGCTTCCAAGTGACCCTTTTTACCTTCTTGTAATTAGATATTTGTAAATCATGAAATGAAAAATAAACTTATACATCTTGTACTCAGTAGCTGTATAGAGTGATAATGGATGATGATTTGATTCACTGAGAGGGGGTCTTCTACATACTTACTCCTTGTAACATTGAAATGGTTCCAGAGTAGTACATAAAAGGCTAAAAATAGATTACCAAAATCAAAACCTTTTTGCTACAAATGACAAATTCTTTTACAGGTTTTGTTGGACCCAAAGGCCTACTCTTTTTGGTATAACTGATTGCTTTTCATTGAGTGAACAACGACATTGTCATTCTATTGACATCTCTAATGTTCCATTACCAAATCATTATTTTAATTATTAATACTATATAGCGAAATTGGGAAGAAAAGAAGTAACTATCCCTCAGAGGGTAATGTACTGGTTACTAACCCCCATATCAGTAATTGTAAAGAAAGATTATATCCAGCATGCTTTCATTATTGGGTTCTTGCTCTATAAACTTGACTGAATCTAATTAAGTATATTCACCAACACAGATCACAACCTTCTGAATATAAAGAAATTAGGTGCATGATCTAATGTAAGAATTTCCTGCAAATGTAGCACTTCTGGGCTACAGAGGATTCTGAACAATATTATAGTGTTGCAGTTTTAAATCTGTTCATCAAAACATAATATAGAGCCATGATGGCGAACCTATGGCAGAGCCATTTGTGTGGGCACACGAGCCCCAGCCAAATTTACCTGCACTGCGCATGCGCGCCTCCCAGCTGATTTTTGGCCCATTTGAGGCCTTTTTTGCCCTCCTGGGGGCTCAAGGGAAGCCTCTTCAGCCTTTGGAGGCCGAAAAACAGGACTTCCAGAAATACTGGAAGTGCTGAAACTGGAAGTGCCGAAACGGGCCTATTTTTTGGCCTCCAAAGGCTGCAGAGGTTTCCCTTGAGCCCCCGGGAGGGCGAAAATGGTTTCAAATGGGCCAAAAATCAACAGGGAGGCATGCACATGCGCAGTGCAGGTATGGGGGTAGGGTGGGGGTTGTGCGCAAATGCAAGGGGGGTGAGGCACATTGCACTGTGGGTGCTGGCACGCACACACGCGCACTATCAGCACACCACAACAAAAAAGTTCGCCATCACTGATATAGAGGAACATCATGGTGAGAATGATTGAACTGTTATTTGAAACGCTCCTAGATGAAGTTTCATCCTGCTAAGGTGCTTTAGTGGAGGAAGGAGCCAATTACCATCAGATTCAATAACCTGTCCTCTATAAGCACATGGGATACCAGTCATATTCTGAGTGGTCTTTCTATAAATAAAATTAAGATGCAGTTCCAAGGTAAAAGCTAGTGAATTGACATTACTAAAGTTCTGCATTAGATTCAGTATCTTTCTCCCTCCAAATGATTAGAAAAACACATATTCTAGAACACAAGAGTTTCTAACACTTTTTGAAATTCATTCAGACATTTTCCCAAACATTGATTATGAAAACCTTTATACAAATCATGAGCTTTGAACAGGTCATAATGGCTGCACCAAGAGGAAGAATAGAAGGGGAATTTACCAAATTTGCAGATTATACTAAGCTGGCAGGAATAGCTAACACCCAAGAAAATAGGCTCAAGATCCAGATGGATCTTGACAGACTAGAACACTGGGCACTATCTAACAAAATGAAATTCAACGTAGAGAAAAGTAAAGTCCCACATTTAGGCAAGAAAAACCAAAAGTACACATATAGACTGGGTGAAACCAGGCACAATAGCAGTAACTGTGAGAGGGATCTTGGAGTCTTAGTGGACAACCAGCTAAATATGAGCCAGCAGTGTGCAGCAGCAGCCAAAAAAGCTAATGCAATCCTAAATTGTATTAACAGAGGGGTACAATCAAGATCAAGGGAAGTACTAACACCACTCTATAAAGCCTTAGTAAGACCACACCTGGAGTACTGCATCCAGTTTTGTTCACCACATTATAAAAAAGATGTTGAGACTCTAGAAAAAGTACAGAGAAGAGCAACCAGGATGATTAGGGGACTGGAGGCTAAAACATACAATGCAGGAACTGGGCTTGGCTAGTCTAGTAAAGAGAAGGACCAGGGGAGACATGATAGAGGTCTTCCAATATTTGAGGGGCTGCCACAGGGAGGAAGGGGTCAAGCTATTTTCTAAAGCACCTGTAGGCCAGACAAGGTATAATGGATGGAAACTGATCAAGGAGAGATTTAACCTGGAAATAAGGAGGAACTTTCTGACAGTGAGAACAATCGACCAATAGAACAGCTTGCCCTTGGAAGTTGTGGGAGCACCATCACTTGAGACCTTCAAGAAGAGAGTAGACTGCCATTTGTCAGAAATGGTGTAGGATCTCCCGCTTGGGTGGGGGGGTTGGACTAGATGACTTACAAGGTCCCTTCCAACTCTAATTATCTGTTATCTGAAGTCTAAACAATAGACTCAATCTTACACTTGTGGGAACCATAACTCTTAGAGGAACAGATAAGCACAATAGCAGAGAAACAGGAAGGGTAGATAATAGTTTAGAGGAAAATTCTGCCCTGGAGCTTTCATTCATTCTACAGATAATCCTTGATTTATGACCATAATTGAGCCCCAAACTTCCATTGCTAAGTGAGATAGTTGTTAAGTTAGCTTAAAATGTTAAGTTTTGGCACATTTTATGACACACTTGTTCAGTGAGTTGCTGCAGTTGTTAAGTTAGTAACATGGATATTAAATGAATCTGGCTTTCCCATCGACGTTGCTTGTCAGAAGGCCACAAAACTAGAACAGTTATAAATATAAACCAGTTGCCAAGCATTCAAATTGTGATCACGTGACCATGGGGATGCTGCAACAGTTATAAACATGAAAAACAGTTATGTCATTTTTTCCCCCAGTGCCATTGTAACTTCAAACGGTCACTTAATGAATAGTTGTAACTCAAGGACTACCTGTATCGGATTATACACAGAAAGGTTCAAAGCTACATCCACAACGCAGAAGCATTTTCCAAAATGAAAATGAGCAAGTTTCAGTCCAAATTTTATAGAAGATTTGTGAAAATTAACTTGATTTTACTATTGGGTCCCAGATATGAAAATCTAGCAATTTTCTGATAAGCATCGGAAGTAGGGAACTTTTAAACTACACATATAAAATACCAGGTGTTTTTTTTAAAAACCATGCCCTATTCTAAATACTTTATAGAAGGCATTTCCTGAAAAAAGTGAGATAAGCCAAGTAAGTTTGAGAATAAGCCTTTAGCTCCCAATACACAGGAAGTCTAGCCTTCTGTGGTCAAGGCTAACAGGCCTTATATAAATATGTGCTACAATACCTTTCTGTTTCCTGGTTGGTGGTTTGCTGTTTATTGTTTTCAAAGGCTGCAAAGCTGCTCATATCCACATAGCCGTCATTCTCATTTGCAGCAGATAAGGCCCTGCTAGGATCTTCAAAAAATTCAGTAAAGGTTCCTGCCCTAGTGGGCCTTCGGGGAGGTATCTGTATATTTTCATAATCAGAATTCATGGCTGGGATATTCTCATAGTCAGAAGTATCAGCATTGGGAAATGAGATAGACCGGGGCTTCGTTAAAGGCAGCGGCATAAAAGGCGGTCTCGAACGATCTTCAAATGATTCTACCCTTGACACACTTCTGCTAAACATTTTGGGTGTCCCTTTTCTCTTGCCATCCTTGTAGAAAAGAACAGTTGGAGACTCGGAAGCCCTCAGTTTGGCAGTCCGGGATAACATCTGAGGTGAACTACTCAAGCTTCTTCTGTCCAGTTCCATCACCCTGGAAGGTCCGTGATAACTCGACTCAGAGGAGGATCTTGAAGAAGAAACATGAACATCTACATGGACTTTGTTTTCTGCCTTCTTCTTGAATTTCAAAGTGAGGAATTTTTTAAACGAGGACTTCTTCTTCTTGCAATACTTATCAGGAGATTCGCTGTCTATTAAAAGGGACGGGGAGCTTTTTGTGATGGGCTTCTTGGTGATACAGGCTAGTTCAAAGGGAGGTGGAATATCGACAACAGAGGAAGGAGTGGAAACCCCACTGGATGTAAGGTGATTCCTCTGGGAAAAACTACCTGAGGAACCAATTACATATGGTAAAGACAGCTCATCTGTCCTGTTTAATCTGTTATAATCTAATATAGAGTTATCGGTTTCTCGATACAGAGAGACAGGGATGTCTCTGCCTTCCACTGAATAAGATCGAGGGTACAAAATGAAGCGTCTTGGCTTTGCTGGCAGCGTTCTAGCCAGTTCTATAGGTTTTCCTTCTGCCCAACAGAAACTGTGTCTTACATTTTCAGGCATAATGGTGCTTGTGCTCAAGGTCTGCAATTCGGTGTCTGTCCCTGTTTCTTCTGGAACTGTTTCTGGCACATAACCCGGTACTTTCCCAGAGTGGGACCTTGTTCTAGTAACAATGTTTTTCCGATCTATGGAAAGCAAGTGGTTTTCATTTTCTGTGTTCTCTCCCTCCCTGAAATCACTTGAGCTGTTTTGGATATCAGCCTCCTGCATTTCTCTTCCAGCATAAAAAATTTCATTTGTTGTAGGCAAACGGTCTCCAAGGACATATGGGTCATCTAGGGAATCACTGGCTACTTCTCCATTGTTATCTGGCACATCCGACACTTTGGAATCCACTGTGTCTTCCTTAATCACATGTTCATTGGCTGAGTTTGCTTCTAGTGTAGCCAATTCTCCAATAGAAAGCCCAGAATTTTCACTTGATGTTTCTCTGGTTAGATTTGGGGCAGTTTCCTCTTTATTGCTATGATCCACCTCGAGTATTTGATGATCCAAATGTGTATCTTCTAAAGAACATTCACTCACACTGTGAACTCCAAGTAAAACATCTGACTTAGATTCTTTTCCAAGCTGCGAGTCAGATTTGTGCCCATTAGTATCTTCAGAACTGAGGGACGGGTTATTATCAGGCATGTCAGTCTCTTTTCCTGACAAATCTTCACCCAAATCTTCATCTGGAGAATCCTGAGCATCCTCACCGCCCTCATTTCCAAAGGGAATGATCTGGCAGCTATCGTCCATCATCTCTGTATCTATCATCTCAATTTGTTCTTCAGAACCTTCCCCTGATTCACGTTCAGTCTCTAGTATTTCTACCACATTTTTCATTTCAGCAGTTTGGCAAACCTTGTCAAGATCTTCTCCCTCAGCATATAGGTCTATTTCATCTTCCTTTTCATCCATTTCATTTGTGGCCCCGCTAAAAGTCTCTTCAATACCAAGCTCAGACCCTCTTGGTTCTAACCTCGTGTCCACTTCATTAGCAATGTGAGTGTCAGTATTTACATCAGCATCTTCTATAAATTCTCTTTCTCTACTTGAGGCTGAATCGTTATCGTTGTGATTTGCTGGGCCCAATTCTAGATCAGTATTTAATTGTTCCTCTTCTAAAAACTGTACTGCATCTAAACCTTTGCACATTGGAGGCAGACCTTCCCCTGCTGATATTGGCTCCTCTAAATGCCTTAAAATGATATCATCGTATATAGTTTCTTTCAAAGATTCCCCATTCAATATTTTGCTGAACTCATTGTCATCGTTTACCAAATCCAGTTTGCTTAGAGTTTCATCTGCACAGTTCATTTTGGTCTCACTGGGAGGATTTTCACCGTCCACTTTTTCATATTCATCTCTTGTAGCATCTTCTTTTTCCCTTTCGAATGGTTCCTGGCAGTCAAGTGCTGGGATTTCAATTGATTCCAGAGAGTTGTCTCCCACCGATTCAGTATCCTTGTTCTTCATTACATTTATTGGGCCATCATCGTATACTTCATTGCTATCCGTACAATTACCATCTTCCTCACCTACTGATTCAAGAGTGTGCAAAATCTCGTTCTCGGCTGGCTCAAAGTCACTGTATGTTTTATCAGTCAGTTCAACATCTGGAATTACAATGTATGCATTGCCGTCTTCTGATTCTGGACACCCCGTGTTATTGCACTGGTTTTCTTCATACAGTTCAGCTTCCAGTTTTTCACTGGGATATTTGTTAAAGGTATTATTAGCATAAATGCTGGATCTCTGTAAAATTGCTGGATCGTTGTCAGCAGAGATTTTTGGCTTGGGAGCAATGGGTGGTTTTGGACCCCTAGACATAGAGTTTGAATTATGAAGTGTGCCAGCCCTTGATAGTGACGGAGGAAATTTGGAAGCAGCTATGGAAGCCAGATGACTGAAGATCTTTGGTTTGGGGGCCAGTGGTGGCTTTGTAAGATCTGGAACAGAAAAATAAAACAGGAAATGTTATATTAACAAGCTTCTACATTACTAAGAAACATTTAGTTGTTAATATACTCCTTTGTAGATATACAAAGTAGAGGAAATGATAGCTTTATTCGCCGGATTGGTGGGAAACAAGAACAAGAAACTGTCCCATTCAGACTGCATAGCCTCAAGCAAGCTCCTTCTCAAAGTCTCAAAGGCTTTGCTTCCAACACCAGTAGCAAGAACTTGGATGCCCCACTTCTTAGATTCAGAGACTAGAAAAGAAGCAGGACTTTGAATATAGCCTCTTGCTCAGTGCAAGAATCCAAGTGAAGCCATTCCTGTTGGATGGCTGTGCATCCTGCTTGTCCACATATCCAACAAATAGAAAAAGTTCACATAACTTCCCTTAATAATACGTTCATCTGATAAACTACTCCGTGAAGATGCTTATATGCAACCTGGATCTATTTCTTGTTAACTTAAAACTATGTTCCCAGTAGAGAAAAGTTCTTGCTTTCTTCCTTTATGCTTTCTCTTCAAGTACTTCAAGAATCTCCCTTCAATTATCTTTTTTCTAGGCTACATACTCCCAAAATCATTAGTCTCATGTAGAGAAGATCTTGAGGTTTGGCAATAGAATAGAATAGAATAGAATAGAATAGAATAGAATAGAATAGAATAGAATAGAACAGAACAGAACAGAATAGAACAGAATATAGAAAATATTACCTCAATGATATAATTTATTTTAAGCAAGGGGGGAGGGGCAGAAATCAGATACAGCGCTTGAGTCTGACTCTAGATTCCTCTGCAGAATAAAGTGGGCTTCACAGGCTTTTCATTGTTTCAGTTAAGGGTCCATCATGCTGCATAAATCTGATAAACCAGTCAATACTAGATGAAAAGAGGGCTTTGTTATCTAAAATTATGCCAAGACAATTTGGGTCAAACTACTCTTCCCTAGTCAGGAACTCCAAAGAGAATTCATCGCCAAGACTTGAGGGAGCCAGGAGCAAGGAGAGCTGGCATAACTGTAGGGCTTCTGATGTAGAGAAGTCTGGCCTCTTTTCTCCTGGTATAAGGACACCAGGAAAGAGTGGAGAGAGTGAGCATCTGTGTATTCCCCAAACTGGTAGTCCCCAACTTCATTAGCATGGCTGTGTGGTGATAGGTACCAAGTAGGGAATTATAAGCAGGTTAATGGTTGACTGTGATGATCCTGTGATGATAGTTTAACAGTCCTTTGGTTATGGTTCATTGGTTTCCTATGAAAACCCAGATACTGGACTAAATAAGGATCCAAAATGTTCTTTATCTACAATCCATACAAAATAAATATAATTCTGTGGTTCATTATCCATGGGGTGCTGAAAAAAAACCCCTTCATTCATCCCCCATCCAGGCAAACTTTCAGAGCCAACAAACTGTACGTTAGGCCACAATTCTTCTAGTCAGTTATTAGAGTGCAAAAGCCAGTTTGGTCTAGAGCAGGGGTTTCATACTCAAGGTCCCGGGGGCCCCATTTTCAGCCTGGATGGCCTCCTGCAGCATTTTTCCAGCCAAAATGGGGCACGGTCTTCTCATGCTCCGTTTTGCCTGGAAAAGTGCTGCAGGAGGCATCTGTCCCATCTCCTTCCCCCTGGCCCTGATCCAGCCCTTGAAGAAATCCACTTTGACAACCCTGGTCTAGAGGTTAAGGCCCCAGACTAGAAACTGGGAGGTGGTGAATTCTAGTCCTATCTGAGGCACAAAGCCTGCTGGGAGACCTCGAGCCAATCACTTTCTCTCCGCTTTAGGCAAAGCTTCTGAAAACTTGCCAAGAAAACTATAAGGACCAGTTCAGAGAGTCTCCAAGAGTCAAAACTGAATTGAAAACACAAAAATAAATACATAAATAAAAATTAAAATGAGAGTGTACAGAGCACAAGGAAGGAAGGAAGGAAGGAAGGAAATTACAATCGTAAGAGATTTCTCTAATTTATTAGCACTTTATTTTCTGCTAAATAGATCGAACTAAAAAGGAGCTTGGAGGTCACTTCATCTAAACCTCTGTTCAAAATAAAATCTATGACAGGGGTGTCAAACTCAAGGCCCGCGGGCCACATCCGGCCCACAGAGTGCTTAGATCTGGCCTGCGGGGCTGCCCTGGAAACAATGAAGGACCAACCTGCAGTGACTCTGCCAGCATATTGCCCTCCCAACTTCTGTTTTTGGATGCGATGGCCTCCTGCAGCCCTCTGCCAGTGAAAACAGAACTAGGGAGGACCATGAGCAGCCCTCCCAAGCTCCTTTTTCGCTGGCAGAGCGCTTGGGCCACCACAGGTGCCCCCAACATGAGTGATGTCAAGCTGGCCATTCCACCCCTGGCCATGCCCCCACCCCAGGTCCCCCGAGGTGAAACACAACCCTCAATGAAATCAAGTTTGACACCCCTGATCTATGATAATAGATGTATTTACAACATTCTTGTGAGATGGCCAACCAATGACTACTGAAAATATCTCCACCAAAGAAGAGACCTTTATTTCTTGTAACATGCACTGTTGAATAATGCTAACATTTAGAAAGCATCTCCTAATATTAGCCAGTCTGTGCTCTCCTGAGATTTTCATTCTTGGGGTCCAAACCTCTAGAGCAACAGGAACATATTTACTCCCTCAACTTATAGTCTTCAGACATTGGAAGATAGTAATCAGGTCATCAGCTGATCAGTAGCAAATGTGTCCAAAAATATTCTAGTGGACTGCTGCTCATTGCCAATTAAAGAGAAGTCCAGTTCGAACCAGTATCGCATCTTATTCTGACAGTGGGCTTGAATCATGTCATCTCCCACAAAATGGATAGGACTTCAAAGTACTCAACTCCAATTAAATCAAATTCTTTATGCTAATAAAAAGTATCCTGCTTGTAATAAAGGTAGAGGACTCTAACTGGTATCGGCATAAATTCACCGTAGAATTTCTTCAGTTGTTTTGCTTGTTCTTAACAACAACAGTGTCTTTTTGGCAAGCAGCTTTATTTTGTTTTAATGCCACTGTAAATGCTCACAAAGGCTTTATGATTGATGGCCTTGGCAGCTTTGGGTTCTGTTTTAGTCACAGAAAAAGAAATAGTAGCTTTCTTCACCACACCCCAGCTCAGGATATCACAATGAGCCTTGTTGCTGTCTGCAAGTATGAGATACACAACAGAATGACCACTGTCTTTGACTCTTGTTTATTATCTCAAAATAGAAATCAGTGTAAGATTCTCTTGCATCATTCTAAAGCCACATTTTTTTTTAAAAAAAAATCCAGTCTATCCCAGCTTTTGATTGTTTGATCATGATTTATTTGATCATATTTCATTAATTCTCTTATCAAAAGCCATGTATTAAATGCCCATATATTCTCTTGTTATAATAATATAATGGAACCATGGACTTTTATGTTTTAAACCAGTCATTCCTCAGCTTCATGGTGTTCAGCTGTATCAAATAAAATTCTATCATCCATTCCCGTGCTTGCTGGAAATTCTGAGGACTGCAGTCCCAGCAACTCTGGTTGTTGTTCTAGTAAGGTTGGTCTTGAATAATTGTGATCTCCATATATAGTCTTGTTACTGCTCTTTTAATTATATATTTATTGTATTTCAGTATTAAAAAAAATCCAAAAAGTACAAAAAGAATAGAAAACCTGAAACAATTCAGCTTAGTTTTTAAATAAACCATTAAACTTGGCCACAGGGAATTCAGTGGTCCTCCTGCTACATCCACAAAGAACCAGCTCATAAATAGACAGAACAATATATATTTAACCCAAGACTGGCAATCTGGAGTATCTCTTCCTCATGACACTGGTAAGAAATGTGCTATGCTGCCTGCCATTTTCAAGGGTATGAGCCACATGGTGCAAAACAAAGAAATCTCTGGGGATCCCCAATAGTCATGTCCCCACAAGTTTCATGCTGGCCAGTTTATGCTGCCACCCTCCCTTCCTGCTGTGAGGGGTTCATTGCTGTGTTTTGTTATCAAATGTGGTTCCTTTACTTGTTTCCTCAATTGGGAGTAGGGTTTCTCTATACATGCATAAAAATGGAAATTTTCCTAGGAAGAATTTCAACCATACCTGACAAAAACATCTGCACAATTGGCCCATTTCTATTTCACAATGTGCAAGAGGTATTTTTAAGATATAAAAATATCTTATAAAATGTTTGTTTATTTCAGGAACTGGGCCACTGAACTGCCAGGGGGAGGAGGGGGAAGCTAGGAGGCGATAACAACACTCTAAGCTTAAGGAAAACTATCCAGCATCCCTTTTTCATAGGTCTCCTCCCCTTATTGTTTGAAGCTTCCTTGTCAGGCTTTGCCTCTTCCTCTGCTTGTCCACTTTCCTCTGGATGAGAGTTGGTTCCCGCAGGGCTGTGTCCTTTTAAGAATCCCGTTTAGTTTAAATTTTCAAAGGATCTCTAAGATAGGAGAACAGTTTTCTTTTGTGGTTAAGAAACCATCGGCTTTTAATTTCCTGTGTAGTAGTAAATATTTGTTAGTTACTTTTCTTCCGGTGTCCCTTTGACACATAGGAAGTTTTTCATGGTTTACTAACAGGTGGGAAACCAGACTGCACCATATGCTAGGATGCCCACAAAGAACAACCTGTTTTCAACTCTTAAAGCAAAACGGTGTCCTATTTGATCATAAACTACTTTTAGCCTCTGAGAAGCAATATGTAAACATTTTTGATAAATAATCATCATTGTCACTGAATCTAGAAGATGTGACCTACTCTTTGTGCAATACAGCTCAAGTTCTACTTTTAATTCTCCTCCTCTCATGCGGCAGACTTTTTTTTTGCAGTCATTCATTGTCTGAAGGAAATATTCTAAATGAATTGGCCAACTTTATATCACCAATCACTACAATGAAACTGAGACATTTGGGAAAAGTGATAGATGATAGATAGATAGATAGATAGATAGATAGATAGATAGATAGATTATGGGATGGAAGGATCGATAGATATATGATATATGATAAGAGCTGCGGTGACAGAGTAGTTAGAATGAAGCAGGATACTTTTGCTGCCTGCCAGCTGCCTGCAATCTGGCAATTCAAATCTCACCAGGCTCAAGGTTAACTCAGCCCTCCATCCTTCCAAGGTTGATAAAATGAGGGCCCAGGTTGTTGGGGGCAATATGCTGACTCTATAAACCATTTAGAGCAAGGGCCTCCAACTTTTGCAGCTTTAAGACTTTATTTTATTTTTTTATTTATTTTATTTTATTTGGTTTGTCAAGATAATAGGTATAAGTAAAAACATAGTTATGAATACATGGATACATATAAGAAAAATAAAAGAAACAATAGGACAGGTAGGTAGGCACGTTGGTGCGCTTATGCACGCCCCCTACAGACTTCTTAGGAAAGGGGTGAGGTCAATAGTAGAAAGTCTAAGGTTAAAGTTTTTGGGGTTTGGGGAAGAAACCACAGAGTCAGGTAGAGTATTCCAGACATTGACCACTCTGTTGCTGAAGTCGTATTTCCTGTAATCAAGTTTGGTGCGGTTAACCTTGAGTTTGTATCTGTTGTTTGCTCTTGTGTTGTTATGGTTGAAGCTGAAGTATTTACTGACAGGTGGGACATTGCAATGTGTGATTTTATATACTATACTTAGAACAGACTGAAGGCAGTGTAGTTCTAGGTTTTCTAGGTCTAGAATTTCAAGTCTGGTGGCATAAGGTAGTGGTCCCCAACCTTTTTGTACCAGGGACCGGTTTCAAGCAGAAAATTTTTGCAAGGAGGGGAGAGAAGAGAAGGAGGTTGCGCTCTTCTTGCCCACCAGAAATATTTCTGGACTTTCTCAACTGCCGTTAACTCCCACCGATGCCCGTAATGTGGGTTCCCTGACTGCCTGCCTTAGTTTCTGGTTGTTTGGGAGCATTGGTCTAGAATAATAACTATTCGCCTTTACTCAGCGAAGCTGTTCCGATTCAACCATTAACGAAGGCAGGCAGGCAGGCAGGCAGAACGGAGCACTGGAGTAAACCCCTGCGCGGCGGGCGGGCAGGGTGGGGGTGGGGGAGAAACGGGCGCTTCGGAGGCGCTGCGGTGACAGGAAAAGCCCCCCGCTTCTTTGAAGCAGTTTCTTCCTGGGCTGGTGGAGGAGCGAGAGAGCGACTGAGAGAGCTGACCCAGAGAGAAGGACAGGCTTCAGTTGCTTCCTCCCTCCCCTTCTTTCATTTGTGTCCTTGATCCCCGATCCCAGCATCATTCACGAAGGTGAAGAAAAGCCGCCATTTTTTAAAAAAAATTCTTGCGGCCCGGGTAGAGAGTGCTCACGGCCGGTGCACCGTCCCGCGGCCGGTGGTTGGGGACCCCTGGCATAAGGTATTCTGCAACGACTAGAGGAGGGAGAACTCTTCTTATGAAATATTTCTGGACTTTCTCAACTGTGTTAATATCAGATACGTAATTTGGGTTCCAGACTGATGAGCTGTATTCGAGTATTGGTCTAGCAAATGTTTTGTATGCTCTAGTTAGTAGTGTAATATTACCAGACAAAAAGCTACGTAAGATTAGGTTAACAACTCTTAATGCCTTTTTGGCTATGTAGTTACAGTGGGCTCTGGCACTTAGATCATTAGAGATGAGTACTCCAAGATCCTTGACAGAGTTTGGATCATCAACAAGGTCTTGACTATTCAGCCTGTATTTTATTTTCTGATATTTTTTGCCAATATGTAAGACAGAGCATTTATTTGTTGAGATTTGAAGTTGCCATTTGTTTGACCATTCTGATACATAGTCAAGGTCTTTTTGAAGGGTATCAGTATTGTCTGTGGTGTTGAATAGCTTTACATCGTCAGCAAAGAGAGCTCAGTTGCTCAGCTGGCTGAGGAATTCTGGGAGTTGAAGTCCACAAGTCTTAAAGTTGCCAAGGTTGGAGATCCCTGATTTAGAGAGGTCAGTGCTTGTAAAAGCACTGTGAAGCGGCATATAAGTCCAAGTGCTATTGCTATTGCTATGATGCAATAGATATGATAGAGAGAATTACATACATACAAACCCACTCACATAGACAAGATCTTGGTTATTTTATACTTAACCAGATAAGCATTCACCATTTGTAGTTCAAATAATATCACTCAGTTTTTGAGTATTATTGTACTATAGTAGCAGTTTGAATCCTCATGATCTTCAAGATAATAACTTCTATTATCTTGCTGACCATAACTCTATCATGCAACTTATAGTATTTTAATGCAATTTATATTGTCTTTCTATCACCAAGCCCTGCATTCATGAAGCAGTGTCACATTCTAATCAATATATTATCTTTTCTGAGATGTCCTTTGCTGTCTGGCATTTGTGAGGATTCCATATCCATTATCTTTTTAAAAACACATTTCTGCTTTTCCTCTAAACAGTAGCATTGTATTTGCACAAATCCATAGAATGGATTTGCATTTTGCCTAGCTATGATGGGAGAGACACATACAATAAAAATTCCCAATAGTTCTTCTGGTAATGTGTTAACTTTTTATGGGAGACAGAAAGTAGAAAGACAGCAGAGGGACAATGGAAAAGAGTGGAGCAGCTCAGTCACATTGGCAATCACTGTCTCTACAAATCAATAGCCTTTGCTTGACAGACAATTTAAATTGAATCAAGTGGTCCACAATTGAAAGCAAAATTGATAGCACACCTTCCTATGTCCTTGTCTTTGCAAACTGCAAGGAAAATCCAGTATGCATATAAAGTTATTTCTCAAACAAAGATGATGTCCACAAACATATTCTGTCCATGCTTAAGATTCAGGTGATGGAATTCTCTATCTTAGGATCACAGGTCTGCTTGAAACGAGCTGTCAATATCAAAGGATGAGCATATCAATTTCAATTTTGAAATTTAATTGGATAAAAACTTTACTCTTCCAAGTGGTTTATACAGTATCAGCCTTCTCCAGCTGTGATGTATTATCAGATTCTGCCAAAACTATTGTTTCTATTGGATAGAAGTGATAACGATAGCAACTGGTTTAAGAATATTAGTTTGCATGTTATTAGAAACAAAAACAGTCTATCAACTCTCAAAATGGCTTTAGCTGAAGCCATATTCCTTTTACTTCGTTTTTTAGTTGCCATGCATATGGGGGGAGGGGGAATTTCCTCCCAGGTGCCAGACATAACAGTCATAAGGCCCGTGGGAATCAAGGGCATCTCAACAAGAGCTTGTAACAGCCAGAGAGAGTAGTTGAGCAGCCTGCCATCCACCTGGTTGGTTAACATGACCAGTGACACTAGGGTGGGTGGGTGGTATCTATTCTTTTTATCATAACAAAATGCAGGAAATATTTAGAGTTGGTTTCACATTTGAACATGCTGATATGCTGTACCCAATAAAATGGATCTTTGAGAAAAGCCAGAGCCTCAGAGTCCTGAATTGATTGGGCCATTACTTGGAACCATGACACGGTCTTTTGAATTAGAGCACCCAGTTATAAATAAAGTAATATATGTACTGTGTAGGTTCCAATTCATACAAAAACTAGCACTGGAGTTGACTCCAGCCAAAGTTCACACATTTGGAAGATCAGGGGCCTTTTGGTCTTACTGCTCCTTCTCCTTTTTCTACAAGAGCAATAGAAGAGGGATTACAGCAACCTTCTCCATTGGACTGATATTGCTCGTAGTGGTACAGACATAGATCTACTTGGAGAACACAACTTCTCAAAAGCTGCTCCACTCTGCCCTCAAAAACCTAGAATCAGCACAGCTTTTCCCTTTTAACAGGAGGTTCTTACTGATTTATCCAACAAAATTTGTTTCATGTTGCTAGTAATTACAGCTTCAGTAAAACTGCAACAATCAATGCAAATTCTAATAATAATCAACCAATTAACCTTCATTTATTTTAACTCATTTCCAGATTACTGCACTGAAGTGAAATCTACAATTCTGCCCTTTGGGCTTTCTTAACCACTCAATAAACCAATGTTTAATAGGATTGTACAGATAAGCCATATCCGCATTTTTCAGCATTCAGATAAATCTGGAGCATATGCTTGATGGCCTGACTTTATATATGTAACAGGGATCATTAAAATCAAGGGTTGAGTGATTTACAAGGACATAATTCCAGCCAGAGAATCTCTGCTAAGGTTGTAAACCATCTGAGTTGTCATCCACATTATCTCAGGATGCAACAGTAAATAAATCCAAAATGTCATTGATTTCACCATCCCTCAGGTTTTACCCATTTGCAGATTGTGTGTGTGTGTGTGTGTGTGTGTGTGTGTGTGTGTGTGTGTATCAGATTGGTATTCTTATAAGTGAAGAATCATGGTTGCCAGGACCAATCCAAGATATTTTCTAACATGTGCCAAAGGTTAAATGGCACATTGCCAACACTTAACTGGCAGCTGAAGATTACCACAGTACTTAGGATGGCTAGTCAATTTAGGATATGTAAGGAAGCCACTTGGACCCACAGTTTGATTCTGCAAATTCCCCCAAACAGACAACTTATTGTTAGGGGATAATTTTGTATGTTCATTTTATTAATTGTATTTTTATTAGTCAATAACCAAAATAAATTTTCTGTCAGCCTGCTGTCTGAGGGTCCTTGGTGCTCTCTGAGTTTGCTTGTTTTCTTGCGGATGTTTCATTACCCAAACTAGGTAACATCATAAGTGCTAGTAAGGAGTGCTGTTCATTCCTTATTATATTCAGAATATAAACTAAAAGAATAGCAATAGCTTAACTCTTAGTGCTTTACAGCCCTCTCTAAGTGGTTTAAAGAGTCAGCCTATTGCCCCCAACAATTTGGGTCCTTATTTTACTGATCTTGGAAGGGTGGAAGGCTGAGCCAACCTTGAGCCTGGTGAGATTTGATCTGCCAAATTACAGGCAGCCGCCAGGCAGCAGAAATAGCCTGCAGTACTGCAGTCTAACCACTGCACCACCACAGCTTAGTAAACAGCCCAACCAAAGAATATCTATCTTTCTTTCTTTTTTTTAATAAAAGTTTTATTTGGGTTTTCACAAAACATAATACAAATAAAATATCTTTTTTTGAGAGCCGCATGATTCCAGGTTATCACATCTCCATACAGACATAATCTCAGTTACATATTCATCTTTATATTCAATTTCATATTTTGTCACTATTTTATCAATTTTTCAATAATTTTTCCCTTCCCTTACTTTATGATTATCTCATTCTTTTCTAATTCAATTACATATATTTTTTTCTAAATTTCTATATCTTTCTAGTCTTTATATCTGTACTTTTGTCTGTCCTGTTTACAATTTCATACATTCTTTTTCCATCATCATTCCAAAAGGGGAAGAAAAAAACAATTCCCTCCCCTTCCAGGCATTGAAAAGCAAGGTTTCCCCTATGATTACCAAGTAGAGTGTATCACCTTTATATCTTATAATTGTTATCCTTTCAAATCTCATTAAACATTTAATTTATACATTATACAATTATAACATTCAATTTCTAATACCTATTTTATATCATATAACTCTTATCAACCAAATTCTGCTTGGTACTTTCCCTTAAAAATACACACTAAATTCTACAAAAAAGAAAAAGTATATAACAATAATGAATAAAATGGTTATTCTATTCCAATTCATCCTGACAACTGATATTGATTTCATTATAAATCTTTTACATTTCTTTCCAATTGTATTTTATAAATCATTAAGAACAATTAAAGTATTTTCATTCATTCCTCTTATTCCCTCTTCTTTTATTTTTATTCCCTATTTCATTTAATTATTAACAAACACTCCATTACATAACAAGACCAGTTTTGTCTTTCACTTTAATCACCCATGTTTCATATTTTCTAGCTCGTTACTATTTCCAATATAACAACAAGAATTTCTAAGACTGCCCCAACTCGCACAGGCAGGCAAGACACCAAAATATAAAATGACAGCAAACAGCACTCCTTACTAGCACTGATGATGTTAAGGATCCCTTATTTCAACCCTGAGCTATAAATACTCTCCTTTATTACCCTGTTTTCCTGAAAATACAACCTACCCTGAAAGTAAGTCCTACCTTGATTTCTACACATATGCCCAATATAAGCCCTATCCCCAAAATAAGCCCTAATTAAAGATCCTGCCCACTTCAGAGTGCACGGGTAAAAATTAAGCTAGGGTGGGGATGGAGCTGCCCGACTACTTTCCTTTGGACAGTTGTAGCCAGGACTTGCACACCTCAATACCTGTCTTGCCAGCCCATTTCTTCTGCAGCTGACAAGGCTGGCAAGACTTTCCTGAGGGCCTCTGTAGCCGATAACAAAGCACCGGATCAGTCTGGAGCTCTGTTATTGGCTGCAGAGGCCTTCAAGAAAGCCTTGCCAGCTGCAGAAGAAGTTCCTGAAGGCCTCAGACAGCGAAAAGGAGGCCAGAGGTGATGCACACAAGTGAGGTTAGTCAGTGGATGACATCCCCCGAAAATAAGACCTGGTGCCTTTTCTGGTGGCAATTTTTTTGGGGGTACTCTAAAATATAACTTTAGCGTAAGCTTCCTCCTCCCAAACAGTCCAGAGCATGATACTGAATTGAATTCCCATCCTCAATATGTGGCACTTTTGGTCAGAGGTAATATTCTTGGAGAAGAAGGCATTCAACCTTCAGTAGAGGAGACTACAGATCTGCCAAATTGCTTGAGAGTGTAATCATTTAATTGCATACTATTTATTCCTAGATTTATCTGTCACCCTCTAGGTAATAGCTCTTAATCCAATGTACTAATAAAGCGTGAATAAAACCTGTGTAAATCAAAAGTAGTACAACAACAACCCCCCCAAAAAAACCTAATTACAAGAATCAATTAAAACAGCAATTATAAACAACAGAGGCTAATATAAGCATTTAAAAATGTCATGGAGCTAAAACTGCTTAAGATGCATCTCAGGAAGCATCCTTGAATAGAGTGAGACACTCCCTGGTCTGGCTAGCCTAGCACTGTTAGCAAGGACTGGCAGTGGCTCATTAGGGTTTCAAACAGCCCTTTATATTTAATCTAGTGTTTAATTTTATAGGCTTGCTTGGAATTGCTAGGGACCTTCTGCATGCAAAGCAACACTCTTGACACTGAAGTATAAAAGCAAGATAAGGAGACTGAAATGCCCCAGGAAAAAACGAAGGCCTTCCCTCTGGTGCTGAAACGATAACAAAATAGGCTTTCCTGCAGAGGTTCTTCCATACCTGGGATGCTGCTCCTCAAAAGGCCTATTCATAACCATTTCCATTCATAACCAAGAGTCATGGTGTTGCAGTGGTTAGAATGCAGTATTGCAGGCTAACTCATTGCTGACTGCCAGGAGTTCGATCCTGGCCAGCTCAAGGTTGACTCAGCCTTCCATCCTTGGGATGGAAGTGGGTAAAATGAGGACCCGGATTGTTGGAGGAAATATGCTGACTTTGTAAACCGCTTAGAGAGGGCTGTAAAGCACTGTGAAGTGGTATATGAGTCTAAGTGCTATTGCTATGATGTGATAGACAGATATATACACAGAATTACACACATACAAATCCACTCACATAGACAAGATCTTATTTGCTGTGTGTCCATTTTTGCCAAACTATTCCTCAAAAATTCTAATGCCCACTACCTGAATTTACAAGTATTATTGGTAATGTTGAGTCAACATATTCTACTCCATTTTCCCCACAAACAATTCCAATACAATGAATAGAAAATCACAGGTAGTCCCTGTTTAGCAATTGGTTCATTTAACGTCCATTTGCAGTCGCAACAGTGATTAAAAAAACAATTTTGCAACCAGCTACTTGGCAAACTGTCTTTTCATTTACAAACTTTGCAGTCTGTAAAGCAAAGAAAGCTCAAGTAAGTTCATAAGCATTATTGTGTTTTCACTTAGCGACCACTTCATTTAACAACTAAATTGCCAGTCCTAATTGTGGTCACTAAATGAGGACTAGCTGTATTTAATTTCCAAGGAAATGTATCTCAAGGAAACTTTTTTCCTTGGCTTTTTTTAGATCACAAAGCAGGGACAGCCTGGAAGTTTTTTTTTTAAAGGGTAACAAAGAACAAACACTTTGATTATCTCGCAGTATAAAATGAGTCCCAGACTATCCCAAAATAAATTCTAAGGTACTCTGAGAATGAGGTAGAAAAGAAACAGAAGTTTCTCTTGCAGGAGCAAATGGTACAAGGATGGAAGGACATACTTTTTGCATAGCCTCAGTTGTATTCATATATGAAATGCTAAACTTGCAAGTTTTAAAGAAAAGGAAAGGAATTTGAAACCCATTCAACATTAATCATTTTTTCATTGGGCTGATATTTCACTGTAGGGGTCCTCCCATTATCAACATATTACAATAGCCTATTCTTAGAATAATCAAAGTCTTCAAATTCAGCCTTTGTCACCTATCTAAAGGTTATCTAAATATTTTCAGTACAGGCAGTTCGCTATTGCGATTATTCAAAGTATTATCAAGAAGTGAAGCATTTCTAATTTATATTCTTTAAAGTGTAACTCAAGAAAAGGTAGCATGTGGAATTTGGACATGGTGAAAGAAAGAAGAATGATTATCAAGGACAGAAAGGAATGGAATGACACTAGTGTTAAATGAAATCTAGCTGAATTTTCTTTTTCTTATTTTAGTCCTTCTAATTATTTTTTTGCATATTATCACTTTCCCCTTTCCCTTTTCATGTAACATGTTCAGTGGTGGTATTCAAATTTTTTTTTACTACCGGTTCTGTGGGCGTGGCTTGGTGGGTGTGGTATGGTGTGGCTTGGTGAGCAGGGCTTGGTGAGCAGGGCAGGGGAAGGGTCCTGCAAAATCTCCATTTCCACCCCACTCCAGTGAAAGGATACTGTAAAATCCCCATTCCCTCCCCACCCCACTAACCTGCTTTCCAGCTCCGTTCTCCTGTGCAGGGCAGCAAAAGAAGTCCCAGCCAATCAGCTGGGACTTGGGAGGCAGAGAATAAATGGTGGCAGGGCCAGTCAGAGATGATATTTACTAGTTCTCTGAACTACTCAAAATTTCTGCTACCAGTTCTCTAGAACCTCCGAACTGGCTGAATACCACCTCTGGACATGTTGCCTACTCCAACGTGAAATGGGAGTATGGCAATGGGTACATATGTTAGAAGAATGTGTCAAAATAAAGCACTGATTCATTGACATAAACCAGCCTCTACCTCAACCTCCTGGCTTCCAAACTCACAGGATTCCCAGGGTGTCCAGACGGGATTATGTTGTAGGGAGGCTAGTTTGAGGATTGAATCAAATCTACAAGGAAGCTAGCAAAATTACGGAGGTGAAGTATGAGAGAGAGAAGGGGACTTCCTTCAAAGGCAATAATGTTTGTGTCAGATTATTCATTTGTTCTTTGTTACTTGGAGTCTTCACTTTTCCTTCATTATTCAAGGCACCGTATGAACTTCATTTTTTTTCTACAACAATCCTGTGAGGTTGGACTGATAGATAATAATTGGCCCCAAACCATTTAGGCTCTAATCCACTACCAAGAAAAACTCCAACTGTTTGAATAGGGTATTTAACATTTATGCAATGGTATTTCATTCCCCTACTTACTCATTCTAGTTATTTTGAGTATGTTGTGCCAAAGTGAGAACTAGTTTGGTACAGTGATTAAGGAACCGGTCTAGAAGCTGGGAGACTGTGAGTTCTACTCCTGCCCTTAGGTGCAAAGCCAGCCTGGTGACCTTGGGCCATTCACTCTCTCTTAGACCTAGGAAAAAGGCAAGGGCAAACCACTTCTAAAATCTCACCAAGAAAACTGTTGGGACATGTAAGGCTGGTGCCAGGCGTCAACATTGTCTCAAGGGCAACAAGCAAAGAAAAAATATTGAAATTGAAAAATATTGAAATGTTACCAAATTCCTTCTGGTGCTGTCAGATTCCTGGCTCCCACAGGGCTCTCTTCCTGCAATGATTGCAATTTGATTTCTACATAAAATCAAATTGCTATGTTCTGAAGCATTTTAGATGCAACTTTTTCCTTTAGGGCTTCTAAACAGTGACTCCCAGCACTACCAAAAGACCTTGTGCTAATATTCTGGTTTCTCTTCCTCAATACTCTAACTCTCTCTTTCTCTCCCCCCCCCTCTTTTTCTCTCTGTCCCTCTCCCCCTCCCCTGTCTCTCCCTCTCCTCCCTCTCTCTTTGTTTCTCTCCCCTCTCTTTCTCTCTCCCTCCCTCCCCCTCTCTCTCCCCTCTTTCCTTCTCCCTCTCTTTGTCTCTTTCTCTTGAGAAAAATGTAAAGTGATAAGAAAGCATGGAAAGTTCATCAAAGGAAGGACATAATGCTTGCACGTCTCCCTTTCTAAGGTTTTGTAGGTAAAGTAGGATAATTAAAGATGATCAATCACTCTCCAAAGACTTAATTCATTCATTTATTTCTCTCAAGTTTTTTTTTTAAACCTGGAGGGATCAAGTTTAGGCCAGGACATTTAATTGCTTGATGGCACCTCTTCTCAATTCATACATAGAAGCTGATGAAGGCAATGAGCTCTTTTAGGCATCCAATCAGCACATCTTGTTCTCTGATAAAGACTAACAGCTGGACAACTCATAAGCCCTGTGACCTTAGCCTGCAATCCTAGGGAAGATCCTGCCTTTTAGGAAAGACCTGATTCATTTCCCCTGTCTTGGGAGATAAATCTTATTCCTCAGAATTTGAGAACTGTAATTTTTCACCAGAACCACTGAAATTTTATCATAAACTTCTAAGGCACTCTTACAAGACCATCTAGAAATCTCATTCTCTTTCCCTCTCTCTCTCCCCCTGCCCTCCTCCTTGTATGGCAGTTCTAAAACACACAAACACACACACATACAGAGAGAGAGAGAGAGGGAGGGAGAGGGAGGGAGGGAGAGAGAGAGAAAGAGAGAGCTGCAAGCATCCCCCCCAGGTATGGGAATTTGAAAGCAAGGCCCATCTATCTATTTCCTAAGGATGTACTGAAGAGAAAGGAAGAGATCCGCTGTCACAACCATTGTATTGCCCCCTGCTGGAAAAGCCACCTTTTGTGTGGTTTTAGTCACCACTAAGGATTGAGAAGCAGCAGAATAATTGGGTCCTCTGTGTGTGTGTGTGTGTGTGTGTGTGTGTGTTGTTCTGTCTGTCTGTGTGTGTGTGTGTGTATGCATTTGGACGGTGCCGTTGGGGGAATCCTTTTTCTCTATAAAGCGTTGCCCTCTGGATTCGTTGAGTTAGCGCTACCCATCCTTCTTAACCGACAGGTTCATAAAAAGGGGGGGGCACCAGTCGAGAGAAATCCGCCCTCATCTCCCCATCCTAACGTTTCTGTGGCAGAGAGGCAGAGTTAAGTGAAGAGAGCAAAGCGGGGCAGTTTACCTCAGGATCAACCCGCCCCACCCCTCGCCCGCCTTTCCCCAGACGGCCCGGCTCCTCCGACGCGCGGGTTCCCAATTGCAAACCCAATTCTTTTTCTTGTGCCACATCCGTCATCGGACGTTGGCGATCCTATGCAAAACCGCCAAAGAAACGACGGCGAGTTCGGGTTTTGGCATAAACAAACAGCGGAGCAATCCGGCAAAGGTTGGCGCCGAGCCGGTGCGGGGTGGGGTGGGGGTGGGGGAAGAATGACGGTACCAGCCAGGAAGAGACCCGACGAAGGGAAGACGGCGGGAGGAGGGGCAGCGAGGAAAGAGAAAGAGACCGGAAGAAAAGTTGGCTCCAAAGCCCGTTCAATGAACTCCCACAGACCAGCGGACCGGTCGGTCGGCTCTGTAGGGCGGCCCATCCAACAGGGGTGGGAGCGGAACCCGACTCCCCAGCGCTCACACACAAGGCGTTAAGGGAGACTCTTGGTCGGTGGGGGTGGGTGGGTGGGTGGGGAAGCGCCCAAGAGCCGATTCACTCCAGTCCTTCTTATTCCACCCTCCCTCCCCTTTATTCTAAGGGGGAGCGCAAGCAAAAGCCGAAAATATTGAAAACCGGAGCCGAAGGCACAAAGGCAAAGCAGGGTGGAGGTGGCGGGTGGGTGGGTGGTGGGACAGACAGAAAGCCCCCTTTCCCCGCTTTCCCTGTAGAACTGTACAAGAGGCAAGGAATGAATCCTGAAATCCACCGCAACTGCGCTTCACCGGTCTAGAGCTCCCAATTTCACCTCACTCTGCGGCTCTCTTGACGTTTGCCAATGGTTTCTTTTCATTGCTCCCTTTCCCTGCTTCGGGATTCTTGATAAAGAAGCAGCGGCGTATAAATCTTTGGCGCGAATGACCTCTGGAAAGCGGGCACTTTTTTTTTTTTTTCGGGGAGGACGGCGAGGGGGGGGGTGTCCTTCGTGGTCGGCCTAACGGAGGTCTTGCCCTGGGGCAGAAATCTTTGGCCAGTCCGACTCTTGGCTACGACCGCCCGTTCCTGTCATCCCAGGAGCGATTGCACGAAGCTCGATCTCCCGCGCAGCCTGGCGAAGAAACCCCTTCGACCTGCGCCTTCCCAAAGGGAGTTGCGCGGAGCTTTTGCCTTCTCCCCCACTCCTCCTCCCCTCCCCTCCCCTCCCCCCAACGCTCGCGCCCTTCTCAAGTCCTGGGCTTTCCTGGCTCCCGGCTACGGAGCCTCCTTACCTGCGTGGCTCATCTTCCGAAGTCTCCCCCACCTCAGCAGTCGCGCTCTCCCCTTTTCGGCTCCCGCCCCCCGGGCTTTCAAATCATATTGGCGGCTTCCGAGCTTTTGGGTGGCTCCCTCCGCGGAGCCCCCGGGCAGCTAAAGTTCAGGTCGGGGCATGGATGGATCGGAAAGGGGCGGGGGAAGAATCCGCTCCGCAAAGTTGCGCCGGGGGAGAACGCAGGCGGGGCAGCGATCCCTCTCTCCCCCCAAAGTGTCCGGCAGCCTTTTCGGGCTGAAAAGAGGGCAAGGCTGGCTAACCCGGACGGCACCAACGTCGGGCGCTCAATGCAGCGGACGGCTGCCGTCGCCCTGCCCCATCGCCGCTATCCGCTTGTTGCAAATGGAAGGTCCCTGCCAGTCGCTGATCGCCGAGCGCTGCCCAGGGAAGCTGCTGCTGCTGCTGCTGCTGCTGCTCTCCTCCTCCTCCTCTCCTCCTCCTCCGGCCGACAAGCATTTTCCTTCCTTCGCTGCAGAGGAAGCCCTTTTGCTCACGCAGGGACTGAAAAGCAGCAGCGAAAGGAGAGGTGGGGGCTGGGGGGGAGGCGAGCACGAACGCCAAAAAACAAGCCAAAGATTTAAAGAGACCGCGGCTGCCGCTTTTTTTTTTTTTTTTTTGAGGTTTCGAAAGCCAGGGGTGGAAACGAAGAAAACGAATAATATACCTTCTCCTCCTCCTCCTCCTCCTCTCTCTCTCTCTCTCTCTCTCTCACACACACACACACACACACACAGAGAGAGAGAGAGAGAGAGAGAGAGGCTTCCTACCCATTGCTAATGTGACCACAGAAATTGAACGCAAGAAATTGAAAGCAAGTATAATCTCGTGCGCGCATCCTGCTGAGGTTATACAGTGGGACTCGCGGCCACAAGACTCCTTTACTGCGATCAGGAGTACCGACCGAGCTGCCGCTTTGCAAGATTAATATGCGACACTGTTGAAGTTCGGCAAATGGAGCGCCATCCGTTAAAAAAAAATTTCCCCACCCTTCGCGATTAGCGCCGCTATTTCTGGGTGCAACGGTCCCATCTCAGCCCCTTCGGGCGTTCCGTCCTTTCCCTGCATGGGCGCAACCCCGGCTGAAGCGGAAAGCCACAGCAGAGGCAGCGACCGGAGCGGCTCTGCCCTTGATCCGCTTGGCAAGGGGCTTCACAAACTCAATGCAGGAAGCTCCGGGGTCTGGAGCTTTCATTGATTCGGAGGGCGATCCCCGAGGGGAAGGAGAAAGAAAGAAGAAGAAAAAAAAAAAAGCACCTTCGCCTCTAGTGTTTAGGAAGAATCCAGATCCCACCGGGCTCTTTTGGCGCACCCACTTCGAAGGCTCTTCGACACTTTAGGGCGGACCGGCTCCCTTTAACACCTCTAACAGCCAACCCCAACCCTGCGCCCGAAGTGGATTTAAGAGAGATTTACTGCCAGGTCGACGCTCACAGACCGACATCCCGGAGTCCCAACCTGCATCCGACTAGAACTTCCCTCCAGGGTCCGAGAGCTGAAAAGGACGGAGGTGGGGGGGTTTAAGATAAACTTCCAGAGAGGTGAGCGGAGAAGCGGGGGGCGAGAAGTCCGCTCTCCCCATAGGCACGCAGATTTTTTTTTTTTTAGAAAGGCTACCCTGCCTTCCAGGCGGCCGAAGAAGGTGGATAGGGCCCTGTCAGCGGAGAGGGACTTTACCTGCAAAGAGACCGCAAGCTCAGCTTCTGGCTGAAAATGTGAAGTGTGAAGTGAAGCGATTCCTCCCGGCGGGGGTAAAAACAACCCCTTCTCCTACCCCATCAAGCCTCAGGCTGAGAAGAGGCGAGAAACGTTTGAATTCCGCTTTGGGGTTAAGTCGCCCTTCCCCTCCCCCCGCCTTCCCTCAGCCCTGCTTTTTCCCAACTCAGGAAAGATGACACAATTTCCTCAACCGGCAACCCCATTGATAGTACCTGGCTGGCTGCTATGCTTTGCAGTCACTGTGGCCCCATTTTACAACCAGGCAAATACGTGGAGGGTCTGGTGGGGAAAGGAATCCCACTCCAGTTGAGTTGCTGAGGGGGTTGCTTGTGAGAAGTCACCCAGCACACTTGCACAGATGTCCTCACCAGAAGCTGACAGAATGGAAGCGTTGGAAGGGACCTTGGAGGTCTTCTAGCCCAGTGGTCGCCAACCAGTGGGCCGGAGACCACTGGTGGTCCACGAGAAAATTTTGGTGGTCCGCAGAGAAATGTCACCCCCAAAGCAATTAATCCAGCCTGCATGGGAACACAGGGCTGCGCTGCCCACATGGCCCAGGGGAACACAAAGCTTGTGTTGCTTGCATTGCAAACAACACGAACAACACGAGGTAGTGAGGGGAGAGGGGAAAGGGCAGAGGGGGGCAACTTGCCCCACGTGACTGGCCTTGCCACCGGGCTGCTTCTTTCCGCTTCTTTCTTCTGAGACCCTGCAAGACATCCTGATCCAAGAGGCTGCACTGGCAAAGACTCATTTCTGGTGGAATTTGGGGGAGAGAAAGAAAGACTTCTGCTGCTTTCCTTGCATGAAGCCAAAAGTCTCTCTCTCTCCCCCCTCCCTGAGAACAGAGCTGGAGATTGATCCCAAATAAAGAATGATTGATCGATAGGAAAATGGGGTGGGGAGTTTTCCTGCAGTTTTTTGGGGGGATTTTCCCAGGGTTTCTGGTCTGCAGGATTTAAAATTATGAGTTTGGTGGTCCCTGAGGTCCAAAAGGTTGGCGATCCCTGTTCTAGTCCACTCCCTTGCTCAGGCAGGAAACCTTATTCCATTTCAGACAAGTGGTGGTCCAATCTTTTTTTTAAAAAAAACTTCCAGTGTTGGAGCATTCACAACTTCTGTAGGCAAGTTGTTCCACTAATTAATGGAACTCCTCTCTTCTTGTTCACCCTTATTCACACTCAAGGACCAGTATAAACATTGAGAAACTTCCTAATAGTAAGAACAATTAATCAATGGAACAGCTTGCTTTCAGAGGTTGTGGGTGCTTCATCACTGGAGGTTTTAAAGAAGAGAGACTGGACAGTCACTTCTCTGAAATGGTATATGATCTCCTGCTTGGGTAGGGGGCTGGACTAGACAACCTCCAAGGCCCCTTCCAGCTCTATTCTGATTTTATTGGATTAGTAGGTGTAGCAGTAACGAGGAAAACATGATCCATTGTTGGGTCTGGTTACAGGGATCCTGAGAGTAATTCTTTACCAGTAATTGCTCACTTAAATTAACTGCCCATCTAAGTTAATATGGGAATAATCATGCAGCAAAATGTTTTGTAATGTGGTGACCTAAACTGGATGTAGTATTCCAGGTGTGGCCCAACTAAGGCTTTATAAAGCAGTATTTTATACAACATAGACCAGACAATAATTTTTGTAACTGAAAAATGGATGGTCAGAAATACATTAAAGATTTGGTTACTGTGGAGACTTCTGCTGCCTATGCCCCAAGTCTCTTCTATTCTCCTAAATGTATTTATGCCTCACCATCAATTAATTTGGTTCTTCCAAAACAAAAAAACAAAAAAATCCCAGGATACTTAATGAAAACCAACACTTCTGCTTACTTGTACAATCATTCCGTACCACAATTCTAGTGTGACAAATTCACATTTCCTAGCTATTTGTTTTTCTAAAGGATGTATTTCTATCAGCATACTCATTATAATTTTGATCACTAAGTAAGAAGTGGTGGTGGGAGGTTAGGAACCTAGTGCATATAATTTCCACTGTGATTAATGATAAATTATGCAGAAATGTCCCCCCTGTGTGCCTGCATCAGTATAAAAATAAAGCTTCCTTTTAAGAAATTGCTTTATATACACTTTGGAGGCTGCATTCCTTTTTCCTAACTGCAGGTGACAATTTCCCTATCTGCTTATTCAAATATCATTAGCCATATTTTTTGTCATTGTTCAATATTTTTAGTGGCTTTTGTCTATCTGTTTTCATGTATTGGTCTGGAGCAGCTCTGAACCATGGGTTATGCAATCTTATGAGTATTTGTACAGGGTAGTGTGTGCGTGTGTATGCATGCATGTGTATATGTGCATATACACTGCTCACAAAAATACAGGGAACACTTAAACAACACAATGTAACTCCAAGTCAATCACACTTCTGTGAAATCAAACTGTCCACTTAGGTAGCAACACTGATTGACAATCAATTTCACATGCTGTTGTGCAAATGGAATAGACAAGAGGTGGAAAGCATAGGCAGTTAGCAATAAAGGAGTGGTTCTGCAGGTGGTGACCACAGATCACGTCTCAGTTCCTATGCTTTCTGGCTGATGGTTTGGTCATTTTTGAATGCTGGCGGTGCTGTCACTCTAGTGGTAGCATGAGACGAAGTCTACAACCCACACAAGTGGCTCAGGTAGTGCAGCTCATCCAGGATGGCACATCAATGCGAGCTGTGGCAAGAAGGCTTACTGTGTCTGTCAGCGTACTGTCCAGAGCATGGAGACACTATCAGGAGACAGGCCAGTACATCAGGAGACGTGGAGGAGGCTGTAGGAGGGCAACAACCCAGCATCAGGACCGCTACCTCCACCTTTGTGCAAGGAGGGACAGGAGGAGCACTGCCAGAGCCCTGCAAAATGACCTCCAGCGGGCCACAAATGTGCATGTGGCTGCTCAAACGGTCAGAAACAGACTCCATGGTATGAGGGCCTGACGTCCACAGGTGGGGGTTGTGCTTACAGCCCAACACTGTGCAGGACATTTGGCATTTGCCAAAGAACACCAAGATTGGCAAATTCGCCACTGGCACCCTGTGCTCTTCACAGATGAAAGCAGGTTCACACTGAGCACATGTGACAGACGTGACAGGGTCTGGAGACGCCATGGAGAACGTTCTGCTGTCTGCAACATCCTCTAGCATGACCGGTTTGGCAGTGGGTCAGTAATGGTGTGGGGTGGGTGGCATTTCTTTAGGGGGCCGCACAGCCCTCCATGTGCTCTCCAGAGGTAGCCTGACTGCCATTAGGTACCAAGATGAGATCTCAGACCCCTTGTGAGACCATTTGCTGGTGCAGTTGGCCCTGGGTTCCTCCTAATGCACGACAATGCTATACCTCATGTGGCTGGAGTGTGTCAGCAGTTCCTGCAAGACGAAGGCATTGATGCTATGGACTAGCCCACCCGTTCCCCAGACCTGAACCCAATTGAGCACATCTGGGACATCATGTCTCGCTCCATTCACCAACGCCACGTTGCACCACAGACTGTCCAGGAGTTGGGGGATGCTTTAGTCCAGGTGAGGGAGGAGATCCCTCAGGAGACCATCTGCCACCTCATCAGGAGCATGCCCAGGCATTGTAGGGAGGTCATACAGGCATGTGGAGGCCACACACACTACTGAGCCTCATTTTGACTTGTTTTCAGGACATTACATCAAAGTTGGATCAGCCTGTAGTGTTTTTTTCCACTTTAATTTTGAGTGTAACTCCAAATCCATACCTCCATAGGTTTCTAAATTTGATTTCCATTGATAATTTTTATGTGATTTTGTTGTCAGAACATTCAACTATGTAATGAACAAAGTATTTAACAAGAATATTTCATTCATTCAGATCTAGGATGTCTTCTTTTTGTATTCCCTTTATTTTTTTGAGCAGTGTATATTTGTGGGTGGGTGTTTGTGCATACAGTCACATAAGCACCCATTCAAAATGCTGGATTTCAGAATAGTTACGACAATGAAAGGCTCTGGATTGAAAAGGGATCAAATCATATTTGACCTGAATAACTTTCTTTTTAAAAAAAAAAGTCATTCAGGTCAAATATGATTTGATCCCTTTTCGATTTGATCCCCTTCTTTTTTTAAAAAAGAAAGTCAGTTTCATTTTTTGTTTATTTTTTTATGATTATGTGCAATTTTAAAGTGTCGCCCTGATTGACTTTGGATAGGCAATTCAACAATGCACACCTCTTAAGAGATCTGTGCAGGACAAAAAGATGGACCTATTGATAATTGAATGTATGTCTCATAAATTGTGAGCTGTGGGAATAAGACTATTAAAATAGATAAAATTGCCAAGTATAGTAATCAATTCTTTAAAAAAGAAATATTGAAGATAGGTGTTAGGGTTACCAGCCTTTACTAAGCCTATAATGTAAGAACGTTCAACAGACACAAGAGAACTGAAAACATGTGAGTCAACTCAACAGCCAACTCCAGACTGGAGCGAATGTGTATGGAGATTATCAGTCATCCAGGTCTTGATTGTCCCAAAGGTGCTTTTTTCAAAAGGCAACTGGACTTTCTGCTTTTTCTTTGGAAATGTTTCATTTCTCATCCAAGAACTGAAGAAGTTTCTTGGATGAGAAGCAAAACGTCTTCAAAGAAAAACCAGAAAGTCCAGTTGCCTCTTGAAAAAAAAGCACATCTGGACTGGAACTCTTCCAGATATCTCGCAAGCCAGTTTATCCTGAAAACAATAAGTCAAGAAAAGCTAAAGGAAAGCAACGTTTCTTAAACATCAACTGGCTTCTAGCACAGTTCTAGGCAATCCCTGATCTTTTCATTTGGAATTTGTTTCTGAATTTGCTAATATTGCTGTGGGCAGATAAAATCCAAAGCCAAGTCAGCTCTGGGAACAGAGATTCTCTCTC
Source organism: Notechis scutatus (assembly GCF_049901735.1). NCBI lineage: Eukaryota > Metazoa > Chordata > Lepidosauria > Squamata > Elapidae > Notechis > Notechis scutatus. The sequence goes on from NC_142010.1 coordinate 46,601,354, forward strand.
TAAATTTTATCCACTGTGACCAGATAGGGGTGTGTGTGTGTGTGTGTGTGTGTGTTTGTATGTATGTTTGTATGTTTGCTTTATCTGCAATGTTAATGTACTGTCTTCAATGGTTCAGTTTGGCCATCATGATTTTTTTTAAAAAAATTCATTTAAAATGGGAAACCCGCTCCCACATCCCTTTCTAACTCGGGCTTCCCTGATTGTCTGCTTTTCAAGGCACAGGATTAAGCATTTTCCTATATGGGACTGAATTGTTGAATACAACCAGAAAAACAGTCAATAAGTCAGGAGATAAACTAAAGCCAAGCCAGCCCTGGTTTAGGCTCCTCCCCCCAAAAAAACCTAAAAGTCAGGATCTCGACAGGAAAGGGCTGGTATATCAGGAAGTTCCATCAGACAATTACAGTTTCAGATCCATGGACAGAAACTGCTCTACCAATAAGCTAAGCAGTGTTTCATACTGGAAATTTATGACTACTGTCCCCTTAGTCAGTTGATAATAATAACTTGGCTGGTAATCCCTGATCAGGCTGCAAGATTATCCATATATTTTGAAGCACATTTGTAAATAAAAATATATAGGTACTCCCCGGTTCATGTTGTTTGCTTGGTAACAACACATTATTGGTTTGACAGTATATGTTTTGCTTTATTCTGATGTGTATCCCGCCCCCCCCCCATAAATTTCTACAGATCTGTGATTGCTATCCAAGTACTAACTAGCTCAATATATAGTTGACAAGGGCAGGCAGTTGCACTATTGGGTCTAACTCAATCAAGGGCACAAGGTCTCAAATGAGTGGGGAAAATCTAGACCAGAGATGGAAATGGTTCGTTTGGTGCAGAAAGCTCAGAGTGATTGGTTGATCTGTCTTCCTCCATTCAAGATTCTTGACTACTTGACAAACTCCTTTTCCCTGAAGGAAACAATGGAAATGACCTCATTTATCCATTGGGGAAGCATATTCTAGCAAGGCAAGTGCTTGGTACCACTTCTTCCTGCTGCTAGGATAAGTAACTGGATTCTAGATACAGGAAAAGAGAGGCAGGGGATGTGAACTGCCTTTTAAAACTCCCCTTGAAATATTCAAGCAAGATTATGCTCTCTTAATATTACTGTTTACAGTGTGCTTAACCCCAAAGAAATTTACTTGGAATTAAGACTAGGTAATTCCATACGGTACAAGGTACATATAGAACCTTGTGATACTAATCAAAAGGCATTATACATCCCTTCTATCTACTTCTCTTGTGTATTCTGTGGTTACAAAAAAGAAAAGCAAAAATGGTAGGGTTATAAATGGAAGATTTCAGAGGAAGGATCCATCATATTCTTGAAACAGCAACACTGCCCAAAAAGTTCCGGTATGGAAGCCCACCTACTTCCCAGCAACTATGTTGAATCTTTGAAAGGTTGAATCTATAATCACTTTATAAAAACCTTAATAAGACCACACCTGGAATACTGCATCCAGTTTTGGTTACCACATTACAAAAAAGATGTCAAGACTTGGAAAAAGTGCAAAGAAGAGCTACTAGGTGATTCAAGGACTGGAGACTAAAACATATGAAGAACAGTTGCAGGAATTGGGTATGGCTAGTCTAGAGAAAAGAAGGACTAGGGGATGACATGGTAGCAGTATTCCAATATTTGAGGGGATTCCACAAAGAATAGGAGGTCAGCTTATTTTCCAAAGCACCGGAGGGCAAGATAAGAAATAATGGATGGAAACTAATCAAGGAGAGAAGCAACCTGGAATTGAGTAACTTCCTAATAATCATAATAACAATGAACCAGTGGAACAGCTTGACTTTAAAAGTTGTGTTCATTGAATTTTTTTAAAGAAGACATTGGAATAGAAATAGACTGGTCTGAAATAGAAGATCTCCAAGATCCATTCCAGCTCTATTCTGATTGATTGAATCTGCATTTTCAGAGCAAAGAGAGCTATGGATACCATTCCACTCAAGGGAAGTGACCCATCTTTTGGAACTGCAGTTTCAGACAGCCTGAAAGATGGAGCTGTTTCATTAAGTTTTATGAAGACAGGATCAAGTTAAGGCCCAATTGCAGGTGTTTGCATTTTTAGACTTCAGTTTCCAATAACCTTTACCTTGGTAGACCTCAAAGAACCTGCTGTGCTCATGAATAGTGCCCATCAGGATATTTATTAAGTTTATGAATATTCAGAAATAAGGTTGGGAGAGCAAGGAAACCTCCTAGCTTTTCATTACAATATTTGACAACTGCAGAGGTTATACAGGGCTATTCGGTTCAAAGACATCCTATAAATATTTTATGTGACTGAAGATTATTTGTGTTTGTTAGATTACAGGCTAGGTGATGAGAATCGCTAAAAAGGAATGTTTCCTCAGTGAGACAGAAATGCTTGGTCCTTACCGCAATGTTTCATTTTTATTTTGTTGGAAAATAACAGAACAAATATGCTGGTTCCCAGCCTATTAACCGCATAGAGATAGCAAAAGAGGAAACCGAATAAAACTATTCATTATTCTGATTTCATTGTCGTCCTGAAGTAGAGGGTTTTTATGGAAACCTCACTAGAATACAGGCAGAACTGAAGGGAAGAAGGAGAAGTGAAAGCTATTTAGTTGTGCAAAGATAATTAAACTCCATATGTCAGATCATTCAAGTCTAACTATATCAGAATTCTAGGGCTCTGTGCTAAACAGAAGGAAGAGTGTGCTTAAGACAATTTCTAACCTGATGTGATAATATTCAGTATATATTTTTCCATTTCCCAGATTAATAATTTGAATGCAAATCCTTTATTAACTAGTTCGTGCTTTTGATTGTAAATATGCTCTTTTCCACTTTCTCTTCTGCCTTTTCAATAAAGTAGTTGAATACTTAAGCACTTCAGGGTTTATGTAGCATCTTGAAATTAAAATTCATGAGCCTAAACTTTTAAAAACAGGTGCATGCTATATTTAATATCTTGATCATTCTTGTTGAAAACCTGTTCTTATTCAGGTGAAACTTTGGACAAATGGCTCCTGTGAGATGTAGCCAATATCACTATGCAGCCAATATCACTATTTCAGATTCCTTACTAAGTGACAAAATCTTGCTGAGTGTAGAACTAAATCCAGATCGAAGTTGTAATCATGCAAATACTGTTAGGTAATCAGAGGTCATTGTGGAGCACCTTAATGTATCTAACAATTCTCTGGGAACGCATCCAAACATAGTATTAGAAGAAAATTTGTATGCCAGCTTTACACTGAAATAGCCTCACCTGGGCTGGCTCTACAATGAAACTCCTTTTGTATTTAATATACCACTACGGTGGCATTTTTATAAGGTGCTACTGCTCCATCCTAAACATGTGACTAAAGAATAAACTGTAATATCTGATATGCTTAAACTGGAATCACAAAATAAAGATCAAGAATGTAGTAAATAGAAATAGTAAATAGAAAAGTAGGAGGTTCTAGAAAGGTCATGTGATTTTGATGACCTACAATATTATAACTACAGGTTCCAAGAGCAATTATGTCTATTTATAAGTCCAATATTTGACTGCAACTGTATACAGTATGTTTAAAAAGTTATTTTAATTCATTCCATGCTTGATTACACTCAGTACTTTGCTCCTTAACATTTAAAATGTCTTTAAAAAGTGAAGCACTTCATAACTCTTCACTTTAGACATCTAAGCAGTTAATCTTTGTTAACTCATGTGGGTGCTGGCATGCCACCCATAAGATGGAAGCCCAGCATCACCAAGTTCAAATACTGTATTGATCTTGGTGATCTCTTACTGATCTCTTTTTCCAAAGACCAATCATAAATGTGGGTATCCACAGAGAGAAAGCATATTAGCACTTAGCCATAGCACTTAGACTTATATACCACTCCATAGTGCTTTTCAGCGCTCTATGAGTGGTTTATAAATGTCAGCATATTGCCCCCATCAGTCTGACTTCTCATTTTACTGATCTCAGAAGGATGAAGGATGAATCAACCTTGAGTTGGTCAGGATCAAATTCTTGGCAGAGGGCAGAGTTAGCCTGCAATAGTGCATTCTAACCATGGTGCACCACGTCTTCCTATTGAAAGAAAAACAGTACTAGAATAACAGAATGGAACATGTGTCATGTGAACTGTGAATAAGGCAGATGCCAGAGTGCTGCAGTAAAAAGCTTGCCAAGATCCACCCAAAACATCTTTTAGACAGGCAGCAAAGAAGTACTTAAGATTTTCTGAAGGGCTTAGTCATGTCCTGAGAAGAAATTTGGGACATTTAGAGATGTGGTGATTAGAATGCAATATTGCAGTCTAACTCTTCCCATAGCCAGAAGTTCAATCCTGACTGGCTCAAGGTTGACTCAGCCTTCCAACCTTCCGAGGTTGGTAAAATGAAGATCCAGATTGTTGGGGACAATATGCTGACATTGTAAACCATTCAGAGAGTGCTGTACAGCACTAGGGAGCATTATACGAATAGAATAGAATAGAATAGAATAGAATAGAATAGAATAGAATAGAATAGAATAGAATAGAATAGAGGTTCTCTAGCCCAACCCCCTGCTTAGGCAGGAAACCCTATACCATTTCAGACAAATGGTTGTCCAATCTCTTCTTAAAAACTTCCAGTGTTGAAGAATTCACAACTTCTGGAGGCAAGTTGTTCCACTGGTTAATTGTTCTAACTGTCGGGAAATGTCTCCTTAGTTCTAGGTTGCTTCTCTCCTTGATTAGTTTCCACCCATTGCTTCTTGTCCTGCCCTCAGAGGCTTTGGAGAAGAGCTTGTCTCCCTTGCAACATTGCAATGTATGATTTTATATACTATCCTTAGATTGGACCGAAGGCGGAGTAGGTCTAGGTTTTCTAGGTCTAGAATTTCAAGTCTGATGGCATAATGTATTCTGCAATGAGTAGAGGAGTGGAGAACTCTTCTTGTGAAATATTTCTGGATTTTTTTAACTGTATTAATATCAGATACGTAATGTGGGTTCCAGACTGATGAGCTGTATTCGAGTATTGGTCTAGCAAATGTTTTGTATGCTCTGGTTAGTAGTGTAATATTACCAGATAAAAAGCTACGTAATATTAGGTTAACAACTCTTAATGCCTTTTTGGCTATGTAGTTACAGTGGGCTCTAGCACTTAGATCATTTGAGGTGAGTACTCCAAGATCCTTGACAGAGTTTGGATCATCAACAAGGTCTTGACTATTCAGCCTGTATTTTATTTTCTGATTTTTTTTGGCCAATAAGTAAGACAGAGCATTTATTTGTTGAGATTTGAAGTTGCCATTTGTTTGACCATTCTGATACATAGTCGAGGTCTTTTTGAAGGGTAGCAGTATTGTCTGTAGTGTTGAATAGCTTTACATTGTCAGCGAAGAGAACACAGTTGCTCTTGATATGATCACAGAGGTCATTTATGTAGAGTATGAAGAGAGTTGGTCCTAGAACACTGCCTTGGGGGACACCACTATTGACAGGTACAGAATTTGATAGGACAGTCCCAATTTTGACCATTTGTTGTCTGTTTGACAGGAATGTTTCTATCCAGTTATGCAGGTGTCCAGAGATACCATAAGATTTTAGTTTTAGGAGTAGTTTGTCGTGTACCACTGAATCAAAGGCTTTACAGAAGTCTACATAGATTGCATCTGTTGCTTTGCCCTGATCAAGTTGTGTAGTCCATATGTTTTTGCAGTGTAAGAGTTGCAGATTGCAGGATAGTTTTTTTCTGAAACCAAATTGTTTATTAGAGAGTAGGTTGTTTGTCTCTAAGTGGAGGATAATGGATTGGTTAATAATTGATTCCATGACTTTACAGGTGACGCAGCATAAGGAGATTGGTCAGTAATTTTCAACTAGGTCGGGGTCTCCCTTTTTGAAGATGGGGATGATTGTGGCTTGTGACTATAGGTTAGGCAAGGAGCTGGTCCTGAAAGATTTTTCGAAGATTATACTTAGAGGTTCGGCTATGACAGTGGATAGCTTTTTAAAGAAGTAGGCACATATTCCGTCTGGTCCAATAGATAGAGATGGTTTTAGATTGCGTAGTATATTTAGCTTTTGGTTTTTGTCAAATGAAATTTAAATATTTGGTTTAAATATGTGCTTAAATATGCACCAAATGCAGGTGTAATTAATTTCTCCACTTAAAAAAAAACTGAATAGCCCCTTAGACTGGACAGAAGATACAACATTGGAGAAAGACAAATTAAACCTCTGAAGGGTTTTATTCCAGCCTAATTTGTCTACCTACATCTATGTAGAGACAAACATTGGGAAGGTTCCAAGAAACAAGCCGTGGCCATAGATAAATTTCTGTATCTTAATGTGAAGGAAACTGGGGATAATAAATATCGAGACCATTGCAGGGTATATATATCAGTATTCATTTTTTATTCATATATTTTTAAATCCTAAGCAAATATCAGAATGAAATACTTCATGATTACACATTTCATAAGATGCATAGGAGAGTTTGTTTATCCATGCTTGTTGATTGATAGAGGAACTATGTTTTCCTTTATTTTAATTGTTGTAAGCTTTCAAACAAAGAGAATATGTCCACACTCTGAGCAGAGCATTTTTTCTAGGTTGTTACATACTAATATGACTTCCTATATCCCCAGGTTTGTATTTACAGCGAGCATCCAATAAAGGAAACGTGGCTGCAATTTGGCTGGGGATAAGAAATCCCACACTGAAGAATATCATAACCAGAACCAGAGGCTGCAAAATTACCACAAGAGAATTTATATTTAAAAAAATATCCAACCCAAGCCCAAAACCAAAACAGTATAACATTGATTGCCTAAAATATTTAACTAAGGTTATATAGTCATCTTTGCCCATTATAGATACAAGAAGTTTCATATTCAGTTTGGCAACAGAATACAATCAGACAGTATTAGTTGTATTTTACTGGTATTCAGACTGTAACCTAAGGAATTTTCCTTGATTCTAAACATGAAAAACATAAAGGTTTTTATCATTATATTAAAATTCAAAATATACAGCTTTTACCATTTTACCTTCCTAACAATCTTATTTGGAAAATCACTATAGTTTTTATTTAATGATAATTTTTTAGGACCACACAGTGGGCTCCCAGCAAATATGAACTTTGAGCCCCCAGTATTTTATCCAGTGACAATCTCACAGTTGATCCAAGAGGGAAGCAGATTTATGTGCTATTATATTATTAACTATGCAATATGCGTATGCAATAATATGCATATTAAAATGGCAAGCTAACTCTTCCTGCTCCTTCCTCTGTACTATGATTCCAGAACTTTTATCTATGTACCACTATCACCACTTCAGCAAAGGGAACTATTGAATGATACTACTAGTAGCCTATCTAGGAAATTTCTACTTTTCTGCTGCCATTATTTTAGCAGTCCTGTCAATTTTTCCATTTCATCCATCCATCTCCTTAGTAAACCAAAGAGAATTAGAATTAGAATTCTTTTATTGACCAAGTGTGATTGGACACACAAGGAATTTGTCTTTGTGCAAATGTTCTCCGTATACATAAAAGAAAAGATTCATTCATAAAGAGTCAAGAATCATCAGGTACAACACTTAATAATAATCATAGGGTACAATAAAATCATACTACGAAACAGTCAATATAAATCGTAAGGATATAAGCGACAAAGTTACAATCACACAGTCATAAGTTGGAGGGGATGAGTGATAAGGAGTGATGAGAAGATTAACAGTAATAGTAGTGAAGACTTTGTAAGTAGTTGAACAGTGTTGAGGGAATTATTGTTCTTGTGTCTAGTTGTTCTGGTGTGCAGTGCTCTATAGTGTTGTTTTGAGGGAAGGAGTTGAAACAGTTTATGCTTGAGACAGCTGTTTGAGACTGGCAATGGGGATAAGGCCTCACTGCAGCAATAGCATCCAATGATCTTCCCACCTCTATGGTCCACTGTTGATCAGAGAGAAAACCGAATTGCCACCAATTTTTCAGCAAATTCCACAAGTATCTGAAAAATGCTTGGATCCAATAGGTAGCTGGCATGGACTACTGTAATCATGGAAATGCAGAGTGTATGTGACTTGCATTTTGATAAGGATGCGGTCTGACCATAGCAAAAAACTCACGTTGATGTCTCCCATGTTCAGATTATGTTTGAACAAGAATAACCAGGAAGTGAGGCAAGTTCCCGAAACAATTTATTGAGCTTTCAACAATTCCCTTTATTGAACTGCTTGTTGATAGTATTTTTATATAGTTAAACTGTAAAAAAAAGGCCTTGTCTTTAAAACTGTTTAAATCTGGTTCTGATTTTTAATGAATTATCAGTCAAGTATAATTTAAATTTGCTGAGATGTCTTAAATAATTTGTTGCTGTTAATACATTGTTTTATGTCTTGTGGTCTTGCTGTTTGTTATAAATAAATGACACTTTTATGGCATATTATGAATAGTAAATACATTCAGATCAATCTAATTGTAAAACCAAGACACAACTGTAAAGGAGCCCTTTTCTGGTAGGTATCTGTCAAAAGCTTTCTATTCACAGCTGTATATTTATGGACTTCCAGACCAGAACATTTCCCAATAACTTTCTGCAATTATGGTTCCTTCTATCATCTTATTCTCTTGACTATGAAAGACAAATTTCAGAAACATTGGAGCAACAGAAGACAGATCCTGATCTAGCATGAGTTGAAAGACAAGTCTATATCTCACAGTTGGGTTGACTACGGATTTATTCCAGCCAATAAACTATAGAACAGGGGCATCTGCCTACGTCCCTCTATGTGTTTGTAAAGAAATCAGAATAACATTTGCAACCATTCAATTGAAGCCTTTTTCTTCGTATGTGTGCTTGACGCTGGTGCTTTTACAAAAGAGTCAGAACTTCAATTACATACTCATGAACATTATCTTGACCCACTTTGACCCACTTTGCAGATGTCACTGTTATAGAGAATTGAAAGGTGTAGCATTCTTTACAAGCTATCACTTTCCAGAGGAGACTCTCTGGGAGATGGCAAGAATGTGTAAAGTTGCACTGTCAGAAGAGATATGATTGTATCCCAGAACAGGATGACGTATAGCTTAAATTATTTTCTTCCTCCATTAACTAAACTTCTTGTAGAACCATTGATATTTGGGAGTGTTCATCTAAATGTCTTGGATTTTCTACAGCACCGTTGTCATTTGTTCTGTAAATAGTGAGATTTCTAGAGTCACTTAAGCACATGTTCTTAAATTCCTTGGAATTAAACTATTGTTTATGAGATAAGCAGTTACCAAAACTAGTTGTTGCCTTAGTTTCAGTGTAGTATTTGAGCTAAGGTTTTCCAGTTAAAAACATGGATAACTGAAGCTGAAATTGTTCTGCATAAACAAATAACAATTACGTGGTGTACATTTGTATGTTTTTCAATGTTGATAAGACTTGAACTTATTTATTTTTAAAGTATTTTAATTTTTATGTTATAGGGTTGGGTTTACCATGTTGAAACAGAGTGGACAGCCAACTCTCAAAGATGTTTAGCAGAGAATTGAACCTGAGGTTTAAAATTTCAAATTATGGTTGCAGAAATCTAAAGCATTATTGAAATAAGGAGTATCCTAGATTCCAAATGTTTGCTAACTCTTACAAATGGCTAAATATTAAACAATGTTTTGATGTGGCCAATAAAGAGAAATGATAATCCCTCCCCTCCAAAATTATCGGTATTTAAAACAGGGTAATGCAATTGATTTTAACTACTGACAAAATGTGTATTCAGGTTCCATCAACAAATTTTTGGCTAATGTAAACAATTTAGATTTGCTTAATTATAAACATTTAAATAACTCTACTAAGAGCAGTGGCTTTAAACTGAGCACTATTTTAAATGCTTTTCTCAACTTCCTGCCATTTAATAACTGGCATTCCCTTTGTTCAACCATGGTCACATCAACATGACACTTTTATTTGGCTTTGCATTTTAATGAACTTGTAATGTGTTCTTCATTTGTATAATTGCATAACTTGCGCTAATTAATAGCCTCCCTCCCCCCCTTCTTTGCAGCTCATGCCTATTCTTACAGATGGAATTGTTTAAAATAATGTTTACTTCATTGCAATAGATCTACAAGGCTTTTAAAAAAATTATCTTCCCACCCATCTGATTATATTTTTTGGGAACACTACATTAAGTGCTGTTCAAAACTAAAATTTAAAGCAGATTGTAAAGAACAAAGGGAAACTATGTGACATCAAAACCAAGAATGTTGATTTAGTCTGAGAAATATTTCACTTACCAGTTTCCTTTTCGTTTCAAATATATGACCCTATTATTGCTCTATCAATTTTAAGTTTTGACAGCTCAAAAATGCCTGGTGGTCCCAATGTAAAATGCAAGATTTGAAATCATTTGGAACATGTTTGCTAGTAGACTCGCATGCTGTGCACATACTCTCTTTTGTTTGGCCATACCAGAGTGAATTGTAAAGGGCAGATGGCTACATTCCAGGGGGTGTAATCCATGCTAAAATTAAAATAACACTTTCCAGTCAGCCAAGAAATTTTAAATTTTGCTATTTGTAATATGCATTCTTCAACCTTCCCATTTTCCACTTCCTCACATAATTTAGTTTTCAGCATCTATTAGGCTTCTATCATCTTATTCAGCAATTAGATTGCTTTGGTGGGGGGTCAAGAAAAAAGAAATATGAGCTACTGAATATACATTATGCACTATAGAGGATTGATTCAACAACTCAGCTGGTCTGGCAATTGCTCAGATATTTCAAAGTATAGAAGATGAGAACACTGTTTCTGTATTTCTTTACAAAGACACTGTGATTTTCAAGATTCATAGAATTTTAAAGTTTATCAAGTTATTTCCAGCAGTCTTGCAGGATGCAGCCCTATCTGAAATTCTGCATATTAGTCTTTGTTTACTGCTATTTGGAAGGGAGGGAGGAGCACAAGAATGCACACGTCAATCCTTTTTATCAGTCTTGAGCCTGAACATTAGTGCCTCAGTTCACACCTTATTACCAGTTTTGGGGGGCGGGAGGGAGGGGGGAGAAAAAAGGGAAGAGAAAAATTTGTAAGGGAAAAACACTTTTTAATGCTAGGCAGAAACAAGAAAACTTGAAGAAGTACAAAAAACAAACAAACAAACAAACCAAAAAAGAAAAAAGGAAAAAACAATTTGGAAACAGAAAAAAAATCTATAATTGAGACAAAAAAAAATCATTAAAATCTCTAAATCCCAATGGTATCTTAGCCCTTAGGAGCTGTGTGTGCTTTACATCTATATGAGGTGCAAAACACCAACTTCCTTATGGTGTTCAGTTTTGTTCACTGCCCTGAAATTTTGGGATAGATATTTGCTTTCCCCAATTGTCCTTCCCTTAACTCTCTAACCTACTTCTTACATGGGCCCAAATTTGGATGGTATAAAATGTGTGTTTATGGATTAGGATTTTTTTTTTAAAAAAAAAAGAGCCAAAAAAGATTTAATATGCCCTTGGCAGCCGTGCTGTCCATTTCCGGTCTACAAATCGACTTTCTGATTGGAGAATGAGAGTCCTTAAGCCTTCCTGAAAACAGGAAACTGCTCTCCTGCTTCCTGAAGGACAGGAACTGTTTCCTTGGCAACCTCTGGACAAAGAGAACTCTTGTTAACCACTGGGGTACCATAACTGATACAATGGAAGGCAATAAATTACAGGGCATTGCTATCTTGACTGGTTGCATGATTTTTTCTTTGAACAACCTTCAAGCTCACATTTATATTTCCAGCTGTTCATTAGAATACCATGCTGCTGAAGTAAAACCATTTCATTCTAGCTTATGAAAATATCATCTCTCCCTCTCCCATTTAGAATTTATTTTCAGGGAACAAGAATCTCTGCAAAGAGCCACCAATCAGTTGAACTTTAATAATAAGATTCACCTTTTATATTGCACCTTGTGCTTCCTATAGCTTTTGCTTTTTTAGTACTGTTCTTAAGGTATTCCTAGAGTGTATGTATCTTCCTTGAGTCACAACCAACCAGGGATCAGGCAATGTATTGGATGATGCTGGAATCCCACATACAGGAGCTGCTCAGACTTGACTGTGAGATGATAAACTGTAGGATAAGCAACCTCAGAAGGAGCCAGTTGGTTTCTGGATTGTCCAAACAGGTGACCCCAGACAATTAAGTTTCAGACAGTACTACATACTGAACCCATTTTATGGTATGTTGAAGTCACTGAGCCCCAGGGGTGGGATTCTACCTTGTAGGAATAGAACCGGTTGTTATGATTCTGGGCAGTTCAAAGAACCGGCAAATCACACCACTGACTGGCTCCCTCCCCTCCCTCCCCTCCCCACCCCTTACCTGGCATGCACACCATCCAACTTGCCTGCATTTTTGCCTTTGCCTAATTTTTGGTAAATTGCTCTTTTTCCTCCCCCCCCCCCAATGATCAGCTTTCCGACTATCAGATGTCCAGGTGATTTAGATTAGCTAGAAAGCAGGAAATCATGGGATTGGAATGTCAGGGTTCCAGCAACCCTCCATTCCAATCAGTAACTCTGAGACAAACATATCTCAAAAGTACCTTTATTAGGATAGTAACTGGCACATCTGTGGAATCCCGAATCTGAAAGTTTCCAGGCTCCCTACAATTTCCCAAACTACAAATCCATCCCCCCTTGGCCGTCATCACATCCCATGGCCCAATCATGATCCTTCCAAAAGTAAGATCCTCATTTCATCCTGCACCATACTCAATGACCTTGAACTAACAAAAGAATTTTGTCTGCTTTGCCTTCACTCAGGAGGCTTCCCCGAGGCCCAGTCAGGGGTATTCAGAGGGTTGGGGGCGGGAGAGAAGTGGCCTGAGAGTGGAGCTGAACCTTCCTTAGGATTGAAGCTTCTATTTTTCAGTGCAGACTCAGGCAGCAGATTTCAGAAAGGTAGATCTGTGAGTGAATATGTGATTCTGTGAGCAATTCAATCTGCCTGCCTGCTTTGCCTGATTTTGGGTAAAAGTTGCTCTTTTTTTAAATAAAAAAAAATCAATATTTACATAAATATTTACAATATTTACATACAAGCCATGCCCAGCCAGTCACATGACCATCAAGCCACACCCACAGAACTGGTTGTTAAGAACTTTGAATCCCACCCCTGCTGAGGCCAAGCAAAATGGAAGACTGGAAAATATGAAGATGAGCAAGGGTGGGATTCTACAGGTTCACACCTATTCGCTAGAACTGGTTGTTAACATTCTAAGCAGTTTGGAGAACCAGTTGTTAGAAAAAATTACTGGCCTAATCCTGTAAGGAAGGCAGGAAGGAAACATTCTGATGTTGCTTACAGAAACTGCCTCTCCGTTAACCCCTATTGCATTCTTAGAAGGACTAGATTTCCTGTCTCCGGAGCTTCTCTGGAGTTTTTTCCCCTCCTTTGCTGGTACTTTGGTTGTGTGGAGTGACCATTCACAGTTACAATGGCACTGAAAAAAGTGATTCATGACCGTTTTTCACACTTACGACTGTTGCAGCATCCCCACAGTCATGAGAGGCCAGGTGAGGAGATGCGTGCCTCGATGTGAGTGATGTTGAGTTGGCCACACCCAGCCAGTCACATGACCACCAAGTCATGCCCACCAACTAAGCCACACCCACAGAACCAGTTGTTAAAAAATTTGAATCCCACCCCTGAAGATGGGGCAATATAATTATCATTTTCCAGGCAATTCAAGATTATCAGAGGAGAAAGATATTTAAGCAGTGTTCAGATGTCCCTGAAAATCAGATACTTTAAACTTATAATTAATCTATAAATATTGATATCCATTAAGCTATTTTATCGTCATGCATTAGGGTCATTTGAATGAAGTCCCTGTTTGGTTATTTTGTTACAGTGCTTGATTGCTATTTTATATTTTGTATTTTATATTTATATAGAATATATTTTAAGGCTATGTGGAGGATTTTTGGGGGGTTTCTTGTTTTGTTGTTGTGTTATGCCACTGAAAGTCATCTATTCTGAGTTAGGCAGTGTTGTAAATGAATACATAAGTATATAAATACAAATGTCCAAGAAGTAACTTAGGTATGGTATCTGTACCAAGATGTTACTTTTATTGAAGTAGGTTATGTATACTATGTACATTTTAGACTAGAGAGAGAGTCGGATTAAGAGAACAGTATAGAGCCAGTATATATTGCTTGCAAAAGTGCTTCATCTTTGTACAATGAATGGATAAATCTATTTTTACACGTTTAATATAAGATTTGAAATGTTACATTATTCTGCACTTTAATACAAAGTGTTATGCAGAATTTTCTCTAATATACATAATTCTGATGGGAAACACTATAAAAATATGATTTTATTTTTCTTATTGAGGTTAAAATACAAAATGACATGAGCGTATATAATCAAGTTGATCTCTCCCTGGTTCTAAATTACACAAATTCAGTTTATATAGAATTCAATGAAACATTTTCCTGTTGGTCCACAGCTGGCACTGAACTGCAGCCCTTTTAAGTTTTAAATAAATGAAATCATGCTAAAATTATAATTGTTCTCTTGGTTGTTGTTTTCTTTTACATATTGTTTTTGTTCTAAGGGAAACTATTCTCATAATTTGCTCCTTGCTCTGCCAGTGACCTAACCAACACCTTGCATAATTTCCCAAGAATGATTAATCTGTTGGTGTTGATGATGCCATTGGTATCAACACCCGTCCCTTTCCTTCCTGTATTTGGACTTGCCAATGGGTTTCCCAGCATCTTATACTACATCCAAAGTCATGCTGCTGCTGCTGCTGCTTATTCCAGTACATATTTGTTCCTTATGGTTAGCCAATGTTCCTTATGGTTAGCCAATCAACTCCTCAATGCTCCCTAACTTCTTCTGAACCATGGATGATCTGGACCTCATAATATCATGGATTATTCTGGACCTCATAATATCATGGATGATTCTGGACCTCATAATATCACTGGAAGCAGCAGTGATATTATTTCAGGGAATTCTATCCATATCAGGTAGCTTCTTCCAGAGCACATGTTTTTATTTGGGAACAAATTTCAATTGACTTCAGAGGTTCTTACTCCTAAGCGACCATGCACAGAACTGGGCAGTAGAGTTTCCTTGTCTGTTAGCTATTTATGTTAGCTCAAAAGATGAATGAACTTGTAGAAGGAACTTGGAAAGGATTCCCATATTTCATTCATAGAAATTCTGAACATATAAAAAAGTGTTAGTGAAAATTGCTTCCCATTTGGAAATCCATTTCTTTGAGAGCTGCAGGTGACGGAAGGAAGCAACATTTTAAGCTTTATTTTTTAAAAAAATAAAAATAAAGGAGAAATGTCTTAGCAATGGAATCTATTGATTGAAAAGCTCAGGACATATCCATTCTGTCATGTGTGGGCTCAGCTTTTTTTGTTTTTACATTTGTGAGACAATGCTCATTTATCCTTTATTATTATAAAGGAGCCTCTGTGGCACAGTGGTTAGAGTGCAGTACTGTAAGCTACTTCTGCTGCTGCCAGCTGCCTGCAATTTGGCAGTTCAAATCCCACCAGGCTCAAGGTTGACTCAGCCTTCCATCTTTCTGAGGTGGGTAAAATGAGGACCCAGATTGTTGGGGGCAATATGCTGACTCTGTAAACCAATTAGAGAGGGCAGTAAAGCATTATAAAGCGGTATATAAGTCTAAGTGCTATTGCTATTATTCCTAGGTCAGATAATTGGGTGGGGAAGAGGGTTCATCAGTGCCTTTGGAAGGGCTACAACAGGCAATGTCAATCAGACTTAAGAGTTATTTTCTTATTCTGATGGATGTCTTACACATCAGACTTTTGCTCCCAAAATACAGGAGTTAGAAAAAAATATCATCCTTGAGGTATTGTGGGACTCCAATTTCCATCAACCTAACCTATGCAGTAATAGCTTCAGCCCCATAACATTTGGAATGCCACACATTGCCCACTTTTTTCTGGTACGTTATCTAAACAACCTCTGGTCATGAAAACATAAAAGCAAAATACAGTTTGGTAAATAAAAGTGGTATGAAATCTTAAGAGAACAATGCGTGTACTGCTGGGAGTAGAAGGTTCCTTTTCATTACTCTATTACTGAAAAACTCATTGATCATCATTTTATTCTTTTATGTTGAATTAACTTTCAACAGGACTATATTACAATGTGTTTTTTGCCATTCAGCCCCAGTTGTTTATTGACTTGGAATTTCATTGGCTTCCATTGAATTAATCCTGAGCTAAATCACCTCATAGTGTAGTGCATGTTAAGAAAGGGGTACCCACTGAAGAAGAGTATGAAGAAGCATTTGAAGAACATCATTTTATCTTCCATTTGTGGATTGCAATTATTTTTAAACCTCTTCCTATGACTACAGGGTACTGGTAATTAATTAGATCATGCTGACATTGATCAGGAAGTGTAGGATAATTAGGAAAAATTGTATGGGACCAGTGTTAATTCTGTTAAAAAAAACACATATCCCTAATATCTGGTTTTCAGGCATCCAGAAAGGGTTGGGATTTGTTCAGCTTCAGCAATTTGTCCTTTAGCAATAATTGGCTTCATTGAATAGCATATTGAGGACATCATTCCCCAAAGTGTATGGGTCTAAATAAAAGAAATATTAATATGTTCAACCTTTTAAATAATTATTAGGATAAGATGGTTATCCCAATTAAATGGGATACTTTAAATTCTTTGTGGGATGCCATAAGATTCAGTCTGCATTCTTCACTGTGTAAGTGTAAGTAACTGAATGAAGAGGTGCAGCGAATATTTATTAAATCTGCAGATGAAACAAAGTAGGTTATAAGCTAAAATTCAAACTCTTATAATAAATTGGTGAAGTGGACTAAAATAATGATATGAAATTTAACAGAGATAAACACAAACTTATTCACTCAGAATAAGTGAAAAAAGAAAAAAGAAATCAAACTCACAAATATAGAATCTATAATTTATTTCATAAAACATTGTAGAAGTACAGTTTAATATAAATTGAATATTGGTCAACAGTGTGAGCTGGTTAAAAAAAAAGGCTAATGCAATTTTCAGGCTGCATTAACAGAAGTGTTGTTCCCAAATCATGGGATGTAATAATTTCATTATGTGCAATTCTAGACAAGACCGATAACGTAAGTTTGATTTTGGAATGTTTAACCCTCGGAATATTAAAGTGAGTTTTGACAGTACTCTTGGAATACTTGAAGGAAAGTCACACAAAATAGGTCAAGACCAGTTTTCTACTGTAACAAAGTTCCAAGACACAGAATTATGGCTATAAATTACGGGAAGGCAGAAAATAACTGAATGTCGGAACATGATACCTAACAGTAACATCAGTTTAACAGTAGAATCAGTTATCCAAGGAAATGATTAGGTTTCCTTCGTTGGTTATTCACTGAATATGGATATGGATATATAAATATTTATATTGAAGTTGGTTGACAAACCAATAGAATACCCCATCTCTCCCCTATGCACCCTGCCCCTCCCCATCTTTTAATTATAATTTGTATTTTTATTGTTATTAGAAATATTGTAAGCCACTCAGAGTTACCTTCAGGAGAAATGGGTGACAAATAATTTAATTAATTAAAGAGGCTGGACAGCTACCTTTGGAAGATATTCTAATCTGGATTCCTACACTAATGAGCAGGTTGAGTTTGTAATTTACGTGGCCCCTACTAACTCTTTAATTGTATGAAGGGGCCAGGGCAAAATCTTTTTTTTAAAGAAAAAGATCAATTTAATTTCATTTTATTATTTCTTTGATATATAGCAACAGTATCTGGATTTGTAGTCAACATTAGCACAGGAAAAAAAATTCCCAATTTCATAAATTCAGTAGTCTAAGTGAAAACAATACATGGAAATAGTGGCACTTCAACAGGGGTGGGATTCAAATTTTTAACAACTGGTTCTGTGGGTGTGGCTTAGTTGGTGGGCATGGCTTGGTGGTCATGTGACCAGGTGGATGTGGCTTGGTGGTCATGTTATTGGTCAACTCAATATCACTCACATCGAGGCACGCATCTCCTCACCTGGCCTCTCATGACTGTGGGGATGCTGCAACAGTCATAAGTGTGAAAAATGGTCATAAGTCACTTTTTTTCAGTCGCCATTGTAACTTTGAATGGTCACTCCACACAAGCAAAGTACCAGCAAAGGAGGAAAAAAAAAAACTCCAGAGACGTTCCTGAGACAGGAAGTCTAGTCTTGCTAAGAATGTAATAAGTGTTAATGGAGAGGCAGTTTCTGTAAGCAACACCAGAATGTTTCCTTCCTGCCTTCCTTACAGGATTAGGCCAATAATTTCTTCTAACAACCGGTTCTCCGAACTGCTTAGAATGTTAACAACTGGTTCTAGTGAATAGGTGCGAACTGGTAGGAACCCACCCCTGCACTTCAAGCAAAGTCCTTTCCAAATATAGCATTGGCAAATAAGACATGGTTTATGCTTAGAATTTTCAGGAAAAAGTAGAAAACAATACAGCTAATCTCACAATGGTTCTGTTGTCTTTAGAATATTGTGCACCAATGTAAATGTTCCATCTCAAAAATATATTTTTGAGTAGGATAACAAAAGGGGAAGGTATTTGTAACCCATTGGCCACATGCAACTTCAGCCACTCTGTTGTGTTTTCCCTGCACTCCAAAATTATGTTACTGAAAATCAGCTGCCCGGTTGCTTAATTTCAGTAACACAACTCACTCAATATTTCCCCTCCAAAGTAAGGATGGGAATGGGACCAGAAGACCCCTATAATTTCCACTACTCCCATTCTCACCCTTAAACCTTTCCCACATTGAAAAATGTTCCCAAATTATATTTTTAAAATGGCAGTTGGAGAAATTGGGGAGATTTAATTATAGACATCAGGTAATCACTCCTGTGATAATTCCCATCTTTAAACACCTGCTTCAACAAAACAAAATTAGATCATGCCCCTTCCACATCATTAGACGACTTCCTGTGGTGTTCTGGAAGGTTTCGTTAGCTAAATGAGAGCTCCGTATTTGAAAGTATCATGTCTTTGAATCTTATCTGGAGGGGTACATCAAAGTAGTCTGTCCTTTGTTCAGTAGTTTCCTTGAAATGCTTCCCTCTCACCCATTATTTTGCAATTTTCTGATGTTCTCATCAAAAGCCAACTGCAAATGAAAGAGGCAATTTAATCAAATACTATTGATATAGGCCGTTTAATTTTTTTGAGTGTTCACATTTACCAGATCACAGGATGGCAAATTTAACCTTTAATTATCGATGGTTAGAAAGGGCTAGATACATAGCTCTCTCTCCCCGTCTTTCTCTCCCTCCCTCCCTCCCCCTTTCTCACACACATCTCTCACATACATCCCCTAAATCTTAAATTAGTGTCAGTTATTCAGCCCATTTTAAATTGACCAGTCAACCTTACGATGGATAGAAATCGTGAGTCCAATATTCCATCAGGAACATCTACTAGAGTTGCCTAGTCCATTTTAGTTATTGTAACATTTTCACTGCTTAGCCAGCTTCTCTACTACTTAACTTCTTTCCCAGAGTTCTTTCTGATCCTCGCACACCACCTTTAAGCCAACCATGTATCTGCCCATCCTTCTTTTTTTGAGAAACTAAACTAAGTCCTATTCTCATACTTTATCATCAAGCAAAGCATGGAGAAAAAGTAACAAGTTTGTTTAGTTATTTTTCCACTTTGAAGGTTCATACAGATGTGGAAATCTGTGACCAATCAGCACCAAAGCATGGCTGATTGCTGGTTTGTCACACAATGGTGGGTGAGCCTGTTAACTTTGGTGTTTCTGTGTTTATTTTCATGAATTCTATCAATATCTCTTATAAAGTGGGGAGGGGAGTTAGGCCATCATGTCCAGAGATGGTAATTCAGCAGGTTCTGACCAGTTCTGGAGAACCAGTAGTGGAAATTCTGAGTGATTCGGAGAACCGGTAAATCCCATCTCTGACTGGAGGTTTTACAGTATCCTTCCCCTGCCACGCCCACCAAGCCACGCCCACAGAACCGGTAGTAAAAAAATGTGAATCCCACCACTGATCATGTCTAATCTTTGTTCAGTACAGGAATCAAAATGGAGGCATTATGTGACCAAGTTTTCTTGTCTCTATTTCAACTCAGCTCATGAAAGAGAACAATTGGTGCCACTGTCAAACTGCTTTTATTGTTAGGAAGATTCCCCCAACCCCACTAACACTGATTCATTGCCCTTGATCTTTTAAAAAAGCACTAAAATATTTATGTATTTTTGTCTATGTGTCTTTGCATGTACGTATTTTTGTTGGCCATTTTGCATAAGATATACAGTTTTGGAAACCATTTCTCATAATGCAATGTATTTTTAATGTTATTTTCATGAATATATGCATTTTGGTTCAGAGTTTTGCCTATATGCTTGCTTTAAAAAAAACAATGAACTGTGTTGTAATAGTGGAGAAATGCACATTTCAGAGAATGGCTAAGTTTCAGTTCATATATTAGTTTAAAAAAGATGAAACTAATTAAGCATGCCTTCATGTGGGGATCGAGTAAGCATTGCCACTGTCTCTAGGTGATACAGTAACTTCTCTTTATCTATTTTATCACTTACGTCTCTGTGCTAGGCCATTAAGATGTCAGGCATGGCAGCCCTGCCCAGGAGATTTAAGCAATCTTAGTGATGGTTCTTCATGTTTTGAAAGAGTTTCTTCTCTGCAGCAATGAAGTACTTTTCAAAGACTTGGGAACAGCTGTAATTTCAGCATAAGAGACACTTAGTAAGCAAATGGAGTGAGAAAAGGAGAGTGCTTAACTTGCCATCTTCCTCACACTTCCCCAAGGAGTAGTAGAAAGGAAAGTTTGTGTCTACTTTTGTTCATGCTCTTTAGGAAACATTTACAGTTATTTGTATCTCTGGAAGATATGATTAAAAATAGCCCATTTCATATATCTATTTCATAAGGGTTTCAGTCATACAAATTTTCCATTTAGTATCAAACTGTCAGGTGTAAAGGACTAGGGCCACACATTAAGTTGCAGTTCAAAAGATTTATTACTCAGCTTATACACAAGAACCTAGTCAACTAAAGTTCAGTACTAAATTGACACCAGATAAAGGTCAATGGAATTTAAGAGAGTTTGGATGGACTATTTGTGGGAACATAACAACTCTAAGCTTATGACATGCTTGACTCTGCCCCCAGCTCTGCCTGCTCTTCTCCTGCACAAACTGTAGATATGCAGACACCAAGATGGCTCCATACTATCGTGCAAGCAATAATATTCCCCGAATTTTCTATAAAATTGAAGATTGGATATAAAGAAGCAAGATAGGAAGGGTAATAACACGTTTGAAATTTTGGTGTTGGAGAAAACTCGCAAGATGACCTTGGCCAGCCAAGATGCAACAAAATCAAATCAACCTAATGTTCTCAATTGAAGCTCAAATTATCATACTTCAAACATATTATGTAAAGACCTAGCTTTTTGGAGAAAGGTGGAAGGAAAGAGAAGAAGAGAATGGCTGCTAGTAATATAGATGGACACAAATACTGTGGCAATGGATGCTCCATTGGAAGAGCTGAAAGACCAGGTTAGGGACAGCATATCATGGAGAAAATCTATCTCTTGATGGCACATAATCAATCAATCAATCTGTAAATCAGATAAATCAGATAAATTTACTTTCACACGTAACATCCCAAACATGTGCATGATTTTTTTTTCTTCTGTGTATACTGTGTACAGTTTGTCCACAGCTTCTGTGGTAATTCTCAGTCATCCAGGTTCCAAAGGTGCTTTTTCACTTCTCATCCAAGCTCCTCCTCCTCCTCCTCCTCCTCCTCCTCCTCCTCCTCCTCCTCCTCCTCCTCCTCCTCCTCCTCCTCCTCCTCCTCCTCCTCCTCCTCCTCCTCCTTCTTCTTCTTCTTCTTCTTCTTCTTCTTCTTCTTCTATGAGAAGTGAAACATTCACAAAGAAAAAACAGGAAGTCCAGTTGCCTCTTGAAAAAGCACCTTTGGGACTGTACACAACTGTTCTTAACGTTTGCAGGGGGGGAAAAGTAAATGGCTGGGTCAGCATTCCAAGCCTGTTGTACTTTAAATGTATGTGTGATTTACAAAAGGCAAGGAAAGCTGAATTAAATTAAGTCAATAGCATAACTAAACCCAAACAATTTCACCAAGCCATCCCATTGCCCTTACTTGGTGGCCATAGACTGTGGAAGGATTGTGCTTACTTGTATTTTTATTCATAATGTACTTTTATTGATAATGTTTGAGAACATTACATAGATATCCTTTTTTATTGGAGCAGGTTAAAAACTGAGAACTGCATATAGTTCAGAATGCATTAATGTATACTTTTCAAGTAATATGTAAGCTGGAGTGCAGCTATTATTTAGTGCTTTTAGTATATCCATTTTGACCAATTTGCTGATCTGTTCTCAGTATAACAAAAATAAACATAAAATTAACTGATCAGGCAAAAGTGCTATCTCTATATTATCTGTCTGTCTGTCTATCTATCTATATCTAGCTATCTAGCTATCTATCATTATCATCTATTATCTATCTGAAATAAGTTTCCAAAATATTAAGCAAAATAATGTTCATTTTTGACACAAAATACACAAAACTGACACAAGATACACAAAACTGACACAAGATACACAAAGTGATTTTTTTTATATACGCTTTTTAAAGAAATATAAACTGAAGTGAATACTGGCAAAGAAGAAAACAAACATATTTGTTCATCCCTAGATCACTTGATGCTAAAAAGACAATCAGTACTGTATTCATTAGTATTTGACACTCATTAGTATTTAGATTTTATATGGTTCTTTTAATTTTCAGATTTTCATTTTTAATTCTGAAACTTCACTTAAAACATTGTCCCTGCTAAGCATGCCATGAAAAATCCCCCTGTGTGTACACCAGTGCCACCTACTGGACAGGACTTGAAACTGAAGAAATCTCTTGTAGATGCTCTAGTGCACTTGACTAAAGGAGTCTTTTAAAAAACAAGACCCAAATAGAGATGATGATGATGATGATGATGATGATGATGATCATCATCATCATCATTGCAACAACAACAACAATAATAATAATAGAAAAAAATCTACCCCCTTTTTTCAGCATCTCTTTTTTACCCCAAGCAAAAAGGGAAAAATTGCTTTTGAACTCAAGATTTCCTTTTAAATTGAGAGGTAACATAACTAAAAAGTGTTCATTTATTCATTTTTAATCAAAATGCACATATTTTCACAAGAAAAGGATGAACTCTCTCTTTTTTTGATCTCTGACTTATTTCCTCTTGTTGATTTTTTTATCTACAGGCTGGTGAATCGGTTTTCCTGTCCTCTGTAGACTTCAAACTATGTGGAACAACAAAGATATTAGAAGCAGCGCCCATGCTCTATATGCATCTGTGTACTGACTGTTTTACAATGAGTAACACATTGTTCTCTCTTTCTTCCCCTCCACAACTGATTTCCTTTTTATTACTTCAAAATGTCTAGAAATACCTAATTTCAACACCAACCCCAAGCCCTCTGTATACATACAACATTTTAAAACAGTATTTGCAATGATCTCCCCCCCTCCCCCACACTGATATCGACTCCTCTAAGAGGCGGTGCTAGGAAGCAGCTTACAGCAAGATCAAGATGCAAGGCAAGCTGAACAGGCACCAGGATGTTGGATGGTTTTCTGTATATGGATACTGAATGGGATGCTCCAGTTTTCTCAGTAAGATACAAAAATATCTCATTCATAAAACTAACTGTTGGAGGGCCTGCCTAGCCCAGTGATGGCTAGCCTTTTCATCATCACATGCCTGTACACATAATGCAATGCACACATGACACCCCATATCCCTGTGCATGCGCTTGTGTCCCCCCACATGCATGTGCGTCCTGCCCCCTGCACTTGCATGGCAGATACCTGACAATCAGCTGGCTGGTGGGAGGTGCGCGTGCATGCACAGCGGATCTGTTCCAGGCGACTGCTTGTGTGCTGGCAGAAATGGTTGTGCGTGCCACTTCTGGCACGTGTGCCATAGGTTCGCCATCACGGGCCTAGGCCAAGGGTCTTCAAACTTGGCAAGTTTAAGACTTGTGGACTTCAACTCCCAGAATTCCTGAGCTAACATGACTGGAGGAGGAATTCTGGGAGTTGAAGTCCACAAGGCTTAAAGCTGTCAAGTTGAAGAGAGAAGTGAATGGTTTGATCCCAGAAAAGCCTTCTTTCTGGTGTGTGTGTGTGTGTGTGTGCTGACTTCCTACAAAGACCACAAACACTGAACATAGACCTTCTCCTGCAAAGGGCAGACAAACAATGATAGGAAAAATCTGATGTCTGGGAACTTAAGATCTCCATCTCTCACAGGTTAGCAACTGCAGGAGGAATTTCAATTGATAATAATAATCAGCAGAAAATCTGAAGGGAGAGCCAAAGAATATTTAGGGTGGCATCTTTGCAGAAGTTTTCCAGCAGACTTTTAGCATCACCCACCTCCAGATGAAAACCAGGTGATCGAAGTACTTAAATTAATGTAGTTTTAATTTATGTGTCTTTGGAGATTCTCAATCATCCAGGTCATGGTTGTTCCAAAGATGCTTTTCCAAAAGGCAACTGGACTCCCATTTTAAAGTATGTATTTACAAATGGATGTATACCTAGCATTTCTGTTCATTTGATAATCAAGATTATGTGCAATAATAAAGAAAATGTAAAATGAAAATAAATGGCTTTAGTAGAATGAAT
Organism: Notechis scutatus; assembly: GCF_049901735.1. Taxonomy (NCBI): domain Eukaryota; kingdom Metazoa; phylum Chordata; class Lepidosauria; order Squamata; family Elapidae; genus Notechis; species Notechis scutatus. The sequence continues at coordinate 46,626,134 of NC_142010.1, forward strand.
ATCTAGATTTAAATATTAGAATAACTAAAAATCAGTATTCCAAGATTCACTTTAGTCATTTTCTATCAAGCCCAAATACTTCCTCTTTTAGATAATTTTATTTAATGTAACAGTCTAAAAAAATACCTAAAAATACTCTAAAAAATAAAATCAGAGAAAATCATGTTGAAGATATAGAATAACAATAGCTAGTCAGAGAAAACAGCTGGCAGTTCCAAAGCCAGTTTGATCTAGTGGTTAAGACACCAACTAGAAACTAGGAGACCATGATTTCTAGTGCCACCTTGGCATGAAAACCAGCCGGGTGGCGTTGGGCCAATCACTTTCTCTCAGTCCAACCCACCTCACAAGGTTGTTGTGGGGAAAATAGGAGGAGGAAGGAGTATTAGGTTTGTTTGCTGCCTTAGTTGTTTATAGAAATAATAATGGTGGGATATTTCCAAGAGTCAACAACTGACAGGAAAGCACAGTCACAATGATTGGGTCATTGCAAAGATTACAGATAGAAAGTTACAGTCCAAAATATAGTTAGTCAGAAATTCTTATTCTGCATCTCTTGATCTCAAAGAAAGTTTAAAATGGATAAAGGGACAATTATTTTTGTGAAGTGCTTTTGAACAAATTGGAATTAATTAAACAAAAATGTGGACCATGACATTTCAGAAAAAATTCTGGCTCCCTTAAATCTTTGGATTTAGCTAAGATAATTATTCAGTGTGGGTATATCTTCAGATATCTAAAGGAAGAGTCAAGAAATATATTATGTGTCATTTTTTAAAAAAGGTCTTTATATTATAAAACTGATAAAATGAAGAAGTATGTTTTTATATGTATGTTTTTAGATTCAACAATATGTTCAAGGACTGATCTTGTTGTATAATGTATGTATATAGAGAGTTGCTTGACAATGAGATAGGTGGCATATACATTTAATAAATAAATAAATAACCATAAATAAATAAATAAATATTGATGTTAGCTGTTCTCCTTCCTTCCTTCCTTCCTTCCTTCCTTCCTTCCTTCCTTCCTTCCTTCCTTCCTTCCTACCTACCTACCTACCTACCTACCTCTACTTTGTTACCATTATTTACTTTGTTTCTAGGAAATGCCAAGTGGAATAACATGTACATGAATATAAATACGGGCTTCCTTTTTTAATAATTATGTGGTTCACTTTACCTGAAGGAATGTGCTGTCAAAATCAAATTTCCATCACTGTTAGAGCAGCTGTATTTAGCCTTGCTTTCAGGATAACACTGGAGTCATTCTCGCTACACTGTAATTAATGGCTTTTTAGCCATTTTCTCTCTTTCTGAGTCGCTTAGGTTATTGAAAAGCTTCCTTTACACTTCCATAAAATAGTCAAACTCAATCCATCTAATTTTATTGACACCGGCAAACTCCGAACATCTGTTAGCCGTTAAGGCACAGAAGAGCATGAGGGCTGAAGCTGGGATTCTTTTTTTTGTTGCAGCAGCTCTTGATTTTAGTGCAGTGTCTTGCAAGTGTGAATATTGTTGACGATCTGAAAGGGAGCCACATTTTTATCCTCTTCCCTCTATCCGAACAAGACACTGATGTTAACAGTGGGAAGGAGAGGTAAATCCCTTCCAAAGTGGGCTTCACCGAAAACCTTCCCAAATGCTGTTGCCTTTTCATGCTGCAGTGTTCAAAATGGCGGCGCAAGATAAAAACGGTAATACTTCACCCACCCTGCCCTTGTAATCCTCACAATAATTTTGTAAGCACTCGCTACTTGTAGGAAAAGAAACCAGCTCTTTGGACATACATCTAAACTGAACTGCATAAAAAAACATATTTCAAAAGAAAAAGAAAACATTTCAAGAGAATAAGATTGATGAAGTAGAAACTATACTTTCAATATTTGGCAGTGCAGCAGTATTGGCAGAATTAGGCTAAGATGGAGAATGATGGCTGCAGTGACAGGAATGTAAAAGATTTCAGGTAAAATGCATTTCGGGTTTCAGATATGAAGCTATATGAAGCTACCCAGTGGTTGGATTCAAATTTTTTTTACTACCGGTTCTGTGGGCGTGGCTTGGTGGGTGTGGCAGGGGGAGGATATGGTAAAATCTCCAGTCAGAGGTGGTATTTGCTGGTTCTCCGAACGACTCAAAATGTCTGCTACTGGTTCTCCAGAACTGGTAAGAACCTGCTGAATACCACCTCTGAAGCTACAGTATAAAGCTGCCTATACAGATGTTATCTTTCAGGTTGTTCATACAAGTAGTCCTCAACTTATGACCACAATTGAACCCAAAATTTCTGATGCTAAGTGAGACGTTTCTGAAATGACTTTTGCCTCATTTTACGGCCTTTCTTGACACAGTTGTTAAGTGAATCACTGCAGTTGTTAAGTTAGTAACATGGGTTGTTAAGTAGATCTAGCTTCCCCATTGGCTTTGCTTGTCAGAAAGTCGCAAAAGGTGACCCCAGGACACTGCAACCATCATAAATATGAGTCAGTTTGTCAAGTGTCTGAATTTTGATTACGTGACCATGGGGATGCTGCAGCTGTTGTAAATGCTCATCAGTCACTTTTTTTAGTGCCTTTATAACTTTGAATGGTCACTAAATGAATTGTTGTAAATCAAGGACTACCTGTATTTCCATGAACATCCAAAGATGATGCAGCGTTCCTCAAAAGATAATTTAGGGCAGGGTTCTCAAATTTGCGGGCCACAGGCTGGATGTGTCATGTGCTAGCCATGCCCATGCCCGGTTTAGCGAAGGGTAAAAAAGTTGCAGTACGTCATGTGATGCTGCCGTGACGATGCGAGTTTGACACCCCTGATTTAGAGCAATGGAAGTATCACCATTTGTTTGGGAAATTTATGGATCTTTGTCAATAAGTAGGTTAACAGGTTAAGTTGCTAAATGCATGTCCCAATCTTATCTCATTCATCCATGTCATGCCCTTATCCTATCTAATGATTAATTTCCCTGAAAATAAGACAAGTCTTTGTCATTTGCAACAGGTGCCAATGGTGCCAAAGTGGCTTCCTCCTTAGATCGCCACAGCATCAGAAATAGAGATTTCACTGAATCAGAATGAAGTGAGAGATTGTAGAATAAATGATGTCCAGATTGGTGGATAAGAGAGCTGCAGTGCAGAAAAATAACTTCCATAACCTTTAACAAGGGGAAAAATAAAGGAAAACTAGCAAAACAAAACATGTTTTTGCTCTAAAACTGCAAATATCCGGTGTTTGGGGCAAAATGGGCATACTTGTTTTCCTTTTCTTGATGGTTTATGTGCCTTTGTAACAACTTATAAATATTCCTACAGTTAGATGTTTCCAAGCAAACATGTTTTGGAGCCTGTTTCAAGTGTCTGAATTTTGATTACGTGACCATGGGGATGCTGCAGCTGTTGTAAATGCTCATCAGTCACTTTTTTTTAGTGCCTTTATAACTTTGAATGGTCACTAAATGAATTGTTGTAAATCAAGGACTACCTGTATTTCCATGAACATCCAAAGATGATGCAGCGTTCCTCAAAAGATAATTTAGCCTTTTACTTCCTTATTTTATTTTATTTTAGCGAAGGGTAAAAAGTTGCAGTACATCATGTGATGCTGCCGTGACGATGCGAGTTTGACACCCCTGATTTAGAGCAATGGAAGTATCACCATTTGTTTGGGAAATTTATGGATCTTTGTCAATAAGTAGGTTAACAGGTTAAGTTGCTAAATGCATGTCCCAATCTTATCTCATTCATCCATGTCATGCCCTTATCCTATCTAACCTAATGATTAATTTCCTGAAAATAAGACAAGTCTTTGTCATTTGCAACAGGTGCCAATGGTGCCAAAGTGGCTTCCTCCTTAGATCGCCACAGCATCAGAAATAGAGATTTCACTGAATCAGAATGAAGTGAGAGATTGTAGAATAAATGATGTCCAGATTGGTGGATAAGAGAGCTGCAGTGCAGAAAATAACTTCCATAACCTTTAACAAGGGGAAAATAAAGGAAAAAACTAGCAAAGCAAAACATGTTTTTGCTCTAAAACTGCAAATATCCGGTGTTTGGGGCAAAATGGGCATACTTGTTTTCCTTTTCTTGATGGTTTATGTGCCTTTGTAACAACTTATAAATATTCCTACAGTTAGATGTTTCCAAGCAAACATGTTTTGGAGCCTGTTCTAGCCTTTTACTTCCTTATTTTATTTTATTTTATTCTATGTAGGTTGTAGGAAAGCGTAGGGGTATGATGCCTTATCCCTTACTTTTTTTTTTCCTCCAGTCCAATTTGCTTACTGATTATAAGCCTTGGAAAACATGTTTTTCTCAATGTCATGAAAGGAAACTAAAGTACTTTCTTTTCAGCTGCTTAAAAAAACAAACTCATTTGTCCTAGAAATTACCTTATTTGATATCTTTGATTTGTAAATAATACTTCTGGAGACTATAGTCTAAAGTCAACAAACGTACAATAATAAGAGTTAAATTCTGCTTGTCTTATACTGTCAATAACTCGTGATCTTTCAGAACAATCTGTTTAGATACCATATAAATAAACTCAGCTCCATTTTACCAATCATTAAATTCTCAGTTTGTAAACGTTTTCAAAATGTATTATACATTTTGTACATGTATTATATCTCTATTTTATTTTTTATTCTTTTATTTATTTGTCAAGCATTAGAACATGATTATGATTACATGAAATGGATATGAATAAAAGGGAACATTAGAACAGGGATGGTAGGCACTTTGGTGCACTTATGCATTCCCCTTACAGACCTCTTAGGATTGGGGTGAGGTCAACAGTAGACAGTCTGAGATTAAAGAGTTCGGGTTAGTGGAAGAACCTTCTAAGCACCAATTCCACCCGTGCTTTTTACAATTTTGTAAACAACAAACTAAAAGACTCAAGGTCTATCCCACCCTTGATACGACCTGATGGTAAAGACTGCAACGACGACACCATTAAAGCCAACATCTTTAACACATTCTTCAGCTCAGTATTTGTAAACAGCAATGGATCATGCCCAGTATTTCCTAGCCGTACCACAGATAACAACAATGATCTAATACATATCGATTTTACAGAAGACAATGTTGAAAAAGCACTACGCAATCTAAAACCATCTCTATCTATTGGACCGATGGAATATGTGCCTACTTCTTAAAAAAGCTATCCACTGCCATAGCCAAACCTCTAAGCATAATCTTTGAAAATCTTTCAGGACCAGCTCCCTGCCTAACCTATGGTCACAAGCCACAGCCATCCCCATCTTCAAAAAGGGAGACCCAAGCCTAGTTGAAAATTACAGACCAATCTCCTTATGCTGCATCACCTGTAAAGTCATGGAATCAATTATTAACCAATCCATCATCCTCCACTTAGAGACAAACAACCTACTCTCCAATAAACAATTTGGTTTCAGAAAAAAACTATCCTGTAATCTGCAACTCTTACACTGCAAAACATATGGACGACACAACTACGACCAGGGCAAAGCAATAGACGCAATCTACATAGACTTCTGTAAAGCCTTTGATTCAGTGGTACATGACAAACTACTCCTAAAAATAAAATCCTATGGTATTTCTGGACAACTGAATAACTGGATAGAAGCATTCCTGGCAAACAGACAACAAATGGTCAAAATTGGGAGCGTCCTATCAAATTCTGTACCTGCCAATAGTGGTGTCCCCAAGGCAGTGTTCTGTTCATCAGTCTGGAACCCACATTACGTATCTGATATTAGCACAATTGAGAAAGTCCAGAAATATTTCACAAGAAGAGTTCTCCACTCCTCTACTCGTTGTAGAATACCTTATGCCACCAGACTTGAAATTCTAGAACTAGAAAACCTTGAATTACGCCGTCTTCGGTCTGATTTAAGCATGGTATATAAAATCATACATTGCAATGTCCTACCTGTCAATGAATACTTCAGCTTCAACCATAACAACACAAGAGCACACAATAGATACAAACTCAAAGTTAACCGCACCAAACTTGATTGCAGGAAATACGACTTCAGCAATAGAGTGATCAATGTCTGGAATACTCTACCCGACTCTGTAGTTTCTTCCCCAAACCCCAAAAACTTTAACCTTAGACTGTCTACTATTGACCTCACCCCTTTCCTAAGAGGTCTGTAGGGGCGTGCATAAGCGCACCAACGTGCCTACCGTCCCTGTCCTATTGTTTCTCTTATTCTTCTATTTTTCTTATATGTACCCATTTCATGTATTCACAACTATGTATACATTTATACTTATTATCTTGTAAACAATTGGCAAATCAAATAAATAAATAAATAAATAAAATAAATAAATAGAGTATTCTAGGCATTGACAACTTTGTTGCTGAAGTTGTATATTCTGCAATCGAGTTTGGAGCACTTTACCTTAAGTTTGTATCTATTCTGTGCTCGTGTATTGTTGTGGTTGAAGCTGAAGTTGTCATTGACAAGTAGGACATTGCAATATATAATTTTATGTACTATACTTAGATCAGACCGAAAGCGGCATAGTTCTAGATTTTCTAGGTCTAGAATTTCAAGTCTGGTGGTATAAGGTATTCTGTTGAGAGCAGAAGAGTGGAAGACTCTTCTTGTGAAATACCTCTGGACTCTCTCAATTGGATTAATGTCCGATATGCAGTGTGGGTTCCAGACAGATGAGCTATATTTGAGAATTGCTCTAGCAAATGTTTTGTATACTCTAGTTAGCAGTACAATATTACCAGAGAAGAAGCTACGCAAGATTAACAACTCATAATGCCTTTTTGGCAATGTTGTTACAGTGGGCTCTGGAATGTATGCCATACCTGCCTCATCTGTACATATGTATCTAAACTATACAGCATGGGTGTCAAACTCGCTGCATCATATTGCTATCACGTGACATTTCGTGATGTTTTTGTGGAACTGGGGTGGACATGGCCTCAGTGTGATGCATCCGGCCCATGGGCCACCAGCTTGACACCCCTGCTATACAGGAAACAAATTATTTTGTATAAATCAGAGACACAAACAAATGAATGGAATGAAGGAATGCACTAAGGAAAGTATTAACAATATAGAAAAAGCCAGCATGTTTGAAATCAGCAGACTCTGGATTATATATTAACCTATATTTCATTTTACATATTTTCTCACTGTTGATGCCAACGTTTCAAGAAAATGCAGCAGGTGTTCTGAGAAATGATGTTTTCCTGCAGCTGTGAGTCACAGTAAGTTCAAGTATTTTTTCTCTTCTTCAGTTGACCTACTTTATTTCCAATACAGTTAATAAACAGCAGTTTATATTAGCTAATGTTTTAGATTGCAACTTTAGTCTTCCAAAAGTATATTTCTAAAATAACTGTATTTGAATTAACATTGAATTAATACATTGTTGGTGTATTGAAAAATCCCAATAATATATGAAGATAAGAGTATGACCCAAATCTCATTTGGGGCTAGCATGTTTATTGATGATTCTGCTACAAACTATCATTCCAAATTTTCAAATCCGTTGGTTTATTTAGTTATAAAGAAATAAATAAATCCCATCTCACTATCCAAAGCAACTATATATTGTTACTCATGATTGCCAAGAATTTTAGATGTTGGTCCAAAACATAACATGTTCCAGATACTGGTCAATGCTTACTTGGTGTGTTTTTTGGGAATGAATATGTGAGCAACCTGGAGTCAGAAAAGTACAAAAGCATTTTTTAATTTGGTTGTGAGCAGTATATAGAAGTGGAAGTATTTCATACATGACCATTTTGTAAAGGAACTATTTCTCAGTTTGCCAACTTAAGCTGTATTTAGAAGGAAAGAGAATCATGTCACAGTGAAACATCTAAGCTAGATTTATTATAATGTCCACTAGACATTACTTTTGAAGTCAAATGGAAAAAAATAATAAGTACCCTCTGGTTGCTGCCTGATAGTTTAGTTAGTTTAGATAATTAGTGAAGGCAGTGTAGAATTTGTATCTGGTCTCATATTAACACACAGGTGTGAATAACTCTAAGTCTACATAGCTTGAACCAAAAATATGTGCAACTTGATGAACCTGCTTGAGCCCTAAGATTGTCTACTGAGACCCTGCTCAGGAGGTCATTCCAGAAATGTTACGCTGGTGTATATTAATCTCAGATTCTTTTAAGCAATACAATGGAACTCTCTCCTAGCAAGTCTACATAGCCCCACACTTCTAAATGGTTTTCAAAGTTGTTTTGTAGGCCAATGTAAGATGTGTTGCCTTGATAAGACATTTTGTACCTTGGAGGCCATGCGAGCCATGTTACTCAAATGTTTCTGATCATTTTTTTGGCTTCCTTCAACATTTCCAATATTTTCCAATGAGATGTTAGATGGGCCAGAAGATTCCTCAAAAGATATATCAATGAAGCAAAGCAAAATTTCTCACGAGGGATTTGCTTGAAGCACTATTAAACCAATAACAACAACAAAACCCAGTTCAGAACTCTGCACTGCTCTCACATTCTATTTTCAAGCTGGTTTTCATAGATGAATCAGTGGGGGAAGAAGGATGTTGAGAGGACATATTTAGGACCTATTTTCTATTTCCTTCACCTATTGGCCTTCATGAAGCACCAGTTCATTTCTGATCTTCCAAACCTTGGATGAGCTCAAAGACCCTTCCTTGAAATATTTTACCTATCCCACTGTACAATAAACTTTCTTTGTTTGATGAATACGTTAGTTTGAGGCTGATTTCAGACGATTTGGGCATGGAAGCCCATTTGGATGACTTTGGGCCCATCACCTTCCTTCAGCACCAACTTCCCCCAGACAACCTGAGAATAAAACTTTTATTAATAAAACTTTTGTGTAGGTTGTCTTGAATTTCCAAAAAGGTTTCAGCTTAAACTACATTAAAAGGATTGCTATTCTATTCTAGTTTCTTGAAGATTTTTTTCTTCCAAAAAAAAAAAAAAAAAGTTTCTCTTTCCTTTGGAGGATTTTAGTCAGAGAAATCCTGTTTTTTAAATCTTACCTCTCTGGTACTTGAATTTTTGTTTTTTACAATTTTGCTTGATGTTTTTGAATTTCCCTTGTGTTATAAGGTGAAAGATAGAGCTGCTGGTGCAAATGCCTCGTAATAGAAATGGACATCTTTCTTTCTCTCTGTCCATGTTTCTCTGACCAAAATCCTCCAAGGGAAGAGTTCTCTGATGATGTTCTCCTGAGGAAATTTAAACCAAATATGGGAAGCCAGGGAAACTGCAGACTACCAGAAAGAGGATTTTATAATGGAAGACAGGATGTTCACTCAAAGCTCTTGGACAATTTGTACAAACACTCCACCTATTTCACTTCTCTGAAAGGAAGTTATTTTTATCAATTTGAATAAAACATTCAGAAGAATGTTTCTGCATGACACTAGCTAAAAGTGTCGTGACAGTTGGATTTTGCTCGGGCAGCATCAAACACTTATGTACTGTTGCCAAGAAAATTATATGGACATGTCCATAAAGTCATTGGGAGTAAAAATGGACTTAAAAGAGATTGACCTTAGCAGCTAAACAAATGTGAATTGTTTTGTGTAGTAAATTCAGTAAGTTTCTTGTTTTGCTGAACAATTCTCTATAACTTTACCTGGGAGAAAGCCTTACTGGAATGTGACCCAGCTTTTGAATAGGAGTGTTTAGAATTAGTCTGTAACACTGTGTTCTCAGCACCAAGCCATCACATACTTTATATACTGTGGTTTATAGTTTCTTTATGTTGAAACCATCAAATTCAGAGGTGGTGTTCAGCAAGTTCTGACCAGTTCTGGAGAACCAGTAGCGGAAATTTTGAGTAGTTCGGAGAACCAACAAATACAACCTCTGACTGGAGATTTTACAGTATCCTTCCCTTGCCACACCCACCAAGCCACGCTCACAGAACCGATAGTAAAAAGATTTGAATCCCACCACTGATCAAACTGTGGCTTATTAAAAGAAGAGTTGAAGCAGACTTATCTTATTAAAACAGTTTTACAACTCCATCTTATTATATTGTCATAAAATTCATATAGGAATCACGCCAGGCTGTCTCTACATTTTTAATTTCATTAGAGGTAAATGCAGGTTAGAACATTCCAAAAATATGTATATTAATTTTATTTATATATACACAACTTAACATTTATTGATATGTTCTATTCTCAGTGTTTGTTTTTTGTAACTTTCCTAATTTCCATTGAAGACAGCTAGTCCAACTATAAAAACGAATAACTCTGATCTCATTCTTATTAATTTTCTCCAATAATTAAGCAAAAAATATCCTTGCAGCGGGATTTTTGACTGACAAGTCATAAACTTCCCCACCAAGGAATGACTCTTCTGTCCGCGTTCAGAAGGGCTGCATTTCTCTGCCCTGTTTATGGGTGAGAGGCCGGTGTCCACCACTGTTTGCTCATTTCCTATGTTGGAATCCACTTTTTGGATGAACTATACAGCCCCTTGAGGTTCTGTACAGTTTGTGCCAGGACGAGAGTGGAACAAAGGTTGAAAATATTTTTAGTTCTGTGCCATATAACAAGTCTGTTTTTAAAACTCAGTGTGTAAATACAGCTGTTATTTACCTTTTTGTTTTCTCAAGAAAAGGGCCCATAATGCTGAGGTTTTTAAAGATGTTGTTTTGGAGATTCAGGGAGTTTCCATTATTTTTCTCCACTTCCCCTCCCCTTGGGTTGGCCTCCTGGAACACACACACATTGTGTGGTTTTGACGCAATTTCAAGCAAATATTTTGCCACCAAGAGGCAGTGCAGGGTCACAGAGGTCCTGAAGATTTGGGCACTGAGTATCTCCCTCCAAGCCAGTAAACAATAGCTCTATAAGTCATTAAAATCCCTTTTGATTGCCTTTTCCTGTTTCTGATTGTTTTGGAGCAGGAGGGGTAGATTTTGTAATCCAACACACTTCTTTTTCCTGCTACTAAATTTAAAGTGCCTTTAGAATGGAATGGCACTGTGTGCTAAGGAGGTCGGTGTTAAGAGTACACAAAATCGAAATTAAAAGTATAAACAAAAACAGCGTTCAAAGATGGGCGGGGGCTGTACAAGCAAGGAAATAATTAAGTAGATTTTTTTTTCCTGGTCTAAATTACCAATAACCCAGTAGGATTTAAGAGTCTTAAGTGACCTAGCATATGGCCCAGTTTTTAGCATAGAAACATTTACTTTCCAGAGTAGAAAATCGAGCAGATGCTATTGTCATTGTCCCCTCATCTCCTTTGCAATTATGAAAGATGCAGGAGCCCTCTCCTCCTTGGGGCTTGCCCTTCCGTCTGAAGCACGTGATCATGCAATGAGTCCAATTTTTGCTGAATGAGCAAGAAGGTTATCATAAGAATCCTGAAGTCCCAGGGTTTTCAGGACCCAGCCGTTTCGACTATTAATTTTGTCTTGTTCACTGAATGTTATCTTTGATCCAAGGCTTAAAAGGCAGTCTTATCAAGTAACTTACTCCACTTAATTAGTTTATTGCTAGATAAAATTAATGGGAGCGGTATATTCACTAAGCCATCACCTAAGGCAGTTTTCAGGAGAAGCATGATCAGGATGTTTTTCCTTTTTAGGTATGGACAATGGCATATCAAGAACTTACACGTCAGACTGCATAGTCCTGTGATGGCGAACCTATAGCAGGCATGCCAGAGGTGGCACACAGAGCCCTCTCTGCAGGCATGCGAGCCATCACTCCAACTTAGCTCCACCACACATGCACATGTGCCTCCCACTGGCCAGCTGGTCTTCAGTTCTCTGCCACACATGCAGGGGATGTGTGTGCATGCATGGGGGGTGGAGCGCATGCACAGGGACACACATGCATGCACAGGGGCAGGGTGCATGCATGGTGCACTTGTACAGGGATGCATGCACACGAATGGGGGCAGGATATATGCGCGGGGGACACACACACATTGCATTTTGGGGGTTTGTACACATTCACACACAAACACACACACTTTGGACACTCGGCGCGAAAAAGGTTAGCCATCACTGGCACAGTGCATGTCCTTGGGGGAACAGTTTCTTTAATAAAAGGAATGTGGGTTCATTTAGGTATGATGGTGGTGATGATAACCTCATCATGAAACCAGTGTGGGTGACGCTAAACTCAGTACAAAAAAGAGTGAACACAGAGGTGATATTCAGCAGGTTATGACCAGTTCTGGAGAACCGGTAGCGGAAATTTTGAGTAGTTCAGAGAACCGGCAAATACCACGTCTGACTGGCCCTGCCCCCATCTATTCTCTGCCTCCCGAGTCCCAACTGAATGGCTGGGTCTTCTTTTGTTCCCCTGCACAGGAGAACGGAGCTGGAAAGCAGGTTTGTGGGGTGGGGAGGGAATGGTATTTTGCAATAACCTTCCCCCTGGACTGGGGAGGGAATGGAGATTTTACAGTATCCTTCCCCTGCCCTGCCCACCAAGCCACACCCACCAAGCCAAATCACGCCCACCAAGCCACCATGCCCATAGAACTGGTTGTAAAAAAATTTGAATCCCACCACTGAGTGAACAGTTTTGCCTTATCCTAAGAATTAAATCAATATTGGGACAATAAAGTAGACACTGCCTTCTGCAAGGTTTACAGGAAGGATCATGTGATTTGATTCCTTGTTGCTTGATTAGATAATGAATGACTGTTCCACATATAATTGGAGTTCACTGATGAGGAAGGCCTCCTGGTCCAGGAAAGGATTCTATTGACAGTACAAGACAAATCTATGCAAGGGCCTCCTAGTCATGACTGCCACCTACTCATCAATCAGGAACTGTGAGCCCCGTGTGTTTAAGTTACACACAAGCTCAGTCCAGGAAAGTACAGTCCCTGGTGCAAGCACTGTAGTGGCGCAGTAGCTAGAATGCAATTTGCAGGCTAACTCACTGCTCACTACCAGGAGTTCGATCAGTAGTGGGTGTGGTTTGATGGGCATGGTGTGGCTTGGTGGGCGTGGCAAGGGAAGGATACTGTAAAATCCCCATTTCCACCCCATTCCAGGGGAAGATTACTGCAAAATCCCATGCGCTTCCCACCCCACTAACCTGCTTTCCAGCTCCATTTTCCTGTGCAGGGCAACCAAAGAAGACCCAGCCGATCAGCTGGGACTCGGGAGGCAGAGAATAGGTAGGGGTGGGGCCAGTCAGATGTGGTATTTGCCGGTTCTCCAGAACTAGTCCAAACCTGTTGAATACCACCTCTGAGTTTGATCCTGACCAGCACAAGATTGACTCAGCCTTCCAACCTTTCAAGATTGGTAAAATGAGGATCCAGATTGTTGGGGAGAATATGTTGAGTCTGTAAAATTGATTAGAGAGGTCTGTAAAGCACCATCTAAGTGCTATTGCTATTGCCACTGCAGTCCCATCCAGAGCCAAAGATGACAAGTCAACAGACCCTGGAGGGACCAAATCCCAAAGTCACTCTGTCTTGGCAGACTTGAGTTGAAGTTGATTCATCCCCCACTCCTTGCCTGGCCTCAGGTAGAGATGTGTAACTGGGTATCATCAGTATACTGACGGTGTGTAGTGTTGGATGTCCTCATCCAGTGATTTCATGTACGTGTTCATTTTTTTAACCTGTCCAAGTCAGTAACACAATTATTGTTGACTACAAGAATTGGAGTTTTAGAGTCCACCACTTAGACTTTAGGTCATTGTGTGGTCAAAAACCTGAGCTTGAGATGAATATTATTTTATATTATACAGGTAGTCCTCAACTTACAACAATTCACTTAGTGACTATTCAAAGGTACAACGGCACTGAAAAAAGTGACTTGGGACCGTTTTTCACATGACCTGTCAGACTGTGCTCCTTCTAAATCCCAAGAAAGAAATACTCAGACTCCATGATGTAGAGCAGAATTTATCTTTTACTGGGAAATGAATGGTAGCAAACAGAATCAATTCCGAAACTAAAATATTGGCGGGTAAAATGCATATACAAAGGGATAGAATTGCTCCCCCTCCAGAGATCAAATGATTCTTCCAATTAAAACTTCTGAATAGGATCATGTGGTCATCTCTAGGTGATGATGAGGCTACTGTCAGTGACCTTGACATATTTTGATAAAAGTTTGCAGTTGCGCAGAAAAAGGACAGAGGTTAGTAAGAAATGGAAAGTTACCACAAAGAGTCCCCCTCCCTTTCTTTACCCAGCAAAGGAATGCAAAACACCTCCTGCCTTCTTCCCTCCAAGATTCCCCCCACCATTTTATGACAGCCGAAAGAGAAGTAAAGAGCATAGCAACAAATAAGTCATAATTAGGGGCCGAAGATATCTTGATAGGTAGGGATGATTATCTCTTGAGGCTGACATTCGGACCCCCTAGAAAAAGGACATTTGTCCCTGTAAGAGAAAACAATCATGTATTAACATTGGCATAGATTTCTATGGTTTATCAGGATATTTGGCATAAAACTCCTTAAGCAAGGCAGGGGCCCTAATGTCTTTCTCATTAACCCATTCAGCCTGGGAAGGAGGAAAATGTTTCCACGCTACAAGATATTGGACACGACCCTCCATTTCCTAGAATCTAGAATCTCTTTAATCTCGAAATGTTGCTCCCCCTCGATCAACAGGGGTACGGGTGGATCAGACTGGGTCGGCCGCAAAGTACTGGTATGTTCTGGTTTCAACAAACTGACGTGGAAAACTGGATGAATACGACGAAGAGTCTTTGGTAAAGTCAGTTGAACAGTCACCGGATTTACAATCCTCTCAATGGGAAAAGGTCCCACGTACTTAGGACCCAACTTCTTCAACTTCTGAGTAGTCTGCAAATATCTGGTTGAGAGGAAAACTTTCGCCCACCTTATACATCATCTGCGGGGCTCGCTTTCTATCAGCAAATTTCTTATGAGATTGGTGTGCCTCGTCCAGAGCTTTGCGAATGACCGGCCAATTTTGTTGGAGTTTAGATATCCAGTCGTCCAACGATTGGACAGTGGGATTTTCTCGAGGCAGTTCAGGTATGGGCACAAAATCTTGTCCCGTGGCTACTTTGAAAGGAGTAAACCCGTACTACTGTGTACAGAGTTATTATACGCCACCTCCGCAAAAGGCAGTAAGTCCACCCAATTGTCTTGCTGATAGTTTATATAACATCTGAGGTACTGTTCTAACACCCGTTTGTCCTCTCACAGGCTCCATTAGTTTGGGGGTGATGGGGGAGCTTAGGCTCTGGGTGGAGCCTATCAACTTCAAGAATTCTCTCCAAAAGTTCGAGGTAAATTGGACCCCCGATCAGAAACTACACGCTCAGGAACGCCGTGCAACCTGTAGACATGTATAATGAACATTCTGGCCAATGATTTCGCTGAAGGAATCTTAGAGCAAGGGATGAAATGGGCTTGTTTGGAAAACAAATCAGTCACTACCCAAATGACAGTGTGTCCAACACTCTCGGGTAGACCTACTATAAAGTCCATGGAAATTTCCTTCCAAGGTGCCATTGGCCTGGCCACATTCTGCAACAAACCTGGTGGTTTACCAGGCGGCCGTTTCGCTGAAGCACACACTGGACAACTCGCCACATAAGTCTCAATGTCCTTTTTCAGCGAAGGCCACCAGAATTGTCGTTTCACCAAATGTAGAGTCTTCACAAACCCAAAATGACCAGCTGCTTTAGAATCATGAGTTTGTTGTAAAACTTGGCTTCTCAGGATTTGGGGTACATACAATTTTGCACCTATCCAGGCTAGACCATTTCGAATAGTGCAATTATTCGTATTTGCTAGGAATCACTCATCTGTTTTCAAAGCCTCTTTAAATCGTTCCATCAGGTCAGTGGACAGATCCCTCTCCTGGTCTCTTTTTGTGCTCTGGTAATTACAGGAGCAGCCAACTGTGTAGTGGACACGATTGGTCTTACCACTTCTTTTCGGATACTGTTGTATTGAGGCATTCTAGACAAAGCATCCGCCATAAAGTTTTTCCCCCTGGGATATACTTCAACGAGAATTGAATCGCTTGAAAACTGAGCCCACCTAACCTGCTTAGGAGATAGCTTTCATGCGGAGTCTTTAAAGCTTCCAGATTTTTATGGTCCGTCCATACCTCAAAGGGATGCTTCGCTCCTTCCAAAAATTGTCTCCAGGTTAGAAGAGCCCAACGGACTGCAAAAGCTTCCTTCTCCCAGACGGCCCATCTCCTTTCAGTGTCAGTCAATTTACGGAGGTATAAGCACACGGCTGTAGTGTCCCCTTCTCATTTAATTGAAGTAGAACCGCCCCCACCGCCACATCGCTTGCATCAGCTTGGATCACGAAAGGGGCATCCATGTCGGGTGTTTCAATACTGGTTCTGCAGCGAAAAGTCTTTTTAACTTTTCAAATGCGGCTTGGCATTCCATGGACCAATTCAACGGTTGGTTGGGTTTTGGTTTCGCTTCCCCTTTGTCTTCAGAAGGTTGGTGATGGGCATTGCTATTTTTGCAAAAGACGGGATGAATTGCCGATAGAAGTTGGCGAACCCAAGAAAACTTTGAAGTTGCTTCCGGGTTCTCGGGGGCCCATTCCAATACAGCTCGCACTTTCTCTGGATCCATCTCGATGCCCTCGGGAGAATACGATATCCCAAGTAGTCGATTTTTCTTGATGGAACTCACACTTGGACAGTTTGGCGTACAGTTTGGCTGCCCTCAGCTTGTGCAACACCGAGCGTCACGAGTTTCACATGTTCGTCTTTATTCTCTGTGTAGATGAGAATATCATCAAGGTAGACCAGAACCCCTTGTATAGATGTTCGTGAAGCACTTGATTTATCATTTGCATGAAAACAGCGGGCGCCTGTAGGCCGAAAGGAAGAACATTGAACTGGAAGCAACCCATCGGGCAGTTGAACGCAGTCTTCCACTCATCGCCTTTCTTAATTCGGATCCTGTAGTATGCCTCCCTCAAGTCCAACTTTGTGAAAATCTTCCCCTTCCCCAGGTGGGCTATCATGTCCTTCATCAGGGGAGGGGGTACATATTCTCCACCGACACGGCGTTTAAATTTCTATAGTCCACTACCAGGCGTTTTGAGCCATCTTTCTTCTCGCGAACATTACAGGGCCGCCACTCGAGGTCTGGCAGGCGTGATGAAGCCCGTTTCAGGTTTTTGTCGATGAACGCTCTCAGTTCTTCCAGCTCCCCGGTGTCATCGGATACAGCTTCGTTTCGGGAGCGTTACCCCGGTAGAAATTCGATGCTGCAATCGGTTGATCGATGGGGAGGGAGCTCGTCAGAGGCTTTTTCACTAAACACCTCTCTTAAGTCCCAGTATTCCTTCGGGATTTTCTCCTCCCCCTCCACTCGTTCGACACCTGCGGAAGCTATCTCGGCCGGAACTTGGGGCTTCGGATGGGGCTTCTCCTCCCCTCCCGAGTGGGGCTCCTCCCCTTCCGGTGGGGCGATTGGTGCGGATGCGTATCCACCCTTCCCTCCAGTTTATGTGGGGTTCCATTTCCGAAGCCAAGGAGTCCCAGTATTAAAGGCTGTTCCATCCCAGGGGCCACGATAAAGCACAAAATCTCGCGGTGAGTTCCCATGGCCATTTCTAAGGGTTCACGTTATAAAGATTGCCGGGCTACCTCCCGCCACAGATCCGTCCAATTGACAGAAAGCTATGGGCGTTTTCAAAGTTCTCAGTCCGATGCCCATGTCTTTAACTACTTTCATGTTAATTACACACCTCGTGCACCCGAGTCCAACAAGGCCAACATCTCTCCTCGGTCCCTCGGATGTAGGGTCCTTAACTTTATTGGGATGGTCATGGGCCCCTGGGTAGGACTTACCGAGGCGTCATCCTCCGAATCGGTCTCGTCGAGTAAGGTTGGAGGTCCCAGCTCCTCCCCCGCCGGAAGGGCGACCTCTACAACCTCCTCGCCTTCAGTCCGGTCTCGCGGGACTTGGTTGGGGTTTACCGGGCTTCGCCCTGGACCCTGCAGCTTTGATGGGACCAACTTGACTCGGCACTCCGCCATCCGGTGGCCCTCTTTCCCGCAACGGAAACAGGCTGTGGTCTTGGCTCTTGCTGCCATCCCTCCTCTTTGGGGAGTGGAGGCCTCTTGGGGCGTGGGGGTTTAGATTTCTCCAGCCAGGACCCCTTCTGCTGTCTGTTTCGAGCCAGATCAATATCCACCTCTTCTGCCAGCAAGTACCACGACTGCAAATCACGTGGATCCTTCCGGGAGATGCACATGTGGTATACATCTTCATTTAAGCCGTCTTTGTAGGTTTCCACCAGGGCCTCTTGGGGCCAGCCTCGGAGACAGGAGACCAACTGCCTGAACTCCTGGGTGTAGTCTGCCACCGATCTCCCCCTTGGGTCAAGGTTTTCATTTTGATTCTAGCCCTTCTCTCTGCCAGGGGTCTTCAAATCTTCTCCTCAATGCAGTCATGAAAACATCGAGGTTTCGCAGTTGGGGGAGTTATCATTGAACAAAGTCACCACCCAGTCTGCTGCCATCCCTTCCAGGGTCCTGGTGACACATCTCACTTTGGCTGCTTCAGAAGTGAACTCCCTTTCAAATTCTGCCATGTAGCTTCCCACTTGCACCAGGAAAAACCCCAAGTCTCTGGGATTTCCTCCAAATTTCACATCTAAGGGAGGCAGGGCGCCTTCCAGGAAGCACACCTATTGCTGGGGCTCCCCAGGCGGCCGCGGTGGCTGCACCGGCGTAGGTTGGGCTAGGGGTGGGGTTGGCTTGACTTCTCCGGGCTGACTTCGCCCCTCTTCCCCCTCATACCTTTGAGCCGTGCCGGGCTTTTCAGAAGCATCCATAAGGAATCTGCCGCCTTGATCCAGCCTGCATTCCATCTCCTCCCCCTCCTGCCACAGCCGTTCCTTCGCACCCTTTCGTCTTACAGTGATTCTGGGAGGAGGGGGTCGTCCCATCTCTCCAACCAACCCCAACGATCATTTGGGCATCTCAGCTGGGGTTTCTTCCAGAGTCAGGTCGGCCAGTAAATCAGCAGCCGGCATCTCTGGCAGCAGCAAGGGCTGCCCCCACAGCTCCTGATCCTCTTCATCGCTGGCTGGAGACGACATGAGATGAAACCCCTCGGAAGAAAAGTTGCTGTCTTCTCCGGGTGGGTTGATGTAAAGGAGTTTCGAATAATGTCAGACTGTGCTCCTTCTAAATCCCAAGAAAGAAATACTCAGACTCCATGATGTAGAGCAGAATTTATCTTTACTGGGAAATGAATGGTAGCAAACAGAATCAATTCCAAACTAAAATATTGGCGGGTAAAATGCATATACAAAGGGATAGAATTGCTCCCCCCTCCAGAGATCAAATGATTCTTCCAATTAAAACTTCTGAATAGGATCATGTGGTCATCTCTAGGTGATGATGAGGCTACTGTCAGTGACCTTGACATATTTTGATAAAAGTTTGCAGTTGCGCAGAAAAAAGGACAGAGGTTAGTAAGAAATGGAAAGTTACCACAAAGAGTCCCCCCTCCTTTCTTTACCCAGCAAAGGAATGCAAAACACCTCCTGCCTTCTTCCCTCCAAGATTCCCCCCACCATTTTATGACAGCCGAAAGAGAAGTAAAGAGCATAGCAACAAATAAGTCATAATTAGGGGCAAGATATCTTGATAGGTAGGGATGATTATCTCTTGAGGCTGACATGACCATTGCAACATCTCCATGGTCATGTGATCAAAATTCAGATGCTTGGCAACTGGTTCATATTTATGATGGTTGCATTGCTCTGAGGTCATGTGATCCCTCTTTTGCGACGAGCAAAGTCAATGGGGAGCCTGGATTCACTTAAAAACCATATTACTAACATAACAAATGCAGGGATTCACCTAACAATGGTGTCAAGAAAAATTGTAAAATGGGGCAAACTCACTTAATGAATGTTTCACTTAGCAACATAAATTTTGGGCTCAATTGTGGTAGTATCTGGAGGACTACCTGTAATTATATTTGTCTTAATATAGGTGCCAGTTTGGTGTAATGATTAAAGCATCAGGCTAAAATCCAGGAGAATGTGAGTTCTAGTCATGCCTTAGGCATGAATTTGGGGCCAGTTATTCCCTCTGAGTGTGCAGTGGCAAACCATTTCTGAAAACTTTGTCAAGAAAATTATAGGGGGTTGGGTTGGGAGCCATTTGGAGTCAAAATTAATTCAAAGGTCTCTTTCTCTCTGTGTGTGTGTGTTCTCTCTCCCTCTCCCTCCCCCCCTCTGTCTCTCTCTGTCTCTCTCTGTCTCTCTCTCTCTCTCTCTCTCTCACACACACACACACAGAGTGAGAGAAAAAAAAACCTTAGGATTTACATGGTCTAAAGTTGACATTATTACATTTTAAAAATAACTTTAACCCAATCTTAGTGTATTAACAATACAGATGTTCTTCATAAATATATCCTCAGACATGAAATCTATGAAAACACGAAGTATTGCAAAATGTTTGTAGCATTAGTCAAATATTTTTGTCATGTTTTTGTACATGTTCTTTTTCCCCTTTGTGGTCTTTAATGTAAATGTTATATCATATTGATGACATAGAATCCCTCATAACTTTGACCATTCATTAACCAACCAGTCATAAATTGCAAATCACCTGATTTTCTTCTCAGAATATATATGAGGCAAATAATGAATTCAGGATACTGGAAGATTCTGATTTTTTAAAAAGTTTAGTCATAAGCAATTCAACAATGGAATCATTTATCTAGCAAAATAATGGTTATTTTTTTAACTGGACTTGTTTAAGCAGAAGATAAACTGCCTCCAACCGGGGATACCTTAATTTGGATTCCAACACAGGGGATTAGACTAAATGGTTTCAATTTTTCCTACCAACTGTATTATTCTATGAAATATTTTTCCAATTATTGAAATCGCATTTTAAGATAAACAGAGACTTACTTTACATTCTTTAAAGGAAACTCTCACTGATTTATAGGAACGGGACCTTTGAGCTCATCTTCCAAAGGTCACATAAATAATTAATATCAATTTCATTAAACCCTTTCAACGTCTTATAAAAATGGCTTACTGTCTTTGGAATCTCAATGGATTCCTTCAAAATCTTTAGTTTGAATCCAGAAACAGCAATCTCATCAGCAACAGCAATAGTCCAAAGAATAAATTCTTAACTTGAAGAAACTGCCAGGACA
The DNA here is from genome assembly GCF_049901735.1 of Notechis scutatus. Classification (NCBI taxonomy): domain Eukaryota; kingdom Metazoa; phylum Chordata; class Lepidosauria; order Squamata; family Elapidae; genus Notechis; species Notechis scutatus. Next base: position 46,647,248 of record NC_142010.1, read on the forward strand.
CACTTTCTGGAGTAAATCAAACTCTCTTTTAAGTTTCAGAAAAATAAAATAAAATTATGTTTTCAGAACTGACTTGATCCGGTTCATGTAACCTGACTTCCCTCTTCAGGCGTTGAGTTATGCACTTAGAGAAGGTACGGCACTTTCATTTAATTGATTCTATTCCTAAAACAAACCAGAGTGATTAAGTTGTGAAACTGTATGATTGATGGAAGAAGATACTGTATTGGGCAAGGTAAAGATTATTCAAAACTAAGCATAACAAAGACGATTTTATTGTTACAAGATGGAAAATTCTTAGTATCTCTCAGTGCATCAAATTCTCCTTTACAGTTTTATGGTTCCACGAGTACATTATTAATTATACAGAAGATTGCTTGTTATAGATTCGTTATTGACGTCTCTATTCATACTTCCACAATCAAAATGCCTTCTAGGGCAAAGTGGGGGGGGAGGAAGGAACTTTGTTGCTTGGATGCTTCAAGCTGATGTTCACTTGTTAGTCATCCCCAATTACTTGTTTTAATCTCTCTCTTTGAAATGTCTTTCCACTTAGAAAGATGGTGTCATGTCCTTATTTGATGTCCAAGACAAGGGATTAACTCTGCTAGTTCAGGTTTTCCTATCATCAATGTTCTTGGACAGTTTCTTTAGTATCATAGTAGTATATCACCTATTCCAGGGATTAGCATCCTGCTTACAAGGAAATTGTGTGGTATAGAAGCAAGCCTTCTTCTATCTGATTGGCTCCCTTTGCTTACGCATGAGCTAGCCAGTCTATTTCCAGAAACTTGGTATTTTTCCTCACTGGACTTTGTATAGCTCTTCATATTTCATCCCCATTCCCTTTCATCCCCCTTGGTTCTTGTCCTATGTCATGCTGACTGCAAGCTTTCAGCTTTTACCCTAACATTCCTTCACCCTTGTTCTGGCCATGTTTCTGTTCATTCTTTCATTAATTCAGTAAAATGGTTTTTATTTTATATCTTGATGCCAAACTTAACTATAATTAGAACAGTCTTTCTCTATATGGAAAATTGTGCTCATGGCTCATTCATTTAGTTCTGGACCTGAAAAGGAGCTCAGCTTGTTCATTTAAATGCAACAATTAAAAGCCTTCCCTTGTAATTACAGAACCTTGCTTTATCAAAGTCTGGAGCTGTGTTCATTCCAGAGTTTACTCGATGAAATAAAACTGGAATCTAGGAGCAAAAGGAGAACGGGTGGACTTGGATGGGGCAGTCTTTGCATGTTTGGGCAAATTGATATGATAATCTTTTGATGCATGAATATAAGCTGTCCATGATTTCTAAGAGAGTGTTGGAAGAAATGTCCATCTGGTTCAGTTCCAAGTGGGGAGAAAGACACCGGAAACATGGAAGCTGATTGGAAAGATGGTTTATTGGTGAACAGGACCACACGGGTTTTAGGCCCTGAGCCACTGACCACATGGAGTAAGAGTTATTTATACCCTCTCTTGGGCCTTGCCTTTGAGCTTCCTGTTCCTATGACAAGGACATATATTCTATTGGTTGCTTTCAGACTCCCATGGGGCTATGCAAGGGTCATGTTTGTCTTGAAGTCAAGTTTGGTTGAAGTGTGCTGATGCACTGATGGGGCTGAGGACTAATCCTACCTTTGTTCAGACCTGCTGCTGGGAGTAATGGATTACCAAATCTGCATTTTTAAAGTCTGGCCTCAGCTTAGTATATGCTTGGGGCAGGGAGCTGAATCTCTGAGTTTCTGTCTTTAGAAACATGTTTCTCTTTTAGGGAAATATAATATTCTGCCTTTTAAAATATTTCTCAAAATACTTCATTCTTCTAGGAGGGTGAGTGTGTGCTAATTTTCTACAAAGGAATGCATAGAACTACGTATGAAAACTATCAATGGAATAAATAGTCAATTTATTTTGGAGTTTTTTTCGTACACTAGTAAAGTATAAAGGCAACAGCAATTTTGCAATGTAGCCAGTATGGCTGGCATTAAAAAAATAAAGAGCTATGATACTTTTCCCTGAGGTCTCCAGATTCAAGAATAATTGACACTGCAGTGCTAGGTAATAATATCAGTTCTGCTTTTTGCAGACATCTTCCATCCTATTACCAAGGTACAAGAAAATGAATGAGAGTATAAATTCATTCCACAAGCCAGAGGGCGTGATTGACTCTCTCAGTGACCCTTAGACAAAGACATTTGTGATCCTGCTGACATAATGGACAGTCTTCCTTCTTGGTGCAATTACACCAGGCGTGAACTGATCCTAGCACATTCTATTGTATTATCACTTCCAGTTCAATGGCCCTGTAATTGAATAATTTTCCGTGCCATGCAGTTGCTGTCAGATCATTGAATTAAATTGAATTGGTCATTTAATTGCCCATTTGATTGATTGTTGTTTTAAAGACAATTGTTCTGCTTACATATAATATTCCTGATCATCTGTACTGGGTCTCTCAATATCTCGTTCAACAGGCCACACAGATCTCTGCAAATAAAAATTAACTTTCCTCCAATAATATCCATATATGTTATGATTATAAAACAAAATACATTGACATCAAAACAATTCACATGTTTCTGTAAAATAGATACTGGATTTAAACAAAACAAATGTGAGAGATTAAGTCTGAGATTAAGTACAAAATTTGTTTCCAACATGATATCATTGAAAGTTGATGATGAGTACTGGAATACAATAAGATGTAACTGATTGTTGATCAGCTCTCCCCATTTCTCCTATCTATCTGCATTTTGTATTTGATTGGAGAAAATTTATCTATGTGTGTATTTGTGTCTATGTTTGTGTATATATGTGTGTGTGCACATGTGTGTGTTTTCATCCTTTCCTAGTTACCTTTCTCTGTTATGCACCTCAAATTCTGGGTTTCAGGTGTGCCAGGACTGGGGTGGGGGTGTGGTGGTTGTTATCTTAAGGAGCCATGGTGGTGCAGTGGTTAGAATGCAGTACTGCAGGCTGACTCTGCCCACTACCAGCAGTTCAACCCTGAGTGGCTCAAGGTTAACTCAGCTTTCTGTCCTTCTGAGGTTGGTAAAATGAGGAGCCAGATTGTTGGGGCAAAATACTGACTCTGTAAACCACTTAGAGAGTGCTATAAAGCACTACAAAGCAGTATACAAGTCTAAATGCTATTGCTGTTGCTATTGCTTTCAGGAGCACTGGCCAACAGGTTGCTGGATGTGACACCCTGTTCCTTAAGTTGGGCTTTAAAGTTTCATGGGAACTGTTGCTACCAATCTCCTGGTAGCAGACTGGATTTTGTACCAGTCTCGCTGCTGCATAGTAGTAATCCTCATCCCTCAGAAACTGATTTCTGTTTCAGAGCTGGTAGTGAATTTCTCCAGACTTATGATTCTGGGGGGATTTCAATCTGCCTTCTCTGGGTACAAGTCTGAGGTCCTTAAGAGTTCATGGCCACTATGACACCATGGATCTATCTCGGGTCATCCAGAGCCTAACAGGAAGTGCACAGTCAGAAACCTCCGCTGATTTTCCTGTCATGATGGCAACATGATTTGAGATGGAAGGAGCTCTCTGTAGCTATTCTGTCATGGGCAGATCTCACCCTGGTTGCCATGAGATGAATTCTTCAAGATAAGGAAGGGGAGGAATTGTTGGTCTTTATCTGGCTAGAATGATTTCTGCCTGGAGCTCATATTTAAAGATTGACGTGTGATTGTATTCTTTAGCAGACGGATGGGGCAATTGGCAAGGCTAGCATGAATGAGGCCAGAATGAGAAGGAGTTGGAAGTCATAGGAAACTACAGTGATGAAGTGATATCTGTTGAAGGAACCAGGCTGCAATTTTTTTCAGTTCATTTTCCCATTTTCTCAGAGTTTTAAGGATGTGAGTAAGAATGAGAGACTTGGGAAGCAAAACATCTGCTATTCAAGTCTCTTAAGCCTGACAAATCTTTTATTTTAAAGATTTGAGGGAGCTTTAAGAATGGGAATAGAAATATCTTGCATTCCGGTGCCACCCTGCTCCTGTTAGCCCCAAAACAAAAAAGGCCTTAATCGCCCTCTCCCAACTAATTATTTGTTGTCTTCTTTGTAGCAGATTAAGGATGGGCCATTATTTTCATCTTTACTTCGGGTGTAAAAAGATTGCAGTACTGATATTTGACATTTTGAGTGGGTTGAAAATGGAGCACATAGGGCTGTCTATAGCAAGTGGATAAAACATGCCCCTCCTGGTAGTCCTTTGCAAGTTTCCTTGACCCTAAAAGACAACCAAAGAAGAAAGCAAACTCCTTGCAGCCACCTCATCTGCTAGATGTCAGGCAGTAGTGTTGTGTTGGCAGACGGACACACCAGGCAAACACAGGAGTTGAAGAATAATGTTTCTTTTATTTGAAGAGTAACAGGTTATCGTGGCTGCCCAGCTGGGCTGGAAGCCAGCTGGCTGGAGCAGCTGATGCCGTTTGACAGCACCTTATATAGTCTGCTGTCAAACGGCACCAACCAATGGGAACAGTCGGTGCTCCTGCTCAAAATGCGGACCAGGTTGAAGACTTAGCTAGTCAGGGACACTACACCCCTTTCCCCTAGCTAAGTGTATGTGCGGCCCTGCCTTCTGAGGATCCATGGTACAGAAGAGGAAGTTGAACTAGTGGGCAGGGTAGGAGCACCTGGCCTGGGAAGGAGACCCTGACAAGCGTGGTGAGTAACCCTGCCTTGGTGACCTCCAGCATGTGGCTGAGTAGGGGTCCCCGAATCCTAAGGGCTGTGGGTCAATACTGACAGTCGCCTGTCTGGAACCAATGCTGCAGAGATGGCAGGCATCTGGGTGAGCAATGTGCAAGTTTAGATGTGGCTTGCGTGAAGGGACATGTGCAGAAGGTGGGGACCGCTGAGTTAGGGAGTTGACTATGAAGGTCACGGCCCAAGGGCTGACAGAGGAGCAGGCACGTCGTGCTCCCCCGGCCCCCTTAGGGTAGTGACAATCCAACCTCCCACCTACCTAGCTTTTGACCCCCTGAGGGCATATAGCCACCCGCCAAGGAATGCAAGGCCAGGTGGAAGGACCCTAATGGTGGGTGCGCGCCTCCTTGTTCAGCTCCCACCACCCCTAAATGCAGGACCCCTCCCCCAGAGTCACTTGGAAGAGGGCAGAGAGACTTTTACTTTAACAAACGGTGAAAGTAACGAGAAAGTCCAAAACAGCTCAGTGAACCAGGCAAAAAAAAGAACAGGCACAGCCCCACCGGCGTATAGAGGAGCAGCGCCAGCAGCACCGGCAGTGGCCTGTGGCTTGGTAGCTGGTGGGAGTCGAAGAGGCGCTCGGGCTGTCAGCGGCGGCTGCAGCAGCGGCAGAAGCGGCGGCGGCGGACGGGACGAGAGGCGGCTGCAGCAGAGGCCGCGGTGGCGGAGGCGGAGGCCGCGTGGCGGCGGAGGCGGCAGCGGCAGGAGAGGCGGCAGCGTCCTAGATGAGAGGCGGCTGCAGTGGAGGTCGCGGTGGCAGTGGCGGAGGCCGCGTGGCGGCAGCTGCGGAGGCGGCAGCGGCGGAAGAGGCGGCTGCGGCGGAGGCCGCGGCAGCAGAGGCCGCGCATCGGTGGCGACGGAGGCCGCGGGGCGGCGGCGGCGGGCTGGCGGGCGCGCGCGGCGGCGGCTGCGGAGGCGGCAGCGGCGGAAGAGGCGGCTGCAGCGGCGGCCACGGCGGCGGCGGAGGCCGCGGTGGTGGCGGCGGAGGCGGCAGAGGCAGAAACGGTAACGGCAGCCGGGACAGGAGGCGGCTGCGGCAGAAGCGGCAGTGGCGAAACGGCAGCGGCGGCCGAGACGGGAGTGGCAGCAGCGGAGGCGGCGGCGGCAGAGGCGGACGGCACGGGAGGCGGCTTTATGCCTGCCCTGCGGGGGGGGGTCTCGCCGGCCTTGACGGCCTGGAGGGCGACGTCTGTTCCTCGGCTGGGAGGTTTTAGACTTCTGCGCTCTTGTAGCGCCAACGGGGGTTCAGGCAGCGCCTGTTACCTCAGGCAGGGAGGCTAGAGTGCCTTTAAACTTCGCGCTCTTTGAAACGCAGGCAATGGTGCTTTTCTCCTCAGTCGGGGAGACTTTCAGTTTCGCGCCCTCAAAAGGGCGCACGCAACAGTGCCTGTTAGGCAGTGACTTTCTCTTCAGCTGAGGAGGCTCTTTAAATTTGGCGCGCACAGAGATTGTCTGCGGCTCCTGACATTCAGTGGCTTCAGCTCTTTCTTCAGTGACTTAGCTCAGCTGTCTTGCCTGGGCGTCTCTTCTGTTATCCCATCCTCGTCGCCAGTGTTGTGTTGGCAGACGGACACACCAGGCAAACACAGGAGTTGAAGAATAACGTTTCTTTTATTTGAAGAGTAACAGGTTATCGTGGCTGCCCAGCTGGGCTGGCAGCCAGCTGGCTGGAGCAGCTGATGCCGTTTGACAGCTCCTTATATAGTCTGCTGTCAAACGGCACCAACCAATGGGAACAGTCGGTGCTCCCGCTCAGAATGCGGACCAGGTTGAAGACTTAGCTAGTCAGGGACACTACAAGTAGGTTAGTATCTTTTTTGCCAGGCTGGTTCTCCTGAAAATAGGGAGGATGAGATTCATGGTGGCCTCAATCCTCTAGTACAGGGGTGTCAAACTTGATTTCATTGAGGACCACATCAGGGTTGTGTTTGACCTTGTGGGTGGACAGGGTGGGTGTGGCCAGCTCAATATCATTTGAGTCAGGGGCGCATGTGGTGGCCCGAGCACTCTGCCAGTGAAAACGGGCTCCCAAGCTCCATTTTTGACTACGATAGCCTCCTGCAACCTCTGCCAGTGAAAATAGAACTCTGGAGGACCACATGCAGCCCTCCTGACCTCCATTTTTACTGGCAGAGGCACCATGGGCCAGTCCTTTGCTGTTTCCAGGGCAACCTTGTGGGCCAGATCTAAGTATCATGTGGGCTGGATCCGGCCTGCAGGCCTTGAGTTTGACACCCCTGCTCTAGTAGTTAGGATGTGCAGATTTGTCATCCTGTATGCTACCCGACAAGTCTTGGTAAAGGGAAAGGAGCTCCTTAAAAAACAAATGGGAGGATTTGGGAAATTCCTTGGAGAGAATGATCATCTAGGAAATGATCTTTCACCCACAGGTAGTCCTTGACTTACAACAGATCACTTAGTGACTGTTCAAAGTACAATGGCACTGAAAAAAGTGACTTATGACCATTTTTCACAATTGTGACATTTCCAGCATCCCCATGAACATGCGATCAAAATTCAGACACTATGGGAACTGACCAGTGCTGGGATTTAATTTTTTTTACTACCGGTTCTGTGGGCGTGGCTTGGTGGGTGTGGCAGGGGAAAGATACTGTAAAATCTCCGTCAGAGGTGGTATTTGCCGGTTCTCCGAAGTACTCAAAATTTCTGCTACCGGTTCTCCAGAACTGGTCAGAACCTGCTGAATACCACCTCTGGAACTGACTCACATTTATGACCGTTACTGTGTCCCAAGATCATGTGACTATCTTCTGCAACTTTCTAACAAGCAAAGTCAATGGGGAAGCCAGATTCATTTAACAACCAGGTTACTAACTTATCAACTGCAGTGATTCACTTAACAACTGTGGCAAGAAAGGTCATAAAATAGGGCAAACTTCATCTAACAAATGCCTCACCTAACAATAGAAATTTTGGGCTCAATTGTGGTCATAGGTTGAGGACTACCTGTATTATGATGAAATTCATATGTTCTGCACATAGCTTATGTAACAGTTTCCCAAATTCTTAGCCTACACAATAATGATTACTCAAGTTGTAATCCAACATATATGCAGGGCACTAGCATGAAGATAATTGCTTTAAGGGCATGCAAGGTAACATAACATTTCATATGAATGAACAAATGTGTATGCATGTATGGCACTTTCATTTAATATACAATTTTATTTTATGCAAGTTTAAACAGTTTAAGAAAAAAGAAAGAATTAATGCCACTTTATCTAGATTTTTGATAGGAGTAGATGCCATTTCATAGCTCATCTGGTGGACCAGATTTTAATATGGAGAACATCAACACAAATTTCTCTCAATGAGATCAATGGGAGGAGGGAGAATATATTTTAAAAAGACCTTTTTCCACTGTAGTGACCTTCATCTTACTTCCTAACAAGATGTACAGTACAAGCTGACAGGGGTGTCTGGAGGTAATTTATTCAGTATGTCCATCATTAAAATACTGCAGTAACTCTTTTATTTATTTATTTTTTAAATATGCTTTTATTATCAAGGGTCCATTTTCAGTATGAACAGTTCTTAAAGGCGGAAAAGTGGTCCATGTGGGACATGAATTAGCTATAAAATCACTCTTACTATATAACACATTTTCCTTGCAAGAGGCAGATTTTTGCAGAAACGTAACAAAGACACTTTTCTCACAGCCTTAGCCATGATTATTAAAAAATATCTGATGACTGTCAGGACATAGAAAGATCTGTATTTGTAATCACAAGTGCCAAATAAACTTGAATGAATGTATGTTGTAAACCATGGCAGTCAAATTTTATTTTCAGCTGCCAGAACAAATTGTATGTTCCATTGTATAGCTGAGGATTCTTTGGCATTCAATGACTGCAACAAATTAAAATCAGCACCTCGAAGGAATTTTGCTAATTTCAACCACGCAAACCAACTGGCTCCATAGATCCAGTTAAGGCATGGTTTAGATAGCATGGCAATTGTGCCACTTATATTTATTGACTTTCATGAGCCAAGGAGAGAAAGCAATACTATGAAAGAGGAAACATTAAAAGGAGTAGTGTGGTAATATATTTTATTAATCATTTTATCATTTTCTGTAAGGCCTTTGTATAACTAGCAGTAAGTCTAGGAAGATGTGGGCATTCTTGGTGGGGGTAGGAGTATCTTTGCTCAGAGTGCCTCATTCTGTTTTGATTCTGCCAGTTTAGAAGGAATAGGAAAATGGGTGAAAGTTCAAGGTACAAGATACACAGTTGTGCTTTCTCATGGGACTTTCCAAACTTTCCCATGAGACTGTCCGTGGCTGTATGATCTCATCCTAGCAAGGTAACATCTGGGACTTTCCAAGATTGTGTGTTCTCATGCTGGTGAAGTAATCTCCTGTTGAGGTCATTGTTTTCTGAATATGCATACTGTATTTTGCTTGTGTTTTTCTCAATAAATACTGCTACCTGAGTTCTCTCAGGGTTGGCATTTTCTCAGAGACAGTTCCTGTGTCTCATTTCAATGTCAAACCACCATAAATGGTGACCCCGACGTGATAGCTTGGAAGGCTATACGTTTCCCGCATCCTATACTCATCGTCGCGGACGTCGACTGGGCCCTCATCTTCTTCGCTGGACGAAGATAGATTCTTTTCGTGAGTATGGGGGAGATCTCTCGAAGGCTCAGAAAGAGCACATCAGGGAATTGAGAGGGATCATTGGGAATAGTTTTGGGTTTGGAATTGGCAGTAGGGGTTGTGCTGTAGGAAAGAAAGAAATTGAGGACTTACTACAGTATGTTTGGAAAAATATTAAGTCATATCCAGAGGGAGGTAGTATTAAAGTAGAGTCCTGGAAAAGATAGGGAAATTTTTGCACGAGGAACCTCGTGCCCCTTCTTCAATTTTGTTAACCTGGAGGGTGATTATGGATGCATTAGCTACTTATGAACAACCGCTCCTATCACCCCCGAAGAAGGTTTGCCGCTTTACCATGCGGTACGTTTGTTGCCGCCGACGGCACCTCCAGATAAATCTGGGGACTGTCCGGCGTTAGAAATACTTTGTCAGAGGATAAGAGTTTACCTTTAAGGGTTCAGGTGGATGCAGTTACTGCAGCTATTCAAGAAGCAAAGAATAGAGGGGAATTATCAGGAGATGATTTGGTGGAGTTTGGAGTAGAAGTTCAACTTAATCCGGTGGAAATTGTCATGGATGCTGCATTAAATCCGCAGCGGGAGTGGAAGCCTTTACAGCTCAGAATTTTGAGGGAAGTTAAGCAAGCAGCAAAAGAATATGGTGTTAGAACGCCATATACTCAGGCATTGTTAGAAGCAGTTGGTTATGGAAATAAAATGATTCCGGCTGACTGGAAAGCTCTGTTAAATATGATTTTAACTCCAGCTCAATATTTGGTGTTAGATCAGAAATGGAGACAGCTGGCAGTCCAGAGGGGAACAGCAAATGTTACCCCAGATCAGCTTTACGGAGCTGGTAATTTTACAACAGTGGAACAACAGAGATGGTATGCCTGAGGAAGGGTTCATTCTTCTCCCACAAATAATTTTTCAAGCCATAGGGTCTCTCCCTGACGGCGAAGGTGGTGAGAAGACCTTTACTAACATCAAACAAGGGAACAATGAACCCTATGAAAATTTCATTAGCAGACTGAAATTGGCTATTGAAAGACAAATTGATAATCAATTCGCCCAGAAAGAGTTGCTTTTTAAGTTAGCAGTAGAACAAGCTAATACAGATTGCAAAAAGATTTTAAATCCACTGGTAGCAAGTGGAGAGAGAGAAATCGCAGATTTGATTAATGCATGTAGAAAGGTAGGAAGTCAGTCTTTTAACATGGAAACTTTAGCTCTGGCTTTACAAGCAGGACATGCTCAAAAGGGGAATTGTTTCAATTGTGGGAAGCCTGGACATTTTAAAGCGCAATGTCGGGCTCCTGGAGGAGGTCAAAGTCAGCAGTATAAGAGATCAATGGGACAGGGTGTTCGTCCTAAATCAGTGTGCCCGAAATGTAAGAAAGGATACCATTGGGCATATCAGATGCTCCTACAGTTTTTACTGATGGAGGGAAAGTTTTTGGTGCTTGTGTTTGGAAAGATAAATCTGGAATTTGGCATACAAAAGTGACTTCAGAGCAGAAGTCTGCCCAGCAGGCAGAACTTGCTGCTGTAGTTTTGGCTTTTCAAAATTTTCACAATCAGGATTTTAATTTAATAGTGGATTCATTGTATGTGTATAATTTGTTACCCTTTGTAGCAGGTTCTTATTTGTCTCCTGGAATATCACCTGCTATTTTAAGATTGCTTTTGCTGTTACAAGGATGTTTGGAGCAGCGTGTGAATGTGTGTTTTGTTGCTCAAATGCCACGCTCAAGACCATGTTGACTAAACTAAATAAAAAAGGAGGGAAGCTCCTGGGGCTTCCGCGATTCAAGATCAATTAAATCTCGCTTTATATACTTTAAATTTTTAAATTTGTCTGGTAACCCCCTGCAGCGCGGCCAGCAGGCATTTTTCTTCTCCTTCTACAGATGCGGTGAGACCTCGGGTGTTGGTGCGGTTCCTTCCAGATCCGGCATGGGTTCCTGCTGAGCTGATAACGTGGGACGTGGTTATGCAGCAGTTGAACATCTTGGTCAAATTCGTTGGGTTCCTGGTCGGTGCGTTCGACCTGATCATTCGCAGGCACCTGTGAAGGAAGTTTCGAACAGCAGGATGGTGCATCTGTGGTTCCTGATCCTGTTGATTCTGCCTAATCTGTCCTGGGCTGCTCGGGTGCGGAGAGAGCAGCGACAACATGTTCAGCGTGCCGGAGATTTGGGCGATGATTTGTGGACAGATAATAATTACATTAAAGATTTGCGCACAACTGCCAAAAACTTGAACATCACCAATTGTTGGTTGTGTATGCACCTTCCTGGGAGAGTGGGAGAAGGACTAACATTGCATGGAGTGCCTTTTGAGGAAAAAGATTTAATAAAGAATGCAACCTGGAGAAAACAGTTGTCTTGTGCTACAACAGAGCAATTCCAGATTCTAACCATGGGAGGTAATCTATGGACACAAATTTCTCGAGGTCTTATCCCGCCTTTGGGAATTGCTATGAACTATAGGGATATTCATATTTTAAATAATTTTACTGTTGCTATGTTTAATGATACTATAAAGAATATTAAGATGATTAATGTAGAAATGTCTGAAATTCGTACAGTTACTTTGCAAAATCGATATGCTTTAGATATTATGTTAGCTGCTCAAGGAGGAGTTTGTGCTTTAATTCATTCACATTGTTGTGTTTTTATACATAATTATGAGCCAAACATTACAAAGACTGTTCAGGACATGGAAGATCGTATTGCTCAGCATCAATCTGGAGCTGATGGGTTTAATGCATCATTCTGGGACAGTCTGTGGTCCTGGCTTCCTGATGGATCATGGTTTCGCTCCTTATTGCAAGGGGTTGTTATTATTATTGCTATATGTATCTTATTATGTTGTTTTATTCAATGTATTCCTAATCTATTACAAATGTGTACCTCAGTCTTCCGGCGTGTGGGATCAGGTCATGAGGGAACTGTGTACTATGCCACTAAAACACCCCCTATCTTTGAATAAATAAAAAAGGAGGGAATGTGGTAATATATTTTATTAATCATTTTATCATTTTCTGTAAGGCCTTTGTATAACTAGCAGTAAGTCTAGGAAGATGTGGGCATTCTTGGTGGGGGTAGGAGTATCTTTGCTCAGAGTGCCTCATTCTGTTTTGATTCTGCCAGTTTAGAAGGAATAGGAAAATGGGTGAAAGTTCAAGGTACAAGATACACAGTTGTGCTTTCTCATGGGACTTTCCAAACTTTCCCATGAGACTGTCCGTGGCTGTATGATCTCATCCTAGCAAGGTAACATCTGGGACTTTCCAAGATTGTGTGTTCTCATGCTGGTGAAGTAATCTCCTGTTGAGGTCATTGTTTTCTGAATATGCATACTGTATTTTGCTTGTGTTTTTTCTCAATAAATACTGCTACCTGAGTTCTCTCAGGGTTGGCATTTTTCTCAGAGACAGTTCCCTGTGTCTCATTTCAATGTCAAACCACCATAAGTAGCTTTTAAAAAATGATATGTGAAGCATTTCATCCCTTTTCATTAGGACTGTGCAGTGTTTGGGATTAAATTCTGAAGAGGTGCTTTAGAGCACATGGGAACATGAATGTGCCATCTGCCAGCAGCTCATTAAAGCAGTTGCATCTGTTTCGAGAACAAGCCAATCTTATCTTATTTAGGGTGGTATTCTAAAGCTAGCTGGAACATTACTACAAAGAATATGCTCTTCTTTGTAGATCCTATTCCATAGGGTCCTGATGAAAAGGAATGGGTCTCCTCTGAAGATCTCTGGGTACAGAAAAAATGAGTCTGTATATGTGCAATGTGCATATAGTTTTCAAGCATATGGGTGATAATTAGTGAATAAAAATAACTTTTCCATATCTTATTAAACTTCCAGTAAATAAGCTATTTGTGGGACGAGAAAGGAACACTTTGCTGAACCATTCTGGAAAAATTAGAGGAAAATGGCAAGTAATAATTATTTTGTTACATTTCAAGTTGTGACTTCTGTTGAAAAATTATATTACTTGCACATCCCTTATTCAACAAATTCAATAGGGACTGAATGGCTATCGGATATTTTATTGCCCATTACGACTTTTAATGACAATTGCTTGGGAATTGGTGGCCCTTGTTAGACCTGGTGGAGCATCTGGACCAGATGTTCTTCTGCAATAATAAATAGGCAAATTATTTCTTTATCTGTAGAACTTGTAATGACTCATTAGCACTTTGAAAATTCTAAGCAACTAGTGCCAAAAATAAAGATTTTTGTCATCCTAATTTTCATCCCAAGCATTTTCTACTTGATACGGCCAAAGATTGGCTCTTTCCCCATTCCTGGGATCAAACACTATCTCCTGCTTACCTCCAAGGTCCCTTCCAACTCTGTTATCCTATCCTATCCTATCCTATCCTATCCTATCCTATCCTATCCTATCCTAGAGCACTTCTGATAGGAATTGTGTTGTGAGGGTGAGGGTCTTGTGTTGGGACTGTGATGGGGAGAAGGTCACATCAGATGAGGGTCATTGGGAGATCAAGTGCTGGTTCAGGGCAGTTTGCATGGATTGGTTGAAAATTGGTGCTGCTGCTGATTGGTTGTGTAGCTGATTTGAATTCTTAGGGGTTTGTAGGCTGGCTGTAGGTTGATGTGTCTATTGATGGAATTGCTTGTGGGATGCTTGGCTTTGATAAACTCACATGAGGGGCAGGTGGTGGTGTAGCCAATGATTCTTATATTGCTCCAATCAAATTGATGCTGTTCAGTGTCAGTGTGGGTCGAGATTAGGGATTTGGAATCATGGCGATTGACTGCCAGCTGGTATTCATGGTTTTCAATTGACATGATGTTTGTCCCACACAGAATTGGTTCCAATTGTTACTCAGTTGATTTTGTAAATTACATTGTGTACAGACATCTTGTCTTTAGTTCTGGATAATTCCTAGTGAAGTGTGGCTGTGAGTTTGTGGGCTATTGTGCTTTCTCACTGTCAGCTTTTACCCTGCATCCATTTTTCTTCTTTTTTATTGCCAGTGTGGTCCCGATTATGCAAATTCATTTCAGCTTCACTACCCTATCTCTTCAGCATATCACCAGCCAGCAGAAGCAACTGCCAATCATTGTATCACAGGGGAAATGGGGCAGCTTTGCTTCAGGGCTCTGTCAGGCATCTCAAGGATCACTTTTAAGCTTCTCTCCTCAGACCCTATTATGTCATAACCCATGTTGAATAAAGTGCTGAGTCATAAACAGCATTTTTTTTTACTTAGGATTTCTCACAATTCTTTCCTTTCTTTGTATCAGCAACAAATGTTAATGTACTTCACATTGTCTTCAGGAGGCAATGCAAGGAGAGGAGGTGGTGGGAAGCCTTGGGCTAAGCTACACAAATGCCACTAAATGCCACTAAAGCATTAAAAATACTGAGCTTTCATCCAGCATGTTTGCACAATTTTGGTAGCTCACTTTTTAATTTGTTTTGGTTGACAATTGAAATATCCACTTATTACACTGGGTTATATAGGCATGCTCTCTGTGTGTGCCTGCAGTTGCAGCAGGGCTGCCAGAGAACTGCACAGAGAACCCTGATGCTAAACTCAGCTATTTTGCTCTTTCACACTCCAGAGGATAGACGCATAGGATAGAAACATAGGCTGATGTCCAGCCTTTTAGGTACAAAACCACAAAATTGTATCAGATAGATCAGAGATTGGAGGGAAGGGGCTTCTCTATATTAATGAAATGACCAAGAATGTTGCCCTACTAATCATCTGAAGTCACCTCCAATATAATATGTGGTGAGGAATCCCAATTCAGCAGGTGCCAGCCTGACTTTGCCAATATTATCTTTACAATTATTCTCTCTATAGTTTTAGGCAACCACCATTCACAAGTTATAATCCACCTTCAATATTTATTGCAGGATTTTATTCCAATTTCCCCTCTGATAGATGCATTGAATAAGTTCATCTGCAGTTCTTGGCTGTGAAAGAAAAAAGAAAATAATTTCATTGATTTTTAATAAGCTTTTTAAAACTCAATTGAAAATCATGACTTTAGATCCCTGGCCTATTTTCCCCCCCTCCATTCTTATATTCTAGGAGCAGGGAAAGTGTAGCGTTACAATATTTCTTCAGCCACTCTTAGATAACTGCAACTATTTCTCAGCCCCATGAAAATGGTTGCATAGAAGAATACATTTTTAGTTTTTTGCTAATTGGGCTGGTAGTGATAACTTCTGTAATTTTACAACATATTATGGCAACTCTTACCAGCTGACACATCATGCTAAGCATCACTTCTCAATTGTATGTACCCCATACATGATATATCACTATTAACATTAGCTATACATCTGGCTGGCCTCAGAGCTCATGGTCCAATGGGTGAACTAGAGTGGGTGATCCCTGTATGCTCAGAGTCATATCGATCACTACAGCTTAGCTATGTGACATACATAGCTCTTTTCGATCCAGAATTATTTATGGTGGTTTTTGGAAGAGGCAATTTTTTTAAGGTATCCCTCTTCTCTGAATTAAATTTCCCTCTGCTTCCCTTTTAATTTTAATCCATAGTCTTAGATAGAAAATAATTGCTAATCACAACATCTTACTAGGAACCTTGGAGCTTAAAGAGCTGGCCATCAGTTCAGTTAAATTTGCCAAAAACATTGCTTTGATATGCTCTCACAACATTTTACAAATTTAAAACCACAATCCAAATTTATTTGCATTCAGTTGGGTTCAGGGGTGGGCTTCAAATTTTTTTAGCAAAGGGTTCTCTGCCCAGTTGCTGGATGGGCGTGGCCATGGTGGGTGTGGCCTAGTTGTCCTCCTGCACCACAGGGAGGTGTTTGCCCTCCCTGTGCTCCAAGAAGCTCCTTGAGAGGCTCCTTGGGCCTCTGGGAGGGTGAAAATGACCTCCCTGGGCTCTGGAGGGTCTCTGAAAGCCAGAAACGGGCCCATTTCCGGCCTTCCCAAACTACTGGAAGGCCCATTTTTTGCCCTCCCCGAGCCTCCGCGTGCACCCTGCATCCTGGGAGGGGAGGGGCAGGGTGGGCAGGGCCAGCCAGGAGTGAGATTTGGAGGGTTCTCCGAACTGCACAGAATCTTAGCTAGGGGCTGTCCTGAACCCATATAAAACCCAGCAGTCCAAACCTTGTTTGGGTTATTTCTGCTACCCTGCCTAGTTAATTCATTAACTAGAATTAATGGTTAGCAAAACCTTTATTTAAACCAGAATTAATCCTATTCCATTTTCACTCCCTTCCCTTTCTTTTTAATTAACTCACTCAAAGCCTACAACCCAAATTGTTAACCATATTTCTTTTGGAATATATCTTCTTTTCTTGTTCAGGTAAGGAAGTAGAATCCATTAAGAAGGTTCAGCGGCTACAGCCAGAGATTGAAAGCTCTGTGCCTTAAACACATCCATAATTGTAATTTAGGTACCACATAAGCCCAATCATAGCATAACATTTCATGTAAGCCAGGTCTTTAGAAATTGAGTTGTATTTCCTTTATTACTATGAATTATGTTCCATAATTAGAATATAAAGGGGATGCCAGTTATTTATTTATTTTTGTACAGATATGATCTGTGATATAACTCTCAAATTATGTGGATATATTATGTGGTAAAGGAAGAATAATGTTACCCTGTTAGCATGGAAGCTATGGACTATATTTTGTATCACAGCCGATATGTGTGACTGATAAAAATGCTAGGTTAGTATCAACAGAACAGTATATGATTTAAGATTACAATTTAGATAATAAGATTGAGCATACTAGTGACTCCACATTTTATCAGCCAAAATGTTTGATGGTCATTATTATTTTGTCTATGATGAGAATGTGACTGAAGAGAAGTAAACATATACACACAATCCATATACTTATATACAAAACTTCTACAGGGGTATAGCAGCCTCATAAGATTCAGCTATCCAGTTGATTACAGATTAACAGAGTTGGAAGGGATCTTGTAAGTCATCTAGTCCAACCCCCTACCCAGGAGACCTTATACCATTTCTGACAAATGGCAGTCCAATTTCTTCTTGAAAGTCTCCAGTGACCAAGTTCCCACAACTTCTGAAGGCAAGCTGTTCCATTGGTTGATTGTTCTCACTGTCAGAAAGTTTCTCCTTATTTCCAGATTAAATCTCTCCTTGATCAGTTTGCATCCATTATTCCTTGTCTGGCCTTCAGGTGCATTGGAAAATAGTTTGACCCCTTCCTCTCTGTGGCAGCCTTTCAAATATTGGAACACTGCTATCATATCTCCCCTGGTCTTTCTCTTCACTAGACTAGCCATGCCCAGTTCCTGTAACCATTCTTCATATGTTTTAGTCTCCAGTCCCCTAATCATCCTGGTTGTTCTTCTATGTACTTTTTCTAGAGTCTCAACATCTTTTTTATAGTGTAGTGACTGGATGCAGTATTCTAGGTGTGGTCTTACTAAGGCTTTATAGAATGGTATTAGTACCTCACTTGATGTTGATTGTATCCCTCTGTTAATGAAACTTAGGATTGTGTTGGCTTTTTTGGCTGCCACCACACACTGCTGGCTTATATATAACTGGTTGTCCACTAAGACTCCAATGTCAAGCTTTGACATTGCTTTGTGCAGATCTTCTCGAGAACCAGAGAATGCATGTTGTGAGCAATCTTGCATAATATGTTTAATTGATTGCATATTAGTAGCACAATCGCAACACAGGAAATCTTTCCATCCCCACTGATACAGGGCAGAGGCACTTCTTCCGGTATCACACCTGATTCTGTTCAAAGTCAAGTGGCTTGATAGAAGGTTAAGCCACAAGAAGCTACCTTGGATCTCTCCTGGCATTTTCGGGATTAAATTTGGATAGATGTTAAGGGAATAGCTGTTTTCCACATTGCCTACAAAATTTTAATCTTGTGATGGGCTGTGCATTGTCCTGGTGAATTAGGGAGGCCTTGTTGTTCAGCATCCTTGACCGAGGTGGGCTTCAAAAATTTTAGCAAGGGGTTCTCTGCCTGGTTGCCGGGTGGGCATGGCCATAGTGGGCGTGGCCTAGTCAGCTTCCTGCACCATGGTGGGGGGTCATTTTTGCCCTCCCCAGGCTCCGGAGGCTTTCCTCGAGACTCCAGGAGGGCAAAAACAGCCTCCCTGGACTCCGGAGCCTCTCTGGAAGCTGGAAACGGGCCCGTTTCTGGCTTTTCCAAACTTCTGGGAGGCCCATTTTTTGCCGTCCTTGAGCCTTCGCACGTGCCCTGCACGTACCTATATCCAAAATGGGCTGCGTGGGGACTCCTGGGAGGGTTGGGGCAGGGTGGGCAGGGCCAGGCACAATTTGGGGGTTCTCTGAACTGTGCAGAATCTTAGCTAGGGGTTTTCCCAAACCCCCACGAACCCCCAGCAGCCCACCCCCTGTCCTTGACCATAGACAAATGAGAGTTTTGTTTGATGGTGTGGATAAATCAATTATCAGTTTTTGTTTTTCAAAGTATCAAAGGTGGTTTGGTTTTTATGGTTGATACACAAAGATGGTTTTTCAGATCGCAGGTCTTGAATGAGCCAAATAAACATGAATGCTCTATTTAATTTAATTTAATATTTTGGTTTAATTATTTATTACTGTGGATATGTTGTAGCCCTATTACATACTTGTAGGATTAATGTGATGGTTTCTTCTGTTCTGCATCATTCTCCTGACAGGTTTTTGAAGGAGAACAACACTATTTTCATTTTACAGAAGAAATGAGACTTTTTTTTTTTTGCATAGGGAAACAAGTATCCACAGTCAGCCAGTTTTCAAACAGAATCAATTTCCCACAAACCAACTTTATTTTTTAATTAACCAGGACTTCAGCCGTAATACCTATTGCTTTCAACACATGAGTAATAAATTCAGATAATAATCAAAGAGATTATGAGATAATAATCTCTTTACAATATTGCAGTAGACTTTTCCTCTAATTATTAAGTGAAGGAGTTAAGACAATTACTTTATTAATTGATGTTTAAAATAGACCAGAATGTTTCTATACCAGAAAGTCGGGATTTTTCATGCTTAAAAATAGACTTTCACTAAAGTTTGCAGTTTTCCCACCCATCAGAGAATGAAAAATCTGAGCTGTGATACCTCATGCCAGGGATCCCTTTGTTGTTGATTCAATTCAAGCCACTATATTCCATTCAAAGTATTATTCATCAGTTGAATTAGTCTAGTGGAAACCTGATTATATCTAAATTGTAGGCTCTGTTGAATTGAAGATATTTATCAGCATTTCTCCACAGTCAGAGAATGTGGCTACTTCATTATTTTCTTTCTCTTCCCTCTGGTTTCTTTGTCTCTTTTTGGTGCCCAGGGAAAATGAAAGAATTAATGGCAAAGGAAAGGCTGGTGGTCAGATATATAAAAGGCAGAAGATATTTTGCCTCTTTTAACAGTTGTGCAAAAAGAAAAATTCAGAGCTATTTTTTTTTATACAAACTTCCAGATAGAGAATTTGTCTTTTCTTTAACTATTAAAAGTATAGGAATGCTATTCTTTTTCATATCTGGTAGCATTGGGGGAAGTACAAATTCACTAGAAGGACAATCATTTTCTCACTTATCCACATGAGTTTTGAATTGATTCCACCTAAATATAACATATTAACCAAGGCAGACAGGAGACAATGCTAAGCCTGACTAATACCAGTATTTTAAATTAAATATTACTGTGATATGGTTGGTGGATTGCATTTAGTCATGGCTTGATTAATCATGATATTTTTTTTGGGGAAAAAAATCATGCTGTCAGGATTTCGGCAGTTACCCCAATTAAATCATGAGTCTCAAGCCAAAATTCCAGAACTTCAAAGGATTTATTGGGAGTTAACATGTCTGGCACTGCCTGGATGTAGCTGACTCTGAGACACATCACATATTGTCACCTTTGAGTTTTTCCCCACCTCTTGGGTGTATCATAATTCATATTCTCCAATGAGATACATCCATAACCAAGAGTCATCAATCATGTTCTCCAGTTAGATTTTTGCGCTGCAGAAACTTCAGTCACCTTGTTACTAACTCTGAAAAACTATGTATGGAATGCACTTTCAATTTCCAAGCTGCCGCACTGCTCTTTCAAACCTCTTTCCCCCCTCCCTTTCTGTTGGCAACTCTAAAAAGGCCATAGAAATATTTTATGAGTTGACAGCTGTAATATGTTGGGTTGTAGTTAAGATATAAATTGTTTTGCAAGATGTAATGGCTAGGTTCACACCGCACACTAAGTTAAGGTGAAACATATACATATATGGTTTAGTGTGATCTATGAATTTAGCTGCTTTACCCTATTCTATACACTGGATTTTTGTACGCAAATCCTAATATTAGTGTAAGGCCTTCATGTTTATGCTACTAAGCTAGCCATGTTATGAAATGGCTATTGAAGGCAGCCAGAATGTCATTTTGAATATGGGGCGGGGGAGTTATCAAGGTTTATGTTGTAACTCAGTTTAAGTAGAAAATCATTAGTCATAGTGTCATAGAATTGCACGCTTTCCAACCTTGCCATTTCCAACCTTAAATCTCCCTATTTTATTTAAAATTCTTTGCCGTGATAAAAGAGGGTATTGCCATCATCTTTCAATGTACTTCATTGTAACTACTCATTACACCCAAGTTTCAGTAATCAGATGAAGTTTTATTGAGAATCAATGTCTAGATATACAGGTATAAGTAGAGGTAAAGGTTCCCCTTGCACATACGTGCTAGTCGTTTCTGGCACTAGGGGGCAGTACTCATCTCTGTTACAAAGCCGAAGAGCCAGCGCTGTCCGAAGATGTCTCCGTGGTCATGGGGCCAGCATGACTAAATGCCGAAGGCACATGGAACACTGTTACCTTCCCACCAAAGTGGTCCCTATTTTTCTACTTGCATTTTTACATTCTTTTGAACTGCTAGGTTGGCAGAAGCTGAGACAAGTTATGTGGCACTAGGGATTTGAACTGCCGAACTGCTGACTTTTCTGATTGACAAGCTCAGTGTCTTAGCCACTGAGCCACTGCATCCCTTACATACATGTTTATATACATACAGGTATAAAAACATTCTTAAAGAGTGACATGTGCTAGGACTGCTTATTTATTTTGTATATGATCTTCTTTTGCATACAGTGGAACCCTATGGCAGCAGATACAGTACCTTGAAGCAGCGTCATGAAGCAGTCATATCCCATGTTTCCACTATGATGATTGCTAGAACAACCATAAAACTGAAATTAATGATCTGAATCTAGCCAGCACTAATGCAAAGCAAATTCCTGGATTTTCATTCTCTAGATATGACTGGTAATGTTATTAAGGCCTCTGTTAACCAATGGGTCTTCATTCATTCCAGTATATCGGCAGACATGCTAAAAGACAACAAACAGTTTGCAAAGACTTAGTAAAGCCAACATTTCAAATTTGATATTTCTTAGATTATAATAGAAAGTAAGGCATATGCAGTGAAGACATTCTTCATTGGCATTGGTTTTAAAATATATGTAGGATAGGAAAGAGATAATGTAAAACAGACTGTATCATGTATGCCTCATTTTTTATACCAGCATCTTTTAAATATCATCATCATCATCATAATCACCACCACCACCATCAAGCGAGATTCAACCAGCTCAGTATCTGTTTCCCAGAATGTTCAAGTAGAAGCTTCTTGTGAAGTCCAGAAGGACAAGAGTCCAGATTACAGATTACAGATAATCAGAGTTGGAAGGGTCCTTGTAGTTCATCTAGTCCAAACCCTCATCCAAGCGGGAGACCCTACATCATTTCTGACAAATTGCAGTCCAATCTCTTCTTGATGACACTTCTACAACTTCCGAGGGCAAGCTGTTCCATTGGTTGATTGTTCTCACTGTCCAGTAAACCAAAGTCCCCAAAGAGGCAATGCTGCACTATCCCTTGCTGCTTTTTTGGCAATTTGCAATCATAAATGTAGTGTCTCTGATCCAACATGTAGATACGATTGTGCTGAGTAACATCCCATTTATTCATCTCCTTTCATGAATTCACTTTTAAGTCACAGTGAAGAAGTCCATATTTTAATTCATTTCATGAGTATATACTTCCATTGTTTTTGTCGTAAATCTCCCAACGTTTGTTTTCACTGAATGATTCTTGTATCTCAGATTAGGTGTGTGATAACAAAGTCTCTCTTTGTACATTTCTCCCCCCCCCAAAGAAACCATTGAAGGCCTGTACTGTATCACATCACATCCACCCCCATTATTATTCCTCCCCATTTTTATCTAAAGAAAGTAGCCTTCTCTCCATCTTTTCTGACTTTGCAATATTCTTTTTGAGATACAGTTTATATGTTACAGATTTGTACAGAGGCATTTGTGTAAAGGCTATCAGCACCTCTTATGCCTGTTGTGGTTAATGTGACATTTTGCCTTTCCTTTCTGAATACATTTTTCTTTTGTCTTGAAGAAGGATGTGACCCCGAGGCAACTTGGCTGTTTATCTTTTAAGGGCCCCTGAAATGTCATTTTGATACAGCTTCAGTTTTCCAGGTGCTTGCCTTCTCACCCAAGTGCAAACTCTTCAGCTTTTCACTTTTATGCCAGCAGTTTGAGAGTTTATCTGTCACTGCAGGTGACATGTGGGAATTAACTGGGCATAGAAGGTCCAGAATAGGTAAAAGAATAATGATGGAAAGTTGTACAACAGAGACATCAAACCTGAGGCTCTATGGCATCACATGGCCCCAAAATCCTTGGATACAGCCCCCATCAATTTCCAAAGATATTGTTGAGACAAACAAAAAAGAACCATAAGCATTTAGTACATAACAGGACAGTAATTGTATTAATTATATTTCATTGTAATAGAATACAATGCAATGCAATGGTTAAACAGGTTCTCCAGTATGCCCCTAAAAGGTTGAGGGTGACCTTCAGCTCATAAACTTGTAGACTTATAGTATATTTTAGAAAGAGCTGGCATAGTCATACTCCACTCTGTTTCAGGGGTGCAGCTGTAGAGGTGGTCAACAGTATTAAGCATCTGGGGGTACAGATTACTGAAAATCTGAATTGGTCTCTCCACATGTCATCCTTAGTGAAGTGTGCAGTGCAAACCAGCGTCTGCATTTCGGATGAGGAGAACACATCTTTTTCCTTCTGTCCTGGCCACTTTTTACAAAGGCAGATAACAGATAATCAGAGTTGGAAGGGATCTTA
Source organism: Notechis scutatus (assembly GCF_049901735.1). Classification (NCBI taxonomy): domain Eukaryota; kingdom Metazoa; phylum Chordata; class Lepidosauria; order Squamata; family Elapidae; genus Notechis; species Notechis scutatus. The sequence goes on from NC_142010.1 coordinate 46,670,802, forward strand.
TAGGTCATCTAGTTCAACCCCCCACCCAAGCAGGAGACCCTACATCATTTCTGACAAATGGCAGTCCAATCTCTTCTTGAAAGTCTCAAGTGATGGCGCTCCCATAACTTCCGAGGGCAAGATGTTCCATTGCTTAATTGTTCTCACCGTCAGAAAGTTTCTCCTTATTTCCAGGTTAAATCTCTCCTTGTTCAGTTTCCATCCATTATTCCTTGTCTGGCCTTCAGGTGCCTTGAAAAATAGTTTGACCCCTTCCTCTCTGTGGCAGCTCCTCAAATATTGGAATACTACTATCATGTCTCCCCGGTCCTTCTCTTCACTAGACTAGCCATGCCTATTTCTTGTAACTGTTCTTCATATGTTCATAGTCTCCAGTCACCTAATCATCCTCGTTGCTCTTCTCTGCACTTTTTCTAGAGTCTCAACATCTTTTTTTTTAATGTAGTGACCAAAACTGGTCATAGTACTCTAGATGTAAAGTCTTACTAAGGCTTTATAGAGTGGTATTAGTACCTCACTTGATCTCAATTGTATCTCTCTGTTAATGCAATTTAGGATTAGGCACTATTGAGAGCTTGTCAGATTTTTAAAAAGAGACAGTGGGAGGTTTGCATTTTCAGATTTGCAAGATTCTATTAATGTAGCTTTACAATAAGGTAGAATCAGCTCATCTGGTCATATTTTCTGTCTGGTCTTCCTGGAAAGGCTGACATCAGGTTTGAAATCATAAATCTATGAGTTCTACAGTAGCCTTACTTTAATCATAAAGCTAGCTGGGTGACCTTGGGCCAATTATTCTATCTCAGGCCTAGGAAGGAGGCAATGGCAAATTACCTCAGAAATTTTGCCAAGAAAACTGCAGGGACTGAGCCTGGAGTCCCTTTCATTAACTTGAAAGTACCAAATGAAACAAAACAAAACAAAATCTAGGCAACTACAGTGCCTTTGGTCTAAAGTAGGAAATGGCAACATCTATTTAAAAGACTGATAGTACATTTAACATTGGCTGGGCTGTTCACAATTATTTGTAGCCTAAATTTTGACTGAACAGAAATTCCTCCTAATATCAGTAGAGAATAATGTACTCTGATGCCATGACTTGATCCCATACTACTAACAAATTCCATCTCCTTTTAGTGGTTATTTTTGAGTTTTTAGTAGCCTTGTGGCTGATGCAAATTTCTATTCAGACTCTTTCCAGACTCAATTTATTTATAGAACTCTTCTGTCTCTTATGTTGACATTTAAAATAATGAATTACTCTACTGGTAAATTAGAAAAACAGCAGCTGTCCTCATTAAAAGTTAGGAGGGCAAAGGGAGCAAATGAAAAATCTCTCCTAAAATCATTAAGCAACAAGTTAAGCAGAAACTAGAAATGAAACTTATACAATTGGAATAAATTTGAGCCTCTCATCTTAGTCTGACTTCAGCTTGGTATATTATAAATTGCAGTTTGTTCTGTTATCTGAACGCGCTAATCATTTTCTATTATTTATGTCACTTTTCTTCCTTCCTGCAGTCAAAACACAGAGTGAGATATTGCGATTAGGATATCTTCAATACTGACACATATAGAAAGTATTTCTAGGAATGAAGTAAGATGGAAGAGATATATGTTATAATAAAATCCAAATGACCAGATTTACAAACCCATTTCAACATAGAATTTATTTAAGTTTTGAATGCAAATATAAAGAAAGGTGAACATGTTTGTTCAATCTGAAGAAGGGATATATTATTTCCAGTGTTCCTACAAAAAAGAACCTAACCTTGCCCCTGTATGTGGATTTATTGAAATCATTTTTCTTATGAATGGAATTAGATGAAACCAAATGATTTGATCATTCTTTCCATTTTTCTTTTTTAAAATACTGCTCTGTGCTTTTAAAGTTGTAGCGACGTTTCAGCAGAATCTCATCTGCCATCATCAGGCTCGTGTATTGGTTCGTGTTTGTCATGTGTGTCAGGCTTTCACAGCCATTTCTGTTTTAAATTTGATGCTAGCCTTGTGCTTTGTTAGAATGTTTTTTTTTCATCCTGATTGGTTGGGAGTTTTGGTCTGTGTTTATTGGTCTTGGAGTTTGCTGTGTTCTGCTTGATTGGTGTTTCTAATATCTTCTGTCTGTTTTGTAGCATTTTTTGTCTTGATTAGTGAAAGCCTGACACACACGATGAAGACGAACCATTACACGAGCCTGATGATGGCAGATGAGATTCTGCCGAAACTTTGCTACAACTTTAAAAACACAACTATAATGACATGGGAAAATACCTGAACAAAGCTGAATACCATACATATAAATACCCACGAAAACTTAAGAAAACACACACACACACATATATATACACATACATACATACATATGTATGGTATTCAGCTTTGTTATAAAATATAATATAATAACAGGTGTCACTAGGAATCACTTTAGAATACAGAATAACAAAGTTGGAAGGAACCTTGGAGGTCTTCTGGTCCAATTCTCTGCTCAAGCAGAGACACTATACCATCTGGACAAATGGCTGTCCAATCTCTTCTTAAAAATCTCCAAAGAAGATACACCCACAGCTTCTGGAGGCAAGCGGTTCCACAGATCAATTGTTCTGTCAGGAAATTTCTTGGTTTCGGGTTCCTTAATAAGTTACCATTCATTATTTCTTGTCCTACTCTCAGCTACTTTGGAAGTTAGATTGACCTCCCTCTTCTCTTCTCTGTGTCAGTCCTCCAACATTAAAAGACTGTTATCATGTTACCCCTAGTCCTCCTTTTTTTTGTTTATTGTGCACAAATAATTGTTTTGTTTATTGTACACTTAAGAGCATGTACTTAAGTTTAATGATAATTATTTTTAAACATAATCCTCAACAACTGAAAGTTGACTCAGCCTTCCTTCCTTCTGAGGTGGGTAAAATGAGGAACCAAATTGTTGGGGGCAATATGCTGATTCTGTGTAAACCACTATGAAGTGGTACATAAGTCTACAATAAGTGCTATTGCTATTGTTAGTATACTCACCAAGGATCAGCTATGGATTTGTTAAATTGCTGGTGAAGTTAAAAGTATCATATTTACTAAAGATATACATCCTGTGTGACACACATAAAAATGGACAGAGCCTTTTTTAAAACTTCACAGTGGACTCCCATGTACCATATATGCTTTGAATTTTATTTGGTAAACATATTTTGGAATTTTATGTCAGTTTGAACAAAGCACTCATTTTTTTGCTACTCATTAAAGCAGCTCGAAAAGAAACAGCAGCTGCTTTAATGGCTCTTTTAATGGACTCCTTAAAGCAGCAATCCATTTTCTGGATGACTTGTATGGAATCCTGAAAAGAAACTAGCATGTTAACAAATAGCAGGGAGGTTCTGAGTTCATTAAAAAAATTAATATTTCTTTCAAACCATTTTGACGTGGATACAATCCTAATATTTAGTATGTGAAATTATTTTAATTTAAATGAATGTATTAAGCTACAGACAATGTGAAATATTCTAGTCAATAAAGAGCATAAAACTTCTCTTCCAAAGACAAATGGAGTTACATCACATCAAATCAATACAAAACCCATTCAAATCAATGAAACATGCTAGTCATGATTTTTTCAATGAAGCATGTATAATGTGTCCCTGTGTGTATGCACCCTTTTCCAAATCTTGCTCTGAGTTTACCCAAGAATGTCCTATACTAAAGGAAATGAACCAGTACTGGATTATTTAAGTACTTCTAATTATTAAACGTGTCTCTCTTAGGGTAAAGGTAAAAGTTCCCCTCACACATATATGCTAGTCGTTTCCAGCTCTAGGGGGGCAGTGCTCATCTCCAGTACAAAGCCGAAGAGCCAGCGCTGTCCGAAGACGTCTCCATGGTCATGTAGCCGGCATGACTAAATGCTGAAGACGCACGGAACACTATTACCTTCCCACCAAAGTGGTCCCTATTTTTCTACATGCATTTTTACATGCTTTTGAACTGCTAGGTTGGCAGAAACTGGAACAAGTAATGGGAGTTCATTCCATTACATGGTGCTAGGGATTCAAACCGCCAAATGGCCAGCCTTTCTGATTGACAAGCTCAGTGTCTTAGCCATTAAGCCACCATATCCCATGATTAGCATTTTCCAGCTCAGCATTTTCATTGCAGGTATTTTAATATGTAGGAATATCCCAAATTGGATCAGGAAAGAATCATTTATTTCTTACTGTGGCCTACAGGATGCTTTTCAACAAAATCGCTCTTCTCTCACCATTGTTCAATCGCTAACTGTCTGACTCTCTGTGACCCTCATAGACCATAGACCATCTGACCCCCATATCCTCCACTGTCTCCTGGTGTTTGCCTAAAGTCAAATTCATTGCATCACTGACACTCTTCCACCATTGCTCCCTGCAACTGGAATTGGAAGGTATACTGTCCTATTCTTGAGCTAATATTGAATCTGTCACACTAATAGTGTTGAGTAGACTTGTCGTCCATACATTCATCAATCCCTTTTAAAGCCATCCAAGACAGTGGCTTTCATTGGTGGCATTAAAATGCATTAATGAATTTCACAGGTGAGCAATTGGTTTCAACTGATCATCAACTAATCCCATAGGTTGTCAATCCCAGGGCACCTACTAGTGTCATGCTGGTATCAGGATGAACTATAATAGGATATACTAATAGTCTTTAGCTGACCTAATTCATATGCTCAGGAACACATTCAGCTGTGCAAATACATGCAACGGAGTGGTGTTTAAAAAGGGGGTTCAGCACTGGCATTGGATTGGAAATAAATTCCAGTGTTCTTTATCACAATGGTATAATACATGTACGATGGTAACATCTAGATTTTGTTTCCTATCTGGAAGGACCAGATGTGCATTTCTTCCCATATCATATTTTAATTGGCCATTAACCTCTTAGTGTGAAACTAGTCATATTCTCAATAGAGATACTAAATGAATAAATACTTCTAAAGTAGCATTGCATTTTTTTTCATTACTGACCTGAAAGTATAAATGTTTTACTATGCTGTCTATGTGCATGAGCACATGGCAATTAGTTGCAGTTCATTACATTTTAAAATGCATTAGGTATCGGCTATTGAAAGAACTAATTTGGAAGTGAGTTGGCAGCATTTCATCTTAACTAAGATATTCAGACTATCAACTTGATTCCACCATAACTGATGGAAATGTGTGCATTTTTAATGATCTACTTATTAGATGTTTTTCTTCTGGGAGTGGAGGGTAGTATACATAGTACTCCCTTTTCCCATTTTATCTTCACAAACTCAATCCTATGAAGATAAAAGACAGCTAACTGGCCCAGAGTCACTAAGTAAGTTGCTTAGGATAGAATTACAACTGAGTCTCCACATCTGAATCATTTTCTACACTAATACATGAGTAATTTAAAATCTTTTTGTGTGTGTGTGTAACTACAAACAGGAAGGATATTATAAATTTCTGAATATGAACGAGGGCTGATATGGAAAGAAGTCAGTAACCATTTCATGCAGTGCATATAGCATAGATATAAGAAGACCACTTAAGACCTGAGTTCAAGTTCAAGACCTGATCCTGAGCTCCAGAAAGTGCTCAATCTGATCTACTTAGGAAATCCAATCAGAACCCAGCATAAAGCTAGAAATTCAGAACAAGGTGTACTGCCCTTCTGATTTGTTGCTGTAGAGCTGAATATAATTACGTTTTCAATTATGATTGCAGTATGGAACACTCATGCTAAATTTCATGCAAAAACTAGAAAGGGATTTGTGCAATGGAAGAATTCATGTGGATGTAGTGGAGCTGATTGTTCATAACTAAGGGAAAATATTAACATATACACACATTGGTGTTTCCCATTAATTCACATCCACAGATCATAATCAGATACTTAGGATAAGAGATTGGACAAGGAAGAGGTTGTCCAGTACATATTATTAAGTACATTTCTCCACTCCAAAGATCTGCGGTCCAAGAATGGAATGGAGTGGAAGCGCAGGTTCAAGTCTCTTGGCTCCATCTTGGTTAAATAAAAACCTTTCAAAACAGCCAAATCAAATGATGAATGATGAATTCAGCTGAACCAAATACATATCCCCTAGCCCACATCCTACAGTGGGTGTAAAATATTAACTGCTGTGATACATGTGTCATTTGGCCATTAACTCATGCCATTACAGTTTCTTTTCTTTCTTTTACTATATAATTTGTCTTGGTTTTGAGTTCTTCATGAAGATCTGAAGGAGGGAGATTCCTTGAAGAAATGTGTAGGTAATATGCAATTTAAGCATTCAATGTATACAAATACTGGAAACCTTCAATATTTTGAAGACTAGTGTTCTTTAGGTTTTCTTTGATACTTATTGGAGAATTAGGTGCCTGATCAAATCAGCAGTTACTATGATTATAGCAGATGTTATAGGAACTAGCTGCTCAATCAGAGTATCACAAGTGGAGCATTAATCTCAAAGAAAAAATATACCTCTTGCTAAGAGAATTGTATCAGCATATAACACATGAATATAGTACATAAAACACACACATTATATGATTGTGTCTTCAATATTCTGGCCATATTTTCTGTATATTCTAATCCATGCAATGGTGCCTGAAGTATTTTAAATCAGAGATAACTTTTACTGATTTCATTGTGCTTGGAAATGCATAATTAGGACTTGATTATTTTAGTATAACTTTTAATAGATGGAATGAGGGAATCCGATAGAAAAAGATAATTCATTCTTGTCCAAAATGGCCCCATTTGTTTCTTAAACTGGCTAAGAAGTCTGATTGCATAATATTTGATCATTAACTGCTGTGAACTATGTCAGTCTAAGTTGGAGACATTGTTATCCCACATCTATATATTTCAGGAAATCTGCAGGGTGAAACATCCTTGCCAAAGGTCAGCTACAAGTCAAAAGCTATAAACTCTTCCCCTGAGAACCTTTCTTGAAAATGCAGATTGTCATCCCTTTTACCTGAGGATGGAAAGAAACTTGCTCAAGCAACCAAGCAATAATAACCTGCGTGATTTTGCTCATTTCCAAGATCTGAATCTACCTGCATTTTGGTGGTGCTCCTAACAGCTTTATGGGCCATCTCAAGCTGTGTAAACAGTAATGCAATAATAGAAAATAGCAATGCATTTATCACAGCTGATGACAAATGGCCTATGAGCCAAGCAATATGCTCTCCTAAACAACATAATACTTCTTGCCAACAGCAATATTAATCACCTTGGGAACTGACGGGATCTGATGGAGCAGACTGTTATTAATATTATCTCCCCTGGAAGCATTTGCAATGGTAATAGTGATTTTAATAATGCTGAGATAAAATAAGCTGGGCTGGACTCTCTCATTGTAAAGGGAGGATTATGAAAGATGTAATATATAAATTGCATGACTAATTCGTGCAAGAGATGTCTTCAGGCACTGTGGAGTGGTAGGAGATACAGATTTTATTTTGAAGATCATTGTTGTTGTCATCAATTGTCAAAATCTGGTTAAATGCATAATTGTCACAATTCCATCCAACAACTGGATGTATTTGAGTGAATTATATATACAAATTTCACCTTAGGCAATTTTCTATTATTTTATTATTCTATTTTTCTGGTCCCCATGAATCCACTGAAAGCAAATCATATCAAAAGAAGATGAATATTAATAATGTCTTGAAAGCTACTTGCTCTCCCTGGAGATCAAATAAAGAAGGCTAAGAAGGTTAACCCAGAGCATGAAAAAAATGGTCATTATAACATCAATGTAATTATGATGATCATCACTTTATATATTTAGTAACATAGATTTTAATATTGGAGGTGAGGTTTTAAGAATATGTGCTGATGCAAAAATATATTAACCTATATATCTTAAATAGGAATTATCACAGTGGAAGAAATAAGAATGATTTCTCTAGACATTTCAAAGATCTTGAGACATGGAGAGCATTAGTATAATTTTCACTTGCAATGTAAACTTTCTGGAGCTTTCCATTCAGAATTATAAATTGTATAACAATAAGATGTTCACCAAGTAGCTCAATCAATAGATCACAATGACATGGTCTGTTGGCCAAATTAGAAAGCTTTCTGGCTGATGAACTTTCTGGCTTTGAATAAATAATTTGATCAATTATCCAAATGATGAAAAGAGGGTAGTATTATGCATTTTCATATCTGGCTGTAAATAACTAGCCAATTCTTCTATGATTTATAAAAATTCAGTTTTGAAAATAGCCCTAAAATGCATTGTTTATATCAAGATTTATACAAACAGACCCAGATATAAACTCACACAAATACTTCCAGATTATAGGTTTTTATCAGGAAGCTCATTTAAAAATCTGATTTAAACGCCTTCTTTTAAATATGTGATTGGGCCAAGCATGGATTTGTGGATGTGATCATTGATTTAGGTCTACATTTTAATTGTTTTGCTATATGGATTGATCATCATTGACAATCTAATGGACAGTTTGGAAAGTTCAAATCCATTTATGACTTTATGAGTTTAGATATTAAGTTTGCATTGCAAAATTGCTTCAGCAGCTAGTGAGCTTTGCAATCTCCTGTGGGGGGAAAAAGAAAAGACTCCGTCATGGCTGAAAGACAAGCAACTTTCTAAATATTTTATTTCTGAATAACTTTTGCTAAAATTGGTCCTGATGTTTACTGGCCAACTCTTCTAGAATGGCGTGCATAATCATAGTTGGTTAGCAGATGGGTATGATTATCCCACCTATTAAAGGTCATTACTTTCAAACAAGAGAGAAATATGGGTCTTCAGAATGGAAATGGGTGATGTGGCTATTAACAGCTCAGGGATCCCCACTGCAAACTAAGAAGTGTTTGGTAAATTATATGTATTGCCACATTCTCTTGCTGTAGCTATCTCCCTTCATCTTCTGCTTGCTTCATCTAGCATGGAAATGCTCCCCACACAGGCCACATCAATAATATGGTGGGCATGCTTTGACCACTAGTGCCACCTAACCCTGAATAGACTCCACATTTCATTAGCAAATATAGATCTAAGCTGTGTCAGATTCAAATTTGCATTGAACCACACAGTCATGTGAATTTTAATGTTCAAATAATATTGAACTAGGAGGCGTTTAAGTCCAATTTAAGTAGAAAAATGTTCAGTTATTTTTATATTCATGCTGAAGTGTTCCTGAATTTAAAAACTCTAACTTCAAAATTGAAAGAAAATAATTCGTTCTCACTCAGAACTAGAAGGACATCTCCTCATGAATTTAGGAATGTTGTTGTTTTTCACCATAGCGCACATGCAGTAAATTTTAAAAAAAAAGAGTCTTATTGATTACAGAGACATCTTGGTCTAACCCAAAGGTCCTCAAATCCCGGTCTGTGGGCTAGCACTGATCTGGGACACACCAGAAACCAGACCACACAAACAAGCATATCTGCGGGATGCAGGCAGCACATAGAAACATGCCCCTTCTGGTCCAAAGAAAACCTCTCTCCAGAAAATGGTCCCTGGTGACAAAAAGGTTGGGAGCTGCTAGTCTAACCCACACAACCCGGTGACAGACAAAGACATGAACACATAGAAGTATATGTTAGGCTTGCACAAATCAGCCCTGGTTCCATTCAAAATGGAGATTCGAGATTATGGTAATTTCCTTCCTTCCTTCCTTCCTTCCTTCCTTCCTTCCTTCCTTCCTTCCTTCCTTCCTTCCTTCCTTCCTTCCTTCCTTCCTTTCCTCTATCCTCTATGAATATTGAATGGGGATGACAGGGTACCCACAGGGCCTACGCTTTGGAGCTTGTGGTGCCTATCAATTCATCAGCTAATTAGTCACAGTTAATTTACCAGCACTTAGAAACAGAAAAGGGATCTGTACATACTGGAAATAAATCAGAAATTGATACCTTGGTAGTCACTATGCTAACCTTATTGTAAATGTGCAATGGCCTGCATTTCTTCAACCATAAAAGTGCTTTTACATGGAAAAAGGAGCATTTTTCCATATGGCTTCTTACCAAAATATAATAATAATAAACATCCAGGCTTTTACGGCACCCAAATCGAAAGCTGACATTACCACCTTTTACACACTGCATTGCTGAGAAGGTTTTTAACATTATAGGTTTATCGCTTCCCCAGAGTTTCCTCAGAATTTTAAAATTCATAAGCAAAAAAAGGCAATTGAATTACAGGCAAATTATATCAGTTTTTTCATTGTTTCAAATGCAGGGGGATTACCCTGCTTTCATCCACAGAACCTTTAAGTTCTATTGTCAGTTTGCATAAAGTGCTGAGTAGATTTTACAGTATTCTGCTTCCTTACTGGTCCACATAACAGAACAACAAAGTTGGGGGGAACTTAGAGATCTTTCAGACAAATGTTTGCCCAATCTCTTCTTAAAAACCTCCAGTGTTGGAGCACACAATCTCCGGAGGCAAATTGCTTCACTGATTAATTGTTCTAATTGTCAGGAAATTTCTCCCTAATTCTAGGTTGCTTCTCTTCTTGATTGGTTTGCCTTCAGGTGCTTTGGAGATTGGTTGACTTCTTTTTCTTTGTGGCAGCCCCTGAGATATTGGAACACTGCTATCATGTCACCCCTAGTCCTTCTTTTCACTAAACTAGACTTACCCAATTCCTGCAACTGTTCTTCATATGTTTTAGCCTCCAGTTCCCCAATCATCTGTTGCTCTTCTCTGCACTCTTTTTAGAGTCTCAACATGAATGGAGGGACAAAAATAAAAAGCATACTGTGGAGTCACAACCACCAGTTGTGGGGCAAATGTTTTTCTCAGAAAAGCTTGTTTTTAATAGCAAAAGTATATAAAAAGCCTGAGATGTCATTCATTGCTCTCCTCTATCTTTGCAGAGCAGCAGCTCATATTTGCATCATTTGGCCTATAATTCTGGAGATTTTAGGCAACTATCCAACTAATGGCAATTGTTGCCTTTGTTCTCTGCCTTTTTACAACCATTTATTCTAATAACTTTCACCACATCTCACGGCAAAGGATTCCTTTATTTAACTAAGGATTTTATAAAGATGCCTGCCATTTGGTGAGCTTTCGGTCTCAATCTATTTCAATTCAGAAGAGGTGCACAAGTCATTTGGCATTACAATTCATTCATAGATATTTTTATCTTTTTGCAAATTTGTTATGTAAAGGATCAAATCACTTTTTAGATATGGTGTTCTACAATTTTCTGATTGATGTAATTGTTTCCAGGGATTGCATATTTTTCTGCTGGGGAGGCAAGATACCTTGCCTTGACTTGAGTGAGAGAGACTCCATTTTGATCCAAATCTCATCCAAGATTCCATCTACCATATTGGGCTGTTTCCCACAATGCTGCATGAACCCAGTGTTGCAGTAGGTGTGTTCCCCTGGCACTTACTCTTTGGTGGAGTCTTTTTTGTTGTAAGATTGCATGACTGTTTTTGACATTTCATTTCTGTGTCTTGGGGTTTCATTGCAATGGATAGTGGTTTTCATTCTTCTGACAGCAGTAGAGAAGAATAAAGTTAAAATATTGGAATTGACAGTACTATATTTAGTAATGATGACATGAATACATATAAGGAAATACATATAAGGAAAAAAATACCTTGTTTCTGTCTGTCCTTCCCCCCACAATCGTTTCATATGAGGAAAAACTGAGCGTGAATTATGTTCCCCCATGCAAAATAGACTTTTAGAATCTACTGCATGTGTCCAATCTGAAGTCTTAATTTTTTCTGCTAAAGTTATTCAGATGCCTCTCGTTATTTAAGCTGGACAAGTTCAAACAAAGAATGAAAAAATAGTACATTTGGCTAAAAATAAAACCATTTCTCTGATTAATCGGTTCTAAGGTAACCATCAACCCTGCCTTTTCAACATAATGGTGTCAAGGGAGGGTTATATTTTGAATAAAAATATGGTTTAATTAATATCCCCACCTTTAGCCTTTTGTAAATAATCTATTGGCAACTAAAGAGACAGTGTAGATGTTAAAATAATTCAAATCTTCTGAAATGATAGAAGAGCTGAGAAAAGATAAGGGAAATAACAGTTTTCCCTGTTGGGATGATTTTGCAATCAGTTTCCTTGAAGGGAAGACAAACTGGTATCTTTTGTGATCCAAAGATTGCTGAGATATCAGTCAATATTGCTGTAACAAATCCATTTTTCTTGTGTGTTTGAAACCAGTTTTGCTAAGGTAAGCCTTCTTCCATGATATTACTATAGACAAAATATCAAGTTTGAGAAAGCCATATATCAATATTTTATTATTTAAGTTTTACACAAAAGACATTATGACCTCTACCAACCTATTTAGAATTACACAAACACTGAGAACAATAGAGGGGGGGGGAAAGAGATAATTGACGAGTTGCTTTGGTTTAATTAATTAATTGATTTTGTGCTTTCGAATCAATCTTGTCCAGGTGACAAGATTGGACACATCTACAGGGCTGAATATACCCTCTATATTCTTCTGGTTTATAAATCACAACAGCTTGATTCATAATGTCTTGTTGATTTCACAATACCCATATAGGGCTGGAGAAATAGAGAGCATGTTTGGGGTATCGTTAGGAAACCTAAATAAAGAATTTTTTTTTTGTCTGTTGTGGTACATATCCTACATCAAATAAATAAATCATGACTCTATTTTTCATTCTGACATGCTGGCCGGTAGGAATATCAGATCCTGGAACAAACAAACACAAATAATTAAGAAACCCTTCTACCACATAATTCAAAGAAACAGTTGTATAAATGTGGACAGTTTTACACATTGGTGATTCAGTTTGTTCACCTCTCCTTCTTATGGGGCACCAATTGAGGCAGACAGCTTTTCTTTCAGAAGGCAAAATGTTCTCTTCTTGTCTTATAAAGCACAGGCTACATTTTTTCTGAGCTCCTCAAAGCTGTCTGTTAAGCAATTGGAATTGGATGTATGTATGGTCAAAAGTATGGGTGATTTTATTAGAAGAGGGAGAATGTGTTAGAGCTGGAAACTCTGATTGATTGATTGATTGATTGATTATGTGGGTGTGTTTTAATTATAATGGTATCTCTCAATACATTATTTTCTGCAATCTCGATAATTTTGTCTTCAAGCACTAACTGTTTCATGGCATATACCAGGAAAGGTATCTTCATGTCCTAAAAATTGCATTTTTGTTGAGGCCGCTGATGAACAGATTATAGAAAGAAGCAATAGTATCTGTGTAGAGCATCTTTGGTTGCAGGAGGAGAAAGAGACACCTTTAATCATATCTTAAAGTTCTAGAAGAGCTTAATTTTCCCCTTCTACATGTCAGTTTATTATCAATTACTTTTTCTTAGGAACTAGCCAAACACAATGTTTTCATTGCCTGAAATCTCTGAATCTGTACAAAGGTATTCCTGTGAAATTGTTACGAATGTACATGTTGCATCTGGTGGATGGCATAATTAACAATTGATGCTCATTAGGTTGAGTGACCCTTGGATCTAATTTGGAGCATATTCTGAACAACAGCCAATCCACCACAGCTGACAATTGCATCCCTATAGGCAGGAAATGCAGATTTTCTTGCTTGGGCTATTATTTTATTAATACCCGGATGGATGTTTTGACTGTCCTCTAGTGTCATCCTTAGGGTATTCTTTCATTTCTGGTACCACCGGATGGGCAGTTCACTTCCCCAGCCCATGTCCTGGCTCCTTGCTGACAGCTGCCTGTACCATAGCCTTCATCTTCAGCATTTGTTTCAGCATCAGCTCTGGGTCAATAGTGTATCGGATCTTAAAATTATAACATCTGTGTCCAGCTATCTTGTGGCAACTGAATACAAGGCAGGACAGGACACAAAACCCCAAAATGAAATCGGAATGAGTGCCATGCTCAAAGCATGAAATTATGGCATTGTGTGAGTTGATTGTGTATATCCTGAGTTGTCAGGCTCAGATTAGCTGCTCAACCAATATTAAGAGAAAGGACTCTTGGATCACCATAAAGAAACAGTGAATATGGAGTATTGTTCAAGATTTAGTAGTTACATTTGTCCAAAATGTATACATTTTATGAACAACTGCTGCAGTAGTGGTTGGGTACTGTTGACAACTTATTACTGTGCATATTAAAATTGTTGGTACATAAATAGGTGCAATAATTCCAGGGGGGGCTAGAGTTTGTCCCTCCCTTGCAGCAATTTATTATCCTATTGTCACTCCTTGCAAAGCATCTGTACTCAGCACTTCCTCCCTGGTAGCTGGCTCTGAAATACTGCAGCACTTTCACAAAGCTTAACCATTGGCAATAAACTCCTGCGTACACTAACGTGGAGTTACAGCCTTTATCTGGATGATTTATGTTAGCCTCACGTGTGACACAAAAAAGCAGTAAAAATCACCGGCAGTGTGAGCTTGTTCTCCACTCCTTCTGTAATCCTCACAAAGATTAGTTGGCATATTAAATGGGGATCTTTACGATTTGGGGATTCACAAATATTACTGCCAGCCCATTAAAGCTGATAAAGAGAAAGTAACAAAGAAATTTATTATCACTAATGCTTAAGTCAACAGGTGGTTTAATTGGTCAGATGCTTGTTATGGCTCTAATTCAATCTGATGAAGGAAGGAGATGGTTATTATGCCTCATGTTCAAAGAGGAAGAGCTACAGTTTCCAGGTAGGAATGAAGAGGACATGATGAAAAGCCACCAAAGAAAGCCAAAGTGATCTTTTATATTTCAGAGCAAATGGTTGATAATGGTCATGGTAGATCAAAACAAGAAAAGTGTGACAATCATAGCAGAGCTTGTAGGGAAGGGATGGACCTTCTGGTGAAATCTAAGTATCTGTGAGGGGGATCTTGGAGTCTTAGTAGATGATCAGTTAAACACAAGTCAGCAGTGTACAGCAGCAGCCAAAAAAGCAAATACAATCCTCGGATGTATAAACAGAAGCATAGAATCAAAATCACGTGAAGTATTACTATCCGTGTATAAAGCCTTGGTAAGACCACATCTGGAATACTGCATCCAGTTTTGGTCACCACATTACAAAAAAAGAGGTTGAGACTTTGGGGGAGGAAAATTGCAAAGAAGAGCAACTAGGATGATTAAAAGCCTGGAGACTAAAACATACAAAGAAAGATTGAAGGATTTGGGCTTGGCTAGTCTAGAGAAAAGAAGGACTAGGGTAGACATGATAGCAGTGTTTGAGAGGAGATCAATTTATTGATCAATTTATTTACCAAAGAAGAGGGGGTCAATTTATTTTCTAAAGAGGGCAGGACAAATAATAATGGATGGAAACTAGTCAAGGAGAGAAGCAACCAGGAAATGTGGAGAAACCTCCTAACAGTGAGGACTATTAACCAATGGAAGACATTGTGGGTACTTCATCAACGGAGATTTTAAGAAGACAGTCACTTGTCTGAAATAGTATAGGATCTCCTGCTTGAGCAGAAGGCTGGACTAGAAGACCTCCAAAATCCCTTCCAGCTCTATTCTGATTCGGGGGGTTGAAAGGGTGGAACAGACTATCATAGGCAGGAGGTGCATTCAGTAGGGATAGTTTTAGTTCCTTGAGCACATGTGCAAAGTCTCCAGCAACCTCAGCCAAATGACCTAATTTAATGGCAGAATTTTGGACTATTTGAGGTTTGTGGGCAGCAGTTAAAGGTGGAAATGGTAAATGCATGGGAAGGGAAAGGAAAGCCACCCTTTTCCTTCCCATGCAAATCCAAAGAAAGGTTATTTGGGGAAAGTAATTACTGATGAATGGTAGAAATTTGCCCCTCAGAACCCTCCCCATTTTTAAAGCCTTTGTGATCTTGCAGGATCATTCCAGATGTAGATGAAATTTTGAAGTGGATTGGAATACAGGTAGTCCTCGACTTATGGCCACCGTTCAAGCCCAAAATTTCTGTAGCTAAGCGAGACAGTTGCTTTTGTCCCATTTTACAACTTTTCTTGCCACAGTTGTTAACTGAATCACTGCAGTTGTTAAGTTAGTAAAATGGTTAAGTGAATCTGGCTACACCATTGATTTTGCTTGTCATCAGGTTGCAAAAGGGGATCACATGACCCCGGGACACTGCAAACCATCATAAATATGAGCCTGTTGCCAAGCATCCAAATTTGGATCATGTGACCATCAGGAAGCTGCAACAGTTGTAAATGTGAAAAATGGTTGTAAGTCACTTTTATCAGTGCTGTTGTAACATCAAACAGTCACTAAACAAATGATTGCAAATAGATGACTATCTGTAATTCAGAATTACCAACTATCTGAGTCAGAGTGCACTGTTCTAATAAACTCAGTTCAAAAATCATTGCGATCGGTTCAGTGGTGGGATTCAATTTTTTTTTTACTACTGGTTCTGTGGGCGTGGCTTGGTGGGCTTGGCAGGGGAAGGATATTGTAAAATTCCCATTCCTTCCCCACTCCTGGGGGAAGGTTACTGCAAAATCCCATTCCCTCACCACCCCACTAACCTGCTTTCCAGCTCCCTTCTCCTGTGCAGGGCAACAAAAGAAGACCCAGCCGTTCAGCTGGGACTCGGGAGGCAGAGAATAAATGGGGGCGGGGCCAGTCAGAGTAGTATTTGCCAGTTCTCCAAACTACTCAAAATTTCTGCTACCTGTTCTCCAGAACTGGTCAGAACCTGCTGAATACCACCTCTGGATTGGTTGTTCTGTTTCAAATGGAGATCCTGGGTCAACTATATCAAAAATATTTTGTTAAAAATAATTTTACAAAATGGCATGGCAATGAGTGAGTGGGGGAAGAAGATTGGATTCAATAATCAATAGGTCTACCCTCATCTTAAAGTGACCCTTTTAATCAAATTGCCATCGGTGACCCCAGTCACAGAGGTGGTCCCTCAGATATTGATTGGGCAGTGCACATTTAAGCGAGGGTCTTAGCAAAACTGTACGTACAAAAGACGATTAAAAGTTTGGACAATGCTGGTGAAGAGAGTCTTGCAAATGATCACTTGGATTAAACCAAAGTGGACTATTAAATGAGTATGAGAAGTCTCTCGTGCTGGATTTAGACAAAAGTTGATCCCTCAAACTTGTGAAATCTAAGAGGACACATTCCTTATTGGGGACAGGTTTTAAAAAGACAACAGAGAGTCCTACCATTGAGAACAAGAGTTCAGTTTCTCCAGATCTAGAACTGAAAAGGATTAAGCAAGTTCTGGAGACTTGCGCCAAAGTGGGCAATTTGAGGAGATCTGAATCTGGCTCTCAAAATGAATAAACGGACAAAAGCGGCATAATTTTATAATACAAACTGGTTGAATATAAGCTGTAAAAAAAAACAGATGTAACAAATTATCAAAAGCAATAACAGAACATAATCACATTTTAAACAAAGCAAAATACAAACCATCAGCTGAAGACTACATTAAGACTAACTGTAATAAAATTAGATGTGAAGCATTAAAACCCCATTATATAAAAGTGTCTTTAACATTTGGTAAAAAGAAAACACGTAAAGGAGACCCTCCGCCTTCTCTCTGCAAATTTATCAAGTGTCCCAGAATAGTCCAAGTGCTCATCTCTCTCTTAACACTGATTTTGACTGGAAGTGCTTAGAGTGTCTATCAGAGCAGAAACCTGGGTTATAAATCAAACAAAGGAAGAAGGTGAGGCCTACGATAATGATGATATACCATCAAACATACGCCCACACAAAAATCATCACAATGATGTAATCCCCAAATATAACTTCAAAAAAGGCAACTATGATCTTATAGACAACGATCTCTCATCCCTTGATTCGCAATCTCTATTCACTGGATGCAATACTGTTGAAGACCATTACAACATATTTTTACTTGAAGTCAAAAGAGTCGTCAAACTATATGTACGAATAACAACTCCCAAAACAAACAAACAAACAAACAAACAAACAGATTACCCATAACAATAAGGAAACTTCAATCCAAAAAGAGATCACTCTGGTGGAAAAACAAATCTGGTCACGTTGCCAATTTCAAAAGCCAATACAAAACTTTATGCCACCAGATAAAGACTGAATGCACCAATTATCACATTAAATAAGAGGAAAACCTTCTATGCACCAATTCCACCTGAGCTTTTTACAATTTTGTAAACAACAAACTAAAAGACTCAAGGTCCCTCCCACCCCGATAGGACCTAATGGTAAAGAATGCAATGACGACACCATTAAAGTCAACATCTTTAACACATTCTTCGGCTCTGTATTTGTAAACAGCAATGGATCATGCCCAGTATTTCCTAGCCGAACCACAGGCAACTACAATGATCTAATACATATTGATTTTACAGAAGACAATGTTGAAAAAGCACTACGCAATCTAAAACCATCTCTATCTATTGGACCGGATGGAATATGTGCCTACTTCTTAAAAAAGCTATCCACTGCCATAGCCAAACCTCTAAGCATAATCTTTGAAAAATCTTTCAGGACCAGCTCCTTGCCTAACCTATGGTCACAAGCCACGGTCATCCCCATCTTCAAAAAGGGAGACCCCAGCCTAGTTGAAAATTACAGACCAATCTCCTTATGCTGCGTCACCTATAAAGTCATGGAATCAATTATTAACCAATCCATCATCCTCCACTTAGAGACAAACAACCTACTCTCCAATAAACAATTTGGTTTCAGGAAAAAACTATCCTGTAATCTGCAACTCTTACACTGCAAAAACATATGGACGACACAGCTTGATCAGGGCAAAGCAATAGATGCAATCTACATAGACTTCTGTAAAGCCTTTGATTCAGTGGTACACGACAAACTACTCCTAAAACTAAAATCCTATGGTTTCTCTGGACAACTGCATAACTGGATAGAAGCATTCCTGTCAAACAGACAACAAATTGTCAAAATTGGGAGCATCCTATCAAATTCTGTACCTGTCAATAGTGGTGTCCCCCAAGGCAGTGTTCTAGGACCAACTCTCTTCATACTCTACATAAATGACCTCTGTGATCATATTAAGAGCAACTGCGTTCTTTTTGCTGATGATGTAAAGCTGTTCAATACCACAGACAATACTGCTACCCTTCAAAAAGATCTTGACTATGTATCAGAATGGTCAAACAAATGGCAACTTCAAATCTCAACAAATAAATGTCTTACATATTGGCAAAAAAAAATCAGAAAATAAAATACAAGCTGAATAGTCAAGATCTTGTTGATGATCCAAGCTCTGTAAAGGACCTTGGAATACTCATCTCTAATGATCTAAGTGCTAGAGCCCACTGTAACTACATAGCCAAAAAGGCATTAACCTAATCCTATGTAGCTTTTTCTCTGGTAATATCACACTACTAACTAGAGCATACAAAACATTTGCTAGACCAATACTCAAATACAGCTCATCAGTCTGGAACCCACATTACATATCTGATATTAGCACAGTTGAGAAAGTCCAGAAATATTTCACAAGAAGAGTTCTCCACTCCTCTACTCGTTGTAGAATACCTTATGCCACCAGACTTGAAATTCTAGACCTAGAAAACCTTGAATTACACCATCTTCAGTCTGATCTAAGTATGATATATAAAATCATACATTGCAATGTCCTACCAGTCAACAAATACTTCAGCTTCAACCATAACAACACAAAAGCACACAATAGATACAAACTCAAGGTTAACCGCACCAAACTTTATTGCAGGAAATACGACTTCAGCAAATACGACTTCAGGTGGGTCAATGTCTGGAATACTCTACCTGACTCTGTAGTTTCTTCCCCAAACCCCAAAAACTTTAACCTTAGACTGTCTACTATTGACCTCACCCCTTTCCTAAGAGGTCTGTAGGGGGCGTGCATAAGTGCACCAACGTGCCTACCATCCCTGTCCTATTGTTTCTTTTATTTTTCTTATATGTACCCATTTCATGTATTCATAACTATGTATATACTTATACCTATTATCTTTTAAGCAATTGACAAATCAAATAAATAAATACATAAATACCATACAGATAGGTTTTCTCCAGGATGATCAAGCCCAACCTGCCCTGAAAATAAATAATAAACAAAACTTGAATTCTCAGATAGGCCTAGGTGGAACTATATAGGTTTTCCTCAAAAATAAACCTAATGGTGTGCTTATTTGTCTCCTGGATGGGATATGTGAAATTATCTCATTAAATCTCTATAGTAGTTGTATTAGACAGGGTTATATTTAGAGACACTGACATTCAGAAAGACACCCAGGGAGCTCAGCATGCTGCATTCATGTCTCTCAGATCCAAGTCCAATATTTGTATTCTTCAGTTCTCTGTTTTTTGCTGCTATCCCAAGACACTGTCATTTGGTTTTAAATTTGCTCATAAATAATTTCGACTTTGGTCAATGTTGGAGGTCAACTTCACAGATGTCATGAAGGAAGAAAAGTAGGCCATTAAGAGGCAAAATTAATAAATCATGTATTTGTTGCAATGGGAATAAATTAATTTTAAAAATATCACACCTGTACCAAAGCAGGATGGTATGATCATATGCAGATGGAGCAGCAAAAATATTTATAACTCAAAGGACAGACAGATTTGTTATTTGGCATGTTTTTCTTAAAGCTTTTAGCTTCTAATATGGAGCTATTTCTCTTACTCTCTCAACATCTTTCAAAAGGATCATTTCATAAAGATGTTTTGCAAAAGAGCATCTGCTATGTAGTGTATCCTCAATAAACCTGGCCATAATTCAGGCTGCAAACACTCTTTTCTCATTTATTGAGAAGGCTGCTGGAACACCAGACAGTAGCATAAATCCTGCTATCATTTTATGTAGCTGCGGCGAATATATTTTTCTTCCTCTGCAAATTAACTGAAGATGGTAGACATCAGTAATTGATACTTATTTACCAAGCCCTCCCAGATTGTCAGCTTCATAATCACAGTGCAACCTCACATTTAGGAATGTCACTTACATTTTATTATTATTTATTTGCCTCAGCCTCATATAACGAAGCCTTCTATGTTACAAATCTTTCCTTTTTAAAAAAATGTTAAGGCAATATTGGCATGTATTCATGGGGTTATATTTTAAATTTAATTGTGATTGAACCACACTACTTTATTAGACATGGAGAAGGAGAAGAAGGAAGAGAATAGAGAAAGCAGTACAAAAGAAGGAAAAAAGAGAAAAGGGTGGCAGAAGAGGACAAGGAAAGAGGATGGAGATCAAGGGAGAATGAAAAACAGAAGAGAATGAAGATAAAGGATGAAGACAATACAGCAAAATGGGAAATCGGAAATGGGAAGGAGATGAAATTAGGTTTATCATCTCTGAAATTAGTTTAGGAAGGTACACTAATTCAAGGCAACTGGTTGTCCATGCAAAAGGTACTTGTTAAACATGTTTGTCTTCTTAGTATTATATCTCTCTGGGTAAAAATACAATGTAATATTAATTATGATAGTAGTTGTTACAATAATTTATACTTTTTATAGTGGAATGGTAAAAAGTGGTTGGAGAAATTGTGAGATATTCTTTCACTATCTTATATGCTTTTAAAATCTAAGTATCCTTTGGAATATAGAACTAATAGTGTCACATTAAGATGCCAATTTCTATTAATATTGTTTTGCTCTATTGGTACTCTTTAGTATATTTAAAAACAACTGAAAATGGTTGTTATGAAAAATTTAAGATATTAAAAAACGTCTTAAATTGGTGAGAGGCAGACTCAATTGTCCATCAAATCTTGATGGACAATACAAGTTATGGGTATAAAACTGGTTTTGAGTTAAGGGGCTTGTATGTGTTCCATTGAATCTATTAGAAGCTACGGGTAGGCTGGCAAGGGAAAAAGTGAGGATGATTGGAGAAGAAAATGGGATTTCTAAAGTAAAACCTAACAGGTCGATTAGGGGACTGGAGGCTAAAACATCTGAAGAATGGTTACAGGAATTGGGCATGGCTAGTGTAGTGAAGAGAAGGATCAGGGGAGACATGATAGCAGTCTTCTAATATCTGAGGGGCTGCGACAGAGAAGAAGAGATCAAGCTATTTTTCAAAAGCATCTGAAGGCCAGACAAGGAATAATGGATGCAAACCAGTGGTAGGTTTCCAATTTTTTTCCTACTGGTTTTATGAGAGTGTGCTTCTTGTGCTTGCGCAGGGCTCAAAAACCTCCCTCTGTGTCAACAATGGAGAGCTGAGCTGTTTCTTAGCTCAGTTGAGGCACAGCAATCCACTCTGCCCCACGAATCAGCTGGGCTAACAAACAAGGGAATATAGGAGAGGTAACGACGGGGGCAGTTGGGCGGGACCAGCCAGTGGTGATATTTGCTGGTTCTCCAAATTACTCAAAATTTCTGCTACCAGTATGCCAGAACTGAGCACCACCTCTGATGCAAATTGATGAAGGAGAGATTCAACCTAGAAATAAGGAGAAATTTTCTGACAGTGAGAACAATCAACCAATGGAACAGCTTGTCTTCGGAAGTTGTGGGAGCTTCATCACTGGAGGCTTTCAATAAGAGATAGGACTGCCATTTGTCAGAAATGGTGTAGGTTCTCATGCTTGGGTGTGGGGTTGGACTAGATGACCTACAAGGTCCCTTCCTACTCTGTTAATCTGTAAATGTTTGCTTCTCTAAATTGATCAAAATATACACATATCCAAAGAAACACATGCCTCTACTATTTGAGTACTCCCTCTTCCTCTCTCATTTTATTCAGTCTTTAAACCATGAAATTTAATTTAACTTTTGTTCATGAATCTTCAGTTTGAATCAATTATGGCCTATTGCACAATGAAAAATGCACACACATTTTAGATAGAATAACCCAATATCTGAACAGGGAAAGGAGATCATGAACAACTGGAAAGGAGAACAATGGGGGAGGAGGGAGAATCATTTAATATTAAATTAACTGTTTAATTTCCTTGGCATCTGTGACAAAAATTATAGTGAAAAACAGCAAACAAAACAAAACAAAACAAACAACCCCCCCCCAAATCCTTAGCCCTATGTATATATGAAATTACTTTTTCAGAAAGACTGGTTTTTAAATTGCAATATTGTTCCAACAAATCTTTATTTTAAAAAACATATGCTAGCAATACTATAGAATCAACAATGACATGTTTTTAAAATTTCCCTGCAGACAAATTATGTGATTTTTCAGGTCATACCATAGATTTGAAGAGATTGGACTGAAGTTGATTGCAAGAAGCTGGAAATAGATTAAATAATGTAAATCTAAGATGTTGATAGACAAGGGAAAGGAAAAAAGAGCAGACAATTTATACAAAATATTTGAATGAATGCTGTTGTGAAAATAATAAAAATACACTTAAGAAGCTGGACGATATTTGATTTTAAGGCCACACCTATCAGAAAGAAGACAAAAAGGATATTACTCAGGCTCTTGGTAGCCATAACTTTGGGTCATAATTATTTTTATAAAACTGCCTTTTTAAGACACACTTTTTTTCATCAAATTAAATGAGAATTGGTAGAAGAAAAAATTCAGGACATTTTTTTCTTCATGACACTAATCAAAGCAATCTCCATCCTTATTGCTATTAGCTTGTTAGTTCTCATTCAGGTAGAATCTATATGGTCATGAAAAATTGATTGGTTGCACTTTGCTCTAATTTTGTGGCTAGTGGTTTGGCTTTCATAACTTTCCATACAATCGGCAAAAGCATAAAGGCTTAAAATATTGAGGCAGAAGCAAAACACATATGTGATGATTTTTTTTAAAAAAAACCGTGCCTTATGCTTTCAAATTCCTGGGCCTGTTTGATAGCTAGGAGATTTATTGTTCCTTATGAAATCTCTGAATGTGTGGAAGATTCTTATATTGCAATAAATATAGGCTTTGGAATGATAATATGCAGTGCTTTAACTTGCCAGGCTTATTCATAGGAATGATAATTACTTTAGTATAAAGATTAATGCACTTGCATAATTCCTATTCATCTTAATGGGACGTGCACAGAAAAATATTGTGTTGAATGGTACCCTAGGGTTGCAATAACCCACTTAACTTACAATTTAGTTAGCGCACTAAGAAGAAATGACAACGTATAAATAGTTGGCAGTGTGCTCAAGAAGAGATTTGGAAAGCTACTGGCAAAATTAAACAAATGCAGCACCCTTCCGTATTCCTGTGAAACGTTTTACCCATACAAGGCTCAGCTAGAGGCTTAAAGAAATCTGAAATCTTTCTTAGAGATATCCAGATATAGATAAGAACAAAGAAGGAGATTTGATTGACTAACCTCCCTGAATCAGATCTTCAGACAGAATTGTCAAATGGAATCAGGCAACCTCAGATTTACAATATTTTGGAAAGAATTCAAAGGAAATTCAGGGATTTGATAGACCTTTTATTGGTCTCTGCTTCAAAAAGTTTCTTTCTTGCCGTATATGAATAAAGGAGAAAAGTGGTTTGAAAAGTATGATGACTGAGTAGTCAGCTGATGAGTTTTATGACTTCATCGATCCTATCTTTTAGAGGGGAGTGCTGCCCCGCTTCTGGCCACTCGTACTCCCTAGTTTAGGCAATTTTACTTGCATGGAAAAAGGAACAGAGAGACCTAGACACGTGCATTTGTTCCCCTTTGTCCATATTCTCCATCTGTACATGAAGGAATTGGATCTTGTTCATAATCAAGCTCAACTATTGGCATGCAACATATGTTTTGAATTTAAACCTGAGAGGAGGAACCCCCAAATGCAGAAGGATCAAATAATGTGGGAAGGTAAAGGTAAAGGTTCCCCTTACATATACATGCCAGTCATTTCCAGCTCTAGGTGCTCATCTCCGTTACAAAGCCGAAAAGCCAGCGCTGTCCGAAGACGTCTCCGTGGTCATCTGGCCAGCATGACTAAACACCGAAGGCACATAGAACGCTGTTAACTTCACACCAAAGTGATCCCTATTTTTCTACTTGCATTTTTACATGCTTTCGAACTGCTAGATTTGCAGAAGCTGAGACAAGTAACACAGTGGTGGGATTCAATTTTTTTTTACTACCGGTTCTGTGGGCATGGCTTGATGGGCGTGGCAGGGGAAGGATACTGTAAAATCTCCAGTCAGAGGTGGGATTTGCCGGTTTTCTGGACTATTCAAAATTTCCGCTATCGGTTCTCCAGAACTGGTCAGAATCTGCTGAATATCACCTCAGAAGTAATGGGAGCTCACTCCATTACGCGGTGCTAATGATTCAAACCACTGAACTGCCGGCCTTTCTGATCGACAAGCTCAGTGTCTTAGCCACTGAAGCAAAACTGCGAAGGCAAAGCATATCCAGCTCCCAAATACCTGAAGAGCCAAACCAGAAAGCCAGAGACAATGGCATGCTAGCCTTCAGGATAGTCTCCTGGAGAGTAAACACATCTACTTAGAAGAAAGAAAGTCCTCACACACTGTGAGTAACTTTTCACACAGGTTGAGTTATAAGAACAAATAAAAAGACTGAAATGATTTCAGTCAACCAATAAAGACACAAATGGAACCGAACCGACCCTCTCTATTATTAGTCACAGCAATCATCCAAAACAAATTAGTTCTGTGATAGGCTATTGTTCCCCAGGTTAAGAAGATAAAACTGATCTACATGTGGAAAATTAGAGAAATATCTGAAAAAGAAATTATAGCAGTAATAGTCCACTTTAATCCCATTTACCTAGATTGGGCAAATTCATGTTCTGGATGTGACCAAATACAGGTACTGTAGTCCTTGATTTACAACATTTTAGTGAGCATTCAAAGTTAGAATGGCACTGAAAAAAAATGACTTATAAGTTCATATTTATAATGGTTGCAGTGCCCCAAGGTCATATAATCCCCTTTTGCAACCTTCTGAAAAGCAAAGTCCATGGGGAATCCAGGTGCACTTAACAACTGTGCTACTAACTTATCCACTGCAGTGATTTATTTAACAACTGGGGCAAGAAAGATTGTAAAATGGGTCAAAACTCACTTAACAAAACTCATTTAGCAACAGAAAATTCGGGCTCATTGTGGACATAAGTTGAGGACTAAGTTTTGACTTGGGACTCAAAATGAGAGTCTCAGTATGGGACTTAGTTGTGCAGAGAATCCTGTTGAAGACCAAAATGATATTTAACCAATCGAAACAACTATCTTCAACATGCACATCAATAAATACTTGCCGGGAAAGTCCAATTTAGCCACATCTGACTTAAAAATATCTCAGCGGCCCTAAGGTTCCTACAAACTGGATAAGTCCATACATCATCAGACTGGCTTTGCATTGGAGGTAATTGTCATAGTCTCTGTTCCGATTCCTCACGCAGACAATGCTGCAAGGCATAAAAAATTCAAAGGATAAGGACGAGTTTCCGGTTTGTCGAGCTTCGCGAGCGGTAGGGATTCGCGAAGCTGCGCGATCCTGCCGCGCTAGTTGCTTTTGGGGCTCCGACCCGGACGGGTGCGGAGCAAGGCTGCCCTGCAGGGGTAGCTGAAGGTAAGGGGATCCGGAGGAAGGGTTTGGGGTGTTGCAGACCCCCTCCCTGGCCGGCAGAACCCCTGTTACCAGGGACGGTGCGCGGCGGTCCGTAATGGCCGCCACAAAGAAGTTGACAGCCGGGCAAGTATGCGCAGGAGGAAGAAGAGAAAGTTATTGAAAGTAAAAGTTCTTCTTGGTTGACCCAGGGCTTTGAGATTTATCTAATTTAATTCCTGGAAAAGATGGTTTTCTGATGATTTCTTCCACAAGAGAAAAAAAAAGCGGCTATTTTGAGGTGCTGAAGGGAAAGTTTACTCTCCCTCCCGACGGAATTAAGCCGGAAGGGAGAGGATAAAGAAAATATATAAATTTGGATCTTGTTGGAGGAGATGCCTTGAAGACTTGAGGACAGAAATACAATCTTAATAAGGCTTTAAAATATAGACTTGGATTCTTTTTTTTTTTTTGTTTGATACCACCCTGGAAGAGGAA
Organism: Notechis scutatus; assembly: GCF_049901735.1. Lineage (NCBI taxonomy): Eukaryota > Metazoa > Chordata > Lepidosauria > Squamata > Elapidae > Notechis > Notechis scutatus. The sequence continues at coordinate 46,697,711 of NC_142010.1, forward strand.
GGGGGAATTTTGGCTTGCTTGGATTTATTGAGGATTGTGGATTTTGGGATTGTTTTGCCTTTCTCTCGGAATATTTGGTTGGTGTAAGAAGAAAGAGGAATAAAGAAAAGAAAAGATTTATTTATAATGGCTTTCCTTTTTGAAGACCTGAGGGATGAATATGAGCAAACAAAAGCAACCTGCAAAGATGGCATGGAAAAAGCTTTTCTATTTCTAGAAATGGCGCTGGTCAATTACCAACAGACAATGGAACAGATGGAAACGGAAGAAGAACAACAAGGAAGAGACGAAGACGCCATCTTCATTGAATCCCAAAACTTATCTAAGGAAGAAGGAAGGAAGAGAGCAAGGAAAATGAAGGATTTAAGATCTAAAAAAACATTTGAGAAAGAGAAAAATATGATTCAAAGTAAATATAATGATAACAAACAAGAAAAAAGGGAACACAACAGAGAAGGGATCCCAGCAAGGTAGAGGTTAGAAGAAGAAGGGGGTAGGAAGATTTGGTGGGGGAAGAAAGAAAGGGAAAGGCGGAGAAAAGCCTCAAAGCTTTAAAATTGGATGGGAGAAGAGGATTTTTTTAGAGACAAAGGATGAAATATAATTTTCTGTAAGAAAGATTCTGCTAAGGTACAGAAGATGGTATTGTAACATTTATATTTGAAATAGTAAATTAGAATGGTTTAAGATTTAATAAGAAATTAAAATGTTGAAGTTTTTAATAATGATTGATTTTTAAAATGTAATAAAATATCGAAGGAAAGGAGGATACAATGTATTTAAACATTTTTGGTGGATAGAATGTACCAAGCAGAACCAAATTGGGTATTTGTTATGCTGAATGTTAATTTTACTAACTTAGGGGAGGATAGAAAGGCATCATACTCTGATTAGTGATTTCAGGAGAAATTTTTTTTATTATAAGAAGAGATAGAGAGATAAATGAATGGGCAAAAGATACAAATTTAATGATTTAATCAAGATGGATTAAATAAGATAGAAATGTGAAGAGTGATATGTGCTATTATTTTAGCCCATGCAAAGAGAGGTAACTGGGGCCAAGGTACTTTACTAAAAGATTTTTTTTATGTTTGTTTGTGTTTGTTTGTGTTTTATGAGAATACTGGGGAAATTATTGTAGAAAGACAGGGAAAGACTTAATATGTAATGATTTGTTTGTTGTTGAAACTTTTAATAAAACTTGTTTTAAAAAAAAAAAAAAAAAAAAAAAAATTCAAAGGATAAATAGTTAATTCCCTCCGGAGCTGTCCCAAGAAAGGTTATTTGTTGCATAAATGCTTCCCACTTGAGATCTCCCCATCTCTCACTGGCTCTCCCCACCCTATCTCTAATACACATTGACCGGATGCTGTTCTCAGCTAGAGCGTATAAAGCTACCTATGAAATTTTAATGAACATGGATCACAGAGGAGGAGGAGGAAGAAGCAGAAGAATGGAAAAAAAGAAAGAATAAACTAGATGAATGTAACTGTACTGGGGAGATAGCATTTAAATTATTATGGAGAGCTGAGGGGAAAATGTAAAATAGCACTGGTTTATTTGCTGTAAACTGGTTCTGTTTTATTTTATATATTTTAATTTTCATATTATGGATGTTTTATTGTGTTTTGAATTGAAATTATACTGCACTGTCAATTGACATACAGCTATTGTTAACTGTTGTGGTTAGCAGAGACTGTGGATAGGCTGTAGAATCTGTGGACAGTGGTTGGTATGCCTCAAATAAAAGGGAGAAGGGTTTTATCTTTCAGTATGAGAGTAGAGCATTTCTTTAGGTTGGGCTATTCATCACAGCATATAGGAAACATTACAAAACAGCTCTCAGGAACAAATGAACCTCTGATACTTATTGCTAGTCACCAAAAATAACAGTGGGATGGGTCCAGTGCTTCAGTTCCTGTCTGCTAAGGAATTTTGATTGTTGGGGTCAAAAGAGAAGAGCAGAGGTGGTATTCAGCAGGTTCTGACCAGTTCTGGAGAACCGGTAGCGGAAATTTTGAGTAGTTCGAAGAACTGGCAAATGCCACCTCTGACTGGCCCTGCCCCCATCTATTCGCTCCCTCCCAAGTCCTAGCTGATTGGCTGGGTCTTCTTTTGTTGACCTGAATGGGAGAATGGAGCTGGAAAGCAGGTTAATGGGGTGGGGGAGGGAATGGGATTTTGCAGTATCCTTTCCCTGCCACGCCCACCAAGCCATGCCCACAGAACCTGTAGTAAAAAATTTTGAATCCCACCACTGGAAAAGAGCTTGTTCTGCTGAGGTCCTCACACTATGGAATAGTCTACTATTGGTGGTGAGATCTGCTCTCACCTTCCTGGCCTTTCATATGGGTCTAAAAACCTGGCTTTGCCTGGCTTGGATCCCAATGAGGATGGTTGACAGAATAAAAAGTATTCAACATCATGGCATCTATCTCCTCAGTCTTAACTCTTATGTAACTTTTTAAATTTTAATTGTTTCTATATTTATCTTTATTATCATTTGTAAACCACCCAGACTTGTCTTATTGGTGAGATGAGTAGCATATAAATTTCATAAATAAATAAGAAATTTCTGATTCTGGAGGTGTAGCCACACAGATACTCATTGCTCTGTGATATGTCAGTGAATAAAGATGTGAAGACTACAGAATAGGGTAAAAGCAGTATAATAGAAGAGAGCCAGTTTGGTTTCATCATTCAGGTCCCCAGAAGATCATGAGTTCTAGTCCTGCCTTAGACACACAGCTTGCTGGGTGATCTTAATCAGAATAGAGCTGGAAGGGACCCTGGAGGTCTTCTAGTCCAACCCTATAGCAGGAGACCCTATACCAGTGGTCCCCAACCACCGGGCCCCGGACCGGTACCGGTCCGTGGACCATTTTGTACCAGGCCGCCTATTTTGCTTGGGCGCCGCCATCTTGTTTTGACAGCGCTTGAGAAAGTGCTTCCGGGTGAGCTTGTCGGTCGTCGGTTGGCGTTTGGGTGCTGAAGGAATCCTCGCGCCTTAGTTTCGTCGAAGAGGGGGGGCGGCTTCGAACGAAGAGCTGTCCCGATGGTGGTGGAGTCTCGCATTACTCAGGAGGAGATTAAGAAAGAGCCTGAAAAGCCCATCGGCCGCGAGAAGGTACAAAGGAGGAGTTGAAGGTGGCGGGGAGAAGCGGGGGCGGCTGGCTGGCCGGTCGCTTGGCTCACCTTGCCTTGGTTGTGCGTGCTGATGCTGGTACCGGTCCGTGGATCATTTTGTGATGCCGGTACCGGTCCGTGGATCATTTTGTGATGCTGGTACCGGTCCGTGGTACAAAAAAGGTTGGGGGCCACTGCCCTATACCATTTCAGGCAAGGGGCTGTTCTTAAAGATTTCCAGTGATGAAGCAGTCACAACTTCTGAAGGCAAGCTGTTCTACTGGTTAATTGCTCGCACTGTTAGAACATTTCTCCTTAATTCCAGGTTGCTTCTCTCTTTGATTAGTTTCCATCCACTGCTTCTTGCCTTGGGCCAGTCACTTTCCCTCAGCCCTAGGAAGGAGGCAATGGCAACCCATTTCTGCAAAAACCTTTCCAAGAAAACTTCAGGGAGTTCTCCAGGCCGTTGCCAGGAATCAAAACTGACTTGAAGGCATTCTGCCCAACCCCCAAAAATATTCAACAGAAGCCTTATTTCTCACCATGAGCTGTATAAGAACAAGCACATAGAATAAACTAAAGAAATTTCAGGAGAACTTTACAGAGGGTGCTGCCTCTTCTTGGCTCCAGTCCCTACCATTATCAAGTATGGAGAATTTTGCATTAATCATATTTTGTTATATATCAAATGAACTGTTTTCTTTTTTAAAAAAACCCTATAGGATAAAGGAGATTGTTTAGACTACTAGATATCATTAAAAATATTTTTATCCATTATTTGTAGGATTGAAGATTCAGAACAGCAGTTGGAAAAATCTAGGAAAAGCTGGAATGGAGGAGAAACAGGGGAGAAGGAACTGATAGGCAAAGACTAACAAACAACTTTTTCAGCACCTTCATTCTATTAGATATGCTTGTGTTGTTTATTTGTGTCATATAAAACCCTCTCTTTTTTTCAGTTCAGGTCTCCAGGTACGATTAAGGGAGTTGCCCTTTGAGATCTGACATTATAAAGAACTTGCAATTAAAACACAAGCTGAATAATAATGCTCTGTCTATTGAAAAACGGTGTGTGTGTGTGTTTTAAAAAGAATACATTAAAACTGCATTTTACTTGATCTTTTCACCTCGCTTTCCCCTATTACTAACCAGTGTTCATGTTTCAGAAAGCAGTAAAAACGTTGCAGATATTTTTTATCCTGCTCTATGGATGATTATGGAAAAATGTAATCCAAGATGTATATTGATGCATAGGATTGCATAATGACTAATGTGTGATAGGATAGTCAGTGAAGGTAAGACTTATATGTGATTTTTCATGAGGTTAATGAAAAATCAGTATATCTGTAATAAGCAATGATTTTTTTACTCTACTTCCTTGCCCAATTTTGTCATTTCTTGAATACTTTTCTGTAGCTGCCTACCTAAGTATATAGATGCCTAAAACTATATCTCACAATTCTAGTTTACAATTATTATATAATTCTATCCATTCATTTCATTTATTTGCAAAGAAAATGAATTAGGAGAGATCATGTCTAATTCATATCTTCCTCCTTCCTAGAAAGAAAGTCCTAAACTGATACATTTGTTCTACTTCTCTCACATTTCTTAAGATGCAATTGTGCTATTTATACACCATTAGCAAAGAAAGTATCTCTGGTTAATTTGTATGTGAACATTCTCTTTGGTTACTGCGCTATATGTATATATCTGTCAGCCCCATTAAGAAGACCAAAGACCAGATCATGAAATCAGCTCCGCAGAAAAGCTAAAATTTCATTTATTGAGATTGTTTATAATAACAGAATCTTGCAAATTCTGTGATTATACTGCACATTTCCCTACTTATAGTTCAGTCAATTAGAGAGGTGTCTGTTTGAGCCACTTCTTAAGGTTTTTTGGATTTGGAACTTTGACTGAGAAACTGAGGCGAGAGGGCGGGGGCGTGTTTGGGAGTCCCAGCAGCATTTCAGGAGGAAGCCGAAGCCACTGAGCCAGAGAGCAGGACAGGCTTCTGCTGCTTCCTCCTCCCCTTCTCTCATTTGTGTCCTTGATCCCCGATCCCAGCAGCATTCACCGGGGCTAAGAAAGCCGCCATTTTTTTTTCCTTTGCGGCCCGGTACAGAGTGCTCCACGGACCCGGTACCGGTCCGCTGCCCGGTGTTTGGGGACCCCTGGCCTCAGGCAACAGCTTCTGCATATGTTGCTCAACAGTGAGAAGGGTGCCGTATAAATTGAATGAATGAATGAATGAATGAAATCTCTATTTCTGTTGAATGCTGACATCTATCATGGTCCTTATTCTCCATAGCAGGGCTGTCAAACTTGTGGCTGATGGGCCAGATAATCACACAGCTGGCCATGCCCACATCCAGTTTAGCGAAGGGGAAAAAAGTCATGATACGTCATGTGATGATGCCGTGATGATGTGAGTTTGACACCCCCTGCTCTACAGCATCCCTTTTCTAAACTTTTAGCTCAGGAAGAATAGCACTGAAGTAGGTTCATACCCATAGGCCTGGCTCATTCAAGATGATAATTTTGTAAAACATTTAAGAGGCTTACACTAAACAGGAATTTAACATTTAGGAGGCTTACACCTAAACAAGAATTTATCACTCTATTTTAAATATTCCTCTTGGAAAAAAAACACATTAATAGAAAACAGTGGCTGTGTATTTCTTCAGGGTTTTGAGCAATATTTTACACTAACAAATTGACTATCCCCAGTTATTACACTGGCTTAAATTTGACTCATTCTTCTTTCTCTGTCCCATCATTAAAAAATAAAGATTTAAATAACTTATCAAGCTTTTTCAAACCAAAAGGTAAACATGAAATAATATAAAGTAAGATGAAAGAAAAGAAAACGAAAAAAGTGTCATGAAGTAAAAAAAATTAAGAAAAGTGTGTCAGAAAATATACAGAGAAGAAAGAAAAGAGAGAGAGAAAATTTAATAGTCCCATCTTGTCTTCATTGCCACAAGATCCTGCAGGTCTTTGAAAACTCTGTCTCATTTTGAGTTCTCCTAGGTCATCAAGCCTTTAGGTTTCAAAATTCAGAAAATTGCACAAATTTGTCTGTGCACATTATTAAAAGCAATTGCATCCAAAAAGGATTAGAAATCTTGAGAGAAGCTAACCATACAAGACATATATTGATTTTGGTATTAGAATAAATCAGTCTACAAGTGAAAAAACCCAAGGCACTGAGTAGACTTGAGCTCCATGGAAACCAACTTATGGTTCTTGAACTCTGTTTCCTAATGATTGGCACAACCTGCTGTGATCTTTTTGGTCCCTCAGGACAGACTAAGCTCACTTCAAGAAGAGCAAAAATAAAGCTTGTGAAGTGCACACCGGGGCCAACTAAAATAATCTCCGACCACCACTGAGTCCACTCAGCATCTTAAATATTTCATTGATTGTTATTATGAATTCAACTCACGTTAAAGAAGGAAGTTCTAATCGTAGGCAAACATATCAACAGCGCCTTCGGTGGTTTCGTGATGAGGTTTAAATGTAATATTTGTGCTTATTATGAAAAGTGAACGGGAACGGGGAAAATCTTGGTTGGCTTTGGAGAATGGGGAAAAAGCTTGGGACATGTTCTGTATGAGTGCATGCTGAAAAAATATCAGCCACGCTAAAATCACAGGAAAATACATTAACCCCTGTTTTTCTTTTCAGGTATGAGTGAGGAGGGGGCAGCCATTTTGAATATGGGGGCAAGCATTAGCAGGAGCTAGTAACCTCGGATATGAAATTAAATTGTCAGAACTGGACATGCCTTCTTGTTACTGTTTCTCTTTCTCTTTTTTACATTGCACAATTGCCAAGACAGGAGAAGTTTTCATCGGTTATGCAGAAAATTAGAGAGTTATGCAGCAAAGGTGAAATATCTCAGTAGACATATATTTCAAAGGTCCTATTTTTTTCTCACCACTTAAGAGAAAAGGCTTTAGTGAGGAAGCATCCTTTAATATGTTCTGCTGCCACCACTTCCCACCCCCCGCTTTTCTGGGTGGAGGTTGCCAGGTCTACTCCATTTGTATTCCAGAATGATGCTATATTTATCAGGGATTGCATGATACAAATGCTTTTAATCACATGCTTAATTATGTTTTATGGCTATGGTAATACCTCATTTAGCAGTCCGTGATCTCCTTCTCACAAGAATACTATGGTAGTCTGTGCAAGCAAAAATGGGAAAGCCTCTCATTTCTAATCATATAAAGTTTTCTATTTGTAGATTTTAAAAATAGGCTCCAACTATCTTTTTTTTCCTTCTTCTGTTCAATCATGCCTGATTCTCAGAGACCACCTGAACAAATACAATTAGGATTTGTTGGCCAGGTTTTCAGAAGTGGTTTGCCATTGCCTCCTTCCTTGGGCTGAGAGAGCATGACTGGCCCAAGGTCACTCAGTTGGCTTTGTGCCTAAGGCAGGACTAAAACTCAAGAACTTCCAGTTTCTAGCCTTATGGCTTAATGACCACACCAAACTGGCACTCCAAATTATTTTAATGGTGGCTATTTTAAAGCCTCTCTTTCTGCCTAGAGCTGTTTTTGATAGGCACAGCATGGAAGGAGGTGAAGTATGATTATTTATGGTGGTATGCCATTATACGATTTGTCTAGTTTTGGCTTTGCATGTTGCATGAGCCCTGACACTATGGTTTGTAAATAATAGCTTATATTTTAGCATATCTTATAAACATGGATCAAAGAAACAATTAGAAATTAAATAAAGCAGATAAAATTAATTGCAGTAGGTTAAAAAGAAAAGGACAAAATGAAAATATACTGTATATACTCGAGTATAAGCCTAGTATTTCAGCCCATTTTTGTGCTGAAAAAATCCCCTCGGCTTATACTCGAGTCAGATTCCCTCTGAAAAAAAAATGGTGTGGAGTCGCGGCCTCCGCGGCAGCGACTCCCAACAGCCCCAGGGAAGGGAAAGGCAAAAAGCGCTTTGCCTTTCCCTTCCCGAGGCAGCGGACTGGGGCCGCGCCGGCGGTAGTGACTCCTGACTCAGGGGGCCTCCGAGAGAGGGGAAGAGAGTGACTCCTGCCTCCCACTGTCATCATCATCTTCTTCTTTTGGGTTAGTGAATCAATTAAACCTTTCATGATAGTGAGATCGTTTCCCAAATTAATTATTTTTATTTTTGAAATTTACCAGTAGCTGCTGCATTTCCCACCCTCGGCTTATACCGAGTCAATAAGTTTTCCCAGTTTTTTGTGTAAAATTAGGTGCCTCGGCTTATATTCGGGTCGACTTATACTCGAGTATATACGGTAGTGGCATTAGTAAGAATACTAACAGTAGAAAGTAACAAAAAAAACTTGCTGAGCACCATAAGACAATGTGGCAATTGTCAATCTATCTAGGCAGTCTTTGTTATGTTCCTGCAAAGTTCTCGCTCTGGTCTGCGTTTTTGAACAGGAGCCAGAGCCGCTGATGATTGGCTGGCCGTCTGACAGCCACTTATAAAAGGGAGCTGTCAGACAGCATCAGCTGTTGCTGCACTCATTAGCTGAAGGTGCCACGGGTAACCCATTGCTGTTGGAATAAACATAGTTAGCCATTCAGAGTACCTCATTGTCTGTGTCCTGCATGCTGCAACTTCAATAGTCTTATCATATTCTAATTATAGTTGCTATGGTACAAATCTCTACACAACCTTCTTAGACATTTCTCTAAACTAGATCCTTACTGAGGAGATTAATATTAGGCATGAGGTATGGTACACAGGGCAAGTCAGAGAAGCAAATGTGGTTGGCTCAGCCTCTGTAACTGAAATGTTCTTGATAATAGGAAGTTTGAAATATTTCCTCTTACTTGAAATAATGGATGGAAACTGAACAAGGAGAGATTTAACCTGGAAATAAGAAGAAACTTTCTGACAGTGAGAACAATCAACCAATGGAACAGCTTGCCCTCGGAGGTTGTGGGAGCGCCATCACTTGAGACCTTCAAGAAGAGATTGGACTGCCATTTGTCAGAAATGGTGTAGGGTCTCCCGCTTGGGCGGGGGGGTGGACTAGATGCCCTACAAGGTCCAACTCTGATTATCTGTTATCCTTCCCCACCTTTGAGGGTAAGGTTAAATCTCACCACAGGCCTTCTGTGTGGGAATGTAATAAAGATTTTTAAGGATAATATAAAGAGTGCACATAAGGACATCAAGGGTGAAAGTATATTTTAGACGTATCGTTTTGTAAATCTAAATCAAATGCACCTTGGCCACAGCTTTCTTAAATCCAGCCTGAGCAAGATGTGCAAATAAATAATTCCCTCAGCACTGTTCAACTATTACAAAGTCTGCACTACTATTCCTGTTAATCTTCTCATCACTCCTTATCACCCATCCCCTTCCACTTGTGACTGTATGAATTTGTATAACTTTGTCACTTGTAACCTTACAATTTATATTGACTACTCCCTAGTATGATTTGATTGCTTATTGTATCCTGTGACTATCATTAAATATTGTACCTTATGATTCCTGATGAATGTATCTTTTCTTTTATGTATACTGAAAGTATTTGCACCAAATTCCTTGTGTGTCCAACCATACTTGGTCAATAAATAATTCTATTCTATTCTATTCTATTCTATTCTATTCTATTCTATTCTATTCTATTCTATTCTATTCTATTCTATTCTATTCTATTCTATTCTAAGCTGAATAAGCTGGAAGAGACTTTATCATGATTTTATACATCTCAGTCATGTTTTGCCAGAATTGCACTATTCTTCTTAGACTAGTTGCAATGACACTAGGTGCAGCAAATGGCTTTAGAATTGACAATGAAGATTTTGAAGTGGTGAATAACTCTGACCTTTTTAGAATTGACTGTTAATAATAAAGGAATGAGCAGTCAAGAAATATTCCAAAGACTAGCACTTTATAATGACGAAGGCCTTTGAGAAGATACTGAGATGTGACCAGTGGTGGGATTCAAATTTTTTTTACTACCAGTTCTGTGAGTGTGGCTCGGTGGGTATGGTGTGGCTTAGTGGGCGTAGCTTGGTGGGCATGGCAGGGAAAAGATACTGTAAAATCCCCATTCTCTCCCCACTCCTGGGGGAAGGTTACTGCAAAATCCCCTCCCCTCCCCTCCCCACCTCACTAACCTGCTTTCCAGCTCCGTTCTCCTGTGCAGGGCAACAAAAGAAGACCCAGCCGATCAGCTGGGATTCAGGAGGCAGAGAAAAGATGGGGGCGGGGCCAGTCAGAAGTGTTATTTGCCGATTCTCCGAACTGGTCAAAATTTCCACTACCGGTTCTCCAGAACTGGTCAGAATCTGCTGAATACCACCTCTGGATGTGACCCTACCTACAAAATCCAAATTGTGCAGGCATAGATTTCCCTCTATGGAAAATCTCCCCTATGGGAGCAAAAGTTGGACTTCGAAAAGGCAGAATAGAAAAAGTACTGATGCTGGCATATGAGAAGAACCCTATGAATACCAAGAAAAGAAATACATGGATCATAAAACCAATTAACCCAGAGTCCTGAGTTAAGACACAAATGACCAGACTTAGATTATTATGTTACTTAGTTCCTTTGAGTAGTCCATTAAGGGAAGAAGGAAAGAACAGAGTCCAGCAGCAAGGACACAAGTACAGCAGTGATGGGTACAGCATCAAAGACCCAAGAGGCCAGGTTGGGGATCAATTATCCTGTGTAAGATGTATGTGATTACAAAGAATTGTCAGCACCTTGATGGTGTCAGCATTCCAGAAAACCTCCACTCCAACAGATAACTCCAAGACAGACATCCTCTCCAAGGTTCTTTTTATTGGAGTAGTAAACTGGCACATCTGGGAAATCCCAAATCTGAAAGTTCTGGGTTTCCTTGCAATAAGTAAAAAATTACAAATTCACCCCTGCACCCATCATTGCATCACATGCCCCAATCACCATCCATCCCAACTTGAGATGTCCTCTCAACCAGGTGCAGAAATAACATGACCTTGACATTATAAGAAGAATGCTATTATGTCTAACCACATACACTCCAAGAAATTCCCCCTCCCGTTTTCCCAGGTTCAAGAATGTGGCAGTGTGGTGCTAATATGGCTTCCAAAAATGACAGATGGCACATAATCAATTAATATGCTCAAGATCATAAAGTGGGAACTGGTTGTTTTTGTCTTTCCACTTTACTTTAACTTCAAATCTGTTCGTGAGCATCTCATGATTTGTTTCACACTCAGTCCATAAAAGTGACTGAGCTCTTCCATCTCCTTGTACCAATAATATAGATTGTTTGATTTCTCCATACTTCAAAAATTCAGATTCTGGAGATTCTGAAGTCCACATATTTTAAAGTTGCCAAGTTTGGGAAACCCAGCTCTAATTGATTCCTGGTGCAGGAATTACCTTTACAAATGAATACTGACTTTCAATCAGCAAACCTTTTTTTCCGTACCCCCAGGGGTGGGATTCTACCAATTCGCACCTATTCACTAGAACCAGTTGTTAACATTCTAAGCAGTTCGGAGAACCAGTTGTTAGAAGAAATTACTGGCCTAATCCTGTAAGGAAGGCAGGAAGGAAACATTCTGGTGTTGCTTACAGAAACTGCCTCTCCATTAACCCTTATTACATTCTTAGCAGGACTAGACTTCCTGTCTCAGGAACTTCTCTGGAGTTTTTTTTCCCCTCCTTTGCTGGTACTTTGCTTGTGTGGAGTGACCATTCAAAGTTACAATGGCACTGAAAAAAGTGACTTATAACCATTTTTCACACTTACAATTGTTGCAGCATTCCCACAGTCATGAGAGGCCAGGTGAGGAGATGCATGGCTCGATGTGAGTGATATTGAGTTGGCCATGCCCAGCCAATAACCACCAAGCCACACCCAACTAAGCCATGCCCACTGGTTGTTAAAAAAATTGAATCCCACTCCTGCCTACCCCCATATATTTTCATCTGAGACCAGTTGGAAACAGGGCAGACTTGAACCCCAAGAATGACTGCAGCATGTCAGGGAATATCAGTTTCCTTTGAATGAGTTTTAATATGATAAATTGCATCCTTGAGTTCTGAAGGAACTTGCTGATCAGTCAATGTTTATGTACTATTTTTGAGAAAGTTTGAATAAGTAATAAATATTGTTCTGATTTTTAGTGGGATGGGGTTGGGGAAGAGGAAAATTCAGGGACTTACAGTTTATCTAAAGCTGACACAGTTACCTGGGAAAATGCTAAAGTAAATTAAAAATTAATTGAACTATTAAGCCCCTGGAAAACAGAATGGTTTTCTAAACAACAAAACTTTTCAGCCTAATTTGATTTTCTATTTCAAGTAACATTCTTGATAGATTGTGGGAATGCTGTAAATATCATATATTTTGATGTCAGCAATGCATTTGACAAAGGGCCCGTGACATTCTGATTAGTAAGGTAATTGAGTGTGGGCTGGACAGCATGATAATTAAGTAGATGCCTAGCTGGCTTGAAAATCAGATTCAAAGAATGCTTATCAATGGTTCCTTATTAAACTGGAGTGAGGAGCCCTGGGCATTGTACACTTCAATATTTTTATTAATGACTTGGATGAGAAAGTGGAGAGAATCTTAACCAAAATTGCAGATTTCACAAAATTGAATTCAGTCCTTGTGACTTTCTGACATATCCATTAAGGCTATGCAAAGCCTTCCCAGTATGCAAAATAACAGCAAAAAAATAAAACATTGATAATTATATTTTCCATGCAAATAGAAACATAGCTGAGTAGTTTACAAAGTACCACACAGGCCTTGCAAATCAAGTAGCTCCTAGAATAGTTTGAAAAGAAGAGCTTTGTATATATTCCCATATATTGCAAAGGACTTTTGAAGGTTTCACACAGCCAAATGTCTATGTAGTTTTCCTATGATGCAGAAGTTGATTTGCTGTTGCCTTTTTCTAGAAAATCTAGCCTACAGTTGTGATATTTCCTGGTGATTCCTTCCTCCAAGTACTAACCATGTCTGATCTTTCAAGATCAGCAAAGGTCAGCTAGATGCTACCAGAAGCCTCCAGAAGACAAAAACAGCATTCAAAATGAGCTTGAAATTTTAGAGAAGAAGGTAATAACAACAGTCTAAAAGTCCACAGACTTATACTCTGTGGAAGAAGAATTAAATTGGGGAATGGGGAATACTGTATGTATTCCCGCAATGGTATTTAAGGAGAAAAAACTTGACATACTGTACATGTTAATTACAAACTGAATTTGAATCAGCACCATGAAGTCATGGTAAAAAAAGGTCAATGGAAATTAGGCTGCATCAAAAAACATCAAAATTCTAAATAACAGAAAGGAATGGCTTCACTGCATTCTGCATTAATCAGATCCCACCCTAAACATGATGTCCAGTAATAGGTAGATCATGAAGAAAAAATTCAGACAAACTGACACAGTTTCAGAGAAGGGCAAAAAGATGCTCAGGGTGCTAGAAATTAAGTCATGTAAAGACAGCTTGAAAGAACTAGGAATGTTTTTTTCTTGAGATGGGAAGACTGAAGGTAATAGGATAGCACTTTTGAAATTCCTAATATACAGAAGAAGGTCAAAACATAGACAAGCTACAGGAAAGCAAATGCTGGTTGAATGTTAAGGACAGTTGCAGCATTTTGCCAATGGAACCAATTACCCAGTGACCATATCCCACTGGGTATGTTCAAGTAAAGACTAGTAGGCAGGATGCTTTCATTTGGATTCTTCCTAGGAACAAGGGATTGGACCTGATGCAGTGGTGGGATTCAACTATTTTTTTACTACCGGTTCTGTGGGCGTGGCTTGGTGGGCATGGCAGGGGAAGGATATTGTAAAATCTCCAGTCAGAGGTGGGATTTGCTGGTTCTCTGAACTACTCAAAATTTCCACAACCAGTTCTCCAGAACTGGTCAGAACCTGCTGAATACCACCTCTGACCTGATGGCCTAAATCTTGGGTGTTCAACATTTTGGCTTTCCAAAAGAGAGTGAAGAGGAATTGTCTTGGGCTGCATATAAAATATATAATATAGTTAATGTGTTTAAATAATGCTAGAAAACTCACAATAATGTTAAAAGTTTATGATCTTTTGGGACCACATCAGAGGTGGTATTCAGCATGTTCTGACCAGTTCTGGAGAACCAGTAGCAGAAATTTTGAGTAGTTCGGAGAACCGGCAAATCCCACCTCTGACTGGAGATTTTACAGTATCCTTCCCCTGCCATGGCCACCAAGCCATGCCCACAGAACCGGTAGTAAAAAAAATTGAATTACAAGTTGTCCAGGGCCGCACAGACCTGTAGGCCACAGGCTGGGCAAACATGGCCTAAATACTTCTTTCCAGTTGTATGATTCTAACATGCATGTTTATCTATAACAAGGCAGGGAAAGCCTACAAGAGCCTCCCTTCTGAAGTTCTTTCCAATCCCTTTGCCACTAGTGGCCACAAGAGGCATTGAGGGGTCCTTGGTGCTCTCTGAGCTTGGTTGTTTTTTTGCAGACATTTCATTACCCAAACTAGGTAACATCATCAGTGCTATGAAATATCTGCAAGGAAAGAACCAAGCTCAGGAAGCACCAAGGGCCCCTCATTTCAATTCTGAGCTACAAATAGTCTCCCTTATCGATAGGAGGTATTTCCTTCTGTATCATAGCAATAGCACTTAGACTTCACATTCACAATGGGAATACCACTTCACATTGCTTTATAGCAGTCTCTAAGCAGTTTACAGAGTCGGCACATCTGGATCCACATTTAACCAATCTCAGAAGGATTGGTAAGGATCCCAGCAGTGGGTAGAGTTAGCCTGCAATACTGCATTCTAAGCACTGTGCCACCATGGCTCATGCCCCAATTGCATTGCCTCTGAATCTGCATGTGCCCTTTCTCTCCAAGGATTAATCATGGTGTGTGCAGACATGTTGCCTCTGACAGTGTGTGTGTAAGAGTGAAAGAAAATCTAATCATGGCAGATGCATATATTGTCTCTCTCTCTGTGTGTGTGTGTATAAAGGTCTAATCTGGGCAGCTGCACTGATTAGTCATACTCTCTGGATGTGTGTTTGTCCTATCTCCTTGTGTTGAGTCTGAGTGTGCTTTGTATGAATGAATGCTGCATATTCTCCTGACTAGATCATGTGACCATGAGGAAAGGAAGGGACTGAGAATGGAGAGTTGGCAGAAAGCATTGTTGCCCAATGGCGTCTCCCAGAACCTGACATATTTTCCGAAATGATTTTCTCCACAACCCCTACCTGGATCTGGCACATTTTCATACACAATGCTTCTTTTGCTGGCTTCTACAGCTATGCCTAATTTGATCCTGTCCTGTCCTGTTCTTAGAGGGTTGATGGATGGAGTACCAAGCTTGTTATAGTTCATTCCTAACATGCACTTGGGTTGAAGGAAGTAAAAAGAAACAGTGGAGGAGACAAGCAAAAAGTTTAGGAAGCTAGAAACACAGCCTTATGGAATGACAAGCTAAATGTTATTAAAATTCTGATACCTCAGAGTCAGTTTCAGAAGGTTTCTGTCATTATGATGTATCCAGAGCTAGACTGTCCTGGTCAGAGTTGTTTCATTTCCTACCACCGGATGCAGAGATGATCAGCTGGAATAAGCTGACACCTTCATTGTTTCCAGTGGAGCTATATAAAAATGAAATGCAGCCAGGGACAGAGAACCTTTCAGTTGTTGAAAACAACTTTTACAGGGACAGAGAACCTTTCAGTTGTTGAAAATAGCATCCAAGGTATCCTTTAAAAAAAATAATCCAAAGATACTTGTTACAAGAGTAAAATCCACATCTATTTTTGTATGTGCAGTTTCCCTTAACATACAGTGCTTTGGCAATCACCCCTGATAAATGTAATCTTCAAAATAAATTCCCCAGGAAACCATTTTAATGCAAATTTCTCTGGTGTCATTATTTTTTTATGCAATTTAATTTTCCTAGAGCTGGCTTTTAAAATATAAATTTCCTTAATGCAAGTTATTTTTTTTTTAAAGTAACTGTCCTTTTTTTAATGTCGAAAGCAGGGTGTGTGTGCAGTGAGTGTCTCTGTCTGAGAGGAACGGGTGACAGATTAATCGACAAACAAACAGGATGGGATGTTTTGGTGAGGAAATCTGACTGCATGGATTTCAATGATGCCATCTGTGCTATGGAAGTGTCAAGTGTTATTGGCTTCTCCCACACATACTTACCCACAGAAATCCAAGGTGATTTTTTTTTAATGTATTCTGGACTTTCTGGATTGAAATGCTGCCCTCTGCACACACCATTTTAAAAGCATACTCCAAGAGAACTGGAATCTTATATGACATGCCTGATTTGGTCAGGAGATTGAATCATAATTAGTTCATTTAACTAGTGGCCCAGCACTAGAAAACAGAAGTGTACAAGAGTTTATATTGATTATATTGAGAAGCAGCCATCTCAGACAAGCTTTTTTTTTTCTTTTTCCCTTTGAAAAAAATGAAACAACAGCAACAACAAAAAACAAATTTAACTTACAATATTGAAGAAGTAACTTCCTTGCTCCCTTTCTCACCCCCATTTTACAAGTGCGCTGTATATGCAAAGGGAGGAGTATGAAGAAAGAGAAAAAGAGAGAACATTGGACATGCTGGGGTCCTTCCATTTTGTGAGACCATTTCAAGCCTCATCTCTATGCCAGAGAATAGAAGGATTCAGTTAGTTTTATTTTCCTGATTCAGAAGCCTGAGTTAAGTTAAGGTAAAACTATGTAAATATTCCATCCTTTGGTACAAGGGAAATAGTGGTGGGAGTGTAGAGTAAAATCCCTTCTTAATCTGGAGTTATCTCAGCTTCCAAGTTCACACAATAGGCCAGGACTGCAATTAATTTGGTTAAGCATACCAACCAAACACTGCCAATTGTTATAAGAAAGTCCAACAGCAATGATACCTGAACTCATTTCTTTTTGCTGGGAGATAACTGGAAAACCCGCTCTTTAATATCTTTGCAAGTATAACTGAAGGCAAATAGTGCTCAAGATGGCTGGTGGACATTTCACAGTCCAAACTTGAAATCTGGAGGAATTTCTTGACTTCCAGAGCTATTAAGTAGTGGAAGAATCATGGGGGTGTCAGCACTGGAGATTTTCAAACAAAGATCGGACAGCCCGGGTCCTTTGGTAAAGATTTGATAAGTGGGCAAAAATGCCAAATATTGCCTAAATATCTGGCTGATTGTGTGACTAACCATAATAATTGCATCCAAGCAAAGCTCAGCTGATCACTTTCGAGTGCATTTCTCTAGTTGGATACTATAGAAATGATCCCTGAAAGTATAGCAAAGCTATCATGATACATTTGTACATAATAATCTCCTAACAATACAAGGTTGGAAAAAGAGAGAAAACTAAAGAGAAAAGAGAGAAAACTAAAATTGCAATAGGAAGAAAAGAGGTTTCTACGTTGATAGGTGTAGAATCATTTGATTTTTACCCCAATGTGATTTTTAAAAGGGAAAAAATACCTGTCCGTTCCTTCTTACTACTAAACGCTCCCTGGATCCAGCTGTGCAGCTATTACAAAAGGTCACTGAAGTGTGAGAAAATTAGTTTTCTCAATCTGCCCATTGGAAATCCCATGGAGTATCTGTCTGTGACGTATAGGTCACTCTGATTTTGAAAAAAGGAAGAAGCTGCTCTTGAAAAAGCAGTGAAGAACTTTATGCAGCTGAGGACAATTGCTGTGATCACCTGAGTCTTTTTATCTGTTCATTTTCTGGTGCTTTATCCAGTCTTTTTTTTTTTTTTTCAAGCTTGGACTGCAGTTAAAGGCCACATTTGAGACCAACCATAATAAGAAGTAAGGGCGAAGAGAAAATATCAGGGCAAGAAAAAGCAAAATATGTGACTTTGATTTAAAAAGAGGTTGCCTTGTAAGCATCAGGTAGTAACCTATGGAATTCAAGTTGAAACTTGGGAGAAACATTTGAATCAAGTATACAGATGATTCAACCACCACCACAGGGTTATTCAGTTTCTGGAAGAGGACAAACTCAGGTTGAAATGCAAACTACCAGAAAATAAACCAATGATTACCTGACAAATTATTCAGAAATGATTAAAAGCATTGCTGCTTCTTTGCGGTTTGATCTCCTCCTAATGATCCTGCATGATGAACGTATTTGTGAAAGAACTTGAGCTATAATGCCGCTCCAATCAAATGACTGTGGGGGAATTAAAAAAGGAGCTCTTTGGTACATGAGAACAACAGACATAACTGAAATTAGATCTGTCTTGTCTTTCTCCTCTTCAATAGGTATCCGAACTATCAGAGACCCATCTCAAAATGAAGGTTGCAGAGATCTCCTTAAAACACAGAAATAAAGTAGCCAGATGTGGGTTTATATGGCAAAAAAACCCCAACAGTAGATATTAATGAACAAAGCTCTGATGGAGAGACCAGAGAGCAGTTCAGAAACATTAATTTTGAATTGTGACTGGCAGCTTTAAATGGCAGCTTTAATTTGCCAGAGGCACTGGGCCAGGTAGTTAGATTGGCCAGCTATATACAATGTGAGTTGTGTACTTGTCACTGGTGCAGTATGTTTTATTATGTTTTATTGTTATTATTTTTTCTTTGCTATGGATGTTTTGAACCCTTGTTAGCCACTCTGAATCACTTGGAGACCAGTCAGTTGATAAAATAATCACCTTCACTAATTCACTTTAAAGTCAGAGCCATTTTGGCACATGGCAGAAAAGACAGCAGACAGAAAAATAGAATGAGCAAGGAGCACAAAGCACAGAGTAGGGGTACAAATGGGGGAAATAACCATTTGGAATGTAATAATGCTAGGCAACCTATTGGTTCATTTTGCAAGTTCTATAATAGCCTCCCATTGAAGTCTAAAACATCTGGAGAGCACAAAGTTATTCATTCTTGGAAACTCTAGAAACTCCACTTTTAATGTATCAATTCATAATTTTTAACCATACCAGAATTCCAAGCCAAGGAAGATTTCAATATTTGGGAACAATGGAGGAGCATATGGCATCCTTTTCTAGCCCAGGCAGTGGATAATACAGTCCATGTTTCAGGTAGAAAAAGAAGCAGATGGACTCAGGGGATGGCCAACTTCAAGGATACAACCTGAAGAACCCTCCAACAACTTCTTTTTACAGTTCCTGCCTTGGATTCTCATGATTAAAATATAAGCAGCCTACTGATTTAATCATATCCACCTTTAAATCCCACTAATGATTTAAAGTAAATCTGGATCCAATTCAGGTCTTTCAATATATTTTCCCAATCATGAGAACGAAAGTTTTCCCTTAAGTTTTTTTTTTCAAGAAACTGAAAACAATTAATCCATGTGGGCATATGACTTCTGAGAGTTTCCCGCTAAAGACTAGGACTGCTTCCAAATGAGAATGTTATTATGGGATATTCTGCATTGTGAGTTAGATTGGACAATCTATAACAGATGAACACAAATGAATGAATAAATTATTATTACCTTTATTGTCAGAGTACAACATCTGTACAGTGAGATTGGCTGAGCCACCCTTCGTGCACCACCACCCCCAATATAACTCACAGGGAGGACAGAAGTCCCTAACCCACTCCCAATCTTATTACGCTATGTGACCTTGTTGCACAACACGCTGGCCCTGCAAGTCTGTCATACTATGCTGACATGAAGTTATTTTCCGTTCAGAAGTCTGACAGCCCATGGGTGGAAACTGTTCTTCAGCCTGTTGGTGTGTTGGCGTCTATGTCTCCTACCCGATGGTAGGAGAGTGAAGAACTGCTGACTGGGATGTGAGAATTTTCCTCACTCTTCTAAGGCAGTGAGCCCTAGCGATGTCATCTAGTGGTATCAGGGAACAGCCCACAATGTTTTGTGCTATACTCACCACCCTCTAATAATGTCTTTCCATCCACGGCTGTCAAGCCAGCATAATGCAGTATATGAGGATGCTTTCTATTGTGGAGGCCATCAGTAGTTGTTCCACAAGCCCCTAAGGAAATGGAGTCCCTGTTGGGCCTTTCTGGCCACCTGGGTTGTGTTGATTTTCCAGGTAAGAACTTCGCAGAGGTAGACTCCCAGGAATTTAAAGGAGGAAACTCTCTCCACATAGCCCTCCACTTTTTTTTCCCTTGTTGAAGAAGGTTGGACTTTGGGGACGAGAATAGTCAATGCCAGTTGAATGGATGTTATAACATGTGGTCTTATCCCCGCAACAATGAAATACCCAAATATTTTAAAACTCTGCAGCCCTTACCCCACCCTGAGCAAATTCACAACTTCCCATTTAATCATTGTTTTAGCAGGATAATTAATGGCAAATGACCATTGAAAAGAAATCTTTGTTTTAATGCTTTGCTTTGATTAGCATTCTGGAGATTTTACCACATCTGTTTGCTCATTAAGATTGGATATTTGCCTTTGACCATGTGATCAACTTTCATAAGAAAGCAGAGAGGAAATCAGATGTTAAGAACACACTGCCTCCAGGATTTGTTGATTGGCTTGCACATCATAATATTCCTTGATGCTGTAGGATTGTCTCTGTGAACCAGAAATCAGAGAAAGAAGATGTATTAAATTTTGCATTGAAAGATCTGTGGAAAATGGAGTGTCTTTATTAGAAGGCAATAGGCTGACCTCCAGCAGAAGGGAGGTTATTACTAAGGTTATTTTTCACAATCATCCTACAAGCCATTTCCTCTCTTATAAATTAAGCAGCTTGTTGGCAGTGTGACTTCTGGCAATTGTCCAACACATCAAATTAGAATGCAGTGATTTGTAAAACAGAACCCTTCCCAGTCATATAAATGTGGAACGATTCTAGCTCACGGTGTTCTCTATAGATGGGCGAGGCTTACTTCTTGATAGGGCAGAAGGTGAGCAAATAAATATGTTTTATTGCTCTGGATGGATGAAACATGCAACATTAACTCAGAACCTGCCAACTTAATTAGCAAGTAGTAATGACCACACAAGGACAGAATCCACCAAGGGAAAATGCCCTTCATAGTTCCTTGGAAAAAATAAATAAACCTTGTCTCTGAAAATATGCATTTAATATTTCACACAAATACTCCCCAACCTACATAGATATGTTTGTACATGCATACCTATGTCCCTGTGCTACTTTCTTTTGGGATAAGTAACATTTTCAAAGCAGTGGGGAGTAAAGAGGCACGAGATCAGAAAGGTAAAAGAAATATAATTAGCGCTATACATCTATATAATATGTCATCTCATATATTCCCTTTTGTTTATTAAGATTCTCATCTCTTTCACTTTTAGAATTTCATCAAGTCCTCTGAATTACACTGATCTTGATCTTTCCCTTCTTGAAATGATTCACTCTTTTTTCAGGTATGTGATTGCATTGGAATTTTCTCAACATACTTCCTTCATTCTTGTATTGGACCTGCATTCATTCATCACACTATGTCAGTTGGTTTTACTACATATTTTTCTTATATACCCCATTCCCACTACATTAAATGTGTGTGGAACTCTTCCTTTCATATATCCAGACAGACACAAGTGCAGTTTTATTCCTAGCCTCTTTGAATAAACATTCATTTCTCTCCCAAAGATGCTTTTTTCAAGAGGCAACTGGACTTTCTAGTTTTTCTTTGAAGACATTTCACTTCTCATCCAAGAAGCTTCTTCAGCTCTGACAGGATAGTAGGAAATGGAAGCATTTATGCTCCTTGAAGACAGCTGGACATTTACATTCTTTTAGTGAGTTGTTAAGGTCTCCTGGGGGTTTATCTGTGTCATCAAGGTCACCTGAGTGGTGCAAATAGGTGTGGAGCCTTCTTGGAACTGTTGAAAGGATTGTGTTGTTGATTGGAGATAGATGATGTCATATTCCTCCCCCTCTGTTGAGAGAGAGCTGTTCAATTTTGACATAGATGGCCTCTTTGACCCTCTTTCAAACCAGTGGTCCTCTCTGTCGAAACTGTGCACTTTGCTGTCTGCAAAAGAGTGACAAATTTTATTGTAAATGCAGATGGACTACATCTTTTAAATGCTGAATCTAGTCCTGATGGGTTTGTTCTCTTATGTTGTACCATGCATTTATGAAGTGGTTGTTTTGTTTCCCCAATGTACAGAACTGCACATGGCTCACTGCATTGTACTGCAGATACCACATTGCTCTGGTTCTGCTGGGTGTTTTATCCTTGGAGTAGACAAAGATAAAACACCCAGATTATCCTTTGAGACAGCCGTGACCTACATGACTGAGAATCTCCATAGATATTCATTCCTCTCAATAGGTCCAATTCTCTCCATTACTTTTTTAACCAAATAGTTGTATATTGTAACATTTACCCATTTCCATACATCTATCAAAGAACATATTGTGCAATTCACTCTATTTCTCCTGCTAAGCACAAATACTTTGATTTTTGATATTTTTATTTTCTGATTCATGCTCTTCATTGCATTTTATGGCCTATCTACCATTCATTGCTAATCATTAAGGTCCTTAGGAAACATCTTGGCATCATCTGCATAGTTCAGTACACACATACATTCAAATCCCCAACCACAGTTTTTAGGTCAACACAATAACCATATTCTATTCTATTTATTCTAACCATTCTATTTATTCTAAGACACATGATAATTCCATCACATACCACTCTTGGTCCATTTATCAGAAAACCAATCTATTCATACTAAAAACATTAAATAACCAAGTGAACATCACAGCCCTTGATTTACTCCCTGGGCAATGCTGAAGCATTCACAAAACATTCTATTTATTCTAAGACACATGATAATTCCATCACATACCACTCTTGGTCCATTTATCAGAAAACCAATCTATTTGCTAGCTCTTTGTTCTGCCATGGTTAATAATAAACAGTTCATAAGAAATTAGTTATCTAAAAGAAGAGCAACAGCCTTTTACCTGGGTTAATGAATTATAACTACTCAGTCTCTGAAGGACTCCAAAATTACCATCTTCAGAAGGCTATGAGAGTGGAAGCTACTCTTGCCTTGAAGGACAAGCTATGCCAAAGAGGAGGAGAATCCTCACAAATAATGCCAATCATTCTCTGCTTTCTTCTTGTAAATACCCAGGGTCATAGAGGGATCATAGAGGGATTACAAATTGCACTTGGAAACACACTGGTACAGTGGGGCTCTTGATGCTCTCTCTACATTTAATGGTTTTCTTGAAGACATTTCATTATCAAACCAGGTAACATGATTCCCTTCCAGCACTGAGGATAGTTACCAAGTTTGGTAATGAAATATTGGCAAGAAAGCCACCAAGCTCTGAAAACACCAAGGACCCCACAATTGAATCCTGAGCTACAAATATTCTCTCCTATCAGTAACACACTGGTATATCATACAATTAGACAAATATTTGAAGGAATCTTAAACCAGAGTCAAAATATCTTAAACAGAGTCTGTAAGGGGCGTGCATAAGTACACCATCGTGCCTACTATCCCTGTCCTATTGTCCCCATTTATTCATACCTATTTCCTGTATTCTTACTCATGTTTATACTTATATCTATTACCTTGTAAGCGATTGACAAATCAAATCAAATCAAATAAATAAATAATGCCTAAGGCACTATCTCTACTAATTAAAAAGACCCTTTGGAAAAGCTTTATTTTCACCCATTCCTGGAGGGCTGCAAAGGTTAGGGCAAATCTAATTCCCATTGGTGAGTTATTTTACAATACAGGCAACATAATAGAAAACACTTCTTTCTTGCTTTGGCCTTTCTACTACCCTATGAGTAAGGGGTTAGCAACCATTTTTTCTTGAGATCTTTGTGTCAAATGGGTTGACCCTGCTTGAAAGAGAGGAGGACCCTGTTGGCACCTTGGCGCTGATCCATATAGGGCTTTGTAGGTTAATAGCAGCATTTTAAATCTCACCTGGACACCATTGGTGGCTGGGTCTTCAGCAAGGTTTAATATGTTCATGCTGTGTAGTGTCAATTAGTTCACAGACCATTGCATTTTTTTAACAATGGCAGTTTTCAAATGGTCGTTAAAGGCAATCCCATGTTCAATATGTTGTTATAGGGCAAATATTCTCACTCAAACTTTACAATTGAAATTCTATATCATGTATTTAGGAAGATGCTCTTACTGAATTTAACAAAACATACTTTTCAGTAGGCAGAGTAAGACTTTTACAACTTACCCTTTCATAAATATTGGATGAAACTGAATAGGAGTTAAGGCTAAGCTAAGCAAAAGGCAGAGAGAATAGTGGTGGCAAAAGAGAAAATTGGTGGCCCCATCCACTGGTGCCATGGACACTCAAGGAAATGTGGCCTCTAACAGGTGATAGAATCACAGAGTTGGAAAGTCTGTTGAACCATTGAGTCAAAGCCTCTGTGAGTGGAAGAACTCAAATAAAATCTCTGCTTGAATAATTCTAGCGTGTGGAAGCCTACCGTTAGTTTGATGAACTGCTTTGATTGTGAGGAAGAATCTTATTGTATAAATATAGAAGCTAAAATATGGCATGGTGGAACTGAAGTGCTACATTTGGAACTATGGGAAACAGGTTTTGAGCTTTTTTTTCTTGTTTTTCAAAATTTATATTGCTGCCTACTTGCCCATGGCGACTCAAGGCGGCTTACATGAATATAAAAACACGGAGGTCTGTTACGTTCTGCTTACACAAATATAAAAAACAGGGAGCTCTTGAGAAAATCATTGCTGACTGACTGTGATCTGACCATGACAGGGGAGACCAAAGACATGTCCTCCAATGCTAGATCAATAGACACTGCTCCAACAAGAACCGGGTAAGTGACCACTATTCCTAGTTGGGTCCTGGATGACCTGGGACAAGCCCATGGAAGTCATAGTTTCCATGAAATCTTGGGCTACCTCCAACCCCACTCCCAGGGATGGCAGGTCAAAGTCCCCCAGCACTATAAGCCTTGGGAACTCCACTGCCAGCCCTGAGGTGAGGTCCAGGAGCCCAGGTAGGGAAGCTGCCATGCAGCAGGGAGGCTGGTACAACAGCAGTCCCACCTGATCCCTTGAGCCCAACCTAAGGAAAAGGGTCTCACAGCTGGGCACTTGTGGAGCTTGTGCATAATATCCTTTTGGATATTTCAGGACTTTTATCTACTATTCTATTTCCCCCTCAGTTTTCTCTTTTCAAACCTTAATGTCCAGTCTTTTGATCCTCCCAGTTGCCCTGTTCTAAAACATTCTATATCCTTGCTCCAGAATGCTAAGATCCATTTTGATATAGGAGCCAACCAGGATGGCAATCTAGGCCACTGATACCATTCTAGTACATTTAGGAGAAACATGGTGGCCCCACAAAACTGTATCAACCTCCATGATTTTCTTTACAGCCAGTGTGGTTGCCAACTAAACAACATTAAATGCTGCAGAAAACAAATGCTGTTTGTGTTTGTGACGGTGGACAAGTATTGCTGTAGCAGTGGAGACCAGCAATATAAAAAATTAAAAGTCTTTTACCTTCCAAAGCTTTCCCCATAGCAAAACTCAGTAAAACCCCTGAAACAGCAGTGAGTTCATCCCACCATCTGGTTGGTGGGATGAAGGCCTGAGTTTGTAAACATACTTGGTAGCAATTGCCTGAACTACAAGCTTTGACAAGCATGGTTTCCTGTTCCTAGAAGAAACTGTTTCCAACCAATGCATTTTTGGAAGATGAAGATGCTTGGATACTTTCACATAAGCATGAGCTTAGCCCCTAATATGTCCATTTGTTGGGATACTGCAAGATAACCTGGAGTCTTCCAAAACTTCTGGGAAATAATAAATTGGAAGCCATATGCCTAAACATTACAAAATATGTATGTGTTTATAGGATCATTAAGCAATGGCAGCTCAACACTTTGTTATCAACAACACGTAAAAAGACAATATAATCTTCTACTCCTTTCCTCACCTGTTCTCTTCAATAGAAATAGTAGCCTGCTGAATCTGACATATAATGTGAAGACAGGATCATGATCAAAGCTATAGATTGCACATATAGTCAATTAGAAATCAGAACTAGAACAAAAGAGTTAGTAATTGCCAATATAAGGACAAAAGCAATTTGCTGCTTTAGGCTGCCTTTCTCCAACTCTAACTGGAGTTCAAATCCCAGAATTCTCAGTGATGGCCATGCTGGAGTCAGGAATGGTGAGAAATGAAGTCTACAAACCTAAAAGCTGCCAGGTTGGGGAAAGCTACTTTAGGTAGCTGTGTGGAGCTCCCAACTAGCTGAAAATGAGAGCAACAACCTATGAGAAACTTCAGCGTAGGGAAGCAGATTGGCATAAGGATTAAGGGTTCTTGTCCACTGATAGTGAGATGGCAGAGAGAAAAAGGGTGCTTTCAGTTGACCTGTGATTGTGAAACTTCCTAATTTTGCACAGTGGATTTTATATTCAAACCCTCTGAAATGCACATTCTCCAGATTTTGCGATACAGTTTCCTAATTAATTCTGCAGGGAACAGACTTTGCCAGGAGCAAGTTGCTAGGGAAAAAAAGGATTAAAACGTAGCCATTAGGTAAAACTTCATGTCAAAAGGAAAACAAAAACGCACACACAGACCTCCCTACAAAGGCAAACTTTGCCAAACAAATGCCTGTCAATGGAAGCGTAATGGGAGAAACAGAACTTAAAAAAAAGAAACTGAGATAAAAAGAAATGGAAACCTTTGTTCTGCTCTTCCTTGTGGGCTGCTTTAATGGCAGCAATAGCTGGAATGTCATAATTACAGTGTCATCAGAAAGGCTTGGTAACCCCGATGTGATCCACTATCTCCACGAAAGTGATGCTGGCCCTGTTTTGCCTTTAGGTGAGATATATGCAGCTTCATTCCTCTGCTTTTGTTCCCCTCCCCTCCCCCAAACACCTGGCAGCTACAAAGAACATAGGCTGGATGGCAACAACCTTCCAGAAGATTCATCAGTGCGCCAGGAATTCTTTCAAGCATGACCCAAAAGGCAGCTTCCCCAACGGGAATCGAGTGAGGAAAAACTACCTGGGAAATAGTCACTCATTTGCTATGAAGGAATCAGGTCAGACACAATTGCTCCTCTCTGTACATGGCAGTTTCCTGCAGGGAACATATTAAGCCTGACGGGCAGAGGAGGAGGTGGGTGTAAGAAGAAAGAGATAGCATCAGCATTATCCTCTCAATACAAAAATGAGCCACTGGCTGTTTTTTTTCTCTAGAATCGGGGCTTCGAAACATTTTCAGCAGGGTGGGAGCAAAGGAAAGGAAAGGAAAGGAGGAGAAGTAAAAGACTGAAAGATTTTTAAGTGAGGAAATTATTTTCTGTAAAGCAATCAGTTATCCTGTCTTTTGAATATGAACCTTTACTTTTGTCAAAGTTAAGCCACACCTCTTTGGCTGCACATTTCCTGCACAGTTCAAGGTAATCCATCCAGCCATCATAAACCAGAGACATATTGCTGATTGATTTCCAACATTACAATCCATACAGCCTCATTTTTGACATTGCTACAAGATGTCGCTAATAATCATAATAAAAAAAAGTCTGATGCTGTCATGTCCTTCATCGTGGCACCAAAACATAGTAAACTATGGCAGCCTTGACATGATCATCAGTATAGTGGCTGAGCAATTAATTGTTCCATCTGCCAACCCTGCCTTGAAATTAAATAACTTGATCATCCTCATGACAGCGTTCTTGCTACATTCTGTTGTAACATGTATAATGTTGTAACGATCGTAAATAATATATAATCACTGTAGTGAGATTAGCATCCCTTTAAAGATAAAAGATGCTCATTAATGCAATTGGCATTCAAACTGCATTGCAAGGAAGTGTATTCTGGGGTGTTTTTTTTTAGGCAAATCCTTGAATTCCCCCTTATATTTTTCTTCCAGAAAATTAAGGAGACGAAAATGACTAACCATAATAAATTATGTCACGGTAAAAATACTATTATGGATGGGGACATGACTGTATTTTCTTTTTTATTTGTTTCTTTAAAAGACAATAGGTTGCCTTAATGGCTGGAACTCTCTGCATTTAGCAAGTAAAAAGAACAGAGAATGCTCTGTTGCAATTTTAATTTTGGTTAAAGAAGCCTGAACACTTAAGACTGGAGTTTAACTCCAGTTAGTTAAAGTGGAAATAGCCTTAGAGAGGTTGTGCTTTCTCTCTTGAGTACTGTAATCTCAAATAATTAGCAGTTGGGCTGCATGTTTTAAGAATCCACTAAGTCCCAGTCAGCCATGCTTTATATTTGTAAATAAAAGCAAATAGCAATAACATATTGTAAGCCTTCAATGAACTCTCATTGCAAACACAAAGTAATTTTTGTTTCTGCTTGAAGAAATGGAGCGATTCACCTCTTTTTCATGGCAAAAAAAAACATGAAATTGGAACTTTTCATGCATTGAAGGAAGTAAGACAACTATATGGACATTTATGCCTCAGTTCATCTGTTTAGTCTCCAAGGTGCTACATCCCTTTTTGTCTCATATACTTTATTACACTGTTTATTGCCATTAGAAAGACCATATAATTAAATGGAATGCTAAAATGCTGTTTGTGCTTCCTACAATATATAGGATACATAGAACATTTCTTGCAAAATTAACCCCACTATCCAGGGTATCCTTAAAGTCAATGTCTACCTGATTTTTGTTGAAATTAGAAAAAAAATCCAATATAGTATTGTAAAATTGTATTCAAGACAGCCAGCATTATTGATTTAAAGTCAGATGAAGAGGATGATAAAATCCTAGTGTGAACATGTGTAAAAACAAACAAAGAAAGAAACATGTTTTATGCATAGAACCATACAACATAAGGATTGGAAAGGATCTTGAGGATCATGTATTCTGCTCCTTGTCCAGAGTAAGAATCCATTACACCGATGTCCCTAAAAGAGGATCATACACTCTCTGTTATGAAATGTCTCCAGATATCCAATCAAACTCTGCTTCTCTATAATTTAAACCCATTATTTTTGGTTTTATCTTCCAGGACAACTCTGAGTTACACTTCTGCCTCTTTTTCTACATACCAGCCCTTCAGACATTTGAAGACAATTGTGAACTCTCCCCATCACTTCTTGTCTCCTTTATATATTTTTTTTCTTCTGGGCCTCTTATTATCCTGGTTGCTTTCCTCTGGACAAACTCCTGTTTGCTAATGTTGCTCCAAAAACTAAGTCCCCAGAACTATGTCTGACCAATATAGAACATAGAAGTCTGATAAATTTTCTTGAAGTCATTTTCACTCAAAGCACCATTCTTCCTAATATAACAGAAATGAGTTTTTAAAACATGACCTTTGCAGCTAGTAATCCATCTCAATCACATTCCACATCTTCCCATATATTGCATATATAAAGAACCTTAACAAATGATTAAAGTACATCAAAATATAACATTTCAAGCCAAGAGAACTTGATTCTCTGAAAAGTCATGCAAGAGCTTTGTCACATTTTCTATCCTATTTGCTTTTGGAAAATTCTTCTTAATGCTGCCTGTTGTGGATGATCTGGTTGTTTTGGATGTCAGTATCTACTGCTAAATTCTGTTAATTTGACATTTACATACAAAAAATAACATTTATCACAAATAAAGGATAGAATAATGAGCTTAGCCCAATTGATACTTACCAATTGTCACTGTAGGCTTCTAGATTTTAGTAGACCAGAATAAATTGGATTCTGCTTGGATTTACTAGACCAGAATACAGAATACAGATTAATTAGTCCAGAAATCACTCAAAGCTCAAGTGGGTTACATGAATGAAAGACCAAGTGCCTCTTCCCTTTCCTGCTTTGTCCTCAAATTGTCTTGTGAGTTGTCTCTGTATCCAGTTGGTTAGAGTGACTTGTTCTGCATTCAGTTGGCCAGGGTGAGTCGGAGGTGGTGACCCAGCTGGAGCAACCTGGCCACAGCAAGTTGTCCCAATCCACTTTCAAGAATAATTTACTTAAACAGAGGCACTTCCCCCACACCAGAAGAAACATCAGCCCTGGCTTATGGGACATGGGGACAGGGACAACTCATAGGGATCAAGTAAAAGAAGTGATGCTGAAATACAAGCCACCTGTGAGATTGCGCATATCTAAACTTGGAGGTGTTTAGTATTTCTTAAAAATTCCAACCCTTTTGAAAGGAGGGTATGAAAGAGTCCTAAAAGTTTCAGGGAACACTCTTGGTGCACAATATCCTCAAGTTCCCATCTTATGGAGAGTCTACCTTGTCTTCCCCTCCCTGCAAGTTGTTCCCATTTTTGTGTCCATCGGCCAAGGCTAATGTTTCTTCTGGTGAGATGTTTCTTCTAAACATCTCCAGGTTTAGATATGCTCAATCTCATTGTCCTGTGGCTTGAATTTCAGCATCACTTGTTTTACTTGATTCCCCTTTCTATGAGTTGTCTCTGTCCCCATGTCCCATCAACCAGGGCTGATGTTTCTTCTGGTAGGGGGGGAAGGGCCTCTGTTTAAGTAAAGTATTCTTGAAAGCGGAATGGGACAACTCGCTGTGCCTGTTCCCCTCCCTGTTTCATTCTCAAATTGCCCCAAGGTGGCAATTTCCCTCCCTGTGAGTTGTCCCCATCCCCACATCTCATTGGCCAAGGATGATGTTCCTTCTCTTTCCCTTTCCCTTTTCTTCTGTTCTTTTCTTTTTTGGTTTATTTTATTATTTTCTGTCTTGGAGTCAGTTTTTGACTACTGACAGCTGCCTAGACTAGTCCCTGCAATTTTCTTGGCAAGGATTTTTGGAAGTGGTTTGTCATTATCGTCTTCCTGGGCTGAGAAAGAATGACTGGCTTAAGGACATCCAGCTGGGTTCATGCCTAAGGCAGGTCTAGAACTCTCTCCTGGTTTCTAGCCCAGAGCTCTAACCATTACACCAAACTGGTTTCCTATTTTCTATTTACTACAATATAAGAGGGTGAGAAATTCATCTACCTAAACATTTAGTTCTCCAGGTGATGATCCTGCATACGCAGCATGAGAAAAATAGAATTTTCCTATTCATATTTCTCCAAACAGTGCTATTCATATCTTTCTTAGCCCAGTTGTTTACTTGCAAACATTTCATTACCCAACTAGGTAACATCTTCAGTGCTAATTAGTGTGGGATTTGCTCCTTGTTTTTATACAGTAACTGGCAGATGTGGTATTCAGCAGGTTCTGACCAGTTCTGGGGAACCGGTAGCGGAAATTTTGAGTAGTTCGGAGAACCAGCAAATATCACCTCTGACTGGCCCCACCTCCATCTCTGCCTCCCAAATCCCAGCTGATTGGCTGGATCTTCTTTTGTTGCCCTGCACAGGAGAACAGAGCTGGAAAGCAGGTTAGTGGGGTGGGGAGGGGATGGGGATTTTACAGTATCCTTTCCCTGCCACACCCACCAAGCCATGCCATGCCCACAGAACTGATAGTAAAAATTTTTGAATCCCACCACTGCTAACTTGCCCTGTCAGTATTAGAGGGGTATAATTTCCTCCTTGGTATTTTATTGATTAGGCTATTGCTTTCAACTTGCTTGTTTGCCTGGTGTTAATCCCTGCTTATCAGGGCATAGGCTTCTGGAGAGAATGTGTCCTGGTTTTTTCCCCCCCTTCTTAGCTTTTTTATTGTCTCTTGAATAGTGTGCAAATGTGGCTTCCAACTTTGTGATTGTGTTATTCTACGTGTCTATTGATGGCTGGTTTGTCTGAATGCCAAACTTCTAGGAATTCCTTTTGGGATTTAGCTTGCTCTAGGATGCTCACAGTTTCTCATTTGAAATTATGATTGAGGCTGTCCATGTGTTGTCAGATGGAAGAATTTTCATCTTGTCTTCTGAATGCTAGTTGAGATTCATGGATGTACTCCTCTAGTCTTCTGTCTGTCTGTCTGTCTGTCTGTCTGTCTGTCTGTCTGTCTGTCTGTCTTACATAGTTTTTACAGTCCTTACATATAGATGGCTCTTGTTTTTTTTTTTCTCGGGCTGCTTGGACTTCTGATTTACTTCAGATATTTTGGATGGATTTAATTGGTTTAGTTGGCAATAATTCTAGCCTCCAATGTTTTCTTTCTATTCCAGTTTAGATATGCTGTTGCTTGGCTACTGTCCTGGAGTTAGCATGATAACCAAATATGGAATGTTTTTCATTTTTGCACCAGAGGCACAATTGCAGCCTTTCTGCCTCTCCCCTTTTCTTATTCAAATTATTTTTAATCAGGGGGACCCATGTTGATAGGAGAAAAGGAATGGAAAGCCTGCAGCTTGTTGCTGAATCTAGTAAGTAACTCTCTGAATCCTGCAACCTCTACACCTTGGAAGCCTGTAATCCAATCCAAACATCAAGAGCAAGGAAGAAAAACTGTCTTCAGCCTAGGATTCATTGCTGCAATTTCCCTGAAAATTGGATGAAGTTAATCTGGTTCTCTTACCCTAGCTAGGAGGTTGCTGTGAACCTACCCCAGTGGAATAGGGTGATTGGGAGCCCTCCCATAATCATGCCTTTATAATGCGTGCAGCACCAACCGAGAGATTTAGACTGCAGCTGTATATTACACTGAAAAAGTGCCCTGCACTTGGCTTCCTTGCCTATTCTATTCAGAATTGGTTTGATGTCTTTCCTTTCCTTTTGCCCTTTCGCTCCCAGTCTATTTTATGGAATATTCTCCTGAGTCTGAAGACAGTCTTTATTTGATGGCATAGCTTCAAACATCTTCCGTAAGGGTTGAATTCAGACTTAAGAGCTGCTGGTTCCCATCCCTTAGCCTGCTTTTTGGGAGGGAGAGAGGGAGGGAGGGAGAGAAAAAAAGATTAGAAAAAAATTAGAGGAAAGTAGAAAGGTTTATCCAACTAGCCCTGTTTCTCCTCCTGCTGCCCCTCTGACTTTTTTTCTCTCTCTTTATAAAAAGGCTTGACTATTCCAACTTGATGTATAAACTGTTTGCAGTTCTTAGTCTGCTTTTCCTAGTATAAGCCAGCTCCCCTCTCTCCCAAACACTTGCTTCTGTTTCTTGGCTCCTTTTTTTTAAGAAAATGCTGTTCAGATGGATGACATACCACTACAGGACCCTCCTACAATGCTCACTCCAATAATTTACCCCTGAGGGACTATTAATCTCAATAGAAAAGAAGGTTGCTTATTTCAACTCTGTTGGAAGAGATGCCGGTACTCATTCAAGACCAGTTTAAAAATTAAAGAATAATTCTAAGAGCAATGGACATAAAAGGACAAAGTTGGCAGAAACTAATCATTGCATCCAGAGATCCCTTTTGGATTGAAATTGTGACTTTTCTGTCAGGGCTTGATAATTATTTCTAATTTGCAAACAGCTTCCTTTCCTTTCCCTTCCCTTGCCTTCCCTTGCCTTCCCTTTCCTCCCCTCTTACTCTCCTTGTCCACCAGTAACTGTGCATGGAAAATTGTACAGTGGAAGGAACAGAAGTGAACAAGGAGGAAAATGTCTTCATTTGCCCCAGAAAAATAATGATAGAGAATTAAAAAAATAATTTCTATGCCACTTCCAGAATTGGCTTTGTAGAGGATTCTTTTCATTTATTTATTTGTCTTTGTCCTGGAGTTTGTTTCATGTGCTTCAGAAATGTTGTTTTTAATTACTCATTCATTCTTGCCTGTCCTATCCTCAATGCTATTTTTTTACTTCACCTTAAAACAGAAGTATAGTGTACTTCTTTAAGCAGCAGACTTAAAGATCTGTTGGCTTTGTTCGGTTTTGTTGTCTTTATGGATTATTCACAATCCTGAATAATCTGACCAAAATGGAGACTTCACTAAACAGTTCCCTTAAGCAAACCTCTTAAGGGATTCTGCTTTTAACAGTATCAGATTATCTAGCTTCATGATATAAAAGAGGATTAGAAGTACTTTACAATCCTAACTAGAAATGCCAGTGAGTGAGCCATTTACAGTACATGCAAGTGTCTAATGGTAATTTTTGAGTGATGAGGTGGGGAAAGAAATATATGGTTCAAATAAACCACAAATGTACAAATATTAAAAAAGGGAACAGCTAAGGTAATATGGAGATCCTATTAATAAATATATGTCTTCATTGGATGGAATATGCATGCCCCCAAATACAGATGTGTTATTTTGGAAATGTTTTGGGGTCCAATAGATCAGTGTGTTCTTTTTCTCTTGCCCTTCAGCAACTCTATAGAAAAGCACTGGCCTATCAGGATTGGTGGCTATTAGCAGTAAAATAATATCTAATCTATTGTTACTTATTAGTTTATTCTTACTAGGCATGCTAATTCTGTGCCCACCCCAGAGCTGCAAAAATGTTTGCTCCAAATGTTGCTTTTTCTCTTATCTTTGTGTGGATGGAGTGAGCCTACAATAAAAATCAAGATTTATTAGCCTATTCCTGGGGTCCCCAAGGCTCAAGAGAGAAGATTATTGGAGTTACCACATCAGACAGTCAATGTTCTTACAACAGTCATAAAACTTCCATTAGATGCTGATGGGAGGAGGGACTGGAAAGATATTTACTCCTATAACCGCTGCAGAGGCCTGAAGTCAAAACCAGAGATATTGGCTCACTTCACGCTACTTTGATTTTGCTGTGTATGAAATAAATAATGTAGAATTAAAGTGAATCCCAATAAAAAAAGAAAGCAGAAAATATGTCCAAGATATTGACGATCCTATTTCTCAAATGGCAAATTATTGAACCTTGTAGGGTTTTTTGCACACACACACACACACACACACACACACACACACACAAAAGGAAAAAAACGTGTTGCCTTTTTCTTTTTAATATAATACTCCATATGCACACAATGGATGCTTTCAGGAGAGGAATTTAATATGTTATTTATAAGGTTTATTATCTAAACAGCTGGGCCTTTGCAATGAGATATGTATCTTCCTAATAATATCACAAATTGCAAGGCTCCCCATTGAGCTGATTTCAAGGATGCAGAATCAGTGCTGTTAATAATGATTCAATCAGATCAGGATTCATCTACATTCAGAAGGGAAGGATTGAACAATATACAAGATAACGTTAGTAAAGATTTTAGTGGGCATGTCACCTATTCTGCCCAAGTAGGACAAAATGGGTGACATTAACAATATTAATTATTAATGATTTTGTGTGGGTATGAGAAGGACTTTGTAAAGCATGTATAATTTCATTTTTAGAAACAATAAGGCAGATTTGGCTGATTTGGTTGCTTACCTCCAAGATTTAAAAATTATGAACAATGAGGCCACGATCCAATTTGAATTGTACATTTTGGATCTGAGGAGGGCATGATTCAATAAAGGTTTATGATTTAAGGGAAAACTTATTTGATTCCCTATTTGATTATTTGATTCAAGTTCTGATTCAGAAAACAATGAAGTCAACAGGACATATTGGGTAAATATAAAATGCCTGAAACGATTCTTTGTTTTTTTTGTTATTTGTTCATTTATAGAATGTGATGACACAATGACTATTGATATTATTATCCTGGGACAAGGGAAACACCAACTAACCAACCCTTTATTGAATGAGCTAAAAATGACCGTCACTTATTTTTACAAATCAGCAAAATAGAAATAAAAATTAACTCTAACTACTGTATGGAACTTACAAAGGAATTATCAGTGAGAGAGAGAAAATATAAATTAAATTATATAAATAAATAAATATTGGACTAGAATCAGGTTTTCCATTACTACAGTGCAGTGTTTCTTCAACTCCCAGAATTCCTCATGCTGACTGGGAGAATTCTGGGAGTTGAGGTCCACACATCTTAAAGTTGTGGTGGTTGAGTAACACAGCTATAGTGGCCTAGCTGAGCATGGGTGCTCCATCCTCTGCCTGGCTTGCTAAAGGAAGAAATGTGCATGACTACCAAAAGGACTTTATCAGCTTCTCCTCCTGGTGTGAAACCAGCTTCTGCTAGGTTTGTGGGAGGTTCGTTTTAATGAAGCACTTTGTCCTCTTTTTAAGATACTTCTTTTTCACTGATGTGCAGTAATGGTGTTACAGAGCCATGGTGGTATACAGTGGTTAGAATGAAGTACTGCAGGTTAACTCACTGCTCACTCCAGGAGTTTGATCCTGACCAGCTCAAAGTTGACTCAGCCTTCCATCCTTCCAAAGTGGGTAAAATGAGGACCCAGATTGTTGGGAGGCAATATGCTGACTCTGTAAATTGCTTAGAGAGGGCTGTAAAGCACTGTGGAGTGGTGTATAAGTCTAAGCACCATTGCTATTGCTGCATGCCATCCCCCAGCATATCCAGTACAACAGATGTCCATATTGAGTGTTGAAAGTTCTGGAAGATGCCTCAGAAATGAAGCAAAGATAAGACAACATGGAGAAGGACACTTTACTCAAAGAAGCCCTCTAAGTGTTCGATAGATGCCTTGCATGTATTCATAGATATTTGGATCAATGATTGTTTTTCTGTGGCTACAGCAGAATCATAAACTAACATTATCCTGCCAACGAAGCTGGGATCTTTGATGATTTGTCAGCGACATCAATAGAATGCTGTCATGGGACTCTAGAATTGAATATGACAAGTTACACATATTCATAATCCCAGCTCAAAAAAACACATTCTATTTTATTAATAAAGGTTATTAATACTGTCATAGGATTTATGGGAGTGCTGAAGTGGGAGCCAATTCATGCAGCTTATTGGCAGAGATGTTGAGTGAATTTTTAATGGCAGCCTTTAGCATTTAGACCTCAATCAATATTTTAATGCAAACGGTCCTCCTCACTTTTTGCTACTCAAGTATTTTTCTCCACAGTATTTACAAGACAAATTGTGTTTTGGCAGTGCCTTTTTCAAAGAATATGAACTTAAAATCAACAACATCAGAATCTGATCCCTGTTGTTAGTTTCCGAGTAGCTGACGGTGAACAATTGCAGACAGAACTAGTAGGCAAGCATCTGGTGAGGTGTCAAAAAATGCAAGATGGCAGCTGATGCATATTAAAAAGGAACATGACTTCTATCATTTAGTTACAGCCATCATCTTGACTATTTTTGACCCCATGGGGATCATTGACATCCCTGGATAGAAGAATGGTCTCAGTGAATGTTCCACTGTCTTACAGTAGATTCTGGATTGTCACAGAAGGTATTTCTGTCATTCAGAGGACTCTTGCTTAACAGGCACTTTAAAAATCTCATCCCCCACCTCACTGGGGCTGTTCAAAAGTTTACATAAGCAGCATTTGAAGACCCACAAATTGATAAATTCTGTTCAAAACAAGAGAGATAAGTGCAAACCTTACACCACTTTGGAGACCTTTGGATCAGTGGTGGGATTCAAATGTTTTTACTACTGGTTCTTTGGGCGTGGCTTGGTGGGCGTGGCAGGGAAAGAATACTGTAAAATCTCCAGTCAGAGGTGGTATTTGCCGGTTCTCCAAACTACTCAAAATTTCTGCTACCGGTTCTCCAGAACTGGTCAGAACCTGCTGAATACCACCTCTGCTTTGGATGGAAAGAATAGAAATATTTCAAGACAACTAAGATGTTTGGTGGCCTAATTTGCTCATAACACTGAGATGGGACTTTGGAACTGCAATTCTCAATGCAGGAATTACTAAGAAGATCAACATGTTTCCAGAGTTTGGTGCAACTCAGACTGCAATTATGAAAGATGAAGTCTTGATTCATCTGACTGCTACTCAGTAGCATTTGCCTTTATTAAATTTAAAAATTCCAAATCTATTTTAATATTTTCTACAAGAATCTATTCAGGTTCTATGGCTGTTTAGTGTTGACCTGGATCAATTTAAAGGGTTTCCATGAAGAATTAAACCAATGCTTTATATACAGTATGTATATTGATATTCATTACTTTAAATGCTAGTGAAGTGACTAATGTAAGTTCAAGAACCACTATCCACCTGTATTACCAAGGGGCCATTTTTACCTTCCCTTTAAAGTAACTCTAATATCTGGAGAGGTTAGCATTCGATAATAGTAACTTAACTTTATAAAGTAATTTTAGTAGTGAGATAGTAAATAGTAATTTTGTCAATGGTTTCAAGTGACATTCTGAATTTACCGGGGTGAAAAGGATAGGAGCAAAAGCAAGGCGCTTTCAGGGTAGAACATCTGGATTTGGATTCCTTGTCCTAACTACTTCTAATTCAGATTCAAACACTCCAAACAGAATCCCTTAACTACACCACTCTGGACCCTGGGCAGTTATATTTCCTTCTTTGTTCTCATTTATCCTGAAATGCTCTCAGGATTTGTCAAGACCAAGAGGTCTCCTTTTCTTATTGGGGTTTTTTTTTTTTTTTTTTGGGGGGTGGGGAGAAAATAAATAAATAAATAATGAAGCAAATGAAACCCAGTGATTATGACATGAGATGCAATCTTCGTGATCTCAGGGTGCTTTGGAAACCACAGATGGAGTCAAGGAGGCTGCAGTCAGAGTGCTGCAGGAGCTAAATCTAATTATGTTCTTCAATTTGCATAATTACCTATGCAAGCAGAAGCATTTTATACTGAGCTGCAGGACCAAA
Source organism: Notechis scutatus (assembly GCF_049901735.1). Classification (NCBI taxonomy): domain Eukaryota; kingdom Metazoa; phylum Chordata; class Lepidosauria; order Squamata; family Elapidae; genus Notechis; species Notechis scutatus. The sequence continues at coordinate 46,736,332 of NC_142010.1, forward strand.
CCATTACAAAACTGTATTAAATCTCACACAACAATTTTCACAAGCCTTCAAATGCTACCCTATTACGCATGGTTTTTTGTAACCTTCTACTATTGCTTTTGGGGTGGGGGGAAACCACACAGAATGTAGTGCTTTAACAAATACTGTGAACAAAATAGGCCAAAGCCTAAATCAGCCTCCCTAGTTCCAGGCAGATAAACTGGGCAGTTTTCCTCTTCATCCTGTGTTAATAAAGACTATGTTGATTAAGGATAGTGGGAGTTTTAGTCTGACCCTTCTAAAGGGTACCAGGCTCGGGGAAGATTTAAGCTAATAAAAGTGAGGCAAAAGAAGGAAGAAAGTTGCCCTCTGACATTTTTTAAAATCAGGAAATCAGGATCAAGAACCAGGGGAGTGAAATGGTTTGTGGTTTGTCCTCAAGATGCATTTTCCTAGTTTTCTATGGATATTGGCCCTAATAGGCTTTAGTTTCAGTACTTGAATTGTTCGTAAGAATCCTGAAATGCCCTGAGGTTTCTATTGGGCTCCAGGCATGTGACATATAGGAACAGAAATGTACTGTCAAAGGCAGCTGTTATTCTATTGCCTTTTAAAATGACATTGCAATCTATAAATTTTAATGGATGGCTTCGTTTACAGCTGCTTACCAAAAAAAAAAAAAAAAAAAGCTGCTTGCAATGAATGAATCTTTTTTACCATCCACTTTTAATTTTTTTTCTAGCCTTATTATTGCTAGTAAATCTATGTAGCGTTTTTTTGTCTCTTCCCCCCACTTCTCATCTGATCTTATTGCATCCAGTAAATCTTTTTATTCTTTTTTGTACCTTCGAGTCACATGATTCTACATATACAGATGAGGAGTCATTGTTCACCAAATCTTTTTCTATTGGGTTAACGTCTGCAGCCTTACTGGGATCATCCATCACTTAGGCATTATTGCCCTTGAACCATAGTAGTTGCTTTGCCTCTTTCTTTTAACATGCATGAATAAATAGTCCTGGTCTGTCAGCTTTGCGACAGATGCCAAGAAGCCCAGAGCTCTTTTGCCCTAGTATGTAAGTCAGTTTCTTGAACATTGCAGATGTGTTCCAGATGTGATTTATAGAGTAGGCAAAAAATGGAAAAGTGCTTAAAAGACTCATTGTCATTTTCTGATATTGATACACATTGGAAAATAGTGTATTTAAAATGTGTATTTAAAGTTCAAATTTAGACTTTTACTTAACTTATTTTGTGAATGTTTTTATTGTTTTAATATCTTTTAAATTGTTTTACTTGTTTTAAAATTTTAGAATTGTAAGCCACCCAGAGTCACTTGGTTGATTGGGTGACTGTAGAAATTGAATGAGTGAATGAATGAATGAATGAATGAATGAATGAATGAATGAATTGGAGATAATGAGAAAATAGATAGAAGTTAATTTTAATGATGGAATGTTATAATTCCACAGGTGACACTGATTCACACTTTACATAAGTTACCTCAGCATTTTATTTTTTATGACACACACACACACACACACACACACACAATACAAAAAAAATTGATCAGCTGTGGCTCAGACCAACTTCATAATGAAGTTCTCCATACAATAGGAGAGGAAAAACAGGACAGTTTTTCTCACTAGTTAATTTAGAAACTTAAGTATACTATCATTTTTTTGGAGAAAAAAATTCCTGCTGGATAACTTCCTGTTGGTATGCCATAAGTGGCTCAGGAGAAGTTTCTGCTTCCCCCATAATTTTGGAAGGAAGTCAAGAAGGAAGAATAACCTACAATAATTGGATGAGGGAAAGTGACTGCTGGGAAAATATGTATGGGGTGAGTTTAATATAAACTCTTTGGAATTTGCCATGTCCATAACTATTTCAAATTTAGCCCATAAAGTGAAGGACATAATTAAAAAGACTTACTTAGAGGTATGAAACCTCTATAATGAATTCATATCTCAGGCACAGTGTTTGAGTTTGGGTTTAATTGAATAAGTTTTTTAAACTCATTGGCAAGATTGTCACATTCAGCTGTGTTTCATTTGATTTTCTATTTGTTCTGATTGTCTGATTCTAGCAGGAGCAAACTGCATACAGTGGCTCATTCCAAAGCCTAAAATAATGGTAGTTCAGTATGATATGTGAATCCATCCCACTGAAATTCCTCCATAATGTTGATTTGAGAATGGTTAAGAACACAAGGTAGCCAAAATGTGTTTTGAATGCACTGAGAAGAAAAACACTAACTGGAAGGAGGGAAACCAAGAACTTCAGAAGGAAAATATTTGGAAAAATAATTTTAAAGACCTAGTTTTTTATCTGGAAGCTAAAACAAACAAACAAACAATCTCCACTTTTTGTTTCCAAGTTTCACTTGTATGAATTAACTGAATATCTTTTAGATGCTTTTTTTGTTGTCAGAAATGAGGGCTAAAATTAGTTATACACCAAAGACATTCTAATGAATTAATTCATGCTGACTTTGCATATGGCCAGGCCAAGATCCAGATGGGTTTGGACTGCTGAGGTAGTAAGTTTCGATCTCTCTGCCATAATGAGGTCCCAATTACAAAGAGTAAGTTACCAAGTAGAACAGGTTGCAGAAGTCCCTGTTTGGGAAAAGGGATGTGGCATGCCATTGCCAGGGTTAATATATTCTGTCCCCCCTTCCCAAATAGCAGCATATGAGAAAAAAAGTAATGCCATTTCATCCACATTCATCCCTTGGGTTCATGAAGCATTTTCTGTTCACTGTAAGTCTTTTTAAAATTAGCTATTTATCTTTGATAGCCTATTTTTTTGATACTGTATATACTCATGGATAAACTGTGAAGTTTAGGTTCCAAAATACAGCCATCCATCCCCAAGTGGATAATTTTATCCACAAATAGACTTACCATATATAGTTGAGTTTTTCCTCAGCTTTTAAAAAGTACCCATATACCCCACATATACTTGTGGATAAGTTTATCAGTGGATAAATCCAAAATTTTCAACTGCAGATAAGCCAATTATAAAAATTAAAGCATACAAAAATTTTGAGAGTTGTCTTGTCTGCAAGTATTGCATTTTCATGCTATTTTGATTTAAAATTTGAGGTTTTGCTTATCTACAGATGGGCTTATCTGCAAGTAGTCTGTAGAGATTCTCAGTCAGGTCATGGCTGTCCCGAAGGTGGTTTTTCAGGAGGCAACTGGACTTCCTTGTATTTCTTTGAAGACATTTCACTTCTTATCCAAGAAGCTTCTTCAGCTCTGACAGGACAGTGGGGAATGGAAGGATTTATATTCCTTGTAGACAGCTGGTCATTTGCATCCTTTTACAGGTTCGTTGAAGCACTTGGAGGTTTATCTGTATCCTCAGGGTCACCTGAGTAGTGCTCCTGGTTCCTGTAGTCTGCATTTTTTCCTAGAAATCAAAGAATATAAATCCTTCCATTCCATACTGTTCTGTCAGAGCTGAAGAAGTTTCTTGGATGAGAAGCTAAACATCTTCAAAGAAAACAACAAGGAAGTCCAGTGTCTCCTGAAAAAGCACCCTTGGGATTATCTGCAAGTATATAGAGTCCTCCACTAAGGACTGGGTCTACCAGGCAGGCAAACAGGCATGCTGCTCCTGATTAAAGGCCCAGAATGCACAAAGCAGCAACCTTCTGGTTTGTGGATCAGTTGAGTACTAAGACTTTAAGCATGTTCTACCATGGACAGCTCCCCACCCAACCTGAGCATGTACCAGTTATGTGGGTAAATTTGCCATTTTATGAATAGGAGAAACTTGAGACAAAGCTCAGTTTATGTGGTGGCAACTTCTTCCCAGTCAGTTAAAGATGGAAAAGAAATCCAGACGACACAGACTTATTTATAAACATTTTAAGTTCAGACATCATCCTAAACAATATGTGGTTCAGTTCTGACTGTATATTTTTATCAATCTATCCCATTGTGTTTTGTATACTATGGTTTATGGTTTAATATGTGAACTCATCTCAGCATTTTTTTTAAAATAATCTCTGTGTAATATCTTTGGAAATTGAGTGGTGATAGCATAACTGATGACTCAGAAATATCTGGATGACCAGAACACATGATTAATAAATTTTTGTATTTTATATTGTATGCATAGCATTATTCTTCTATTTTTCTCTCACAACAGCCCTTTACTGGACCAGCCATGGTGAAAGATAATGACTGGTTCAAAATCTTCCAAAACTTTATGGCTGAGTGAGGATTTGCATTTGGGTCTTCCTTGATCAGCCCTCTAACCCACACACTGCAATAGCTTTCTAATAATAGTCTGTTTTAACAAGGTCATTCTGGTATTGCCATCAAGCATGTCTTAGTCTATAGGATTTGATGATGGGCTTCTAAGAGAAAGCAATGCAAAATAAACCAACCATACTTATTCTCCTATGATCTAATTCAGCCACATAGTCTTCTTGCTATTTTTATTTCTTTACAGAATTCACATGTCAAATCCATGCAGTGTTTTCTAGATAATGAGAATGTGCCCATCTGGGGGAAGACACAAAACAAGTCTAGTAAAATGTCACTTTAACTCTGGAAATTTTCAGACCCATATTAATTTATTACAGCCTCTAGGGGACATTTGGTTTCAAAGCTATTACATCCAACACTTGCTTGCTTTATTGAAAGGTGATGAACTGAAAAACAAAATAGAAAAACCCGACAACCCCCATACACATGCACACAAATCTCTAGTGTTTTTGGGGGGGCGGATCATAACCACATTAATTTACCATAAACATAGCAGAAAATGTGAATGTAATTAAACGGAAATATTATAAATTATTTTTCCATCTGCCATTTTTGCAAGGAATGTCATTGTGCAAATAATCATCTTAATTGTAGAATGTACTGAAGATGAAATGTTTCTTTTCCAAAACTAAGTTCTTTTATTTATTTATTCAATTTCTATAGCCATCCAACTCAACCAAGTAACACTGGGTGGTTTTGGAAGTATAGTGAAGCAATTATAACATAATCTATACCTTTCCCTTTGAATTTAAACTGGAGATTTTTAATCAGAAAAACTCTTTGGCACATTCAGGTCAAGAAGATACTAAAATTGCCCTACCCCTTTCTGGATAACTTAGTATACCAGCTTCTTATTAAATATGTTATTTGCTAGATGTGACTTCAGTTGAACTCTAAAAAATTCAGTCTGTTAATATGAGGTCATGATCTCTTCTACTTCAGTGAACATCTTCCCTAGTAACAAATTAGTTTGACTAAATGTAGCTTGATAGCTGACATTGCCTACTGGATAACTTCCTGTATATCCATTGTTTCTGATAGTTAAGATACCAGCACTGATCAAAGGATAAACACATGAATACCCTTTGAAATTCTACAGAAATTGCTGCATAAAGGGTAAATTCAGTCATGTTGCATGCTATTATTTGTTCCATGTATGGTATTGTTAATGAGAAATGGGATATGGGATATGGAGGAGAAATTGAACATACCCAGTGGCCAATATCAGATTATATATTTATTTATCACATATGTACCTTACCATAGATTTCTTATACTATATACTTGTTTAAGGTAACAGGTGGGTCATAATCTCACTTTATTATCAGATAGCAGTGCAAGGTCTCCAATGGATGTCACAGCTGAGTTCAGGTGTCCTGTCAAATCTAGTCCTTATATCTGAGACAGGGATGCAGCATTGTGGCCTTTCAAATATTCTCATCAGCCTTAGTGAGTTCTACTTATGGTTAGGATGAGGACAGCGGCTGCCACATGATATACAGAAGGTTATAGGTGTCCACAGTTGAGCAGGAGATTTTAAGATTTCAAATGAAAATTGTGCTTTTAGTATTGCATATACTGATGCATAGAGTATCTCAGGCTTCAGCCAGAATTCCATTTTCTTTTTCTTTCTTTCTTCTGCAGTTCTGTTTTAAGCATCTATATGGATGTGATTGTTCTTTACTAGATGTTTTCCTGTGTTAATCTAATCTCTTGAAAAACTTCAGTGTTTCACAATTTTGAAGACACGTTCCTTTTGAAAGGATGAAGGCTTCTTGCAGGAAGGATGGTAATTTTACCCCCCAAGTGCTGGACATCATTGTATGGTTTTGTAGGAGATGGTGCGTGCCAAACTGAAACAAAAAAAGAAACATCCATGTCTTAATTTCACCCTTAATATTTCATATCATCTGTCAAATGCTTAAACCTCAAGCAAAACCACCCCTTAACATATCAAAATATTGGTATTCTTTCTATATTGCTGCTAGAAATCCCATAAGATCTCATATAAGAATACCATGATGGTGGTAATTATGATAATTTAACTAATTCCATTTTCAATGATCTCTGATGGTCCTTCAATTCATTTGTTTGTTTGCTGTATCCTGTCTCTCTGCCCTACCAACTCCTTTTCTATACTTCTGCACATCAGTCTGACCACAACTTTTGTTTTCTTTCCAAAATCTTGAGATGTTTTATTCCTGCAGAACAAGGTAAGGAGATTCTTGCTAGGATCTGCAATATTTTGCTGGGAATTGATCTCCAGATGTTTTAGAAAGATAAAATGTTTTATGGAAAGAAAGAAGCTCCTTTATAGGAAGGTTGATGATAATGAGGCAGATACTTTTGGGATGTGGTTTGCTGTATAATGTATACAATCCACTTGGCTATATCTATATCTGTAACTGCATTAAATTCAGACCAACAAGAACATATGTGCTAAATACACAAACAAATAAATAACAGTAACACCTTCCAATCTCATTGTACTATTTCTTTGTTTTCTTCTTTCCACGGCCAGCAGGTTTTTTCTTCTCTTCTACTTTTAGTACCTCCTCTTCAACAATAGGCTCTTGCTCTTCTTCACATTCCTTAAAATTGGTAGTATAAATACTGGATATGGAGAAAAATCAAAGAGAAGTTTACATTGTAGATAACTATTCCATTTTCATGTTTCTCATATGGACACTAGCATCCGTTTAAAGACCATACCCAGTATGGCAGAGCTCAGTTTAGCAGAGCTTTTTATTAGGTTCCAGGGTTTCTTCTCCTAATCATTGCAGGTTTTTGCAACATTAGGGGAAAAACACATTAAAATAGTAAGCATTATATCAAAGTATTAAAGAGGAAGGGAAGGGAGAAAGGAAGGAAGGAAACTCTGAAATCCCTGAAATCTATGAATATTGTAAAATGACAACTAAGAAATAAATACAAGCTACTATTTCAGAATATTTTTAAAAGCAGAAAAAAAAATAGAAACTTTGTTTTAAAAACAGAAAGAAAGTTATAAAAATAGATAAGCAATGACTGGTTAAATGTTTTAAAATGGAAGCTGGATGGACTAACTGGATTTCAATTAACAAGTGATAATAATGCCCTTTAAAGCTTATGAAAAGCCCAAGTTGCCCTAAACGCCTGTCTTCTTTTTGTAGCAAAAACGTGAAGACAAGTCTCAGCAGCAAAATGCATTATGAAAAGCAGGTAGATACAAATTTAATTTACATAATTTACTATGAATGCATTACCTGAGTTATGCTAGAAAATGCATTGGACAGACCAACGGGCCGGATGTGGCCCCCGGGCCGTAGTTTGCCCACCCCTGGTTTAAGGTGACCGGGCGGCTTACAGTATAAGAAGTGGCAGAAAAGGCTCTTCTCTTGTTGGGGTCTGAGTGGGCCCCTTCTGTCAGAATGAGTGGGGAGGACCACTCCCCTCCCCTTGGGGAAAGGTGGTTCCTCAGATATCCTGGACTCATGCCATTGAACAGGGGTGCGGAACAATGGCCCCTTTATGACTTGTGGACTTCAACTCCCAGAATTCCTGAGCCAGCATGGCTCCACAAGTCATAAAGGGACCATTGTTCCCCACCTCTGCCATAGAGGGTTTTAAAAGTGATGGTCAACACCTTGAATTGAACTTTTTATGATTCTTAATGACTCTATAAAGAATTGGGCAGCATATACATTTAAAAACATATACATGTATAAAAATAAAATAAATTAAAAATAAATAAATAAAATGAGTAGAGTAGAGAGAGTAGAGTAGAGTAGAGTAGAGTAGAGTAGAATAGAATAGAATAGAATAGAATAGAATAGAATAGAATAGAATAGAATAGAATAGAATAGAATAGAATAGAATAGAATAGAATAGAATAGAATAGAATAATCTTTTTTCCTTTGAAAGCAAATCCAGCCTACTGATTTAAAAAAAGATGGGTCAATTTTGGGGTAGAAATTCTCAAACAGGACGTGAATTTGAATGACTGTTTCTACTTAGCATCTGCTCTAGAATGCATGCTGTATTGCCTCTACCAAGGAAATTTCTCAGGAAAGGCAGTATTTGATGCAGCTTGCTACAATTTGGTCACTGGTTATGGATTCAAAGAAATGCACCTCTGGGAATGTGGTGCATCTTATCTTCTTTTTAGCCATTTGACTGATTGCTCTTCGATCCTTCTAGTTAGGACATTGAAAAGATTCACCCTTTATCCTCTCCCGTAAACAACCTCACCAACAATATGCCAACTATGGCAGTCTTATTTACTGAAACACCATATGTATGCATTCAGTATCAAATACATTGATCGGATTTTGTCATCTGTATTGTGATCTTCGGATTCTCTGCACCTAATTGTCATTTTCATACTGAACTGACTTGTCAGAAAAGTCAGGAAGGACAAAAAAGGAAAAGACAGATAAGAAAAAAAATATGGGAAAAAAGCTGCTTTTAAAAAACCAAGAAAATTTACTTTTTCAACAAAGATAAAACATTTAGGACTATCTTGGCCCTAAATTCATTTCCTTCAAAAAGCATGGAAATACTTCTAAATCAATCTGATAAAACCATGGTTTGAAGGCAGAAAGCTTTCAAAAAGTCCTTTGCAAGCGAAGTAAAGTGGATTTTTTTAAAAAAAGGAATACTATAATATCTTCTCAGTTGTCATTAATTAAAAGGTAGTAAATACCAACAAAGAAAAAAGGGTATAAAAACATTCTACTCTCTACCAACCCACCTGTCCACTGTAAAATTAAAGGACATTTTAGGTCCTTTTAGACTAGAGGTCACCAACCTTTTGGACCTCAGGGACCACCAAACTCATAATTTTAAATCCCGCGGACCACTAATATGAATTTTGACTTATGGTGGCTTGCTGACGTTGGTGGGAAAGTTGGTCTCGTATTCCAGAGCTGCAATAGTCACAGGAGAGGCCCTTTGGTCATTCCGGAGCAGCTCCTCCAGTCCATGGCAGGCCAGTGAACTCCGGAGGAGGAGCAGCTGCTTCGGGATGACCAAAGGGCCAATCCTGTGACTATTGCAGCTCTGGAATATGGGACCGACTTTCCCACCAATGTCAGCAAGCCACCTCAGGGCAGATTTCCCTCCCCCACCATTGCTCTTACTTTCCAGTTCCAGCTTGTGTGGCTCTAATCAAAGTAAGGTTTGCGTTCTGCCGAAGGGTGGGGGCTAGCAGGTGGACGGACCATGTGGGCAGCGCAGCCTTATGTTCCTGTGCAGCCTGGATTAATTGTTTTGGGGGGAGTTCTTTGGGGGGGACATTTCTCTGCGGACCACCACAATTTTCTCACGGACCACCAGTGGTCCCTGCCCCACTGGTTGGCGACCACTGTTTTAGACTGCAGACTGTCATTTAGGTCCTTTTCTCTTCTATGTGGCATAGGAAGGGGCAACCTGGTTAGTTTGGCCTCTACATAGTTTGGCCTATAGCTTCCAAACCCTTTCCTATTGCACTTGCTACAGGAGTCGATAAGAATCAAGCCTAAAATCACCTGGAGGTTATCTGATTGCCTGTCCTGTCTAATGTGATGCTTGTTCTACCTTTTTTTTTTTTTTTTCGTTTTAAGCCAATTCAAAACCTCCTGGCTTGCTCAAATAACAAATGAAATGTTCATGTTTTTTTCCAAGTGCCAGATGGTCTCAAGAGGGAGCTGGAGCAAAAAAAAAAAAAAAAAAGTTCCTGGAAACCACTGCAGCCTGTCAAAGCATTTATAATACATATTTATCTATCAATATAATGTACTGATAAATTTATCAGCCACTTCAGTCCAGACTAGTCTCAGCAATATACAAAAACCCACACCCACACTCCCACCCAATGCCATAATGTTAATTTCCCGTGCTATTTAATCACACTGACCTTTCTATACTTTGGTAAGAGGGCTTCTTCGGAGGTTCAGCAATAGGACTGGGGAAAAAGAACAAATCTCTTTTGAAGAACGCGGAAAGTCTTTTTGTTTCACCCCTTATACATATCTGCAATGAACTGCTCAAATGCTTATTGTGTATATCTTGCCTTAAAACAAAGTTGCAAACAGCGCAAACTAAGAATACATAAACAAATCAGCTTGGATTGCATTGTGGCAGAGTGGTTAAGGTGGCAGCACCTTCTGGTTCTTATCATTGGAAAAGGATTGGGACTTGCATTACAGCACCTGATGCTCTGGCATCCCTATACCCCTTGCCATCCCTGGAGATGCCATAGGTTCAAGTATTTTATTTAGGACTAGGGAGATCTATATTCAAGTCCACTGTCAACTCTGTGTGCTCACTTTAGGTCTGATAGCCCAAGCACCCTCAAAGAAAGGGCAAGGGAGTAGAAAGGATGTGCTGACCCCCTCCCCATTGTCATGGATACTATAAGTACATATATATCAAGAGGAAGAGAACGAAAGCTTGAACATTAATGACCTTAGGGTTTGTTTGTTTAGAAAATGAATTAATTGCCCTCTCTTGCTATCACACTTTTTCTTTCACACACAGCCCACCAATGTTTTATCAGTTGTAGTATTATTTTTATGAACCTTAGAGTCATGTTGTTGCAGTGAGAATGCTGGACTGGAATCCCAAAACCAAGGACTTACCTGACCACAGAACACAGTGAGTGACAGATCAATAATTTTGCTCCACCTATCCTATCTCATAGAGTTAAGCTCCTTAGAAGGAAGTTAGCATACGGGACATTAATATCGTGTTTTATTCCATTCCTATCTCCATTTTATCCTCACAACAATGCTGCAAATTACATTAGATTGAATCACATGAATGCTCACTCAACTCCACAGATGAAGACTAAAGATTTGAACTCAAACCTAACAACTGAATCACTATCTTGCTCTGTATACTCCCATGATAACTTCAGGATTAAGTAACATGTATCCATTATTCAAACTATTCCAAAATCACAGTCCATGAGAAAGAAGATCTACTTTAAAAGCAACATATATACAATGAATTACAACTCAGTACTCATGCTTGAAAAATATCCCTATTCCTACTGTAATTACATGTCACATTGTTTCCACTTAGCTCACAGGCTAAATGTTCTTACAATAAAAAAAACCAAAAACTCATATTACTTTTAAATGCCAAGAGATACAGAACCCAAGTCTACAAAGAGTTAAATAATTTAGCAGAGAGCATTTATGAAAGGCCTACCTCACCTGCTAAAGATTTCAGAGAAGTAAAACAACTTTATCATATGAAACTCATGGCTTGATCACTTAATTATTTTTTTAATTTGAAAATTTAATCAACACAAGGAGTAGGAAATAGATGATCTACAGTAAACATTATTCTAATTAGCTCGTGTTGAATGAATGACAATAGCTTGTTGCTTGGTTCCCTTCTACCCCAGCCTCATAAACACAGAACTTGGATTGCTAAGAGTCAAACACTTATAATTTCCTACATAAGATTTCAAGTTTTCTTTAGTTTGGAAATTCTGAAAATCTCACAAACTTCTGACATTTTTATGTGAAATTCTGATGGCGTCACATAAAAGTGGATGCAGTTTTCTATCATGTGTGAGGTGTATGGTATCTACACACCTGCATTATGACATAGATTTGTATGCTGATGCTTGAAAAGGCTATCAATCTCCGATTTAGAGTCAGACAATGCAAGAGCTAAAATGAACCTTGGTGATCATTTAGTCGATCATTTAGTTTGGACCTTTGGCTCAAACCAGCAAAGCTTTCTTTTTGTTGTTTGCAAAGTTTAGTTGTATATAGCTATGAAATGGGATGGTCGTATCCAACGAAGGATATATTTCCTGCAGATGTAAAGGTTGCAGAGCAGGTCAAATTTTTCTTCAGCACGTGCAATGGTAATTGCAGAAAGTCATTGAAATTCTCGTTTCCAAGCAGATGTGGATTCTCTGTTCCAAGCGGTATAAATAAGTCTTTTTTTCTGTTAGGGTGGTCTCTCTATATCAGCAAACTAGGTGAGCGGGCAACGAGTTAAGTAGATCACAAAAAAAAAATTGGGGGGGGGGATCCAAATTTTAAAAAATTACAACATTTGTTGTGAAGGGGATACTAATTGCATGGTTTGTCTTGGGCATCTAGCCTAGACCACTGAAGTAAATACAAGGATAGATAAAGCTCAAACAGCACTCTTCAAAATGAAAAAGGTCTTCTGCAGTCATGACATAAGCCTAAAATTGAAAATCAGGCTTGTCAGATGCTACATCTTTTCTATCCTGCTCTATGGTGTGGATAATTGGCCTCTGACAGAAAGCCACTTGAATAGACTAGAAGCATTTGAAATGTGGATTTACAGGCAGCTGTTACACATAAGTTGGGTTGACAAAATCAGAAACAAGGAGGTGATAAGCCGCCTGGGAAAGCCAAGGGAAATCATCAAAACCATAATAAAGCGAGAGTTAGAATATTTTGAACTTGTGATGCGGCACCCAGAAAAATACGGCATACTTCACTTAATCCTTCCAAGGAAAGATTGAAGGCAAACGAGGTCCAGGCAGAAGAAGAACATGATGCTTCAAAATCTAAGGGACTGGTTTGGACAAAACTCAACTGCACTTTTTTGTGCGGCTGTTGATAAAAATAGGATCGCCAACACGATCGCCAATGTCTGATGATGGATATGGCACAAGAAGAAGAAGTTGCCTAGGGCAGCTACTGTTTCTTTGAATTCATTCAACTAGTTCTGATCGAGGAAAAGTTAAAATAGAAACTATTATCTACCATCATAGGAAGCCACTGGGCATTCAGGTAAAAACACACCTACACAACAGAACCTTTTTTTTTAATCCTCGTATCTGCTATTTCCCAATTAAAATGGAGACAGAGCACAGTCGAGACTCCTTTTTTTCCCTTTAGATTTGTGCTTCTGTGACTGCAGTGAATGAATGAAAGTAGAGGGATTGCATCTTGATCTAATGAGACACCATCAATTTCTTTTTCTTATCCCTGCACAAAATCTAAGGAAGATTTAGTTTACAGTTGGGCCAGATAAGGACCAGAACAAATCCCAGGGGGTCAGCAAAGTAATTCACTCCTATGACCCATCTTTCTCTAAAGCTCAGGGGCCTTGCTATAGAAAGGAAAATGTCTTTTGCAAAGGCCAGCTTATTGGATGCTTTGTTAAATGAAATTATGGCTATAGCAGCAAATACATCCTGACAATAAAAGCATGGTATTTTGCTCTTTATTCATATGCTTTTGAGACAGAGGTTGACACAAACATTCAGTTTTGAATTTCACCAGCATGAACTTGGCTCTCACTGAGGAAGTCATTAACAATAAAAAGAATAAAAGACTCCAGATTTGTCTGTGTATTTGTACTATAGTGAGATGAGTTTGTAAGAGAAAAAGTATGTTTTTTTCCAAGTGTTTCTTAGGTTCCTTTGCTTTAAAGTGTATTTGTGTGTGTGTGTGTGTGTGTGTGTACCTACATCACACACACACACAATCATCATCATCAGTATCACCAAACATTCCTTAACAAATACATCTATTATTATGAACAAGCCAAAAGGTACCACATGGTATTCAGTCTAATCAGGAATGCAGAAGCAAGCTACATCTGTTCAAATATACAAAATCAAACATGCAAGAGAAAGGAATGGTTTTGTTTGTAGGACAAAGAGTAAATGCCATGATATCTATCGCTATTGTGCATTAAAAATACTGAAAACTAAAAGGCCAAGAGCCCTCGCTTATTTATCAAAATGACATCTAAAAATGAAACATCAAGTCAAGGCCAACTGAAACCTAAGATTTATAGTCCTTAAAATGTAACCTATTCTTTACATTAAAAATTGAAAGAACCCACCATTCCATACAGACCCTATGATTAAAAATATTGCTTCTTTCCCTTCTTGATTACACTAATCTTCTTCCCTGGTCTCCACTTGTTTCCTGGGGTCATTTTACTCAAAAGAAAATTATTCACTCACTACTCAAAATATGTGACAGCCAGCTTATTTCCTCACTCTCTTTGCATTCATCAAAACTGAATTTAAAATTCTCCATTTGCCTTTGATTTTAGGCCACTTTTTGTTAACCATCCTCCAAGTTCAAGGTTTAATCCGTGTTTTCATCCCATTTAAAATGAAGCCAATACTAGTGCCTGACCAGAAATGCTATCCCACCCGGAAGATATCAACTCAGTGGTGGGATTCAAAATTTTTTACTACCAGTTCTGTGGGTGTGGCTTGGTGGGCGTGACGTGGCTTGCTGGGCATGACAGGGGAAAGATACTGCAAAATCTCCATTCCCTCCCCACTCCTGGGGGAAGGTTACTGCAAAATCCCATTCCCCACCCCACCCCACTAACCTGCTTTCCAGCTCCGTTCTCCTGAACAAGGCAACAAAAGAAGACCCAGCCAATCATCTGGGACTCGGGAGACAGAGAATAGACGGGGCCGGGGCCAGTCAGAGGTGGTATATGCCAGGTCTCTGAACTACTCAAAATTTCCACTACCAGTTCTCCAGAACTGGTCAGAACTTGCTGAATACCACCTCTATATCAACTGCAAGAGATGGAACCATCCTGTCTCCCAGCAAGTTTCCACATAAGTTTTTACCCCCATTTCTCCTTGTCACTTTTCAAAGGGAGGCTACTCTGTGCTGCACAGATCTGTTTCAACCAAGAAAGAGAGCTAGGTTCTCCCAGCCATGTGATCTAGTTCTGTTACCCCTGGATAGATGACATGAAGGATGGGGTTCCCTGCCACTTCACCCTTTTTTCGATGCCTGTGACCTGTCAGATGGAATTTTTTGGACATGGGTTAAATGCTTTTTCAGAATAACGCTAGACCCACGGTCAGAAAACAGCCCAAATGACACATCACAGGTGCAGAGCAGTTCCATAACCATATTAGTCAGGCAACAGATGGCTATACCTACTGTTCCAAGCACCCAAATACTCACCTAGCCTTCCCCAAATTCACTTTGTTTTCCTGCTGGCAGGCAGCGTTAGACGGGAGGGGAAATATAGCTGGTGGAACATAGCAATTATATTCCTGCTTTGTATTGAATCACTAATTACAGCATGACTTGCTAGCCTTATTACTATGGCAAGGTGGACTTGGCAACCAAGGCAGCAACTGATATATTGGATCAGGGACTGAAAGACAGCATTTTAATATCCTTATCTGGCTGTGCCCCATATATATCCACTTTTTGGCATAATATTTGCAAAACAGAAACATTTCTACCTAGAAAACCCATTTTGTCAAGGCTGGATGCGAGAAAGTACACTAGTAACATAAAAACTTAACTCTGTTAATCTGTAGTGCTGGATTTACTGAATATTACATTGGGAACTTTCTTGTATCATTCATAATATCTAAACAGTATTGTTATTGTTCTTTTTATCAGAAAGGTATGTTCCTCACAGAAAAGGAAGTATTGAGGGAAAAGTGCATCAGAAAATACAATACGACTTGTAAAAACGGAACAACTAAGAAAGTCAGATCCAAGGCTCATGAACCATCAGTTTTCCCTAGATACTTTGTTTTATGGTTTGTGGCCCTGACACTTTTTTCTTGCCTCAAGATAAGTAATACAGCTTTGCAAGAAAACTAATTTCAAAGGGATAAAGTGAACCGGGAAACTTCATTATAGTAGATTGGGATTATGGCTTTGTCTAATGAAGTGATCAGCAGAGCCTATTATGAAGACCATCTGAACACAGTTCTCTTGTTAGGGCCCAACGCCATCTTGTCATTCCCTCTTATTTTAGCCTCATTCTTTTTCATTTAGTCCTTTGGGAGTGGAAAAGGTAAATTAAACCATCAACACTTACCTAACTGCAGGTTGCAGTTGTAAAGTATTTACTGGAAATGCTAAATATGCATCATATTTATCCAAGGTGAGTCATTGCACTGAGACATTCAGTTTATTGTGTCATGTCAACAAAACAGGCTTCAGTACAGGTAGTCCTCGACTTACAACCATTAGCTTAGCGACTATTCAAAGTTACAACACTGTATAAAAGGGACTTATGACTGTTGCAGCATCACATAATCAAAATTCAGATGGTTGGCAACTGACTCATATTTATGATGGTTTCAGTATCCCGGGATCATGTGATTGCCTTTTGCGACCTTCTGACAAGCAAAGTCAATGGAGAAGCCAGGTTCACTTCATAACTGTGTTACTAGTTTAACAATTGCAGTGATTCACTTAGCACCTAGCAAGAAAGGTCCCAAAAATGCAACCAAACTCACTTAACAACTGTCTCACTTGGCAACAGAAATTTTAGGCTCAATTGTGGTCATAAGTCAAGGTTTACCTGTATGCAACTGGAGGAATGGAATTTGAAAAATGAGGGCCCTTTCTCTAAAATGTAGATCAAAATGTACACATCATTCTTCTGCTCAAAATACTTTTCCTGGAATTGCCTTTTAAATAATAACCACAGGACTTTTGTTACATATAGATTCTCATAAGGTGGCAATTGTGTCTCCAGGATTGTTTACTGCACGGTACTTCCCTTCTCAAACTCTTGGAATGAAACAGTCAGGAATCACCATTACATATAAATATGGTTTCTCAGTCAATTCCCCTTCCTGCCTCTCTTCCTAGTTTTCTAGTTGGCTAGAAAATAAATGCCATAAGCAGATACATTATGAGGGTCAACAAATACACACTTTGCAAATTGCAATTCAAGAAAGTAGTTTTTAATAAACTCAGTAAAATAACTATAAGAGAAAGCCTAATGGGAATTATGCAGGAGTTCTTTAAAAAGGAGGTGCTAAAAGCAATTCCACAAATATAAAACTGTAGTAGAAGCTATTATGGTTGTACAAACATTTTAGTGACAACATAGGAATTGGAAAGAAGAACAAATTGGTAAGGAAGAGTACAGACAGCAGGCATGTTATCAGGAAAGCAGAAAACCCAATGAGTTTAGACTTATAGAAAATAACAAAAACAATCTTCTTCTGGTACACTCAAAATAGGGGAGGTATACCATACCAGCTGCTGCAATTTCAGCTATATAGTAGCTGAGCTAGCAATAAATTAGCTCAGCTCCCAGCTATAGCTGAGATCGGGCAAATCCAGAGCTGATTTTGAACTGTTGCAAAATATCTGTGAAGTCCTCTCAGTCTTCCCTGAAAAGAGGATATGCATTCCATGGGGCAATTGTGAAGTGCTGGTTGTAGGAGTCGAGCACGAACTTAAGCATGACAGAAAAATAGGCTGGAAATATCCGCTGACCTTGAATGGGTGCAATTCTTTAAACCCAGGTGGATTTTTTGGCTTAGGGAGGGGAGGTATTAATTTTTCCCCCTTAATTTGCTCATAAATAGCAACAGATGGCCTCGGGACGGGATACGGTGGGCACAGTACGCCAATCATTGTTAATGGGACAGCCTTATAAAAGAGCGCTCCCAAGGGGTTTCCGTAAAAGAGTGAAGTTCACCGTCACGTCGTGTTCCTCGCCCATGCAAAAACAGATTTTATCCTACAATATTAAAGAAAGTTGCTGATCTGGGCACTGGGTGTGTTTTTAAATAAGTTGAGAGTGGAGGTTGGTTCTCTGAGCTTGTGGTTTGGTTTCTGAAAGTTTTATTACCAGCTTAGGTAACATCTTCAGTTGAATTTAGGGGATATCATTATGGGGGTTCTTCTGCTTATAAGAGCTTTGTGTGGTTTGTTTGTTTTTTTTTTGTCTTAAAACAAGGAACTGAAGCATCTAGGTATTTGTAGCTTTGAAAAAAAGAAGATTTATGGAGAATATGACAATACTTTGCACTGACTGAAAGGCCTGCACAGGATGCAGAATATTAAATTATGAAAAAGAACTTCCAATTGATTTGATTTATGATTGACTCCCTGTTATTATTCCAATATCCCTTCGAAACAGTTGAGTCAGAGTACTAGCACCTAACTATTATTTTGATGGCTTTTAGGCTTGAATCTCCGTATTACTATTTTAAAACTAGTTGCCTTTTAAAATCAATTATTTGCTATAGCAATACGCCACCAAACATTAATTCACATCATTAGAAAACAGATGTCTGTCATCTCAGATCTCTACATGATCTGACATGGTGCAAGGAAACAACTTCAAAATAAAAAAATTCTACAGCCCTGGGTGCTTACAACCTAGTTGGTGCAAAGAGATGATACATAGTGCCTTTGTGGTATTGCTTTTATGTCAAATGGTATGATTTTCATATTGGGATTGCAGCAGTTTAAATGCTGTCCCATTTTTAAGAGACACTAGGCTTATGCAGGGGAAGTAACCCAAAGAAATTTGTGTCAAAGTTTATTTTAACAACCTCCAAACTGCCCACAACAAAGACCCAAATACCTTGAGTCTGGCTAGGATTTACAAGCAATATTGCTGTTTCTTCCATTATTTGCTTTTATTAACAAAATCCTAGCATGTGTCACCACACTCAGTTATTCATAGCAATGGCTAGAGATGTTGACCAACTGTAGAAGCATGAATGTAATTTAGGGATGTGGAATGTCAGCTTCCCAATTATTTATTCTGGATGATTATGCAGACAAAGAGAAAGTTGGAGGATTACTTACAATAAATTCACAGCCAATAATCCATCACAAACAAAATATATACCGCATATGCCCAGATCCTTAGGGTTTTAGGGATTTAAATTTCTATTACCAAGGTGATTTTATTTCTCTTTAATTCAGATGTTCCAGAATCATTAAGATCACAAACACGCATCTCTTTCTACATAGACAGAAAAAAAACCATACAAATATACATTCCGAATACTGCTAGCAGTTCTGAGTACTGCTGAACATACATTCCATTCCAAACAAAATCCGTTGCCATATTAATACTACCCTGAAATCTTCCAGCGCACTCTCTCTCCCCCCTCCCCCCCTCATAAAAGTCTAATGATTGTGGAATTATAAATTAGAGTATGTAACTGGATTATCTTTTAAAGTTTCATATTAGCTGCAAATTAGAAACAACTAGCATCATCGCAGTTTCTGTTAGTTCATTTGGCTACAATGATTACACTGCTCTTGAAATTGGGAAGCCTATATTATCCTAGAGCTATGGATCTGAAATGTGTCTTTAAAAGTTAAAATGGTCCAGATTAATGCCTCTAGCAGGGAAGGACTATATAAACATTCATATCCAATATTCTAATAGTATGTATGGATCTTGATGTTGTCATAAGGAGGTTTACACGGAACGTAGCATTGAGATGGAAGTCCCTAATAAGAGAAAATACACCAAAACAACCCACAGTTAAGTAAGAAGTGAAAAGATTCAGGGAATAAAACATACCAGCCAACTTGAGGGAAATTGAAAACCTGGGAAGAGAGGAATGAAATGGAATAACTTACAGGATGACATGATTAATCTGAACATATTTATCATTTAATCACTGCCTATTTTATTTCCAATGAAATGCTTGTGGGTGCATCTCTTCCTAATTCCTGTGCTCTGCCTTGTTTCAGCAAGAAGGATATTAATTATGCACCAGAAACATTTAATAGTCTAAACTAAACAAACAACAGGATGTGGAATGTATTTGTTTCTTAAAGCTGCCCACCCAGTAATAGAGTCAACTCCCTTCAACTTTTCCTGAAAGGTGAGGTGAGAGATTTGTCTTGCTGACCTTTGAATGCACATACTTTAATTTCTGCTGCTTTCTAGAATTTCTTTGCTGTGTCAAATGCACCCTATCTATCAGGCCTGAATCCTGCCTTGAATCTCAGGCAGCTCACATTGGAAAGCAGCAAACGTAGCTGCTGCATTTACATGTGCTTCAGAGTCACTGGTCAAACTGAGACTGTTACTCTCAACTTAAGTTGGGCCATGTTAATGCAGAGGGATTTACAAGATGCTAATTGATTACTCTGATTTTTTTTCCTACTCCTCTTGGGTTTGGTTTTGTTTTTTAAAAAACCTTGACACACTTCGCTTTGATGGATCATATAATTGAAGTTATTTCCAATTCTCAGCTCAATGAAAACATTATTTCCCAAAAATATTAACTTAAATCCTGCAAGTCATTCACTGTTGCTCCCCCATTGCCAGATCTTCTTCATTAGTATTTCTACAAAGAAGGAAGCATAAAGGATCATAGTCATCTATATTTTTGGAAATGTTCCCAAATGGTTGACAACTCTTTATTCATTCTTTGCCCTACACTGACATGGATATTTATGGTCCTCTCTAATTTAGGCCAAGCGCTTGACTCCAGGATCTCTTCCATACACAAAGCCTGTTCCAGTTTAAGTTCAGAATCATCCCCCCTTCCTACATCCCTGTAAACAAAGCCTGTTCCAGTTTAAGTTCAGAATCATCCCCCCTTCCTACATCCCTGTAAACTGAATTGATTAACTTGGTGCTATAGAAGAAACTCAGCAAAAATAGTTTTTAGCATTTCTTCCTGAGCTGAGGATTGGCAAACTGAGGCTAAATCATGGTTGGAAGTGTCTATGCCATATTAGGGTATGCTATATTAAACTGAGGCTCCTGCCATACTTCAACTGGTGCTTCTTAAATTATCATTTCAAACCAAAATGTCAAAACATTTAATAATGGTCATCAGATGCAGTGCCTAGAAGGAAATTTACAAACTCTACTTCATGCTAAATAGCCCAGACCATTCTAGCATCTATATCACTCAAGGCCTGTGGGCCAAATCCGGCCCACAGGGTGCTTAAATCTGGCCTGCAGGGATGGCCTGGAAATATCAAAAGACTGGCCTGTGGGGCCTCTGGCGGCTTCACCCTCCATGGCCTCCTGTAGCACTCTGCCAGCTGAAAAAGGCTTGGAAAACGGCCCAAAAATTGGCCCAAAAAAGGCTCTGTAAACGGGCTGAAAACTGGGCCGAAAACGGCCAGCAGAATGCTGCAAGAGGCCATGGAGTGTAAAAATGAGGTGCAGATCGCCCACACCCCACTCTGGCCAGCAGGGTGGTGCAGGAGGCATCCATCCCACCCACCCCCACTGCCCCCCACCCCTCGCTGGCCCATGGAGGAGAACTAAATTGCTGATCTGGCCCTCGAAGAAATCCAGTTGGACACCCCTGATCTATATGGAGTATTTGAATGCTTCAATTACTTTTAGAGACAAGATCAAATTGGTAGCACCTGTTTTTAAATGTTAACCAGACAATTAGATTCTCAGTCCTAAAAGTTTTTATTTAAAAAGCCTTAAGAACTTGTGACCTTGGAAAATGCCAGCAAGAAAGGCCATTAATTCCCACCTTTTTTGTGTGTGTACCGAGACTATTGCAGAGAGAGAATGAATAGTTGCAAACAAGGGTTCTGAAATGCTTCCTCGTTTCCTAGTTATTTTGATGTTGGAGAACCAGTAAATGTTAGCAAAACCACAAGCAAATTCCGGTGACACATAAAATGCTTCCTCTTCTCTCCAGTTCACACTGAGGAATCTTGTTATCAGCACAGAATTTACTGATTCCTGGAATTTTTGACTCAGTCAGTAATAACAATCATAAAAGAGTTAGTAATAACAAAGTTCTACTAAAAAATAAAAACAGAACAGAACTTGTATGACTCAGAGCATCATGGCCACAAACTGTAACTTTTTTCCTGAGTTCTGTGTGTTTTGCCTACAAATACCTACTTTCCAGTATATGAGATCAACACTATATTCAGAGTGAATGGAACAAAACAGTGGGGCTCTCCTCTTAATTATGAAGATCTCACTCTTCAAATTCCTATCAGGAATTTGAGACAGCAAGGATGCTACATTTGCTGCTATCTGATTAATACTGTACTAAGGTTTGTTTATGGCATAGAAAGAATCCCACAAAGTCTAGTATATTTACCCTTAAAGACCCATTAAGTATTGAAAGGGAGAACAATAAACACAACAACAAAAAATTTGATTAGAGCAGATAAGAAACAAGTTTGGGGTTTTCCCTACTGCATTGTTTCCCTTTTGGTTTCCCTTTTATTTCCTTACCTATAAAATCTTTGTTATTTGATGGCAGGGAGGAAAACTCTCTGGTTTCTCTTTCTTTCTCGGATTCATTTTATATTTCTAAGCTAAATCTGCCTGCCATTTCAATGTGATTTTGGTAGATAACAAAGCTAACCTGATTGTTAATTGCATTGCAGGTGGCCCATCCAGTTGGCTCAGCAAGTTCCTGAAGGGGGCAAAGGAAGTGGCTTTGGTATGAAAGAGAGTCTAAATGCAACTGAGGGACATCTAAAATGCTCTTTCATCATCCTGACTCCTATATCAACATCCTGCTCAATGAAAATAATGATAGCGTCGCTATTAGAGTGATATTAATGAGGCAAGCACAAGACTTTTTTGATCTCTGTTTTAGAAGGATGCCTTCCTCGGGAAAGCACTGTTTCCATGGCTAACCCTAACCCACCAGGTTAATATTTTAATTGGGGGAGGGGAGAAAGAAAAAAAAGAAGAAAATGTGGAAGCTAGGTGGGCGATTTCTCTCACAACCAGGGGAAAATGGCAAGTCACTATGTCCAGGGATTGGAGGGATTAAGCCAGCCTGCAGCATATTTGCCAGGTTAAATAGGAGCAGATACCTCTCCTTAACTGCATCTTCCAAAGACTCAGCGGCATCCATGGAGGTAAAATAAAAGCCAAAATGGCAGCTGCAACTCTACCCAATATGCTTTGCTTTCCACTTTCTCAGTTATATAAACATATTAGTGAGATATTAAAGGTTCAAATTGAATAGTACTTTGGATATGAAGGTTATAATCATTAGTACCTCAGAAAAATGTGATGCAAAGAATCTCTTATATTTCATCAGTGTTGAAAAGTGGTACAGCTACTGGTGTAGCTGGTATTATTGGTGTAGTTTGAAAATAAGGATACGGGTTGGCTCATGAACTGTGCAACTTGTTTTTTTTTACTTTTTATTTATTTATTTGTATCTTGCCCTTATTATTTTTACAAAAAACTCAAGGTGGCGAACATATCCCACACATTTTTCTCCTCCTATTGTCCCCACAACCAGAACCCTCTGAAGTCAGCTAGGCTAAGAGAGAGTGACTGGTTCAAGGTTATCCAGCTGGCTTTCATAGCTAAAGCAGGACTAGAGGTACCTTAAACCAGGTATATGAAAATTGTTTCTGTGTCATGTGACTATAAGAATGCAATTATTATTCCCTATGCAAAGGGGAAAGGGAGACAGAGTAGATATAAAAAGTATAGGGGGATCACTTCAAGAAATCTGCTTGGGAAGAAGATTTGACAAAATTGTAAATTAGGTTATGCAGGAAGTAACAATTGGAATATGTTTTTAAATTAAATTCTGAATATGTTCAGAGACCAATTTTTAAAACCATTAACCATAACAAGAACAAATATGCTACCAAATTACTATTATTATTATTATCCTCCCCTTCTCCTCCTCTACTCCTGGTCACTCACCCTACAATGAGTTTATAGAATTTCATTCTATTCATTGCAACACAATTTTGTCAAGTTAATGTTGTAAACATACATCTCAGCATGATATTGCCTTCCCTCTCCCCATTCTTATTTTCCTCCTTGATTTTCTATTTTACCTAAATTTGAAGCTCTGTGGCAGGAAGTGACCTCTTTTGCAGTCAAGGCAAACTTGGTTGATCTGTTTCAGCAGGTCCTTCTTACTGTAGCTGTATCCGTTGAAAACACAGCTCCCAAAAAGCAGCTTCCCTCCGGCATACATCTGTTGACAAACAGACAGGAAAGAGAGGAACAAAAATGCTTTGCAACAAAAAAAAATTAAGGTTGAGTTTGAAGACTTGGACCAAATGGTTTCCTTTTCCTGTTTTGTATTGGAGCTTTAAATGTTTTCAGTCAGACATAAAGGCCTCTGGCAGCTCTGTGTGCGCATACACACACACACACACACACACACACACACACACACACACACACACAATCTTTCTTTACGTCATTTAATAGTACTAATGCTGAGTATTTTAATACTATTTTAAATATCATAAAAGCTACATCAACAATCTCAACAAATACATTTGACTTTTATATTTTAAAATGATCAGCTCAGCTAGTTAAAGGGGCCAGTGGTTTTATTTTATCAATTCAAACCTAATCATGATCATTCAGAAATCGGCTCCATTTAGTTCAGTAACACTTCCTTTCAGACAAAGTTATGGGATTCAGTGAAACTATACAATCTCTGTTGTATGTAAGATGTGAAGATGTTGCTAATAAGCAAATAGAGAGCCTGATTGTAAGCTTATATTTCAATACCAGACCAAGGATATAGAACAGCCTTTCCACATGTGTTTGAACCACTTCTATTCTTAGTTTGCAAGCAACTGGACCGAATGCCGACTACTTGATACTATTCTTTGAAAAGAGTTATCCTATCGTAGAAGATTGCTCTTTCAATTAATAGAGGTATGCAGATTGTACCAGAACATAGTTTTATGCCTTTAAACCAGGGGTGTTACATGCAGCTGAAATATAGAAATAGCAAGAGAGAGAGAGAGAGAGAATATGGGTCACCATTAGCAGTTCTTATTATCATAGAGAGTTTAGTCTGTCTTGTCACCTGATCATTGTTGGTGGGGTAAGGATAAAAAAACACCATGTTTTTTGTTCTACTATATTATCCATCCTTGTTATCACATGTAATAGTGCACTTCATATCTTGGACATGTTGCTGAGATTTGGGACTCATTGCTGATGGTTGTCCTGTCCTCTGGCCTTTTTAAAAAAAATCTGCCCTAGCACTCTAAGCAATATTGGGAATCTGAGTCTATCTGACACAGTAATTTTCTACAATACCTCCGCTATAACAAAATTTTGAGGTGTGGATGGGAAATTACAATGGTGGTACCAGTGAGAGCAGAGATTCAAGTTGTACAGAGGGACACTTTGTCAAAGGATATTTCCTGCCCCGTAGAGCAATATTTTACAGTAATTTATCAGATAAATAAACATGTATCCTAAATTACAATGGTAACAGGCTCCTTTAATTGAAAAGGCAGCACAAAGGATAATACTGATGAGTTAAGGGACATTATAGATGATTCTGATTGGGTAAAAGGAAGAATTATATTGTAGCATAAGAAAGCCCTCTCAGGGTCTCTTTTCCTGTGCAGAATCAGAATAATGTATGCCTGTCACAGTGCTGGGATTCAAGTTTTTTTTTTACTATCGATTCTGTGGGTATGACTTGGTGGGTGTGGCTTGGTGGGCATGGCAGGGGAAGGATTCCTACCCCACTCCAGGGAAAGGTTACTGCAAAATCCCATTTCCTCCTCACCCCACTAACCTACTTTCCAGCTCCGTTCTCCTGTGCAGGATAACAAAAGAAGACCCAGCCGATAAGCTGGGATTTGGGAGGCAGAGAATAGATGGGGGCAGGGCCAGTCAGAGGTGGTATTTGCCGGTTCTCCAAACTACTCAAAATTTCCACTACAGGTGCTCCAGAACGGGTCAGAACATGCTGAATACCACATCTGGCCTGTCACTAAGATATCCATGTGCGTTTACTTTGTCACTTGAATATCTGCATAATACGTGCATAATAAGAGCAATGCTCCAAAACAGATAAAGGCAATTGAAGGAGTAGATAGTGAGGTAAATGGGGAGTTCAAAGAATGGGTGGACATAAAATCAGAACAAAGGAGATGGTAAAAAAGCCAATTGGCCAGAAAGGCATAAAAAAGTGTGGTACACCTACCTATTTGAATCATCATAATGAGGTGGAGAGTAGAAGGCATAAAGTGGGGAAAGGGTGGAGGTGCATATGTAAGGAGAGAAAAGTAGGAGACACTTGGGAAAACAAGGTGGAGAGCAGAGAGAAAGGGTTGTATGGGTGAGGTTTTAGGGGAATGTGTATGGGGGGGAGTGTAAGGACACTCATTGGAAATGGGTAACTAGCAACAAACTCAAGGTTAATCGCACCAAACTTGATTGCAGGAAATACGACTTCAGCAACAGAGTGGTCAATGTCGGGAATACTCTACCTGACTCTGTGGTTTCTTCCCCAAAACCCAAAAACTTTAACCTTAGACTTTCTACTATTGACCTCACCCGTTTCCTAAGAGGTCTGTAGGGGGCGTGCATAAGCGCACCAATGTGCCTACCGTCCCTGTCCTATTCTTTCTTTTATTTTTGTTATATGTATCCATGTATTCATAACTATGTATTTACTTATACCTATTATCTTGTAAGCAATTGACAAACCAAATAAAATAAATAAATAAATAAATAAATAAAATAAAACCACTTGCTCACCTTGTTGATTTCACACAAGAAACAAAGAGTGCATTTTGCAGCCAAAGAATTTGGCTGTTTTTACTGCTCACAACTCTCCTTCTTCAGAGAGCCAGCAGTTCCCTCTAGTGGGCTGCAGATATAAATATTAAAGACAAATAGCTGCAAGGGTTGTGAAATCAACCCTTTTTACAATCCCTCTCAAAAAATGTTATTAAAACTATGTTTGTTCAGGCAGCATTGAAAGTGCCAAAGATAATTTCTATAATTTTCCCAGATTCCTGAAGAAATGATTTCATCCCTATCGCTAGTAAGATTTTACAATTTATTAATAATCAATAGCTCCCTGGAAAGTTTCAATGTGCTGGGATAAAGAAGTAAGACGATTAAGATCAAGTGAGGAAAGTTACATTTTCCTTTTCACAATTGATTCTGTCAGACTTAAACGTCAACATTCTAAAGCACTGTTTCTAAAATTCTGCAACTTTAAGTTGTGTGGACTTCAGCTCCTATAATTCTCCTAGCCAGCATGACCTGTATTTGACATTCTTCAATACTTCAATCCTTCAATCTTGGGTAAATGGTTAGTCCAAAGCAGCCTCCCCCAGTCTGATGCCTTCAGCATCTGTTAGATTACAACTCTCACTACTGTTAGCCATAGAAGGCAAGGAATAGCTATTTCCTGAAATGAATTCAGAACTCCAGGATAAAACAAATTGAATTCTAACATCCTGAATGAATGAAATTGTGGGTATCATTCTTGAAAAATCATGGAGAAGGAGTGAAATTCTAGAAGATGGGAGAAAGGTAGATAGTTACCCTTTTTTAAAAAGATAATCCAAGCCAGTGTAAATTGAGAAAATTGTAAAGCAGATAAAAAAAGCAATCATTATACAAATATCTTGAAAACAATGCAATAATTACTAGAAGTTAGAGTAGATTAATTAAGAATAAATCTTGCACAAGATTAATTTTGTGTCAACTTTCTTAGTTGATAGTGGGAATAATAGCATTTGTCAAAACAGTGACATTCTGATTAATACACTACTTAAATGTGAACTCAGTGGTATAGCAATTCAATGGATAAGAAGAGAATACCTGTAACTCAGAATTGAACTGTGAAATTCTTTATCTTTTCTGAACTTGGTTTTTGCTTGAAAATGTTAATACCATCAATGTGAAACACCAATATCATTTGGAATGCAACAGGGTTTCATCAGTCTTTGATTCTTCTATTAAATTAGGGTTGGGTACAATAGTTAAACTAATATTTTTGAACAATAAAATATTCTGAAGATATTTAATCTGTGGACCTTATCTGTCTTTCTCTTTCTTATTGTTTTTTTTCCTTGACTTTAGGATTTAATGGTAAAACTGTGGATTTACATTAGTTATGCAAAATAATAATAATAAAAGCAAGGTTTTTTCCCTTGCTATAGTGGTAATCTAACTATACCAACAATCCCCAACCTTTGTGGCTTGGTGGCCCAGCTTGGGGGGAGAAGGGAAATGGGCTGCGCGAACACAGAGTCCTTGCGCAAGAGTCAGGGTAGTGACTGTAAACAGGCCAGGATATCATAGTCTGCATGGTACATTGCAAAACAAACTGGCTTAGATAGACAAAAGAATGAGACAAGGGTATACACCTTATTTATTCAACCCTTATGCTCAGGTTATATTAAGAGAAGCTTCATTGGAAGATGAGTGTGGTTTTAATATTCAAGGATGAAAAATCAATAACCTGTGCTATGCTGATAACACTACTGTAAAATGAAAATGGTCTACTAACTCTGTAATGAAAGTTAAAGAGCATAGTGAAAAAATAGCTGGCTGAGGAATTCTGGGAGTTGAAGTCCACAAGTCTTAAAGTTGCCAAGTTTGGGGACTTCTGGTGTAGGGTCTCCTGCTTGGGTGGGGGATTGGACTAGATGACCTACAAGGTCCCTTCCAACTCTGTTAATCTGTATGTAAATTCTTGGAAATTCTGCTTTTGTGTAAGCAGGTTATAACTCATTTGTTAAAATAATTTAACTATCTATGTCATATCCCAGCCTGGATTTTTCTCCACACACCTAAATGGCCATCTAAACATTTCATACATGCTAATTTGGGTTTAATATTGTTTGGTATTAAGGATTTTTATGACATTAGCAGAAGGAAAATTCTAAGATTTATGGTATGCATGTGTCCCTGTACATTTAAATAATAAATAACTACATTTTAATTCATGGAAAAGCAATTTAAACTTTCATTCCAAAGCAATTTTAACTGAGAGCATCTCTTCAATACATTAGGAGTTATTTCCATGTAAGCATGCAGGCTGTTAGTTAAGTTTGCCCACCGTAGAAAGCTGAACTGTTCTTCTAATTTTGAATGATTGCTATTGCTTGCTAGTGGCTATTCCAGTAACCAGAACAGAAGATCCTGTGTTTCCAAGGCTGAACAAGCAATCATTGGTTAAGATCAAGGGACAGATGTCTTGACTTTTGCAAAATCAGCACTGATTATCCTTGTGTTTGCCGCTAACTTTGCTCAGTTCAGGATCATTTGAAAATCCCTTTGTGCAGCAGTTTTGCTCTCAAAAGCAGACACTGCATCATTATTTTGATCGCCTTATAGGATGCTTGTGTAGTTTTCAGCAGAATGATTTATTATTCTCTGAATGTTAAAGTCCTGCTAGAGCCAGCAAAGCAACCTTTCATAAACTGGCTAGCTTGCTGGTATGTCTATTGATATATAGTGAGCAGAAATTAATTAATCTGCCATAATTAATTTGTTGCTGTGTACTATGGTTGGCAATTGACTCTGTGTACTTAATCTATGGATAAAGACATTACCAGTAACTGCTTTTGCTGTTCTTTAATGCAGGATGGACAAATATAAGTCTGTGATACACTCAGGAAGTTTTTGACTTTTTTTCCCCAGTTAATGCTAATTATAACCATAAGCAATGGTTATATGCAATATTCTGAATAGGATTGGGCAGAGTTCAGATTTGTCAGTTCTATTTTGTTTTATGTTAGATGGGGGGGGGGCCTTTCTGTCCCGGGGGGCCCCCCTCCTCTTTTTTTTTTTTTTTCCCCCCCCCTTTTTTTTTTTTTTTTTTTTTTTTTTTTTTTTTTTTTTTTTTGTTTTCTTTTTTTTTTTTTTTTTTTTTTTGGGTTTTTTTTCCCCGGGGGGGGGCGGGTTTTTTTTTTTTTTAAAATCTCAGAGGCCCCCAGCCAAAAAGTTTGCCCACCTTTTTTGCTGTTGAGATTAACCTACCAGAGAACATAATAAAGAAATAAATTAAGATTCTCAACGCTTTCCATCCTTTCACAGACAAAACTACTCCATGTATTCCCATGGGATATTAATTTCAGCAGCACGTCTATGTTGTGGTTCACTGGCAGCCAGTGCAGACGGCAGAGGTATCGGACAGTGAGGACAAAAGGGGACCAGTCAGGGAGTCTGGAGAGGACTTGGACGAGAGTCTGGCGTCTGATGCAGGGATGGGGTCAGGACCATCTGGGAGTGGGGTGCTGCTTTCTGAGCCTTCGGAGTCTGGCAGCAGCGAAGCAGAGGACCCCAAGGAGCCTGTTCCCAGTGCGCATGCGCACAGAGATGCTAGAAGGCAAGAGCAGCTGAAGCAGAAGGGGCAACTCGGGAGTAAGGCTGGGAGGTAATTGCCCCTCCCATAAGGAATAAAAGTCAGACCTCAATGATGAAAGCTTTGCAGGAAGCAAAGCAGTTCAATATATTCTAAGTTGTTCTTGAAGTTCTGCGTATTCTGATTGATTTTTTCTAGTAGTGTTATAATTACTTTGGAGACTTCTGTTTTTGGTAGCATTCCACAGCACTGACAGGCGTGTGCTTATTTTGGAGAATTGTTTAAGTTAGTTTTGGCTGTGAATGAAAATAATTCCCAGCATTGCATTAAAATAGGTTTTGCTTTTAAAACAAGTTTGTGTTTCATTAAGTTTGATGAAGCCTGGGTCAGAACAGTCTACTATTGTTGAACAACTAGATGTTAGATGTCCTTGCTAATCTATGTCATATCCCAGCCTCGATTTTTCTCCACACCCCTAAATGGCCATCTAAACATTTCGTACATGCTATTTTCATATCAAGGCTACAATCACAAGACAAGAATAATCCTTCATTCTCAGATCTTTAGAAAGATAACTATTTTCACCAAAAAAATCAAACCATGAAGAGTAATACAGAATCTTGTGTTAGTAACCTGACTTCCACATTATTATTTGTCCCTATCACATACACTATTATGGCTGAAATTCAAAATGTTAACTATATTTACTTAAAAATCAAGTCACATATTTCAAAGAAGATATGTAAAGAAATAGGGTAGACTCTTTTTTTTTTTAAAACAAGTTTTATTAATTTTTAAAACACACAAATTGTCATTATTCATTACATGTTTAAACCTTTTTTCATTGTCAATTTAACAAGTCAGATAAATTATAATTCTGTTTTAAACCATTTCCATACAACATACCAAAACCTCTTATTCAATTTCTCTTTACTTCTCTTTACTCTTATTCAATATCATTATTATTATTTCATCTGTTTCTTTCTGACTTAGTTACCATTATTCTCAATCTATATTTCTACAATTTTTAACTAATTCTCCCCCCAAAAAGACATATACACACAACACACAAAACATAAAAAAAATCTTTTGGAAAGTAACTTGGACCCAGGTATCTCTCTCTTCATGGACTTCAATTATATTCATGCTCATCTTACATATCATTACTTATTTTATTTACCATTCTAAGCCTTCTATATTAACTTCCCCACATATTTCACACTTCTTACTTCTATCTTAATTAATCATCTTAATTTGAATCATTATATTTATATCTTTTGTCCATTTTTATCATCCCTTTGTCTCATTCCTTATAAAAAAAAAGAAAATAAGTTTCTCCTGAAATCATTAATCAGAGTATGATGCCTTTCTATCTCCCCTAATAATCAAATTAATCTTTAAAATAATATCTAATACCCAATCCGATTTTGCTTGGTACATTCTATCTAACTAATACATCCAACATAATTAAGTACATAATTAGACAATAAATCCAAATATTAAAAAAAAGATACTATAATAAAAATTTTATAATAACATCAATACCATAGTCTTATTAAACTCTTTAATTAAAACAATATTCTAAACCTCCCCTATTATTAAGTTTTAAAGCCAATCATTTTTAAACATTTTAACATTTTAATCTCTTATCAACTCTTAAATCATTACAATACTACCATCTCATCTTATGTACCTTGCAAAATCTTTTTTTTTTTTTTAAAAATTATACTTTATCCATTATCCAAAAAAAAATTTCTTTTTTTCATTTAATTTCAAAACATTGTAGCTTTTCTCCACCTTTTCCCTTTCTTTCTTCTCCCAACAAACCTTTCTACCCCCCTTCTTCTAGCCTCTGCCTTGCCAGCTTCCCTTCTCTGTCGTATTCCTTTTCCCTTTTGTTTACTATCATCATATTGGTTTTACACCTTATTTTTCCCTTTCTTAAATGTTTTTTAGATCTTAAGTCCTTAAGTCCTTTAATTTTCTTCTTTTCTCTTCTTTTCTTTTCTTTCTCTCTTCCTTCTTTCTGGATCAAGTTCTGAGATTCATTAAAAATGGCTCCTTTCTTTCTTTCTTGTTCCTCTGCTGTCTTCATCTGTTGTAATGTTTGTTGATAATTAATAAGCGCCATTTCTAAGAAAAGGAAAGCTTCTTCCACACCATCTTTACCATTTTTTTTTGCTTGTTCATATTCTTTTCTTAGTTCCTCAACAGAAAGAGCCATTATAAATCTTTTCTTTTCTTTTCCCCTTCTTTCTTCTTACAACAACCAGAATATTCAAAAGAAAATAAAAAAATAAAACAGTCCCAAAGTTATCAGTCAGTCCAAACCAGGCAGAGTTCTCACTTTCTCCTTCTGGGGTAATATCAATCCAAGAGAAAGAAAGTCCAAATCTGTTTAAAATCTTATTGCAATATATTCTAGTCTTCAAATCCTTAAGGCATCTGCTCCAACAAAGTCTTAGCATACAAATGTTTTCTTTTAATCCTCTCTCTTCCCACTCATCGCTTAAAACCAATTTTCACCTAAAAGAAATAGGTTTCTTAATATCCAGTTATTTATTCCGTAGGAAAAGAGGGAAAGCTATCCTTTCAGCACCTTCAAACAGCCGCTTTTTTCCTCTTCTGGCAGGTATTATTCAGAAAGTCATACTTTTCAGGAATTTTATTAGATATGTCTTAGAGTCCTAGGAGCCAAGAAAAACTTTCTCCTCTCAATCACTTTCTCCACTTCCTCCTGCGCATTCTTACCCGGCTGCCAGCTTCTTTGTGGCGGCCATTACAGACCGCCGCTGCACCATCCTGGGAAAAGGGAGTTCTGCCGGCCAGGGAGGGAGTCTGCAGCACCCCCAAACCCTTCTCCGGATCCCCTACCTTCAGCTGCCCCTGCAGGGCAGCCTAGCTCCGTACCCAGCTGGGTCGGAGCCCCAAAAAACGGCTAGCGCGGCAGGGATCGCGCAGCTCGCAAATCCCTGCCGCTCGCGAAGCCGACAAACCGGAAGTTTCCAGAAATAGGGTAGACTCTTAAGAAGCTGTTGCAGCAAGGTGATTAAAAGCTAACTACCGTACATTAAATTGGGAAATGGGACTACATGCATCTGTAAAAAGGTTGAAATATAATACTGTCAGTAGAAATATAAAAATAACCCACCATGAAATTCTATGGAAGCAGATTTTTAAGGACTGAAAAAAAATGAACTCTAATGTGTATTGGACAGTAACAGCACTGAATGGATCCAGTAGCGTTTGTTTTTCCTTTTCTAGTAAAAAGTTCTTGCTAGGAAAAAAATGTGTAAAAAAAAAAGCATAGAAAGCATAAATTTCTGAAAGCTGCTTTCAAAAATGTATCTTGGGAGTGAAAAATGTAAGATTTAAAATAATAATTTAAAAAATGTGTTAAATTGTGCATTAAAAAGCTATGCTGCTAAAACTTATATTGACAATCATAAGTGTTAGGGAAAGTTGCACTCTAAACTTCCATATGGTAAACTGGATAAATGTGGATTTTAAAAGGAGCTAATTAATAATGACCTTCATAGGTCTAGATGTTATTTTTAAGATAATCCTTATAATATTTAATTCTGAAAGTGAAATCCATCTGCACATTTCATAATTTGATCTATTAGGTTCTTTCCAAATAGGTGTGAGGGTTGGGTTGTTGTTGTTGTTTTGCTAAAATAAGCAGAAACAGATTAACAGAATTGGAAGCGACCTTGTAGGTCATCTAGTCCAATCCCCCGCCCAAGCTTATACTATACTATTTCTGACAGACGGCAATCCAATCTCTTCCTTAAAGCCTCCAGTGATGAAGCTTCCACAATCTCTGATGGCAAGCTGTTCCATTGGTTGATTGTTCTTACTGTCAGAAAATTTCTCCTTATTTCTAGGTTGAAACTCTCCTTGTTCATTATTCCTTGTCTGGCCTTCAGGTGCCTTGGAAAATAGCTTGACCCTATGTAACAGTTCTTTCAAGGAACACAAACCTTTTCGTCATTTTCACAAATATCAGCTGTATTTTCCTCATTGCATTTCAATACAAAGTGCTACCCAATAGCTTCTGATATGCTCAAAGGAAAATACTGTTTCTACAACAGCAGAATCCTTAGAAATACTGAATATGTCCACCCAAGGCATTACTCTTCCATTCTGAGGAATTCACAGGCAATAAAAGCAGTACTGGAACACAAAAAGATTCTGTGTTTACTAGAAGTCTCTGTTTTATCTGAGTAGGCGCCTCTGTCAATAAACTTGAACTTTATGTGCCAAAGACCCTAAAATAAGTTTAATGTACTCCATACTAGAACCCTCTATTATTTAACAAATTGTGTGATTTTGGCACATGGCATGAGATTTCAGGCAATGAATAGGATTCCAAACTCAGACATTCACTTACTGCATTTTTATATATATATGAAGAAGACCTTTTCATGATGCTTCCATTTTTCTGTGGTTTAAACTGAGTTCAGGATGTCAATTTCACAGATCAGGTAAACAGATTAAATTAAACCAGAAAGAGACTGAGAATCAAGTCTTTTCTTAAAAAGGAAATTAATGAACAGTCAAATCTTTCACAAGTTGTGTGTGAATATTATTTGAGAGAACCTTTGAGAGCTGTATGCAATGAAATTTCATTTTAATGTCTGCCAATCAGTGTACATTCAAAGTGACAAAGTTATTCTATTATAAACCTGGTTATTTAACAAATCCTGTTGAGTCATTGAGGCCTAGTATTGAACAATTATGCAAATGTATCACCATATGGATTTTTTAAAAAATTTAATTTAATCACAAAAACATGACCTCTGTAAATGTTAATTGCTACATCGGAGATGTTTTGTGGAGACTTTGGAGTAAAATAATAAAGGGAAATTTCTTCATACCCACCTACCCCTTGTTCCCAAAGTTATCTAGGATTCTCCGTGTGTTTTCTTTATAACAATAGATGTGCAGAGTATTGTCAGAAATGCAATTAGTGTCAGACTCAGCAACAGGGAGAAGCATCTGACTGACTTTGTCTAAATAGGAACTGCAAGTGCTGAACCTGGATTGAATTTGATTAGTACTTGCCCGAAAGAATACCAGAAAATCTCTGAAAACTAGACTGGGAAGTCTAAAAAAAAAACATCCCAGAAGAAGGAAGCAGCAAACAATGCTGCTAACATTTAAGAAAGCAGTCAAGGTGATGCTTGTTGCTTTGAGCCTATAGGGTAGTAATAAGGACAGTACAGTGGAATTATTTCTACACCCTTGTTGCATCTGTGACATAACAGTCAGAAGTACAATTTAGATAAGGCCAGACTCTATTAGCAAAAGCTTGGCCAGAAGGTCAGTCAATATTAATATCACTCTCATTTGCTCTGAGCTGCAATCTCGATCTTTGCTTCTTAAATTGAGCCTGTGGCTCTCAAGAGTGGACAGGTTTGAAGCCATCTCTGCCACCAGTAAACCTGATTGTTGCTCACCTGGTTGATTCAAGCCACCAGGAAGGAGACAAAGAAAGTAAAGTTTAAAGTTAAAGAAATATCTTTGGCTGTTTCTATCACTGCTCATTAGCAGAGTGCATGGTACTTTCTCAATGCTTTGGACTCTCAACACTCATATCTTCTGATCAGCATATGTGGTTGTGCATTATAAAGTTATCTGGAGAGTACCTGGTTATGGAAAATTGCCTCAATGCATTATGAGGAAATAATTTTTGCAGGGTCAATGAAATGAAGAGGTCAATAGGCATTGCAAGAAACCCATCAGATACTTGCCACCACCATTCCAGGAACGACACCGTGTTTCTGCACCAGAAGAGGAGGCGTTTCATTCAGTGGATTCTCTAGATCATATTTCAGGAAACGGTAGGAATCATGCTTGCTCTGGAAAGGCAGTAAATTATTCTATCATTTTATGGAAATGTCCTGTGTGCTTGTCTCATCAACATTTTTTTCTCAAGTGAAGCCTCACTATGCAGACAGGGTGAACTGGATATTGCTAAAGCTCTTTCTGATCATAGGTGGGAGACTTATTTTTCTGTCTGCATCACCTCAGTCAAAACTTGTCAGATTTACATTCTGGCTGTGTGCATGGTCAGAACCCAAAATTGGTGAAAGTGGATGGTTTGTCAAACCCAAAGTCCATATGATAGACCAATGTCTGCAGGTTGCATTTTCCAACCAGACAGAAAAGTCTCACAAGAAGACAAAGGCAGTATAGAAACTCACTTCAGAGCCTCTCTATTTTTCTGTTATGGATCCTATTTTCTCTGTATTCCTAGGTGAGAAATTAAGTTGGCAGCTAAAACTGATTGCCAGATCAAAAAGTAAAGCTATGAAAAAAAGAATCCCAAAACTAAAAACCAAAACATGCATACAATTAAAATTCCAGATAGCTCATCATTTTTCCTCTAAAAAAACAGAAGCTGAAGTCAGATGTCTGAAATAAACATAAAGAGTAACCGGAGATAATTATCTCATCTGCCCTTAAAATATAATCTTTTTGTTATGTTAATATACTTTAAGAGGGTGGTGAAATTCTTGGGGGAGACATCTATAACTGTTTAAGGATCATAACAGCTAAATTAAACTTTGATATTCAGAACAAATATAAACTCCAAGATCCTGAGTTCAAACAAGAGTCAGTAAAATGGCCACTGTCGGAAAAAAATGGTGGAGCAGATGATTCTTGCCTTGATCTGCTAAGGCAATTCTACTTTAATTAACAGTGGTAACAGACATTTATAATATATAATTTACAGCAAATCCCACCAATTTGTTTTGTGGGGAAAAACAGATGAGAAAATGGATTCAGCTGAGGGGTGTATATTCCCTTTTTCATAATCTGACAGCTAATCAGATTTTTGTGAATAAATTAAGGAAATAAAATAAAATTCTGTGATGTAGTTCTTTTTCATAATTTGCAATGCAATATTATGAACATTTATTTCAAGATAATTTCTGTTGTGGCTGTCAGGGTTTATTTGTTAGGATCTGGCTTATACTGTGTTATGTAGTAAACAGCTAATCCTTTCATTTATTCTTTTTTTACTTTATTATACACACACATGGCCTCAATCCAGGTTGAAACCACTGTAATTCAGATTGGAGAGACTTCTTTATCACATTTATTTAATTGATGAATCTTTTTCCTTCTCCCACAGTCCATCTTACAGGAGTTAAAAGAAAACAAAATTCTCTACTAATGAATGACTCTTGATTTTCATGTCCCAAGTATCAATAGCAAAAATCCTGTAAATGTGATTAAATAAATAAGTAGGCTGCTTCTCATTCTTTTCTGAATCACAAAATAACAAATAGCCCGAGCCAAATTCTGTAGTCAGTGAACTCCCTTATTGGCATGCTACTCTTACATTACTACTTCATCTCCATAAAATAGAAACAGTGATTAGCTAAGAAGAATGAACCTGCTTTGGGAAAATCCATGTATAAAGCATCAACATTTAGTTTACCTGAATACAAGGTGAGGGACGGCCATGCTGCATCTTTATGTACACCTGTTCAACAGACCACTCAAAGAAAGGAGAGTAGGAATGTTTTTGTGGTGACAACACACATATCACAATGACTTGTTGAGGGTCTCTTGGGGCAGTGATAAACTTTTCAAATTCTAAGTCCGTAATTAATGGGATTTTGACTACACATTTGCAACCTAAACCTTCATTAGTTTTGGTCAAAACTTTGCGCAGCACAATTGGACAGTCCATAGGATAAATTGCCCATGGCTCAAGGGTAGGGCTTCCATCTGGGATCTCTTCTTTGGCTCTGTTGTGAAGCAGGTGAAGAGGTTAGAAAGAAAAGAATGAGAAAAAAGAAATGGAAAATTAAACAGGTAAGTAATATTTGAAACACAAGAACTGGAAAGTATCCGTGATAGTGCTGTGTACATTTTTCAATACACTTTGAATTCTCTATTCAAAATATTAATCTGTATTAGAGGTACATTTGGAACACAGTAAATGAAAAGCAAATGGTATCTAGACTCTACTCAAATCTTACCTGGACCCTAATTTTTTAATTTCAAATCAGCCCCCCTTCCTCACTCCAATACTGGCATTAAGACATCTCCCTTTCTTGTTACCTCTTCTACTATTTTCTTTACAATGATTATCTGGCTAGTTAAGTGAGATTATGCAATACTACATAGTCAAGCGGGAATTATAATAAAAGAAAGGAACATTGAAGCTTATATAGAGAAGATACTGTAGAACTGGTGCATTTGTTCTACCTTAATAATTAGGACAAAGATTAGGGAAAGAATCAGGAGAAAGAATCCTGCCATTTCACAAAATGCCTGTAAAAGGCTAGCTTTGTTACAATGATTGTTTTGGTGTGCAGGCAGTTCTTGACTTATGACTATTCAAAATTATAACAGGCTTCCCCAGGGATACTTAATGTATGACTGAGATTTGAGTTCTGATGGCCAGACCCCACCCTGCTCCATGGTCATATGATCGCTTTTTGGGTGCTCAGCAACCTGCCTGATTTACAGTCATTTGCAGCACCTTTCCAGTCACATGACCACAATTTACAATGTTTTTTGGGTTGAAAACTAGAGTTTACTTTCAGTTTCTGGCAAAAAATGCCCATTGAAAACAATGGATTCCTTAAGAATAAATTCACTTCATGATTGCTACAAAATAAGACATAAAATTGGCCATGGCCATGTGGTGACATCCTTAATAACTGGCATGACTTTTGACCATAAGTTCAGGCTCAATGGCAGTAGTAAGTTGAGGATTACCTGTACTATAGTGGAGGGTTGCCTTTGAAAATAGACCAAAAAATATCAGTGGGTCCAGACTCAGTCAATCAAATTTCTTTTCTACTGGAATCAAATATCAGGTTACTAAATAGCTAGGACTACTGAATACAATATGAATATATGCAACCCATATTTTTCATATGAACTTGCTGCCAAACTGTTTCCATTCTAAATTCAAAATGCTGGTATTCATGTTTCAAACTCTAAATGGTTGAGCTTGTATCCTTTGAAGTAATTCTTCTTTCTACAATAACTTTGGATATTTTACCCTGATGCTCGTATTGAATGAGTGCAGCCATGTCTGACAGACAAGGCCTTATCTATCTTTGAAATATTCTGTCCAGAGAATCAACATCAGACAAAGCTTTCCGTTTCCCTGATATTTTTTAATATTAAGCTATTTTAGAGGTTTTTAAAAATTGCGCTACTTTTATCAGTGCTTGTGTTGCTTATATTTTATATACTAGCCTTATTACTTTTCAGAATCTAATATAGACCCCCAAGCAGTTATAAAATGATTGGATATAAAAATGGTTCTACCACTCACTAATCCAACTCAAATTTTATAGTGATAATTATCAGATATAGGTAATGGATAGTTCATATTATGTTTAAGTTTTCACTATGGGTTTATTTTTATAGTATTAAATTATTTTAACCATCCAGGGGATATTTATTATAAAGTGTAGCATAAAACACATTGCCCTTCAATCATACCACCCCAGTAATTACAAAAATAGCCATAGCTAAAAAACAAATCTGATGAGCTTACTGAGAGACACATATGCATATAAAAGTAAAAGCTACAACATTAAAGTAGTATCTTAGAACTGTCAGGCAGCTTTTGGGCTAACAAAAGGGCAATAAAAGTTATATGAGGCATTTTTAGGGAGAAAACGCCCTATAATTAGGAAGCCATTAATAAAAAGGTTTTCTGAAATCCAGAAGACAGCAACAACCACAACAGATTCACTCTTATCCACTCTTATCTTAAGCCACATATCTGCCTACTTATTCCATTCATTTAATACTTTTTCCCTCAAAAAACTCCCTCCCCCCCAAAAAAAAGTGATGGTCTCTTAGGAGTAATTTGTTTGGGAGTGTTTGCTCCCAATAATGACTCCAGAGCCAAACTGAATGGGGCCACTTTTTATTTTTTTCTGAACACTCTCTTTTCTGTTTTTCCATTTTTAACTCAATGTGAAAAGCTGCCAGAGAAAAGGCAGATGAATCTAAATTAATTAAGAGCTGTGATGGCGCAGTAGTTAGAATGCAATACTGCAGGCTATTTCTGCTGACTGCTGGCTGCCTGCAATTTTCCAGTTCCAATCTCACCAGGCTCAAGTTTGACTCAGCCTTCCATCCTTCCAAGGTCAGTAAAATGAGGACCCAGATTGTTTGGGGGGGCAATATGCTGACAATATGCTTAGAGAGGGCTGTAAAGCACTGTGAAGTGGTATATAAGTCTAAGTGCTATTGCTATTAATGCCTTGCAGTAAAGTGTTGTATGTGGTCCTATGTCTATAAACTGTGTGTTCCTGAAATAATTCGTAAAATTCTACACTAGTGTTTGTAGTTTCTTTTGCTTTTCACCAATCTGATCTATCTAATTTGGAGTTCTTATCCTCTTTTGAATTTGTCTGCTTATAAATCACAAGTTTAAGACCAGTTCAAGATATGCTGCTGCTCTCAATTGTTGCTTCAAAGGATAAAAAGATATTCCTTTCCCATAACATATACAATCAGATTAGAATTGGAAGACTTCTTCAATGTCTAGTGTATATATAACATTTTCCACTACACTACATGGCCTCAGGCTGGCTTAGAGGATGCCATGCATCTAGAAATGACACATCTGTCCTTCAGCATCTCACCATCATTTTGCAATTCAATAGCACTAATATCAATATGTATAACATGAGTAAAGCAAAATATGTATGGCTTGATCTGTTTGTCTATATGCCAGTTTCCTCAGAATGTTTTCCAAGTAGTGTCACTTAGGAAACATAGCAGAGATGGTATTCAGCAGGTTCTAACCAGTTCTGGAGAACCAGTAGTGGAAATTTTGAGTAGTTTGGAGAACCGGCAAATACCACCTCTGACTGGAGATTTTATAGTATCCTTCCCCTGCCATGCCTACCAAGCCATGCCCACAGAACTGGTAGTAAAAATTTTTGAATCCCACCACTGAAACGTAGAAACAAATGAAAAGGAGGATCAACAGGAAGGATGGACCCAATTACAGTGAAAATGGGTACACTATTGGTCTGAAAGATCAGGTAGGTGACAGAACTTCTTAAAGAAAATCTACCTATGTGGCTTCTAAAATTCAACACCAACTTAATGGCACATAATCAATGCAAGTTAGGTGCTGAAATAAATAAAGCAGCAAGTCATGGGCCCAAAGTAAGCAAGCACTGTCATTGTTGGTATGTCTTCTGAGGAGCATAAAAAGCACCAGAAGTGACCTCTAAGACATCTTTTGTAACATCTGCAGGATCCAGCATTTTTGTCGATGTGACAAAAGCAGCATCACATCATTGCAGTACAAACTTGGCCCTCTTTGTACAGCTTGCCACATCAAGACACATGTACAAAAGGGATGAGCACCATGATGCTTCTTGCACCATTTGGACCTATTCACTCTCTCACTTAGCCTTTTGTGACTGACTCCAGTGTCTCTATTGTACAAGGAGCATATTGTTATCCCCCTATTTCATCTTGTTTTTCAGAGAATTCCCTCCCCCAAAAGATTGTCCCACTTACTGTGATGGAGGCCTAAATTTTCTCTTAATTGGGTGATAACTGGGTAAGCTCTTTGGCCTGACAGCTTGTTTCTCTTTTGGTTTTGAAACCAAAGCCATAGCTTCTTCTCTTAGCTTTCGATCCCAGGTCTGTAGTGGTGAATCCACTGTTTTACACTTCACAGGTTTCGTACGAAACTCAGGCGGATAATCTATGCAGCATATTCCTGCCAATCAACAGAATATCGGGCAGATTACCAAGGTTATAATATATTTTAAAAATTATTGTAAAGTTAATAACAATGTGATAAAAAATAACAATGGTAGCAATAACAATCAACTACTTTTTACAGATATACAGGGTGGGACAGTAAATTTACTTTACTTTACAGTAAAGTAAATGATCCTTTGGATTTTATTAGTGCAAAAGATCGTTCTTTTAAAAACCCTTCAAAGAATTTGGTTATGCTAACTCTGATGCAAACTCATCTGGGCAAATAGATAAATACCATATTTCCCCAGCTATCTGAACACAGAGAAGCTAGTGTTATATAAATGTCTTCCCATATGTCTTCCCATATATCATATACCTATATCTCTATGCTCTAACATGCAACTGTGGTCCCTCCCCAAATAGCAAAGAACATTTTGGAGTAGAAAAGATGTTCATATACAATATTTGGAGTAGAAAGGAGTTTGTAATATACCAAATATTTGCAAACTCCTTAAAACAATGATCTTTTTCTGGGATAATCTGGGAGGTGGTTTAAGGAGTTGCAGGCAGGTTCACCATCATGTGTACACTCAAGCACCTTTTACCTCTGCATCCAAAGTCCAGAATGTATCTTATATGCTGTAAGGCAGTGATCCCCAACCTTTTGACGCCGCGGCCCGGTACCAGCATCAGCTGGGCGCCGCAGCCCAGTACCGGCATCAACTGGGCGCCGCCATCTTTTTGACGAAAAGATGGCGGCGCCAGCTGCTCGGTGAGCTTTTTCAGGTAGAAATGGCTTTCTACCCGGAAAAGCTCACCGAGAGCATAAGCCGCCATCTTTTTGATGAAAAAAGTGCTTCGGTGAGCTTTCTACCCGGAAAAGCTCACCGGAAGCACTTTACCAAAAAGATGGCGGCGCCAGCAACCAGCGGCCTGGTAAGACTTGTTCCGCGGGACCGGTACCGGTCCGCGGACATGGCGGTTGGGGACCCCTGCTGTAAGGTACATTCCCAACTTTTCACAATTAACATTATTTCTGTGTTGTTGTTGTTGTTAGTTGCGAAGTTGTGTCTGATCCATCATGACCCCATGGACAATGTTCCTCCAGGCCTTCCTGTCCTCTACCATCCTCCAGAGTCCATTTAAGCTCACACCGACTGCTTCAGTGACTCCATCAAGCCACCTCATTTTCTGCCATCCCCTTCATCTTTTTCCCTCAATCATTCCCAGCATTAGGCTCTTCTCCAGTGTGTCCTTCCTTCTCATTAGGTGGCCAAAGTATTTGAGTTTCATCTTCAAGATCTGGCCTTCTAAAGAGCAATCAGGGTTGATCTCCTCTAGGATTGACCAGTTTGAT
The DNA here is from genome assembly GCF_049901735.1 of Notechis scutatus. NCBI lineage: Eukaryota > Metazoa > Chordata > Lepidosauria > Squamata > Elapidae > Notechis > Notechis scutatus. The sequence continues at coordinate 46,779,437 of NC_142010.1, forward strand.
TGCCTTGCAGTCCAAGGGACTTGCAGGAGTCTTCTCCAGCACCATAGTTCAAAGACCTCAATTCTTTGGTGCTTAGCCTTTCTTATAGTCCAACTTTCACAACTATACATTGCAACTGGGAAAACCATAGCCTTGACTATACACACTTTTGTTGGCAGGATGATGTCTCTGCTTTTTAGTATGCTGTCTAGACTTGCCAAAGCTTTCCTCCCCAGGAGCAAGCGTATTTTAATTACTTGGCTGCAGTGATCTTGGAGCCCAGGAAAATAAAATCTGTCACTACCCCCATTTCTTCCCATCTATTTGCCAGGAATTGAGGGGGCCAGATGCCATGATCTTAGTTTTCTTAATGTTGAGTTACAAGCCAACTTTTGCACTCTCCTTCTTTACCCACATCAAGAGGCTCTTTAGTGTTTCTTCACTTTCTGCCATTAGAGTGGTATCATCTGCATATCTGAGGTTATTGAGATTTCTCCTGGCAATCTTAATTCCAACTTTTGATTCATCTAGCTCTGCCTTTCACATGATGTGCTCTGGGTACAAGTTAAATAGGCAGGGTGACAGTATACAGCCTTGCCGAACTCTTTTCCCAATCAGTGAATCAATCAGTGGTTCTGTGTCCAATTCTCACTGTTGCTTCTTGACCCACATATAGGTACAAATAAGATGGTTTGGTATTCCCATCTCTTTAAGGACTTGTCACAATTTGTTGTGATCCACACAATCAAAATCTTTAGCATAGACAATGAAGCAGAAGTAGATGTTTTTCTGGAACTCCCTAGCTTCCTCCATGATCCAGTGTATGTTGGCAATTTGGTCTCTAATTCCTCTGCCTCTTTGAAATCCTGCCTGTACTTCTGGTAGTTCTCGATCCACATACTGCTGGAGCTTAGCTTGTAGGATTTTGAGCATAACTTTACTAGCATGTGAAATGAGTGCAGTAGTTGGCATTGCCCTTCTTTGGAATTGGAATGTAAACTGACTTTTTCCAATCCTGTGGCCACTGTTGAGTTTTCCAAATTTGCTGGAAAATTGAGTATAGAACTTTTACTGCATTGTCTTTTAAGATTTTGAATAGCTCAGCTGGAATACTGTCACCTCCACTAGCTTTGTTGTGGCTCAGATTTCCTAAGGCCCATTTCACTTCACATTCTAGGATGTCTGGCTCAAGGTCAGTGACCACCCCATTGTGGTTATCAGGGATGTTAAATTTGTTCTTGTATAGTTCTTTTGTAATTTTGCCACCTCTTCTTAATTTCTTCTGCCTCTGTTAGGTCCCTGCCATTTTGGTCCTTTATCATGCCCATCTTTGCATGAAACGTTCCCTTCATATTTCCAATTTTCTTGAAGAGATCTCTGGTCCTCCCTATTCTATTATTTTCTTCTATTTCTTTGCATTGTTCATTTAAGAAGGCATTCTTCTCTCTTCTAGCTATTCTCTGGAATTCTGCATTCAATTGGGTGTCTCTTTCTCTTTCTCCCTTCCCTTTCGCTTCCCTTCTTTCCTCCGCTATTTGCAAATCTTTCTCAGGCAGCCATTTTGCTTTCTTCCATTTCTTTTTCTGTGGGATGGTTTTAGTTGTTACCTCTTGTACAATGTTGCGAACCTCCATCCATAGTTCTTCAGGCACTCTGTCTATCAGATCTAATTCCTTAAATCTATTTATCACTTCTACTGTATATAAATATGCTTACAACTGTCTTATTATCAAAGTTATATCAATTACACAAGCAAGATTGCCACTCTTCTTGCCAGAAAGATCTGAGAGGCAATGCCTCCTATCTCTCAAGAAAAATGTCTTAGCAAGATGGAATCTAGCTTGTCCATTGGATAAAGAAGCTACAGATGTATATTATCTATCATCCATATGAGAAAGAGCATTAACACCCCATATAGTATTCTTTTTTCTTCTTTCCTTCCTTACAATGCCTATTTATATTCTGTGTGAAAACTAGGGCTACAATTAATGTTTAGAAGCCTTTTCCAGCTGAAGGAGGAAGACTACAAAAATGTCTACTTTTGTAATCATTCTTACTTCCTGCAGCAACAACTACAAATGTTATTTGAACAATTCAAGCACAAAACCCAGAAGGAATCAGTTTAATAGTTCTCAATGTTACTTCAGATAAACAGTTTGGAATGCACAATTTGACCACTGGTTTCTTCACAACATTTATCTGTATCATTTCATCATTTCTGAAATTCTGAAATTTAAGATAATGTACCATTATTCATTTCATTTCAAATTTAATGTTATCACCATTCCATGTTATTACGAAGAAGGTACATTATGAAGACACATTTGTATGAGACAGCACATGACTATACACGTTAATTAATAAAGCAGTGTGAATTTCATAAACCCAGCATAATGACAATACCTGAAATCATCAAAACACTGTTTATAAATTGTTTTGTAGTTTTCTGAAACCTCCTTTTAATGTCAATAAGGATTCTTCTCCAATGTTCTTTCTTATCAGCTTCAATGTATTTTAACTTTGGAAAGGAAAAAGGGACATGAGTATGATTTTAAAAAAATACTGCATTATGGCATCTGGAAATCTAAGCAGGCATCATTGTACAATAGCAGAATTTAGTGACTTTTTAGACCAAGAATTGCATTGCATTCATTTTTTCTTAGCTATGACATCATATGAGGTAAGACTCAGCCAAGAGAAAAGAAAAGAGGAGTGGAGAAGAGATGAGATTTTCTTGGGAAATTATCAGATTTAACACAGAGAAAACATGTATTTTTCCTTGTTTGTAACATAAGCAATATCAGGAATGATTGTTTCAGCAATGCAAATTTCTTTAAGTCAAGATATGGTTACGGAAGGCTTTTAAACAATACCTCTCCTAGTTTCTCTCCTATCTTCCTGCAGGTTTTCCAATTAGTGGACAATGAAACAGTTTTTGTATCCAAGAACAAATACTTAAAAGGCCAAATTTGCTTCAGAAAAGATCTGCCTTGTTATATGTACAGCTATTTCCACAATCTTTCTCCTTATTGGAGTCAACTAAGGGCTCTTATTACACTAGGCTGGCAATTTCTGAGGCTAGCAGGACATCGTCTTCATTGAATTTACTCTAGAGATAGTCCCTCAATGCAGGTTATCTCTACCCCACTTCCTTTCTGCTGCATTCAATCACATGTATTGTTACAATATTGTTTTTTAAAGTTTATTTTTAAAATAAGAATCTACACCTACTTGAGAATTTCAGAAATTCTAATCTTAAGAAGGAAGCTTTAAAAAGGATAGAACTGCCAATAATTGGAATCCATATAGGACAAATAGAACAAATAAAATGGGCAGAATGACTCTTAAGTATGAGATCTGGAGACAATCCAGATCTGGAGTGTACCCTGGAAACTGAAAGAGAATTGATTATAGGTTAATGGATAAAACCATTATGTGGGGGTCTCCAGGTTCAACCTCTGGAATGATCAGTTAAAAGTATTGAGCACCATGTAAGAAATAAGACCTCAGATAATAATAAACCACTGCCTATCAGATTTAGCAGTGGATGTTACCAGAACTGAAATCTCATGGTCATTCTGTTCATTCTGAGACATGGCATGATAGAGAGTTGCCAGTAATAGCAATAGCACTTAGACTTATATACCACTGCACAGTGCTTTCCAGCACTCTCTAAGCAGTTTACAGAGTCAGCCTATTGCCCCCAACAATCTGGCTCCTCAGAAGGATGGAAGGCTGAGTCAACCTTGAGCCTGGTGAGATTCAAACTGCCAAATTGCAGGCAGCTGGCAGTCAGCAGAAGTAGCTTGCAATACCGCACTCTAACCACTGAGCCACCATGGCTCTTTAGTAATACTATTAATTGATCATTAAAAGACTCGATTTACTTTCCATATAGATCCGAAGTTATCTCTGTGATTCCTGGTGCTGGAGTAAAATAAATAATTCTGTGCTAGAAGAAGCATAAAAGGGAATTGCCTATTTTGTGCAATAAGTCTGTGACAAACGATAGCAAAAGAACTGACATGCAGCTGTCACGCTAAGCAAAAAGGCATCTGTTCTGAAATCCTCTTTATTGTACTAAAACAAAATCACCTTTATTTAGATTCTTTTTTTAAAAAAAGTATAAACTATGTGCTTCAGCTACAAGCTCTCTAGTATAGGAACAGGGAACATTCTCATTTTTTTTATACAGCAGCTTGTTTGATATCAGCGTTTTCCCTCAGCTGAAAGGGTTTGCAGTGTTAAGACCAGTTTTCAAGGGGAAAAGTCTCTCCTTGAAAATAAACATTCCACACCTTTTCTTTCACTCTAATTTTTAGCAAAGGAATGAGAGAGAGGATTTGAAGACAAGAAGAATGAAAAAAAATAAAAATGGAATGAGCTATTGTATCTCATCTTTACACATTTCACATACAAAAGCATCTTTTTAAAAACTCAGATATGACCAGATCCATGTGTTCAAAATGCTCTTCTCTCTACACCTGAACATATAAATCTTTTGAAAGCGCCAATCCTGCTGAATTTTCCCCTTTGGAGCATTCCTGAACTGGCTTGAAAGGGATCAAAATTGCCAGATCAACATGGGGCCACTCGTTGTATCTCATCTTCATGGATTTCATCTTCAAACCATTTTTCATTTCCTTAATGCTCGGACCCATAGCTTTTCTTTGTTTCTGCTTAACAAAAGCAATTTAAAATGTATGGTTTGCAGTGTGTCTGTTTGCATGTCTGGGTGGGGGATAAATATAAAAGCAGTAGGAGATGGAGAATGAAATGACAAGCAACCGATGACTTTTTAATCTAAAGAATAGGCCAATTAACACCACGTGGCTGATAAATATGTCATTCAGCCACCCTGTGAAGGCAACCAGTGGAGTCATAAAACATTTTAATGCAAAGGCTGTCTTTCCACAAAAGTGCATCCACAATATAAATATTTTGGGGGAAGGGACCTAGCAATTTCCTTCTGGAAAGAAAGTTGTCCTTACTGCGGGTTTTGGTAAAGTTCCTGGGGTTGTTTTTTGAAAGGTCAATGGAACTCCAGGGAAGCCATTTGAAAAGAGCCAAGTGCAGCGTGTATTGTGGGTGGAGGGGGAGAAGGGAATAAGATAGAATGTGGTATAATTTGTCTATCGCTTTTATTGCAGAATTTAATTTTGCCGGTAAGCAGAAAAACTGGGTTTAAGGTTATAAGGGCATGATACTCTAATGCCGTAAGTGTTTTATTCAAGCATTAGAAGACAGGAATCACCGAAGCACGATACTCAACCATGCTTTCTGTTATCTGTTAGTGATGGTGCCTTCTTTGTTTCAACTCAATATGGTATACACAGTACAGGCAGTCCTCAACTTACGACCACAGTTGAGCCCATAAATTTCTATTGCTAAGCGAGACATTTGTTAAGTGAATTTTGTCCCATTTTTACAACCTTTCTTGCCACAGTTGTTAAGGGAATCACTGCAGTTCTTAAATTAGTAACACGGTTGTTAAGTGAATCTGGCTTCCCCATTGTCAGAAAAGGTGATCACATGACCCCCGGATGGTCATAAATATGAGTCAGTTGCCAAGCGTATGAATTTTGATCACACGACAATGGGAATGTTGCACTAGTCATAAGTGTGAAAAAAATGGTCATAACTCACTTCTTTTCAGTGCCATTATAACTTTGAACAGTCACTAGGTGAACTGATCTAAGACAAGGACTGTCTGCACTCTTTCCTCCCCCCTCCCCTTTCCCTACAAATCCATCCTGTGAGGTAGGCTGGCTGAGAAACACTACCCGGCCTAAAGTCACTCAGGGACCATTCATAACTGACAGTGAATTTGAACTAGAATCTGTTCTGACCCAGCCTTAGCAAGTAAGGATAAGCTGCTTACTTGCTTACTCAAACAGGATAGGAACAGTTTTTTATTACCGTGGATAAACAAAAATACAGACGTAATTAGTCCCAACAAACCTGGTTCTGGCCAAGGAATCCAAATTGCTTGCTGTGCACTAGAAAACAAACGGTTGTCTGTGACAACTGGCCACTCCCAAACATCTACTATTTATTTTCCAGCCAGGGAGGAGCTGGCTAGCATCCACCTCTGCTTTTCCCTGAGAGCCAGCTTATTGCTTTCCTCTCTGCACATACACCTCATCTGGTCCTCCCACTCAATCAATTCAGGCCTCTCCACCTGATGGAGAAGGGAAGGCCCCAGCTCTGCCTCTGTCTCTGATGCTGATTCCTAATCAGAGCCTTCCACTCCGAAGCTGACCCAGGCTCTCCCTCCACTTCCTCCTCGTCTGACTCTGCTGCTAGCTCTGCTGGCAGCCGACGGGCCACAACAGGATCTTCCCAATGCTACTTCAATACTTTCTCGACTTTACCACACTGGGTCTCTCCTAATGGGGCCATTGGACATGCAACATGGGCAAGCAGAAATTCTCCTGACTTTTAATTAGGGTTACAGAATGAAGAGAGATTCCTTTATTGTGCCAGTGAAAATCAGCCCTCCATTTAAAAACAAACAAACCCGGGGTGTGTGCTTTCATTAGGTGATTGGTACCTGCTTATCAGCTTTGCATCCATGCAGACATCCAGGTCTTATCAAAGATAAGGTGAGGTTTTCATTCAAGGCAGCAAAAGTAATGGTCATGGAATTTTGGCTAAGGACTTTTAATTTTAAGTTTTCATTTATCTAAGAAATAAAAAAAAGATAAACAGAGTCATGGGGCAGATTCATACAGAACTGATCTTTTCCCACTGCTTTCCTGTCTGACAGTCTTCTTAACTGGACTAGCAAAGATGCACATAGGCTGAAACTAACACATGTGTATACATCCACGGCAAACACAATCTGAGACAAATTGAAAATTTGAGTTTACATTAGATACTTCATTAATTATACTAATGGTGGTATTACCTGGCCAACTCTCTCTAGACTGGAAACCTAAGCACAACTGTACTTGGTTAGTATTTCAGTGGGGGGAATCTAGGAAATATATTTTAGACTGAGGTGATGATGATGATGACGACGATGACGATGATCCATATCCTGGAAAGGAGGAAGTGGCAAACTCCTTCTAAACTACTGTCAAGAAATTGCACTGCTGTGTTCACGTGGTTAACCAGGAATTGACCTTGGCTTGAGAAAATCTTAAACGTTTCAGTTAAAGGGTGACAATGACTATGAAAATGTTCTTTACAATGTACAAAATAACTTTCATTGGTGTCAATAGAGGCTTTGAAATAAGAAGCAATAATTTTTGCTCTCAAGGTAATGAAGCCTCACCAGATTTCATATTTATATTAGAAATGTCAGGAAGCAAAAGTAAAAATCACATGATCCTATGGGGCACTTTGCTTTTTTATCACTATTTGTATCATGGATAGCATTAGGAAAGGAGGAATAGATCTCAAGCTCCCGTAGACCTGCAAAAATCCAAATGAGAACTAATTAGCAGCAAAAAGTGTGTGTGTTCTGTAACTGTGGCCCCCTAGGAAAACCATTTTATTTCACTGTAACCTACTGTCTGCCTTCCTGCCTCAAATTCTGTTTTGTCAATGCATTTTTTTTCTAAGGGTCTAATCCTTGACAACAGGTATTACCATATGGTAGTAAGGACACATATTTTAAAAACATGTTTCAGTACTTGGTGGCAATGCATGAAAGTAGTAACCACAAGGAATCAACCCAAATACATCAGGGTTGTCAAACTTGTGGCCCTGGGCCAGATGCATTATGCACTGGCCATGCCCACACCTGGTTTAGTGAAGGGGGAAAAGTGGTGATATGTCACGTGACACCGCTATGACGATGTGAGTTTGACACACTGGAATAATGCTCTCTGGTATTTGTAGAACCTGAACCCAACTGAAAACATGATTGACCTAAAAATGTAGAGTAATTGTTAAAAACTGCCAAGAACAATGGTAGTATCTCATTAGTAAGATACCTAAAAATTATTCCTGAAAAATTCATACCTGAAAATCTAAAGACTGTAGAACTTCTTTTCTGGAATACCAATTCCAGTGGTGGGTTAATTGGCCGTATTTGTCTCTAACTATTCCACCTTGCTGATTTATCAGTAACGCCACAGAAAAGCTGAGTAAGGGGGAAAACAGTCAAATCACAGCAAATAATACTATAAGGTTGCGCTGAAGATGTTAACTAGTAATATTTTTAGCTCCTCTCATTGCAAAAATATTATGAGCATAATAAATATTGAAGAATTCCGTGGTCCTAAGCCCACAGTTCTGTCTCAGTGAACTGCTCTGTTATACTGTATTTTTGATCCATTTAGTGTCTGTACAATACAACATAGCTATGATCAAGGGTGTTGGTTCCTACTCATGGTGATGCCAAAATGGCAAAACATAAGAGGTGATATCATGACACAAGCTCTGCCTTTTGTATTTGTGATGTGATTACACACACGTTCATATGGGATGGAGTTTGTATCATGATGTATACTGGTAGCTGAGTTCCTGCAAATATGAAAACTACACAGTACACATATTTTAATATAACTGCATAATAGTGAATCTTGTTGTTGGATAAAATAGCAATTAAAATACATATTTCTATTTGAAATTAGGTATTAATAGATGTTTCAAAGCCCCATTTTATCTGTTCAAAAGAACAAGTGTCATGAATACAGATGCTCAACTCAAAATTAGTTTGAGTCGTTGAACATCAGTGCATTCCTCAGACTTTTAACTTACCTAACCCACCTAATGTTATATCTCCTTGAAGAAGCAAAATTTTCACTGGTGTACTACCCAGCTCCCACTTCTTCTCTGTGGTGTTTCCTACATTCTCTCAATTGTTATGTACTTGGTGCTCTTTATTTCTCAGGAAATGTCTCATGCCATCACTTCAGGCCAAATTTTATGTTGGTCTCATACAGTCCACCTCTGAAATGTATCCCAATTGCTCATCACTTTGTTGACCTTTTTCTCTCCTAGTTACACCATGTGGCATCATCATTAATTACACCCAGTGGGGTTAAGCTTTTAACATAGGCCATTAATAGCTTGCTATATCACATGCTCCTTAAAGCCAGAGATTCAGGATATCTAATTACTTCACTTAGAAAAAGAGTGATGGATGGGAATCATGACAATAAAATAGCCAGATTAAATGGATCTAGTTGACCTGATTTTAAAAGTCCCATAACACTGATTAGTTATGTCACCTTGTACTAGTCTCTTTTCTGATTATTCATCTGTAAAACTGAAATAATTTCCCCCTTATATGAAAATTTTCCACTAATGAATGAATTTCTACAGGCATTCATTAATAACTTTATGTTTTTTGTGGTTAGTATTACAAAATGAAATTTTGTATTGAATGTACTGGACAGAATGTACTGGACAGAAAAAGATCCTGTGAAGAAATCACATACAATTATGATGTTCTGAATGACTATACACTTCTCCTACAGGAAACTTGGCTAGTCTCAAGAGAACTAACATAATGTAAACAAAAATATGAAAATATTGGTTTCAACCATTTGATGGAATTGGTCTATTAATACACTAATATTTCTTCTGATTTAATAATTCAATGATTACTTATCAATTAATGGATGCTTTCTCTGTTGCATTTCTACACACCTCAAACATTAGGATCAATTAATGTCACTCACCTTGATTTAAAGGAATAAGATAGACATGAGTGGCCTGGGGAAAACATGCCTAAAAATCCTTGAGTTGGAACATCCTGAAATAGAAAGGTGATTGTCTTTCCTATGCAGCATATGGGAAATTGGAAAACTGCAATATTTCCAGATGGATAACTTTGAATTAGGTCAAGTAATAGCACACATGAAAATGATGTTTACTTAGCTATTCATTCAGAGAGTATGGAAAATTTTTGGCCCTTTGAAGTTGCAAGGAGATACTATCCTCAATATGAGTCTAACCACATAATGTGAAAGGATAAAAAATAAAAATGGCACTGTGCAATAGATCTTCCTCAAGTGCAAACCTTGGATGATTTCCTGCTGAATTTCCCATACTGGGCATGCTCAGTCACAGGGGACAGTGAATGTAATTGACATCCTTTGATATTTCAGATCAAACATGGTGACACAGTTTCTTCATAGCTTGGAATTATTTCATAATGCTTGGAGGAGAGACCTGCATAGGGAACTTTTCCTGCAGTTCCCATGTTTGTGATGCTCAGAAATCATCTGAAGGAAGCAGGGAAGAGACTTAGTTTGCAGGGAGAAAGTGAAGAGTTGGCAACTTCTCTGCATCAGCAAAAACCTTTCCATGCAACCCTGATGAAATCACATTCTTGGGCAGCTTCCAGTTATCACCCCATGCCCTAAGTCTATTGCACCTACCTACATGCTGAACCTGGTCAACTTACAAGTAGTGAAATCTTTTCCAGATTGCAGCGTAGTATTTTCTAATGGAGCCCTGAATGGCTCATTCTGTCCAACAGCCTGCTTGAGAGACTATTTCCCTCTCACATTTTCATAACCTATGCCATCATAGCAGATGAACCTATTAGCCGAAATAATGAACTCTAACAGGGGGGCTATAAAGGCTTTCCATCCAGGCCTTTGTTTACATCACATTGTTAAAAGAGAAAGAGTCATCTGAGCCATCATAGTGATGTGGAAAAAATCTGCTGCCTTTTTAGAATTCCCAGTTTCGTGGCATGATCACATGCAGCATGTTCTTCTGTGACATAGTTCCAAAATAAGCCATAGCCAAGTGGATGTCAAGGAAATTAAAAAGGGGGGAAGAGGGAGAGAGAGAATGCAAAGGATCTGTAGAGTTTAATTCTAGACTCCTGTTGCGTGAAATGGAATGGATAATATTCAGTCATGGGAGTACCAGCACAGACTCACAGCTTGCTCCAACATATCCTTTAAGACTGAACTACACATGGCTTTAGTGGCATTAATAACTATCACTTATTTGGGTTTGGAAAATTAAATTCCAAGTAATTCCAAGGGTAGTGGTAGGGTTGGGTTACTGGATTTGGATGGTGAAAGTCGAGATGACTACTAATTCTTCCCCTCCAGTCCTAGGACACTGTCTTCCAGGTCTATTCTTCTTTTGTAGCAGGGAAACTTGGTCCTTTTGATTTTGACTCTACTCTGGACGGAGCAGTTGTCTCTCCTTATTTCTTCCATTGTTCTGCCATATCTGGCAGCAGATCCATAAAAGAAATGGGGAGCCAACTTTTTCACTAGGAGGTCTCTGACCTCAGGGGGTTGAACCATCCAATCAGTTCCTTCAACTAATTCCTGGGGAAGAGGAAGAGGAGGATTATTAGGGTGTAATTAAGAGTAAGAATCCTCTTAATTGCATAGCATGCACATTTCTGGGCAGGTGTTTGGCTTTAATGCTCTTTCAGAAGTATTAAAAGTTTTGAAAAATGGAACAATTCTGAGTGTACTAATTCTACTAGAGAAATACATCCAGGTGATTTGATACAGTTTAGATAAGGTGCATACCAGTATCTTTCGAGAAAGTCTGGTCATGGATAACCCATATATGAGGAATGAGACTCAAGTGAAACTGATTTAAGACTGCTCCATTTTCATGAACTTTTAAATGATAGATATTTGAAACATTTAACCGTAGTAGAGCAGTTATGACTACGCCACAACCTCAGAACAAGGTGAGAAATTCTTATTCAATGAAGGCTTTGAAATAGCAGCGCTCAAATGCCTGGAAGTCACATGAAGGTGGCAGCTAGAGCAAGCGATCAAATGGATGAGCAGCTGTTCACATGCCCTCAACATTGCATACTTCTAACAGGTTTTAGTAAGTGTAACAATAACCCACCAATTTGCTCCCTGGCAAAATAAGGATACTAAATCAGTGATGTTCCATCAGGAATGGAAAAGAATAACTTTTTCAGTTTTGAACGTCTGATCTCAGCGGCTAATTGAGACAGGGAAGCTCTTCTCAAGGCCTGAGATGGTGACTTGTGCACAGTTGGATAATTCTTCAATATTAGGGGTCTCACGTGGCACTTTGCTATAGCTACAGACTTCTCATGTTCTCTAAAAAAAAGAGAGAGAGAAACAATTGCACTGCTTCATGTTATATATAGTGATAAATATTAAGAATCAGAACTTAAAATAACACCATACTGAGCAAGTTAAGAGTTTTGGACGTATTTTGTTTAACAACAACAACAACAACAAAACCACTCCGTTTCTAGATATTAGATTTGGCAGAGAGCTAGAATCTGAGCTTTTTAGGAAATTAAAGGCTGAAATACAGTTCGTATACCTTCCTGTGCACAGAGCCAGATGCAAAGGGCAAATTGTGATACAGGGACATGCATGTAGTATCTCCTGGAAACACCTTAAAACAGCAATGTATCACTGTACTTCACAGCTGATGTACCAATTTTGGGGAAAGACGGATTGGTTTACGGTATGCCTGTATGTGTGCTGTATGCACACTCCACGTGATCCAAATCTTCTTTTGTCCTTTCAATTTGGATCACTACATGATGCTATTAATTTACATGTCTAAGGCCCAGGCTATAATCCTATGACAATTAATAGGCTTTAAAGATGGATATGAAAGTTGCTTGTATAATTATATACGTAAATTAAATTGATGCTATGTGCCAGCACAGAAAGACAAGAAAGAGCATTTGTTCCTTGATCAAAGACTGAAAATAGAAGATAACTCCAATATTATTATTTTTTAATTTTGACAGTCATAGAAAATGGAGATTAAGTAGAAATTCTCCCCTAACAGAGCAATAAAGTGAAATTAGCAAGTTGTGATAGTATTTGGAAAGAGATAGAAGGCATTTCCATATTGCATCATTTCTATGCCCTAATTCCTTGGAAAGAAGTCAGAAGCATCTGTGTTCAATTTCATTTCTGTGGATCTCAAGACTGAAAGGTGAGCCAATCAATACTATCCCCTCTACTATGACTTGTAATTCCTTATGTTTGTATTTAAAAGCCCTATAAACTGTGACAATAACAGGTTGCAATTTTGCAACCCAGTGCTTTTCTTAAGTATCTTTTCCTCATGGTTGTAAGGTATGTGATGGTTAGAAAGGGAGAAATCACTCCAGATCAATATTTGAGGGACTGGGACCACAACTCAGCAGATTGCAAAGGCCCTTGGAAATTTCATAGCAATTATTGCAACAAGTTCAGGATAGAAATGATAGCAAGAAGCCTCTGAGGGACAAACTACTGCATTCACTGAATGACCGGAAGTTTTTAAATGACTCGAACTCCCATTTTTGCAGGCCCTTCCTATAGAACTTCAATATGTTTTAACAGTTGGAATAAGGTATTTTTGAGAGAAAAACTGCTCCCACCTCTCCCCCTAAAACTTCTAATCTGTCCAAAAATGCCCCCCAACGTTCCATTTTTAGATTGCTTTGGGGCTGCATGTATGTATTTACTGCTACAATCAAATATACTTTCTTCTGTGTTTAGGGGGGATAAGTATGAGAATTTGACAGTTCACCTCTCAGAGGCTTTGCACTCTGTTCACACGTCAATCATTTCTGCAAAATGTCAAAACAACGGCCAAAGTTAAGATGAAAAATGATTTTTTTAAAAAATGTTCTTTAGAGACAGTCATCTGCTCCCATCCCACCCTCACTTTGTAATTTATCTCTTATGTTGACCAAATTAATTGGCCCGTTTTTTTAGGGCTGGGAAAATGCATGCAGGCCACAGATGCCCCAGTCCTGTTCTAAGCCCTAATCTTGCAGAAAAAGAACTATAAAGTAAGATGTTGACATTTTTCTGGATACAGTACTGTGGCAGTAATAATCCTCATCACCCCGTACCTAAAAGAATAAGAAAGGAAATCACTATCACCTACATATATGTGAAAATGTCAGTACTTCTCATGACATTTTTGACTTTTAAAAACATATTTCAACATATAGATATTTGACCTACATCTTTAACAACAGTGATAGATAAAAGGGATATAATATAATAAATATAACATACCATTTACTTTTGTGGTCCACTGTGTAATTTAAATAAATGTAAGTACAACTTTTATATGTGGAAAAATGCATTCTTACATTGAACATTACCTGAAGTAGTTAAAATTAAGAATCAAATGCACATGATTAGCAATAAGACTTATATATCGCTTTATAGTAAATAGTGAATACAGTTCTCTCTAAGTGGTTTACAGAACAGCGTATTTCCCCCAACAATCTGAGTCCTCATTTTACCGACCTCAAAAGAATAGAAGGATGAGTCAACCTTCATCCTGGTGAGATTCAAACTATCAGACTGATTGGCAGTCAGCAGAAGAAGCTTGCAGTACTGCATTCTAGCCACTGTGCCACCATGACATTCTCATTAGAATGTCATTTCTAAGGAAGTGGGAAGAAACCATCTTATTGAAACTTCAAACATTTGGTTTGAACAAGTCAACATAAACACACAAATTTGTAAGCATATCTGCAAGAAAGCAGCCTTGCATGCGTCATACTAATAGGGATCCTCTCTATTCCAGGCCATCTGTATTTCAGGCCCTGATGAAATACATTGCTTTTTCATATAATATATAAGATACAGATGCTGCAACCTGTTGATTGGCTGTGTGATTTGCCCACGTTCTTTCACTGTTCCTCTAAGCATCTCTCTGCCTTCAGATATGTTACCTAGCTAACTTGGTATTTCCATATTATTTATTTATTTATTTGTTTGTTTATTTATTTATTTATTTGTTTATTGAATTTATATTACTGCCTATTTGTCCATGGCGACTCGAGGTGGCTTACAGAATGTAAAACCATATTTAAAACAAAAAAACAATAAAAACTAACAAAAAGAATCAAATGAATTAATAAAGTACAGTAGAACAAAATCTGGAGAAAAAAAATCACCCCCCAACTCCCACTCCCTGCCCCAACAACAGCAGATCACATGAGCCATTTGTTGGGCTCCATCCCGCTCTGGGTTCCCCAGGCCCGCTGGCAGAACCAGGTATTCAGTGCTTCCGGAAGAGTATTAGAGAGGGGGCCATTCTAATCTCTGGGGGAATGATGTTCCAGAGGGGAGCCACCACGGAGAAGGCCCTTCTTCTGGGTCCCACCAGTTGTATCTCCCTCAGGGATGGGACCTGCAGCATTCCCTGCCTCCCAGCTCTGATGGGTTGAGTAGATGTGACCAGATATTGCTTCATGGAAGGTGCATACTGTGCCAGTTTAGATACCAAATTATTATACAGTTGAAGCATTTCTAAGAGACTGCAATATGTGAAAGCCACTGGTGCTTATTTGTTGTAGAAATAATGCATTTTCTTTCCTAATTGTTTGAAAAAGCTCACATTTGACGGCAGATTTCACGAAGCTTCTCCCTTGCTTCAGGACATGGATCAAATTTGTCAGATAAAATGGACTCCTTGTCTTGACCGGTGCTGCTGCCACCACCTTTGATTTTAAGCAGACCTATAAAAATATATTGAGAAATACAGATTATTATTTTATTTTTATTTTATTTTTAAAACCCTCCTCAAAGTTATTCTCTAAACTAAGGTTTCCCAACCTTGGCAACTTTAAGAAGTGTGGATTTCATGCTGGTTGGGGAATCCTGAGAATTGAAGTCCACTAGTCCTAAAGTTACCCAGGTTAAGAAACCTTGCTTTAAACATATTACGAAAACATATTGTCATCAAATACTTTTTCCTATCAAACCTTTATCAGATTTAATTTAGTAATTAAACATATTCTAAAAAGAGTTAAAGGAAAAAAACAGATAATAGAATTAACAGGGCTTGTTTGTGTTTATTATTTATTATTCTATATAGTTTATTAGGACTTTTAATCTATCTGTAAAAACCATATTTAATCATTTTTCAGGTTACCCTGTGGCTGCTGAATATGTTCATGAGGCCATATGCAGGTGATTCAGCAGCATTGTGTCAGGTACCTTCAGGCAATCAATGTTCTCTTTTTAATGTTCTTGCAATGCTTGTTAAAATGCTTGTTACTCACTTGCACCTACTAGATTGATGCTGTTGATCCCTTTCCTGGTGGATCCCACTGAATACTTGGTCTTGTATTATTTGGGGACTGGTGAAGTCTTCCCCAAAGCCTTTGACCCTAAGGATTATTTGTGCTTTTCTAACTTTCTGGATAATGTTAATACCTCCCTTTTTGGGGCCCTATTCTATTTACAACCCTGCTATTACAAGGTGTAGCTGGTATTAATTATGACATGATAGCTGCCAGGCTCCAAAAAAACCAACAACAAGAAAGACATAATGACTTTCTTCTAAGCAATTTCCTTTATTGTTCTTCAGCTACAGACAGAAATCTTGTTAAATTAAAACCAACTACTTTCAACATTAAAAATATACTCTGAGAATGTCTGGGGAGGAGCTATCTTGATCCTCTTCCTCCTGACCAAACTATCTAAACTACACTGTCTCTTGCTCCTCCCTCCTAGGAATGTAGGCCACGTTCCACTACAATAGCAGTCAAAAGCTACCTCTCTGCCCATTGATCTTGAATACATATTAAAATGGCATCTTTGGAATGGTCCTTACCTGAGCTCTTCTGTGGTTTGACCTCTTTGAATGACAATGAAAAGCAAAGGCAGGACAATGACATTTGCTGAATGAGTTGGGTAGTGGAAGTTATAGGAATCGCTGGCGCCGTTGGGACTGCACCTCGCCCTCCTGTAAGCAGAAAAGATACTGTGGATTTCATGTCATTATTGCAAAATACATTATTTTTGAAATTAAAAAGTGTGCTCTGGTACCATTGCTATTAATGAAAAAAGAACAAAAATCCGGAAAAGGAAGTGTTTGATTCCTAAATTCCTAGGAATGCTTCAAGAAGCCTAAATCTTTTGTAGATATGTGGTTTAAGTAGGAAACCAGAAGATTAGTCAGAATGGCATTGATTCTGGTTATTTTTTTTTCCAGGGGTATGACATCAAACATTTCCTTGTATTAAAGATTATGAGATAATTCAGTGCAGTAATTAATGACAAAAGCCAAAGTTCTGTGTTTACTTGTAATTTTAAAATTAATTACAGGTGTACCTTTCAGCTCCCTAAATATCATCACCATCACCATCACCATCATTTTAGTCATTATCTATCCATTGCAGGATAAAGGCCTCTTCTGCATGTTTCCAACCAATATGGTCCTGAGCTTTCTTTTGCCAATTGGTCCCGCAATACAGAATGAGAGCCAGTTTGAGCCATGCTAAATATTGGGAGATTATGAGTTCTAGTCCTCCTCTAGTCCTGTTTTAGGCATGAAGCCAGCTGGGTGGCCTTGGGTCTTCCTCTCAAGCTTTAGGAAGGAGACAATGGCAAATCACTTCTGAAAAACCTTGCTAAGAAAACTGCAGGGACTTGTCCAGGTGGTTTCTGAGAATTGGACACACTTGAATGGGAAAAAACCAAAACAGAACAGCCTCTTCAAAAGCCAAAGTAAATGTGTTGCCATAATTAAATGTATTCCTCCTAAAAATCTGTTAATGGATTCTATTCCCCAGAGCCAGGTAATGTATGAGTGAGTTCCCTTAACAGTCCTTTAAGATTTTAGGCACTACTGTGGTGCTAACTTTGCTAAAATAGCAAAATGACTTTTGGTACAATATTTACTCCGAAATAGCTCCCAGCAAATTCAATGGAGCTTACCTTTAAGTAAATGGAAAAAAAGAAATCTTGTAATTTTAAGGTTATACTTAAAAGTCCCACACTTGGGTGGATTTTCCACTGAATTCAAAGAGATTCATTTCTCAGTAGTCACATACAGAATGGCCTAGTCAGGTTAAAATTCTAGGCATAATTAAATGGAAGCGTGCCACTGATGTCGCAGTGATTTTTCTAAAAATACAGCCACAGGGATGCCCTTCAGAAAAGCACATTTTTGTATGTGAAAATTTAGTTCATATATTTTCACAATTATCCTCTCTCATACAAAAGAATCACAGGTACTTTCAGAACCTGAGGAATATGCCTTTGGTGCTTATGAGGTGTAGAAATCAACTTTGAACTGAAACTGAATGTTCAGCTAAATGAGAGGGGAGTTGAATGCCATCTTGCCCAAACTCATATTCAGTATAAAAGAACTGAAATATTTAGTATTTTAGGGGAAAACTTCATGTCTTCTGCTTGAATGTATTCCTCTGAAAAATGATACTACAGTATTATTCTAGAGGGGGGGGGGAATCAAGATCCAAGATTAGCAGAATGAAAAACAGGACCAATGAAAAGAAAATACAGTAGAGAAAAGAAAACATATGGGAATAAAGGAAAAGAAGAAGATAGGTAGACATACACTAAATAGGTACAGAATTTAAAATAGAGTAACTAACTTCAGAGAAACAACTTGCAACACAGCTAAATAACAAGTTTCATCACCCTAATGCATTCACACATTATGCTAAGAACAAAGTCACTATTTTTATTACTTATATGTTCACATAAAACAATCGTGCTTTACAGTATGAAAAATAGTGACTTAATTCACATGAGCTGCTAAGCTATAAACCAGAGCCACATATACCCTGAACCCAAAGGGCCCAAACATTCGGTGAATATTGCAGAAACATCTAAAAATTGCTGCAAAACTAGTAACTGTTAATGTGATAGAAGGTGGAGAGAGTGGGAGGGTGGGGGGATCAAATACATGATTACTGCAGGGAGTAAACATAACACTTCTATTAAATTTTAATTAAAGGAAGAGAAAGCACATTTACTTATAGGGCCAGTACCCACAGCCTTCTTTGGGGAGCACAACCTCTTTCATGGCCAATGTAGCCCTTGCCATAGAAATACCCTTGAATGCCTCCATAAATCCTGGCTGATAAATCACATTGTCTGGAATCATATTGGGATGTAATGCAATGGTGATAACAATTAGGTTGCCCCTCATATTTAAGTCCTATACTACTGTCCTATAAGTTCATGTTTTGGAAACAGTAGAGGAGTTGACTCTCTTCTCTGTGAGAGGGCTCGAGATATTTGAAGAGGGTCTTCTCTCAGTCATGACCCCCTCCTCTGGGGGACATTTTCTTCTCTAGGTTTAATCTTAAAGGGGAAGAGCTGACACACGTGGGTTGCCACCTGAAAATGCCAGAAAATTTCAAGCCAGAAGGACAAAATCATTTTAAAGAATTGAAAGTTTCCCATGAAAGTTTTCTATGTCATTACTTCTTTTCTACCGTGTTTGGCCGGGGCGTATAAGACGACTTTTTTCCCTGAAAACATGCCTCCAATTGGGGGTCGTCTTATACGCCGGGTCATCTTATACGCCGGCAAATAGTAATTGGGAAGCACTGCGGTTGCTCGGGGCTGAGGCACTTCTGCGCACCGTGGAAGCGAATCCGTGAAGCCGAAAGAGCAGCCAGCCTTCTCCCAGCTCCCAAGGAAACGAGGCTCGCACCGCCCGGGCTCCGCTGAGGTATCCGGCTGGGGCTGTCAGAAGTTGTTACCGCTGGCGCGGCTCCGCAGCTCCAGTCCCGCGTTGCCTCGGGAAGGGAAAGGCAAAACCAGGAGCCGCTGCTGCCATTGCAAAGTGCCGCCGCGGCTCTTCCTTTTGCCTTTCCTTCCCGAGGCAACGCGGGACTGGAGCCGCGCCAGCGGTAACAACTCCTGACAGCCCCAGCCGGATACCTCAGCGGAGCCCGGCGGTGCGAGCCTCGTTTCCTAGGGAGCTGGGAGAAGGCTGGCTGCTCCTTTCGGCTTCACGGGATTCGTTTCCACGGTGCACAAAAGTGCCTCAAAAAACAAAAAAGTGCAAAAGTGGAAGGCGTGCGGAAGGGGGCGAGTATATAACAAACTATATTTTGAGTGGAAATGTTGGGGGTCGTCTTATACGCCGGGTCGTCTTATACGCCGGCATATACGGTATTTAATTGGGGCTTAAACAAAATCCTCAAGTATCTGAAGTGAAATTGGCTTAGGAATTCCTACAGGTCTCTTCCTAGAGAGTCCCCTGCATTGCATTGTCACTTACCCATCTCAGGCTGCCATCAGGAATTTACTAAGAGAGGTAGGCAGAAAAGGGAGCTGAAAGCTCACTAAAGCTTACTTATGATTTCCATGAATGTAATACAGGCAAGACTTATTAGTGGGCTCTTGAGATAGAAATCAAACTTGGAAATAGATAGTGACTCTGTCAGCATTATTTCCCTAGTCTAATTCTGAGGAGATGGAACTTGAAGAAATGATGGTTTAAATGATATTATATTAAATATATATTAACACCAATAGGTCATTCTACAGAGATAGCTAAATTGACTGCTTTGATCAAAGGAAAAAAACAAATACTTTTGTTTCTACTTGGCAATTGCTTCTGGACTTTGTGCTTGAGGTGGAAAAAATGAACCGTTGATTTTGGGTTTTACTGATTAGATTTGTTGTTATAGAAATGGCTAGTTTATACTATTATGTAAAAGTAAAAGTTTGAGGTTTGATGTTACTGTCTTATTCTACTGCACCAGAGGGAGTCGGAAGTCAACACCTTTCTTTTTCTTTCCTCCCCTTTTCTACACTTCTCCTTTTCCTTCTCCTTTCCCTCCCTTATTTTTCCTATTTGCTTTTGTATTTTTGTATTTTATATAGTAAACTAATAAATTGTAAAGAGAAAAAAAAATTAGGTCATTCTACAAACTGGAAAGGAAATAAAATGCCAGATATAAAAAGGTGAATCTTACTTACAAAATGGAGTGTCAAAGTATCCTCTTACCACAAGAATTTTTCTTTTTCAAATGGTCAGAATAACATAGCATACCACATTGCCAGGGCAATCATGCAAAATGAGCCTGTGACATGGCATATTTTTAATTTTATGCAACTGTTCCATTTATGAATAATTTTTCACCTCATTGCACCTTTGGCATTCATGATACGCTCCAGCTTTAATGACAAGGCAGAAGCACAGAAACATAAGGAGAAGAGACTGAAGCTACAGGTAGACTCCAATAAACGTGTATTGTTGTGGGTCTATGTGTGTTTGTGCGTGATAATCCAGGCTACAGTTGGATAAATCCATTAGACATGAAGAGATTTAGCCTTATATGACATACCTAACAAAATACTTGAGTCAAAACTTCCAGAGAGCAGGCATGAAGGATGGGGAGGGCAGAAGCTGTGGTGGGGAAAAAATCCTCCAAGTCTCTTCCTTTTTTAGGTATTATGCCTGTCTGATAGTCACACATAAACCAGTCCTCCGTGGCTTGCCTTTAACTACCTCTTTAAAGTTATCCGCTACAGGGCAGCCAAAGTGAATTGCCTGTCTCTGAATTTATTTTAAAAGTGGGAAAAGAATTATTCTGCTTAGAACTGTAGTGACACTGAGGGAGGTAAGGATTAACCTTCCCCTTCCAGGGCATTCTGAACTGCATTTACTGCATTTGAAAGAACTCCAAGGAAACGCTCCAAATTATCTTGTCTTTTCTCATTATCTAGGCTCTGACAAATCCATTACACATTCATGGTGTTTATGTGAAGGATCATTAAAATGTCACCCCTCCTCAGCAGTGAGACAATATAGCCCATTTCCTCTATGGAGTATTTCGTAACCTCATTTTGCACAGTGTGCATCATGGTGAGTCTTTACTGTCAATCTGGGTTCCTGCATCATTAGAGTTTAGCTTTTGGAGGAACATAGCAAAGCTGGGCAGGGCAAGAAGTTTTAAAACTGATGACAATAATAAGCTAACTGTACCTGCTACTCAGTTAAAGAATCAGAACTCTTCTGGAAGTTTTGAGAGATATCTTGATACCATTTGTACTACTCATTCCCAATTTGACCCATGCCTCAAGAAAGAAAAAAACATGAACTACAACAGGAATAGCAGATGATAATTTCCAAGGGTCCAAGTGCATGGTGAGTCCATTTCTTCTCTGACCTTTCCTTCTGGGTTCTTTCATAAACTCCACTGCTTCCTCCCGGGATTTGGGACTTAGCTGTTGACCACTTTCCAGGAATCGTTTTGCAATCTCGTCAGCATTGGGACCTAAGAATGAAAGAATGACCATATATTCCAGTGATAATTCAGATCTATAAAGAAAACTCTACATAGAAAAGCATAATCAGCATAATGAAAGCTAGTTTGCTGTAGTGGTGAAGGTGCTGGCCAAGAAGTCATTCATAAGAGGTCTGTAAGGGCGTGCATAAGTGCACAATCATGCCTACTGTCCCTGTCCTATTGTCCCCATTTATTTGTATCTATTTCCTGTATTCATACTCATGTTTATTCTTACACATATTATCTTGTAAGTGATTGACAAAACAAACAAATAAAAATAAAATAAATAAACCAGGAAAGGGTGAATTCTAGGCCTCCCTTAGGTATGAAAGCTGGCTGGCTGACTTTGGGCCAGTCATTCTCTCTCAGCCGAACAGGACTGTTGTTGTGGGGGAAAGAGGAGGTGGAAGTATAGACTTTAAATTGTATGTGTGTATGTATATGTATAGCAATATAATTTCTTGCTTCAAGAATGAATATTGTTGCTTTTACTTTCCTTAATAAACCAAGTTCCTAATCCTCATTATTGAGGATTACTAGGGAATATGCTACAAGGGGTCTTTCTGGAGGCAACTAAAAATTATTCAGAAACTAGCTCTTATTTTTACTATTTTTAACCTGCCTTTATTTATATACACACATGCAGGTCTACATACACTTTGAAACCAACGCTCTAGACAAATCCGAACACAAGCCCAAACTCTGGCTCAGATATGTAGATGACACTTTCGTAATTTGGGCACACGGGAAAGAAAAACTGGAGAACTTCCTCACACATCTTAATAACCTACACCCCAAAATACAATTCACCATGGAAACAGACACCAACAACCAACTTCCCTTTCTGGACGTCCTAATTTACAAAAAACCCAATGGCTCCCTAGGATACACCATCTACCAGAAAAAAACACACACCAACTGCTACCTAAATGCACAATCCCATCACCACCCTGCACAAATCAACTCCGTAGCGAAGACCCTCATCTCCAGAACCAAATGCCTAGCTTACAAACATCACCTGAGAACAGAACTACACACCCTCACTAACGTATTAATTTCCAATGGATTCCAAAGAAACACAATCACCAACCTAATCCGAAAAGAGATACCCCCAAAAAAACCAAGACACAGAACAAGACAACAGTATTGCACTCCTCCCCTACATCAAAGGCACCACAGACAAAATCAGCAAAATTCTCCACAAACACAATATCAGGACAGCCTTCGGCACTGACCAAAAAATAGCCAACATCCTAAGAAACCCCAAAGACAGGATCCAGCTAGAAAACCAAGGAGTTTATGAAATACCATGCAACAATTGCCCAGCCACATACATTGGACAAACCAACAGGAGAATAAATGCACGCATCGCAAAACACAAAAACGCAGTCAGAAGAAAAGAAAATACTTCCTCCCTCTTCCAGCACCTTAAAGCCACAGGATATGAAATTAATTTCGAAGGAACCAAAATAATATCTAACACTGAACACTCCAGCAAGAGAATAATCAGGGAAGCCATTGAGATAGAGAAACACCCCCATAACATGAATAGATGGGATGACACCTCCCGCCTACCAGACATCTGGAAGCTAGCCCTCACCAACAAACGAGTCCCAGCCACGAAAACCAACACCAGACCTGAAACAACACGGGACACTACCACCAATCCCCCTCATCAGACCCAGGCCCAAGCCCATCCTATAAACGAAGGACAACCACCATCCAGAAACCAGACCACAGCTGTTTCACCAGCTGTCACACACCCCCAACCCCAAAACTAAACAAGCTGATACACGCCAAGAACACAGACCCAGACCCCAAACTCGAAGCCAGACTAAAACCCAGAATGCTACATCACGGCCACCCGCTCAGGATATCACATCAGAAAACTCAGGAAATTATACCACAAGAACTCAAGAAGTTGCAAGACAGCAAATGACCCAGGATATCACAGCACAAGACCAAGGATACCACAGCAATAAATCTCACACGGTCATCACACAACCCATTACCCAAGCCGTTACAACACAGGAGGCTAATGGAAAAGAGATCAAAACACAAACGACCCAGGAGATTGCAACGCAGAACCCAGGACACCACAACAAAGGAACTCACAAGCCCATCACACAACCCATTACCCAAGCCGTTAAAACACGAGAGGCTAATGGAAAAAAGATCACTACAAAACAAACGACCCAGGAGATTACAGCACAAGATCCAGGATATCTCCACAACAAAACTCACAAGGCCATCACACAGCCCTTTATACCAACATCAACTCCATCAACTAATCAAGAGGAAGCAGCGCAGCCAACCAGCCCAGCACACCAGCCCCCCCCCCCACCAGTATTTATGGAGAGACGGCAGCTCCGATCACACATTGCTTGCACTGGCATGAAGCCAAAAGCACCAGCCTGAGGATGGTGAGTGGGACCTTGCCGAAACGTCGCCAAGATACTCTTAATCTTACATGGGAAAAGACCCGAACACACCTAGACCTACATATATAGGTCTAGAACCAAACGCCTGGCAGACAAGACACACATGAAGACTGAAACTATGCACCCTGACAGCCAATGGCTTCCACAAAAGCAAAATCACTGGCTTGATCCACAAAAACACACTGAGCCATAATGGAGACCTAGAAGATGAACAGACCTATGGAACAGCTGTCCTGCCCTACATAAGAGGTACTACAGACAAAATCAGTAAGATACTACACAGGCATCACATCAAGACTGCCTTCAAAACAGACAGAAAAATAGCAGCCATCCTTAGAAACCCCAAAGACAAAATTGACCTGGAAAACCAAGGCATATATGAAGTCCCCTGTGCATCATGCCCAGCCACATACATTGGACAGATCAATAGAAGAATAAGTACCCACCTGGATGAACACAAAAATGCAGTCAAAAAGCTGGAACACACTTCCTCACTAGTCTAACACATGGAAGCCACAGGTCATAGCATCAACTTCAATGGCACCAAAACCCTAGCCACTATAGAAAACCCTAGCCACAGAATTATCAGCGAAGCCATAGAGATTGAAAAAAGACCTGAAAGCATGAATAGAAGAGATGATTCCACCAGACTGTCAATTATTTGGAAGCCTGCACTCACAAACAAAAAAATCTCCACACCACAAGCCAGGCAAACACCTGGGCACAAACAGATCCCCCCTGATACCTCCAGCTCAAACACACCCCAACCAGGCATCCAGATGAAACCCAGCTTCCTAACTAATGATAGCTGTCCATTTACCCGAAGCCAAGCTGCACTAAAGGCCTCCAATAAAGTAACACAATGCTGCCAGCCAATCAAGATACAAAAAGAGCCAAAAAACAGATAGAAGATATTAGAAACACCAATCAAGCAGAACACAGCAAACTCCAAGACCAATAAACACAGACCAAGACTCCCAACCAATCAGGAAGAAGAAAAAACCATTCTGGCACAGCAATAGGCTGCCCCAAATTTAAATCTGAAACCACTGTAAAAGTCTGACTCACAGACGAACACTATACAGAAGCCTGATGATGGCAGATGAGATTCTGCTGAAACGTTGCTACAACTTTAAAAGAACAACTACAATGACGTGGGAAAATACCCGAGCAAAGCCGAATGCCATACATACATACATACATACATACATACATACATACATACATACATACATACATATACACACACACACACACACACACACACACACACACACACACACACACCAAGAGTCTTTTTTATTGTAGCAGATTACAAATCAGATAGATCGATAGATACTGTTGATGGATGGATGGACAGACATTAACACTCTGATGCTTGGAAGCAGTTGTGCATGGGTGGTAAATGTATGATAAAGTCTGTGATCCAAGAGAAATGGGTTGAAATGTTCTTTGTTAACCCTCAAATCTTGTGGCTTAATTATTAGATTTTTGTGTTATTATTAGATTTTTAAAAAAATCTTACCTTATTTATCTGTTTGTCTCCCTGTCTATCAGTAATGACCATACATAATACACGTTTCTTATTTTTCTGACAATAACCATCCTGAGAGGTGGGTTGTGTTGGGAGAGAGTGACTAGCCCAAAGTCACCCATCAGCTTTCATGCTTAAGGCAGCACTAGAATTCTTACTCTCTTGATGTTTAGACCAGCACGTTCATCACTAAAGCAAACAGGCTCTCCTGTAGCTATAACTCTGTCTCCATGGGATTTTTCTTGTTTTTTTTCCCTAACTTAATCAAGGAATAATAGAAAACTGCGGGGAACAGGGGGGGCGGGAAGAGAAGGGGTTGCAAATAATAAAACAAGTATTGTAACACAAACTTTATCCCATTTCTACCTGTGTTGTATCTGCACAAAAGCTTCCATTAAGAGACTCATTTTATCACTCTGATGAAACTCTCAATTTTTGCAAGGAATCCCATAGTGGACATGATAATTACAAGATATAATATAATCAGATTTGATTTCAAAATGAGATTACTGTACTTGCAAAACTTATTCAGAGTGAAGCCAATATTTCTTACGTCACTCTGAGTTGGTGCCAGAGTGAGAAAATATATCTGCCAAATTAACCTTGCATTTACCTTCATGCAACAGCGTTGTTACTATTTGGTATGCTATTGTCATTATTAACTTATCTCCCCATTCCTAGAATTATTTTTTTATCCTATTCCCAAATTAAATAAATAAATAAATGTAAAATAAAATAAATAAAAGCACAGGGCTCCTGAAAAATATTTCCAGTCCACATTCCAGTATGATCTGAAGTAGCTCCTTCAGCAGAAATCCTACTGGGGGGTTTCCTCCTCCATGTATACAATGAACATATCACAGACAGCCACATATTCTGCCCATGCCACATATATATGTATAATTCATGTTTTGGTGTGTTTTAGCAGCACTCCTTGTCATTAGTAACAGTTCTTATTTCCCCTCTAACTGCATGGAACTATATACACTTAATGTGTTGCATTTAGTCTTCCCACATATACTAAAGCTAATGAATCTTTTGGCTGAATAGGTTCAAGTTCTCCACATAGAATTCCATAGGTCATGGCAGACAAACAAACACTTAGCTAAGGGGTCTCACCAGCAACGGCATCAATCATTATCTTCATCTTTAACTTCAGAAGTTCTGTCAGGAGATGTATGGACCGCTTTTGGAATTTCATGAGCATTGGCTGGCCTTCAAGTGAAGTCACATAATTAGTTCTCCTCGCTGAGGGTGTGGCACCCACCTTTTGAGTTTTTGATGTAGTTGCGGAGGCCAGCTCAGCCTCTTCATAGGGGAGGGATTTGACAACTGGACAATATAAACCAGTGAAAGATTTTCTTGGTGCTATCTCTATAAGTTCATCCCAGGTAAACTCAAATATGTTTCTGACACCTCGTGGCACATGAAAGCCCATTCTCTGCCACGTGATAAGCATGTGCACCATATCAGCCAAAAGTTTTGGGGCCTTGGCTTTCATTTGCTCAAAATCAAGATTTTTATGTTCATCCGTCTTTTGCTCATCTTTTGGCTCATCTTTTTGTTCAGCTTTCTGTTCACTTTTCTGTTCAGCCTTCAATTCAGATTTCGGTTCAGATTTTGGCTCACTCTTAAGATCATTCTTATGGTCAGGTTTATGTTCATCCTTTTGATCAACCTTTGGACTACTTTTTGTGTCAGACTTTTGGTCATTCATATCACCAGTTCATTCATTTCATCTTTGATGTAACAACATCTAAATAAGGAGAACAATATATAAGGAATATTTCTGTGCTGTTACCTTTAGGACTAACGTATCATTTGATCAGTGAATGATGTGCTAATCTCTCTCTTTCAAAATGTATTCATTCTTTAATATCCTATCTTCAGTATAAATAATTCAACAGAACATAAAGAAAATTTCCCAATGATCTTCCTTCCATACTGAGCAGGTCCAGATTACTTTGCATCAACCAGATTGCTCCATCCTATGTCTTCAAAACATGCCATATTGAGAGCTGCATGAAATTCAGCTCCTACTCAGAGAGTTAGCATTTGCCAAATTATAATAATGAGGTTTTTAAAAAAGTTAAAAAAAAAGAGTAGCAAAGATTTTTAAGTGGTAGAAATATATAAAGGAGAGAGTCAATAAAGATTTACGAAAAAATGAGTATATGAAGGACTTAGGAAAAGAATAATGCCATAACTGAAGGGTATGTGTTCTGGACAGATGCAGAGATCTCACAGCTTAGGCAAAAGCATCCACACTCCATCTAAACCAACATAGGATTCAGACCAAGATTGATTGTAATCTGTGGCACCAGTGGTGGAATTCAATTTTTTTTTAACTACTGGTTCTGTGGGTGTGGCTTGGTGGGTGTGGCAGGAGAAGGATTCTGTAAAATCTCCAGTCAGAGGTGGTATTTGCCAGTTCTCTGAACTACTCAAAATTTCCACTTCCGGGTCTCTAGAACTGGTCAGAACCTGCAGAATACCACCTCTGTATGGTACAGAGTAAAGCCAAGACCTTTTCATATACAGTTCATTTCCCAGTGAATATACAGTTTATCCCAGTGATATACAGTTCTGTCCCCAGCATAATATAATAGTATACATTCAGTCAAAACAATCAGCAATGCTGTGGGTGTTTTCTAAGAAATACCTATGTTTACACTCTTGCACTCTTGGTTACTAGATCTGGATGGCAAAAATCCAGATGACCATGAGGTGGCAGCAGAGAGTTATGATTGTTCAGCATCTCTTTGCTACCATCTAATTCTAATGGGCATTACCCAAGCTTGGAGTTGTAAAAACATCTTAGACAAAATTGACTGTGGTAAAGTCTGGAGTCTGACGCTTGAGCAAGGAGCTTGAAGAAGATATGCAATGGTTAAGAATGGAAGTATTTCCAAGAAATAAAATGCTGCATTAGAAAGGCCTTAATTCTCCTTATGAAAAGCAGCCCTTTTTCTTTTAATTGCCTTTGTGCTCATCAGTAAGAAGCACCAAGAGAGTCCACATTTAAGTGTGACAGATAAATTACCATTGATTTAATTAGAAAATAGAAACTGAAGAATTGTCTTAATTAGAAAGTATATTTTCAACTGGAACTAATAACCTGTCAGTCTAAACTTTATGTCAGTTGGGTTTCTATGCCAGACTAGAGTTGATCACCTTAGGAGTGAAATAACCAAATCCAGCCTCCCACCCAGAAATGTCTTCTCTGTGATTAGGGCTCATTTTATCTAGCATTTCTAAAGAACCTACATATGAGCACATGTTTTCTAGAAGACCTAACTCTGAAAACTTAGGCCAATCCTTTTTTCCATGGCATGGGACTTTCCCACTATTTGAATGCTATTTTTTTACATTTCTCCTGGAGAAAATATGTTCACTGCCCTGATATGAAAATGAAGAATAGTGTATGATCATGTGTGGGCACAGCTCACCAAACTCACCCTGAAAATAGTGGCAAGCATACACATGCGCAGGAGGTAGAAGTAGAAACAGATCAATCATGGTGCCCAAAGACACTTTGGGATAACTATAAACTGATCTCAACTCACTTTAAATGTCACGAGTCACATTCCAAACCCAGTTGCTTGGATACCCCTTTACAATGCTGTGGAGAGGATAATGGTAGAAATGGTAGAAAGAAAGATGTATTGGTTCTAAGATCACATCTGCTGAAAAGGACAAAGTGAAGGAACTTTAAATGTTTCAGTCATCGGTATGGACTAACACAGAACTAAGGATTACGATGACTCAGTGACTTAAAGATGTTGGAGATGGTCTTTGCTCCAGCGGTTTGAGTGGCAGTGTGAGTTCCCATCACTTGCCTCAGTTTCTGCCCACCTAGCAGAAAGCATCATACATGCAAGTAGATAAATAGGTACCACCGGTGGAAATGCAGTGGTATTTTATGCAGACAGTGAGATCCTACTAGTGCTGGATCTCCCCCGATATGATGTCCAACTGTGAGGTGAAATTGGTGGTGGGAGAAGGCCCCAGATGATGCCGCAGGATGCTGCTCGACTTTCTGGTGAGGAACTAGTTCGCCCCCTGTGGTGCACCCTGGATAGTGTGCAAGCGCAAACTAAACAGACAAGGACTCTTTGGCAGCCAAATAACTACTTTGGATTAACACTGTAGTCTCCTGGCTAATTATAACATTGCCATATGCTAAATAAATAAATAATCACCGATATCAGTAAGGAGCATAACAGAATAACACAATGAATCCCTGGGAACTGCTGTTCTTCCCAACTTCTACAAGACCAGGGAGAGTTGCATTTTCAGATTTTAGAAGATTAAGCAAGAGAAGCGCATTCACACACACAGGGGTCACAAGCTGCCATGAAATATTCAACAAAAACAAACGTAAGGAAAATCTCCAGGATTTCACTTTAAATCTGAAATTTCAGCGAAGGAGAATTTGAATTATTACCTGTTATAAGAATGATGTTCTAATAGTCACAGCATTAGGTGGGTGATCTGGCAGCATCCTGATTCCATATGCCAGTATTCATTCTTATGTCATAGTAGCAAGAACCTTCTCATTCTAGATTTCTTTTGGTACAGAGTTTTCTTCACCTAAAGGCTAGTTAGGGTTCATATGTTTTTATGGTGAAAATGAAGAATTGGTTTTGGAACTTCTATCAGCCATTTCTAGCACATGGGGCAGTCTCCCTGCTGCTTCAAATTAAAAATAGAGAGAAATGCAAAGGGCATGCAGCATCATTATGGCTGGGTGTATACAATTCAGATAGCCATAAGGCTTTCATTAATGTGAATGTATTTGCAAACTCTTTACACCTAATGGAGTGACTACTCAACCAGCCATCTGGAAAAAAAATCCAGAGGTAGCATTTGTTGATCTTGTACTTTAGTGCAAACGGCTTTCTTTTCATTCTACAACCCCCTCTGAAGCAACCTACCTTTTTGGCTTCCCATGCCCTAATGTAATCCTAATGGAAGACATTATGTAGAGTGTCCTCCCATTGAGGGGGTTTCTTTTTGGCAGCAGCCCTGCTGTTACTGCTAAAGAGGAATTATGTCCTTGAGGAATTCTTGAAAGTTATTGCTCCTCATAAATTTGGTGGAGAATTTCCAGGGAGCATTTGTGCCCAGTAGACACATACTTTGAATGATAAGTTTCCAGACTGTTTACCAGTATCTTTGGGTAATAAGGCAGAGAATAAAAGGATTGCTTAAAATAGCAATAGTACTAGCATTTAGATTTATCTACCGCTTCACAGTGCTTTACGGCAGTCTCTGAGTGGTTTACAGAGTCTGCATATTGCCCTCAAACAATCTGGGTCCTCATTTTACCGACCTTGGAAGGATGGAAGGCTGAGTCAATCTTTAGCTGGTCAGAATCGAACTCCTGGCTGTGGGCAGTGTTTGCCTGCAATGCTGCATTCTAACTACTGTGCTACCAGGACTCATAAAATCTTGGAAAGCTTAAGCCAGTAAGGTTAGATAAATTTCATGTTAAGACTGATGGTCCAACCCAGTATAGGATAGCTCCATCTGTATCAAAATAGTTTGGGAAAAGGCTGTAAAGAGACAGATTTTGCATGCAGACAAATCTAAAGCATAAGAACTTCTACTGATGCATTTCGCCTATTGGGAGACCTCTCTGCAAATAACCTCTGTCCTCTGTCAAGAAGTGTCCTTTCCTTGGAAAATACATTAAGCAAAAGAGAGATAGGAAGTCAAAGAAAGACACCTTCTAGAAAATTCACAGGAATTATGTTCCTCAGCAGAAATAAGTATTAAGTGTGTGCCTTTCAAGTTAGTCTTGGTTCCTGACAACTACATAAACAAGAACCAAACCTGCAGGTTTTCTTGATCCTGGTACCATTTTTTTCAGTAGTAGTTTTCCCTTGCCTCTTTCCTAGGGAAGAGAAAGAATGAATAGCCCAAAAATCAACTGGCTGTCCTCCAGGTAGAAATAGAATTCAGGTTTCCCCACTTCTAATCTCTTATTTTACTGTTCTTAAAAATAAATTCCCCTCGTGGATAATAGCTACTCTAAATTATTAAAATTCCAATTAGGTGATAACATTTATATATATATACTTTGTGGATATTCAGTGACTATTTTTAAAAGCAGCTTGTGCCATCTACTGGACAAGTTTGAAGAATTTCAGGTTTAAGGGATGACAAGAGGAATTGTACTTAACTGGCTTTGTTCCTGAAGAAAAATATGAGACACATTTCCCCATTAAAATCTTGCATTCCATACTTGACTATAACAATGTAGTTTACTCTCACTTTTGAAGATAGACATTTTTAATTACAGTAACAGTTGTAAATAAAAATCAGGCAAGGCATTAACTTTGTTGATGGTCTATTTGTTAAAGCCAGTACAAGTTTATGAACTCATATATTCTTTTCCTAAAGAGCATATGACTGAAGAACTTGCATTTTACTTCATTATTTCAAGGCATCGCATTAAATAATACAACTTTTACCTTTTGTAGGAAAAACTGAACCTTCAAAACTGGAAAGTAAATTTTATTTTGCAGCCACATATCACCATGATTACAACATCAATCCAGAGGTATTTTAAATATGCACTTTAGTAACACAAAATTAGTTTAGAATAATGAGCTATTCTGTAATAATAATCTGGAAGGTCAACAATACCAATGTGTGAACATTTTGCTTGTTTAACATTGGAATAATTTCAGAAGACTGCTGGAAAATAAAGAGAAAAATTACCATTTAAAGAAATTCTGTTTGTAGCACAATGTCCTACGTGAATGTTTGATTATAAAGAACATACACATAAGGAATGCCTATAACAACAACAAATATGATAATCACATATAGCAGGAACTAAACTTTCTTAAAGAGGAAATCTGAGGAAAGATAATCCATATCAGAATGGCTCCCAGCTGAAATTTTGCAGCTCTTGCACTAAGAGGTTAAATGGAGAGATTGATGGTGGTATGGGAGCCCATGGAGCGTCATGGTTATGTTGCTAGACCAAGACTGGGGAGAATCATGTTCACTCTTAGTATCAGAGTTTACTCTCAGCCCAATCTATCTGACAAAGATGTTATTGGGAAAAAACGAAGTATAGAATGTTAGATTTACCATCTTGAGCCCAGTATATGAATTTAACAAATTAAATGCATCAATAAACTCCTTTCAAAATGATGACTTTTCAACCCAGTACCTTCCAATGTTCTTTCTGTGAGCTTTTAAGTGTTAAAAAGATGCAGTTCCTAAGCTGCAAAAGTTGCTCACAACCTCTGCTTGACTCCAAATAATTGGGCAAATGGTGATGGATGTGTAGTGTAAAACTTCTTGAGTAGCTCTTGCTCTAGGATAGCCTTTTTCATTAATTAAATAAGGATTATTATTAAAGTGTTAAAACCTGATCATATCCAAGCTTTTGTGTGCCTAAAGAAATGACATTCCAGACAAAGACAGTAACTTTGAAGTTAATTCTTTAATATTAGAAGTGATAGGGGAGAGGGAACTACAGGAAAATTCACCTGCTCACAGAAACTATCCTTAATTTGTTTTAACCATCGGGAAACCAGTTGTTCTCCTAATGGCATCTGACGTTCATGTGACTTGCTTGTAGTAGGAGAGCATATCATCCAAACTTTGGTAAACCGGCTCTTGGTTTGATGTCCTCATCTCAGGTGCCTGATTGGGTATGAAGTCCTTGTTCCATGAATTGCTGTGAGTCTCAGCTGATGTAGACGGCAAGTTGCCCAAAAGACTGTCTTCCGTACTTACATAGGAGGATTTAGATTTGTTCCAATTTTGATTATTCAAATCGTAAAATTTCTTTTGGCCCATAAAGTAAGCAGAAGGTGGTGCAAACTCTGGATCTCTTTCATTCCTGAGTTCATTCTGCTTCTTTGACCAAAGTCCAAAAGTGAACTCTATTCGTGGGAAGAGAAAGAAGAATATCAAGTTTAGCTTGCTTTTTCATATTTAATTGAACTCATGCTTTATGAAGCTTTATAAAAGTAAGGATTGCTTCTTTTTTAAAAAAAAGCCTTACAACAATAATCTGTCTTACTTTTGTTTGAGAAATCCCATTTTGCTTACCTTAACACAGAGGTCCCCAAACTTGGCAACTTTAAGACTTGTGGACTTCAATTCCCAGAATTCTCCAGCCAGCTATGCTATTCTGGGAGTTGAAGTCTACAAGTCTTAAAGTTGCCCAGTTTGGAGACCTCTGCCTTAAAAGAATCCTAAAAAAAGAAAAGAAAAAAGACTGAACTCACCCAAGTTATTCACATTGGGTGCCATCTACAATATAGGTGGTCCTCGACTTACGATCACAATTCTGCCCAACATTTATATTGCTAAGTGTGCGTTAAGTGATTTTTGGCTCCACTTTATGATTTTTCTTGCCACACTTAAGTGAATCCCTGCAGCTATTAAGTTAACACAGTTGTTAAATGAATCTGGCTTCTCCATTGACTTTGCTCGTCAGAAGGTCACAAAAGATAGACACAAGACCCCAGGACACACAACTGTGAACCAATTGTTCAGCATCCAAATGCATGACCATGGAGATGCTACAACGGTCATACCTGTGAAAAATGGTCCCAAATCACTTATCAGTGCCGTTGTAACTTCGAATGATCAGTAAAGAGCTGTTGTTGAGGTCTATCTGTACCATTTAGTAATCTGGGGAAGGCTGTGAAAGAGAAACCGCTTACATGCAACTGTAAGCTTTCCATTATGTCTGGATGAACAGACTTCTTTTTCTGTATTATGTTGGGATGCGGGAATCCCTCACCTGAAATGCTGGTGATCCAACCAGAGCTTGACTTAAGAATGAGGACATTCTGCTTAGTCATGGCCTGTAACATGTTAAGAGGATTACAGAACTTCCTTCTTGTTAATGGATTACAGGAAATCCTTCCTTGGCAAAATTTAAAACTTAAAACTGTCTCAACACCACCATCACCTCCTCTCCAAATCAAGGGAAAGAATCACATTGCTAAAATCATTAAGTTTGCTGTCGGAGATTGATAAAAGCACTATCAGGGTTTTTTTTTTTTTTTTTTTAATTTAAAAGGGGTAGGCAACCTGCAGCTCTGGAGCTGCATGTGGCTCTTTCATCCCTCTGCTGTGGCTCCTTGTTGCCAATCGACAATTGATAGGGCTTTCGGTTAGGACAGGTAGAGGAAAAAGGAGGAGACTCTATGGTGAGGGAACCAGACTTTCGGTCAGCAGAGGAAAAAGGAAGCTATGTTAGGAGGAGACTCTATGGTGGGAGAACCAGACTTCCAGTCAGCTCCAGATTTGAATGGGGGGCTTCCGGTTAGGACCTTTGTAGCTCTTTGAGTGTTTAAGGTTGCCAACCCCTGCCATAGACCAAACCACCATAGCTTAAACCAAAGGAGTCTTGACATGCTGATAGTCCAAAACATTGCAGCTTCCTACCTTTGCCTTTATCCCATTCACGAACATAGGGCACACCCGGCCTTGTATCTTTCCGCTCCTGAATGATAACTTCTACTTTTCTAGTTTCTGTAGAAACTCTGGGCGGGTCAGTGGGCTTGCTGGAAGGTAGGACTGGCTCTGGCACTTCCTCCTCTGTTGTGAAGAACAACACATAGATTTTAGGCACCACATAACAATAAATGGATATATGGTATGATATTGCAGTACTGTATGATATTGCACAGTAAGTGTATTTATGGAATGATTTCCTCACAGTAAACATGTTACTGAGATATTACCTGTTGCCCACTCAAAAGAAAGTTATTACAAAGTAAGCTGCAAGCAGTAAAATAAATAAATAAAAAATCCCTACATTTCAGTGGATACCAGAAAGCAGAACAAAAATTATGACTTGGCAACAGACCCTATAATTACTATATTGTAATATAGCTGAAGAAACAAGCAGCAAGAAATATATTTTATACTCCTCCTTTCATCAATTTCACCATCTTTTCAAAAGTTTATCAGTGACAAAAATATTAGTGGCAAACATAAACCATCCAAACTGATATCATTAAAGCATAATTTTCTAAAATATCTGAAAAATTAGTTTGGAGTTTATGAACAGAGGCCACTGTGGATTATTGCTATGTCTGAACTAGAAAAATCAAGTCTATGCTTCTTCAATGCAGACGCACAAGCTATCACAATATGTCTTTCTCTAAAAATGCAAATTCTTTTCTGATTGAGACTGAAACCATTATCAAACAAACTGCAATAAAGTAGTCAAATTTGTGGTTGTTAGTGAATAGTAGAGACGTTGTCATCTAATCAATTATGTAAACCTTCCAAAACTGCTTTTAAATGTAAAGTAAATCAGTGGTCCCCAACCTTTTTGTACCAGGGACCGGTTTCAAGCAGAAAATTTTTGCAAGGACCGGGGGAGCGGGGGGAGAAGGGAGAAGAGAAGGAGGCTTCGGCTCTCTCGCTGCTCCACCATCCAAGGAAAAACTGCTTCAAAGAGCGGGGGGCTTTTCCTGTCGCCGCAGCTATTCCGCGCCCGTTTCACCCCCACTCCCACCCGCCAGCCGCCTTCAATCCACAGTGTCCCGTTCTGCCTGCCTGCCTGCCTGCCTTAGTTTCTGGTTGTTTGGGAGCAGCTTCGCTGAGAATAATAACTATTAGCCTCTTTTACTCAGCCGAAGCTGTTCGATTCAACCATTAACTTGAAGGCAGGCAGGCAGGCAAGCGGCAGTGGACGGGGGGGAGAAACGGGCGCTGGGAAGCTGCGGTGACAGGAAAAGCCCCCGGCTTCTTTGAAGCAGTTTCTTCCTGTGCTGGTGGAGGAGCGAGAGAGCGACTGAGAAAGCTGACCCAGAGAGAAGGACAGGCTTGGTTGCTTCCTCCCTCCTCTTCTTTCATTTGTGTCCTTGATCCCCGATCCCAGCAGCATTCACCGAAGGTGAAGAAAGCCGCCATTTTTAAAAAAATTCTTTGCGGCCCGGTAGAGTGCTCAGCTGACCCGGTACCGGTCCGCGGCCCGGTGGTTGAGGACCCCTGAAGTAAATGATTCAAAATTACCTCCATTTTCTTTTGTATCACCATCTTTTAAGCGCTTTTTCGCTCGAATTTTAGACAACCTGGCTTCCAAAATAGCTTTACGTTTTTCCTTTAAATGTTCACGCTTTGTTCTCTGACCGATGGTCTGGAGAAATGCAATACAATAGTAATTTATTTCCTCTTCAGATGTTCACAGAAACTATTTCTTTTAATCATTTCCTGCCATGCTTTTGAGATTCAAGCTTTAATTTTACCATTACTATGATGTAACTAAACTGTATTTCCTAGGTAAACAAAACAATTGTATTGGGTGACATTTTCCATTGCATCAACATAACTGAAAAGTATTTCTTAAAAAAGAAATTAATACAGTATTTAACAAAACTGTGATATTTTAATACTATAATTTATTCCTATATTTTAGGTTTAACCATCAAACTGTTATCCAATTTACACTTTTTAAATTGGATTATTTAGAACTGAACTTATTATATGTATTAGATGCATTATGTATCTTCTATGTCGGCTATGGTGAAGTCTGTAGTGCTATTAATTGATTCAACCATAACTGCTTCTGTTTACAGATAGTCCTCGACTGACAGCAGTTCATTTAGTGACCACTCAAAGTTATATCACTGAAAAAAGTGACTTACAAGCATTTCTTACATTTATGTCATACAATGGTCATACAATCAAAATTCAGACACTTGTCAACTGACTCATATTTATGATGGTTCCATTTTTATGAAGGGTCATGTAATCCCCTTTTGAGACCTTCTGATAAGCAAAGTCATGTGGAAATCAAGACTCACTTAACAACCGTGTTACTAATTTACCAACTGCAGTGATTCACTTAACAATAGTGGCAAGAAAAGTCATAAAATGGGGCAAAACTCACTTAACAAATGTTTCACTTAGCAAAAGAAATTTTGGGCTCAATTATGGTTGTATGTTGAAGAGTACCTGTAATTAGGCTGAAATATTGATAAACAAGGTTTTTCTTCTTCTTTTCTCAATAACCCAGATGATTTTCCATCAATGGAAAGAACAGAAGCATGAAAAGCTGGAGTGAGGGAGATTTACATTTCCTTCCAAGCAATCCTATTTGGGTCCCTCCTATTCTGCCCATTTTATTGAACAGCCATTTTAAAAGCGGGAGAATCATGAATCAGTTCAGAAGGCAAGACTATAAGTGACTTCCCTGGCCCATCAGCTACCAAATGTGGCTTTTCAATTGGGTGGGGGGGGAGAGAAAATACCACTTCTTCATGTTATTCAGAGACCCAGTTCACCAAGGATAAAAGAGATAAGCATATGAGAAAGGCTCAGGTATTTCACAGTGAAGTTTAGGGATGGAGAATTTATCACTCTACAAATGATGCTGAATTACAATTACCAACAGCCCAGTCAGCATGGCCAAGGGATGCTGGGAAATTTCCCACACTTGGTAGACTGTTAAACATCATACCTGTTCTCTTAGCATTTCTAAAGTGTCCATTTGTTTTTTTCTCAAAGTCTGATCACGGGAGAAGGAAAAGTAACCAACACCAAGCTGTCGGGCCTCTGAAAGAAATTTTGTTCTATATTAACAGTTCATCATACATTGTAATTCCTGAACTTCCTTTACTATAAGTGATGGTATAGTAAAGAGTTTCAGGCCAGAATTCTTCCAATAACACCAGAATATGCCAGAAACTAGTATTTTGGGGTATTCTAGTCAATGTGGATTCTAATATGGACCTACAATTTTTCTCCAAGATTATATCAGTGCAAAGATAGACATTTCTCAATATATTTTATATTACAATAGCCTTTGCCAATCATATGCTGTCCAAATCTGTTGAACAACATACCTTGATATAATGGGGTAGTGGATACTGCAGGCAAAGTATGCCCACAGCTTAGACTTTGATCCTGACAGGGTTCAAGATTGACTCAGCCTTCTATCCTTCCAAGGTTGGTAAAATGAGAACCCACATTGTTGGGGCCAATATGCTAACATTGTAAATCACCCAGAACATGCTATAAAGCACTATGGGGCAGCATTTAAGTCTAAATACTATTGCTATTGATTTTCAGTCAATATTGCCCTCCAAATACTTAGATAGACAGACTAATTGAGACCTGAAATTTTTCCTATTTACAGTCTCAGTTTTTTGGGCAAAATTTTCAGAAATGGTTGCTATGGCCTTCTTCCAAGAACCAGAGGAGCTGGCCCCAAATCACCCACTTGGCTTTGTGCATAAGACAGGACTAGATCTCACAAATCTCCCAGTTCTAGCCTTTAAACCATGACACCAAACTAATTCTTATTTTTCCACTAAACAGTAGAATGGGATACTTTTGTATATAAAACCCCAATTATAAAGAATGATTAATATAACAGCCCAACAAGTTTGCATCCATCACTCTAAAAAAAACAACCCTATTTTAACCAAGGAGGAGAAAATTTACCTTGACATTAAACTGTGTGATATTTTCAAAACCAGATTTGAATCATACAAAGTCAGCCTACCATTTTCTCGAATGTCTTCATAATGAATTGGCCCCATAGGTTTCTTCAGTGCTTCTTCTTCCTCTCTTTCCCATTCCTGTCGTTGAAGCTCCCTTCTCATGTCTTCTGACAGTAGAGTCTTTTTTTCAGTTTCTGGCCTACATGAATAATTTTTTAAAAAATCCATTAAGAATTGGAAAGTGGTATATGAGAGAACATCCCAAAGTCTGTAGCTATACCAACAACACCCCAATATCCAGTCTTACAGTTTAATTATCAGTGTAAGTCAAAACAACTGTAGAATAGATCCCAATGACATTGCTTTGTATAACACTGTGTAGGTGTGAAACAAGTAGGGCACTCAACTAATTTTAGTTAGGCAAAATAATTTTTAAAAATAAAACTGCCATTACTGAAATTGTGATGACCCAGGGTGGGATACAAAATAAATACAGTCACAAAAACAGGTGAAGCCCCCTTTTTTCCTTCACTTTGCTTCCAAGCTCCAAATATCCTTGACTGGAGACAAAAAACTCCCACACAAACAGTTACAAGGAGGAGGGGAAAAATAACACAAACCAGCCAAGATAAGGGCTGGAGAACGTCCACAGATAACAGAACACACACTGGGAAGGAGGCCAAAGTCAGAGAGGAACCATAAACTAGAGATATTTCCACGCATGTCCGTCCGCTTATTCAGTTGTCACAGCTACAGCCCATGAAGAGGATCAAGGCCCTCTCCTCCCAAGTAGACCATGTCTCTCCCTTATCCTCTCCTCCTTGCATGCCTTAGGATGGAGAGGGGATGGGCCTGGGTCCTCCTCTGACTGCTCAGCCAGCCTCTGCCCTTCCCCAGTCTCCTCCACAACCTCCAGAGCCACACTTCCACTCCCTGTCGGCTGTTCCTCCTCTCCCTCAGAGTCAGTCTCCATCAGGGGCATGACAGAAATATGAAACTATGGAGATATGTTCTTTCTAGTCCTCAACAAGCATGGGCTTGTAAAACTGTATTCTTTAATGTGTTTACAGTATTACAATTTTAGTACAATTTCTATGACTTTCAATAATATTCAGTACATAATCAGTTGATAAAATAATATCAGCAGACTATATTCTGCCTTACTACTGTCCATATTTACATACACTCAAAATATGTTCTGAAGGATTAGAAGTCGCTTAAGCAAGTTTTTGGGATATGCAGATGGCTACAGAAGGAGGAACAAAGTGAAACCTCACCTCAAGTGTATTTCCACAGATTTAGATGTCTCTCAGTTAACATGTGGTCGCAGTTAAAAGAGAAACTTATTTTTTGATTTAGCAAAGTCCCCTCATTTAAGTCAACATTGTAAAGGCACAAACGACACAGTGCCAAAAATGTACTTATTCATGAGATGGTGGTTCATTTTGTAGCCAGTAAATCCTTTCAAAAATTTCTCACTCAGCAAAAAGAATTAGTTGTATGCTGACTGAATTTGTATTGAATTTATATATTGAACATTATACATGATTAGTCCAGGTTTGAGACCCGAGCGCCATGCAACAGAGTGAGCTCCAATCCTCGCCCTGGCTCCTGCCAAAATAGCAGTTTGAAAGCATGCAAATGCGAGTAGATAAATAGGTATAACTTAGGTCTGAAGGTAACAGAGCTCCGTGACATCATGCTGGCCACATAAGCACAGAAATATCTTCGGACAGCGCTGACTCAATGGCCTTGAAATGTAGATGAACACTGCCCACTGCTTGTCGTCAATGACTAGCAGAGTAAAATCCAGAAGACTCCTTTGCCTTTAGCTTTTATTTCAACATTATAAACGATTACTTAATAGTGAAGGTTTTGGTTCCTATCTCTGAGTCAGTCTTGACTCCTTGTGACTGCTTGAGTCCTTGTCGTTTTCTTGGCAAGATTTGAGTGGTTTGCCATTGCATTCCTCAATACAAGGTCCTGTTTATCTTAAACAGTTATTATGAATTGCTAGAAATTACCTTGAGGACATCAAGGATAGCCAAATAGTGCTTTCATAATCTATTCTGAAATGATTCAAAAATTATTCTAAGTTCATATGAAGCTTCTTCAAATTAAAAAAAAAGGGAAATATATTTTCTTCCAAATTTACACTTCTCTAGTAAAAAGACAGTATCTTGAAAGGAAGCAAAGCATGGTCAATATATAGTCCTGTTTCAGAATCTTTTATTACTGCTATTTAATTATAAAGATATTTGAACATGAGCATTTTTTCAATACTACAGTATTAACTACAGAGTATTTTTTTTCTAAAATGATCAGTTTGACCAAGATAAGAAAAGACATTTGTTAAATAACCAAGGTAAATACTATTTCTTGTTACTTTACAAGCCTGATTTTATATATTTGCAAATCCTTTAACTAAGAACAGAAATGCTATAATAGGTTCCATCAGAATAGATTAAAATTCACTTCTACTGGGAAAATCCCACTGCTTACATACTATAAAGGTATTGCTAAATTGTATACTGGTTTGGCTTTCATAACCCAATACTACCTCTTGGGTGATATTAGGCTTAAACTTTTAATGATCATGGTCTAGGCAACAGGCTTCCTGACATTTCAACAGCAACTGTTGCTGGCATCTTCAAAGGCAAGGCCTTTATAGCTTATCAAGAAAAGGAACTCAGTCAGTCCCTGCATAGTTGCTTGTGGTCTGTGTAATCACTAAATACTGAAGGACAACACTACTGCTAAATTATGCCTGCAAATAATACAATACAGCAGTGTTATATTTAACATTTTCTATTTTTTAGAACTTTTAGCAGCATGTTTCAAGAAATTTTCAGTTCCAAGATAGATAACCATTTTGCATGGCTTTCCACGTTATTTTTGTGGTTCCTACAAACTGTTTCCTTATTTGTAAATTAACACATAGGATTTCAGATCTAGACTAGTTTGAGGAGCTACTACAAAGACTGTAAAACTATTACTCTGGTAAGAGAAGAAAATCATGTCATTTCAGCATCCATTCTTGTTTGTTTTCCCTATAAAATTGGTTTTTTTTAAAAAAAAACATAAATGGTTTTCTACAATAAAGTTTACCTCTCGTTCAGTTTATCCATTTCTAGCAGAAGGGGCAAATCTTTCTTCTTACATCCTCTTGAACGGCCTAAATAATCCACATATTCAACCCTAAAATGAAAAACAAAATTAACTTTTGATGACTACATTAATTACAAATCTTTCGAAGCATAACAATTTAACATTATTATTGTCAAAAATTATTGTCAACAAGCAGACTAGTTAAGCTTGATACATAACTTCCAGGGACTAGCAGTGCAAATATATTATAATAAAGCTACACTCTAAACTGAAGTCAGGTTATTGCATTTGATTACAGTGAAGCTCTGTAATAAAACAAGAGTGCTATTATGATACAATCACGAACCATTCTTCATCTGGGGTCTGTGGCGGTGGGACCTCTGCTTCAGACAATCTCTCTTCTTCCCCATTTTCCTCCCCCATTGCTTTTCTGGCAGTTTCACTGGTACACAGTTCTTGTACTTCTCTCTGTTTGTCAATGATCTTCTGAGTGAAATCCACAAGATATAACTCTTCAGTTTCTTCATCTATGACAGAAAACCAATTTTAATGACAGTCTACTGAATCTCCGGGCAACGACACAGCAGCAATGAAGCAACTACAAATTTGTCCATTTTGAATCCCATGAGAATCATGGATCCTGGATTTTGGACACATTCTGTAAGTTAGCCCACTTGTATCTAGTTCAGCATACAAGTACTTGATTCATGAATGATTTTAATATACTTTTATCTTAGATACAGCAATGTCAAGATTTAGCAGTGAATAAAAAGTAGTTTCTAAATTATCCTTTTCCAGTTGTTGCTGTTGCTTTAC
This sequence comes from Notechis scutatus, assembly GCF_049901735.1. Taxonomy (NCBI): domain Eukaryota; kingdom Metazoa; phylum Chordata; class Lepidosauria; order Squamata; family Elapidae; genus Notechis; species Notechis scutatus. Next base: position 46,822,721 of record NC_142010.1, read on the forward strand.
AGAAAGCAGTACAACTTGAATTCTTGAGAGAAATCCAATGCTGCATAAAAAGATTTTTAACACATTTATTCCTTCTCCTAATCCTTTTTTTTTTTTGAGGTCCCTTCCAATCTTCTGGAGCACATTTTGAGATTACACCAACTATGAACACACATAAGAGCCATGCCTATCTGGAAATTCCCTATCAGGACAGAAAGAGGCTAGCTTCTTCAACTTTTGCTACTTGGAGTGGAAAAGATTGCTGTTGTTGTTGATGTGCACTATTTCCTGAATAGGACTTCTGAATGTAGATCAAACTAGGTAATCCCCAATTCCCTTGTCCCCCCCCAGCTGTTTAGTAAAATCTTGTCAAGTTTAGAGTGCCTTCACCAAATCAAAACAAGTGCCAAATTTGTTCTGGACCTAAGAGACATTCAAGCAATGCTGAAACAGAAACATATTGTATTCTATGACAACATGGAGGATTTACAGGGGGAAAAAACCCATTTTGCTAAGTGCAATTGAATTAGCACTTCTGCACCATTAAATGAAGTAGAGGAAAATGGAGTATTTCAAACTATAAAGAACATTGGCTGTATTGAACTTGGACTGTTGATCAAAGTGATTGTATGCTGTTCTCATGGAAAAATGCTTCTGTCTCAAACTTATTGTCTGTTATACATTATCCACAGTTGCTTGTCTGGAATGCAACCCCCACAAAGGGGGAAAAAAAGCCTCCAGTACTGGCCAAGCTCTTTGCAGAAAGAGGACAAAGGCATCTACCTTGACAAATGGCATTGTCTACGGCAGTGCTTTTCAACCTCAGCAGCTTTTAAGATGTGTGGACTTCAGTTCCCAGAATTCCCTAGCCACTGATCTTCAGAAGTAGAAACATAAGCTTTCTGTTTAGGCACTGCAGTTTTCCAGAACTTAATGTCAAAGTAACTTAGAACAAATTTTAACCATTGCTCTATAGCAGCTCCCCCAAAATTTTTAAATGCGGCGTTCCTTGTGAAAGGTCTCCTTGTTCGGGCCCCACCTGTGCGGGCTCCTCAAAACCTCAAGGCCGGGGGTCGGGGGGTTGTGGGCGGTAGGTACTCTGTGTGTCCTTCGGTGTCCCGTTCAGAGCTGCCTCCTCGCACCCTGAGGACTGTCCCTGAGGGCGTGCCTGCCCCGGCCCTGCCCTCGCCCTCCTCGGTGTCCCTCCTCCTCCTATAGCATTATCAAGGACAAAATCAGTTATTTCAATGAGAAAGGCCTATTCTTTTCATAAGGAAGGTTATGATAGCAACAGATAGATCATACACTCTTACTGCCTCCTTAGACATGCCTATTTCAAAATAAAAATTACTCAGTGCTTATTACTAGTAACAGCATTTTATAGTAGAGTCTTTATCAAAGCATGTTTCACATACAATCCCAAGAAAACTAAACGTATTTCACCTGGAAAGTCTCCCTTGGTCATTTTTTCATACAGACGTGCTTTCTCTTCCAGTTTTTGCCTAAAAACAGTAACACACCATTTTTATTAATTAAACTTCTTAACTACGCATCTCTTCATAGCAGTCAGTCTTTTTGCCATACAGAATATGAGACAATGTAACTTAAGACCATTATATGCTGTCAAGATTGCCTTCTCTTGAAGTAGTTTTGAAATGCTATCAATGATCAATGAAAAAGGAACGCGGTGGCTCAGTGGCTAAGACGCTGAGCTTGTCAATCAGAAAGGTCTTTTTTTTTTTCTGGGGGGTAATTCCAGAATGTCGAAGTCTGCTTTTGGGTCCCTTCTTTCTTTTTCCTTTTGGGGTGACAGGGCCCACCTTAATGCTCTTACCAGGAAGATAGAACCATTCTGGATAGTTGGGTTCATAATGCAGCACAATCCTACATCACATGGGATTTATAGATAAGACACATCCTATTTTCTTTACAATAAATCTGATTTACAATATTTAGTAAGTCTGCTTTTCTTAAAAATGAAACACCTTGATTTATCCAGAGTTTGCTTCTCCTCTATCTTCTGCTCGGCATCTTTTTCAGCTCGATCTGAAACCCCTTTGTTCTGCTTAGTCCAAATGGTTGGCTTCTGTAATAATAAATTTTCAGATAAGTTATTTGGCTGTTTTTGAATCTAACTCACAGATGAACTACAGAGCTTTTATAATTTGCATCAATATGTCAAAAAAAGAGAAGCGAAATAAATGCTGTATGTTAATGCAAAAAAACCAAAGCTGAATATATTATTTACGGTAGACGTGCAATAAAACAAAACATAGGGCCAAGAATAAATAGGTATTGAATGAATGTGGATCGAATACAAAACCAGTACGAAAAATATATTGAAGTGGTTTCATCATGACTGAACCTCAAATGAACATATGAAGGAGTGAATGCATTTAGAAGAACAGTAAGACTAAGAATATTGTGCATATAAACAAAGATTAATATTGAGCATATAAACAGAGATTAATAATCTAAACTCTGTAAACAAACCCTACCTTATTTACTGTTTTGGGCTTAACATGAACTCCTGCATCTTTTAAAAGTTTTTCTTTCTTGAATTCTTCCTGTTTTCGGAACAGTTCAGCTTTCAAATCTACCAGCTAGAATAGAAATAACAAAAGGAGAAAAAAACAAACCAAAACTTTAGACAAGGGAGTCTGAATTCTTAAGAGGAGATGAAGTGGGGAAGGAGGGTAGAAAATCAAGGTTTAGTTAATGCAAGATTTGCACAAGATTACAAACAGCAAGCGTCTTATAACACTTACACCTACGTAATTTCCTTTGGAGGGGGGAAAAAACAGACCTCCAAAGACGCGAGAGAAACTATTACCTTGGGGAACGATGGCTCTTTTATGACTTGTGAACTTCAACTCCCAGAATTCCACAAGTCATAAAGAGAGCCATCCTTCCCCACCTCTGCCCTAAAACGACAATCGCTCTTGAAATCCCGCCCGTTCCCCCTTTGCTGCTCACCGAACCGACTGTTATATCCAGAGGTTTTTTTTTCCGATCCATAATTCTCCGGGCGAGGGGAGCCGCTCGCCAGCAGCCCCACCGCAAAGCAGGAAGAGTCACAGCCAAATAAAGACTGCGATCGCTCGAAAAACAAGACTCTCTAGTACCACTTCCGACTTGAGACGTAAAGCAATACTAAGCTCTCAACTTCCGGTGACGTTGCTGCATATCACGACAGTACCCGGCTTGTAACGATAGGTGGAGCCGTATTACGGCCTGGGTGGACAACCTCCCCCCGCCCCGCTTTTCCCATGAATTCTTTAGTGGGAAATTCCATCATCAATCAGGATAGAGCTGGAAGGGGCCCATGGAGGTCATCTAGGGGTGACATGACAACAGTCTTCTAGTATTTGAGGGGCTGCTACAAAGAAAGGGGGGCGGGACAAGAAACAAAGGATGGAAACTAATCAAGGAGAGAAGCAATCTGGAATTAAGGAGAAACTTTCTAACAGTGAGGATAATTAACCAGTGGGACAGCTTGCCTTCAGAAGTTGTGGATGCTTCACAACTGGAGGTTTTAAAGAAAAGACTGGAAAGACACCTGTCTGAAATTCTGCTTTGAGCAGGGATTCTCCTACTTTTAAGCAGTGGGCTGGACTAGAAGACCTCCAAGTTCCCTCCCAGCTCATTCCATTCCATTCTGCTTTCTTTGCTTTGCTTTTCTGTTCTAATTCTTATTCTATTTCTTTCTATTCTATTCCATTCTATTCTATATTCTATCCTAGTCCACCCCCCTGCTTTGGCAGAATACTGTTTACCATTTTAAACAGATCCAGTCTCTTCTTAAAAACCTCCAGTGATGAAACACCCACAACTTCTCAAGGCAAGCTGTTCCCCCGTGAATTGTCCAAATGAAACATCGAACAGTTGTTTTGTAAGCGGTGGGGCAGGTTAGATGGGCTTATGCTTCTCAGTGAAACAACTAAATGATGGATATGAACATGTGAAATAATACCAACGTATTATTAATATATCAATCATGGAAGAACCAGATTGGTGTAGTAGAAGTTAATTAAGGCTCCAAGCTGGAAATCAGGAGACTGATGAGTTCTAGTCATGTTTTAAGCATGAAAGCCGGCTGGTGACTTTGGGCCAGATACTCTCTCAGCCCAACTCACCTCACAGGGTTGTTGGAAAAATTGGGCAGAATGCAATAGAGCTGGAAGGGACCTTGGAGGTCATCAAGCAGCAAGCAGGAGACCCTATACCATTTCAGACAAGTGGCTGTCCAGTCTCCCCTTAAAAACCTCCAGTGATGGAGCACCCACAACTTCTGAAAGCAAGTTGTTTCACCGGTCAATTGTCCTCACTGTTAGGAAATTTCTCTTTAATTCCAGGTTGTTTCTCTCCTTGATTAGTTCCATTCATTCCTTCTTGTCCTGCCTTTTGGTGCTTAGCAAATAAGTTGATACCCACTTTTTTGTAGCAGCCCCTCAAATATTGGAACACTGCTATCATGTCAGCCCTAGAGGGATTTTTTTTTAATCTTCCAGTGGAACATAGCTATTGTTCATTCAAAAAATTATTTAGGAAAATAATAGTTTGCATCAAGTCCTTGAAGATTTTATGAAAACACTCATCCTTTTTTTTTTTTTTTTTTGCTGTAATTGGAAAGCATATTGCCACTGCTTTAGTCCAGGATGTTTTCTGATTTTCTAGCCTATCCTCTAGCTCTGGGTTTACTTGGTGGTTTCCCACTCAGGTACTTTCAGCTGCTTAGTTTTTTCCCCCCAATATGAGCCAAGGCTGTTAATTATGGTCCACTGTTGACAATATTTCCTCTTGGAAATAATTCCCTTTTAAATTCATATAATAAGCTCAAGATTGCAGTATTTATGCCTCAAACATTTTATTTCTTTACTTTCTTTACTGCTGAATTTTATAAACTTTGTCCTGGGTGTAATGATCCCCCCCCCCCCCAAAAAATAAGGTTGGGGTAGGACTACTATGTTTGAGTTACAGAAATAGATCTGTATGTCTCTCTTGCCCTCTTGTAGTTCTGAATTTTGTGGCTCAGAAAAAGTACGGTCAATAAAGATCAAAGTATACATCCCATTCAGAGTTTTTCCAAACCTACTGCCTCCTAAACATGCAGGGCAGAACTGGCAGCAAAAGAATCATTATCTCCTACTTCTGCACCCCACACCCTTCTGCCATCCATGGGTGGCAAAATATAAAGGAGAGAACTGGGGTGTGCGGGGAGAACAGTTCATTTGCTGCCAGTTCTCTAATCTCACAGGTGTATTGTCTGTGGGCGCCTGGCTGCCAGAAACTTACTGTCACAGACATTATTCCACCATTTCTGCCCTCCCTCCACTTCTGTATAGAGAGGATGTGTCTTCTACTTCCTTATGAAATCAGAATGTGTTAGAAGTGTGGTCAGCATAATATCGGTATTTGGCCAGCTCTGGTACTGGATGACAACACCCTGTGTTGCTATGTGGAAGAGTTTTGTGAGTGGCTACTAAGCAAGCTGTTTTCTTCCCATAAAGCTATTTTGGGGGGGAGTGTTTTTTTTAAAACTTCCCCCTCCTGCTATTTTCTTCTTGGACTCATCGTGGCTTTATTTTGCCTATATATGGCTTGATGCTTAACAAACTCCTTTTTGATTAATATGTACAGTTGCAGTTATCTCCATCTTGAAGCTTTTCTGGTGTATTGCACCATACCATACATATCCCGGAATTCCCAACCCTGGAAAATATGGAATGTGTAGTCCAACTGAACTAAAGTGTGCCATATTGGAAGCCTGCTATAAATTTGATGGATGTATTTCTATGGGAATGTAGAGATTCGTATCACAGAATTCTATTTACCTTTCAAAAAGCTATATCACTTAAACATCATGTCATCTTTTTGGCACTGTATTATAGAGATTAAGAATAGCAAGCATAATTTAAAACAGAATATTGTACTCATTCACATAGGATCCCTTCAGGATACTCTTATTTTTTCTCTTTCAGTTCTGCTACAAAGAGAAGGTTCTATTTTATTTTTTCAGATTGATTCTGTGAACTGCTGTACTAGTTGATAACTCACACTGGATTTTAATTAAAAGTTCACTGTATCCTTAATGGCTGCGTTGAGATGCAGACTGAATCCTTAAGGAATAGCTCTCAAAAGCACTGCAATGCTGGTGTTTTCCTGCAGCAGAGCTTCATAGCACTTAGGCTGTGAAAAAGGCTTCAGAAGACTAGCTTGGTCTCTCTGGTAAACTCTCTGGTAAACAATTTTCAGATGTTTCTGGATAATCTGATGTCCTATTTAGTAATATAGATTGAAATGCTGGGTCAGTTGAAAGCTTTGCAGAAACAGCAGCAACCAATCAGATATACCCTTCAAAAACCCACAAGGAAGTCACTTCCTGTGACAAGAAAAAACCCTGATGATTTCATGGACACCTCCAGTGGTTGGATTCAAAAAAAATTACTACCAGTTCTGTGGGCGTGGCTTGGTGTGGCAAGGGAAGGATACTGTGAAATCTCCAGTCAGAGGTTGTATTTGCTAGTTCTCCAAACTATTCAAAATTTCCGCTGCCGGTTCTCTAGAACCTGCTGAATACCACCTCTGGACACCTCCATGCAGTTTCTTTAGCACACACAGAGGTGGGCTACACTTATGTTACCAGCACAATGAGGACACTGAAAGTCCATTGTTACAATCCAGGTTGTTTTATACTCTTTTGCAAATCTGAGTGATGCACAGGTTGTGCTTGGCATATTTGCTTAGAAACAGCAGGTCATTACTGTTTAGTTGTCCTACTCCATGTCTTCCATTGACTCCATCCCAGGATGTTGCTGTCTCTTCCCATCCGAGCACTGAAGTCTTCCAAAAGGACGAGTTGGTTGCTGGCAGGGACCATCCAAATTGTCTGCTCCAGATCTTCATAGAAATAGAAACTTTCCTTGTTTTCATGTGGACTTACAAGAGTTGGTGCATAGATGGCAACAATGGCAATATACCTGTATTTGATGAGAGGAAAGAAAGTTCATAGTATGTTCATTTATTCTGTTGAGTAGAGATGTATTCAGTAGAGCAGTTTTGATTGCAAAACCTATTTTGTGAATTCTGTTATCAATCTCTGGTTTCTTTTTCCAAAAGAACCTGTATCCACTCACTTCTTCCTGTAATGAACCCTCATTGGCAAGCCCAGTCTCACTAAATGCAGTGATGTCAATGCAATAATGGTGAAGTCTGGGTGTTATGAGTGCTGCTATGAATTCAGTCCTTGACACCTTGTCTCTATCCAGCAAGATGCAGGCATTTCAGGCTCTGAAGATGAGTTTTCTTTGATTTGTTTTTCTTGAAACATGTGGACTGCTAAGGAGATGATCCATCAACCACAGCTAACTTATCAGATGTTTGGGGACAGGCAATGTTTTCTAACCCCTTTCCGCATCTGAAGTTGGGCAGTGCTCCCCTTAAAAAAAGCTTCCTCGTCACCCTGGATGGTTCTGGATATCTCTGCTACCCCAGAGACGTACCAAGATGAACAATCACCAGTCCAAAGGCTACAACGACGACACTATTAAAGCCAACCTCTTTAACACATTCTTTGGCTCAGTATTTGTAAACAGCAATGGATCAAGCCCAGTATTTCCTAGTCGAACCACAGACAACTACAATGATCTAATACATATCAATTTTACCGAAGACAATGTTGAAAAAGTACTACGCAATCTAAAACCATCTCTATCTATTGGACTGGATGGAATATGTGCCTACTTCTTTAAAAAGCTACCCACTGCCATAGCAGAACCTCTAAGCATAATCTTTCAGGACCAGCTCCTTGCCTAACCTATGGTCACAAGCCACGGTCATCCCCATCTTCAAAAAGGGAGACCCCAGCCTAGTTGAAAATTACAGACCAATCTCTTTATGCTGCGTCACTTGTAAAATCATGGAACCAATCCATCATTTTCCACTTAGAAACAAACAACCTACTCTCTAATAATTAAACAATTTCAGTTTTTTAAAAAAACTATCATGTAATCTGCAACTCTTACACTGCAAAAACATATGGACTACACAACTCGATCGGGGCAAAGCAATAGACGCAATCTACATAGACTTCTGTAAAGCCTTTGATTCAGTGGTACACAACAAATTACTCCTAAAACTAAAATCTTATGGTATCTCTGGACAACTGCATAACTGAATAGAAGCATTCCTGTCAAACAGACAACAAATGATCAAAATTGGGAGTGTCCTATCAAATTCTGTACCTGTCAACAGTGGTGTCCCCCAAGGCAGTGTTCTAGGACCAACTCTCTTCATACTCTACATAAATGACCTCTCTGATCATATTAAGAGCAACTGCATTCTCTTTGCTGATTATGTAAAGCTATTCAACACCACAGACAAGATTGCTACCCTTCAAAAGACCTTGACTATGTATCAGAATGGTCAAACAAATGGCAACTTCAAATCTCAACAAATAAATGCTCTGTCCTACATATTGGCAAAAAAAAATCAGAAAATAAAATACAGGCTGAATAGTCAAGACCTTGTTGATGATCCAAACTCTGTCAAGGATCTTGGAATACTCATCTCAAATGACCTAAGTGCTAGAGCCCACTACATAGCCAAAAAGGCATTAAGAGTTGTTAACCTAATCTTACGTAGCTTTTTCTCTGGTAATATTACACTAATAAATCAAGCATACAAAACATTTGCTAGACCAATACTCGAATACAGCTCATCAGTCTGGAACCCACATTACGTATCTGATATTAACACAGTTGAGAAAGTCCAGAAATATTTCACAAGAAGAGTTCTCCACTCCTCTACTCGTTGTAGAATACCTTATGCCACCAGACTCAAAATTCTAGACCTAGACAACCTAGAACTACGCCACTTTCGGTCCGATCTAAGTATAGTATATAAAATCATACATTGCAATGTCCTACCAGTCAATGAATACTTCAGCTTCAACCATAACAACACAAGAGCAAACAATAGATACAAACTCAATGTTAATCACACCAAACTTGATTGCAGGAAATACGACTTCAGCAACAGAGTGGTCAATGTCTGGAATACTCTACCTGACTCTGTGTTTTTTTCCCCAAACCCCCAAAACTTTAACTTTAGACTGTCTACTATTGACCTCAACCCTTTCCTAAGAGGTCTGTAGGGGGCGTGCATAAGCGTACCAACGTGCCTACCGTCCCTGTCCTATTGTTTCTTTTATATTTTTTTTATTTTTCTTGTATGTATCCATGTATTCATAACTATGTTTTTACTTATACCTATTATCTTATAAGCAATTGACAAATAAAAAAAATAAAAAAAAATGTGCAGGTTTGTGACTGTAACTGCCGGTAGCTCCTTTATATTACGAGCAACAAGGACTGTCAGAATGTCATTCAGCATCAGCATCAGCGGACTGCAAGACCTAGGTCAAATCCAGTGTTTTCAAGATGTACCTAATGAAAAACTCTCCATCAATATACTGCTTTTGGAAACCTGTTCTGAAAAAGGAATCCAGTTTAAAGACGTCATGAGGGAGACTGCAACAACTTTACTTGAACTGAAATCCCAGGTGCCTCAGGTCAGTTTCATCTGTTGCTTCATTTCTATCACCAGAGGATTTAACGAATTAAGTTTGGACTCAGATGAATCATCCCAACAGAAAGTTGGAATTTGAAGTAAAACAGTTACTATACAGCTACTATATAATCCCGCTTGCTTAGCAGAAGAGACCTAAATCCACTGGCATAGATAATTACTACAGCTGGAGATCTTACCTGCTACAGTGGATGACCAGGATGTCTTAATGTCTTGTGCTTATGCTGCTTCACAGTAACTTCTGGGTCTGCCTTCTTGATTGCTGGACCATTGATCAGTCTTCATTCAGTCTGCCAGGGCCAGACTTCACATGCTGGAATAGATAATTCCCCTACCTCACAGAGGGTTGAAGACCTTTCAGCTACCTTACCTGACTTGGTTTGAATGCCAAGATGGTTTAGCAGGGTATGACCGCTGCACATGGCATAGAGCTACAGGCAAAAACTGAGCACTGAATGGGGACCAAAAGTGAAAAAAAACATCACTAAGAAGAACATGGCAAGTCCCGCCACCAGAAGTCCTATCCCTAGGCTGAAAAACAGCTTCTATCCCAGGGAAGTAGCTCTTTTGAATTCTGCTGTATAGTGCAGTGTTGGTGTGGTGTCGGGGGTTTCCGGTTCAATGTGTGAAGGGTGAAGGATGTGTGTTTGTGTTTATTTTCATGGTCATGGTCATGATGTGCACTGAAGATGGTGTTTGATTTCGTTGTATGAGGTGCAATGACAATAAAGTAAAGTAAAATAAACTATCCCTCCCTGGACACCCCATATACCCTAATGAAATACTCATCTTATAAACAAGTGAAAAAAAAATGGTGAATGTTAGTAATTTTTCAAATGTAGCTGCCCAGCTGAATGTAATATTTTTAGCAGAGACCACTAGCTGCAAAGCAAACCTGTTATTTCTGATAGCCGTGAACCGTTTAGGAATAACTGATTTAGTGTTTTAATGTGCTATTTTTGTTGTTAGTGAAAAAACAACAAAATGAATTCACATCCCTATATGGAAGTTCTATTTAAGAGCAAATTTAAAGTTGTTTACTGTTTTCTGGGATTATAAAAAATTTGTCAGTAGGGATTTGAAATATCAGAGTCCTTTGGATCTGGAATGTTTTTATTTTTTTTTATATGTATCCATTTCATGTATTTGTAACTATGTTTATACTTATACCTATTATCTTGTAAGTGATTGACAAATAAAATAAATAAATAAAAATAAATTGGTATCTTAATTTCTCAAGAAATTAATTTTCCTTTATGCCTCATGGTGATGATGAAAGCATCACGAATTTAGAACAAGCAACTTAAAGAAATATTTTTAGCAAACTATAATTGACTGGAACAAATATTCTGAGAACCATATATGTCATAACATGTCTAAGAGAGAAAAAAATCCTAAAAATAGGCCATCTCTAAAGTCCAAACAGAATAAATGTTTATGTGGGTAAGTAAATATTTAAACCTAATGAATAATCCAGTCAACAAGTATCTCGGGAAGGGGGTATGCTTCACAAAAACATTTATTACATTTATCTTATTATTTAAATGGTTCTTGTCCTGGACTTGGGTGTCAGCCCTCCACATTTGGAAACCAAAGAAACATAATCTAATAATTTTATGATAAACAATAATCATTATTCAAACAATAATAACATCAGAAACTTACACGTTGGAATGTGCTTCCCCTCTCCCTCCTTTTATCTTAGTGAGAACTCACGTTTTTAAATTTCTTTCCTGGATTTGTTTTATCTGACCATTGTCATGATTGTGGCTATTTTTCCTTGAGGTTATTCCTTCTGTCAATTATATTGGGCCAGCCTTGATTCTAAACTAGCTGAAACAAATCTAGTCCAGATGTTCAGTTCACAATTTGGCAACTACTGAATTGCAGATTCTATATCTTCCCATTAGGTAATCCCCTGTCAATGTCAACTGCATTTTGCTTCTGGGAAAGCAATTTCTAATTTATTTCTTTTCTTAACATATCCACATTCATGCGTACAGATGTGTTCATATATTCAAAGTTAAATTTATATATACATATATGTATATACAACACATACTTCAAAGGAAAAAAAATTCTCTCCACCCTGTTCCGTTCTAAGGTTTATACCTCCAATGTTCTCAGCAGAGTTGAAATAGCGCAGTTGTTACTATGATCTTTGTAAAGCATAGAAAAGATTGCCACTTCAACATCTGGTAGATTTTTTAAAAATAGGATTTTTATTTTCCTGAATATCTCATTTTCCTCCAGGCCTTGTTTGTTTCAAAAAGCCATTTTGCTCATTTGATGGACATTACAACAATTTTGGAAGAAATTGAAGAGGGCAAAACAAGGAGCCTCATACAAAATTTTTTAAAAAGTGATGATTTAGGGTATGCTGCAATGAATATTTTTGTGATGTGTTGAAAAGTGCAGTTGAAATGAATGCTATAAGTGTTGGTATCCCAGAAAACATTAATGAAAATGAATTCATAAATGCAGTGAGAATGTAGAAAAACAGTAATGCTGCAAATGTAGCTGGTGCAACTGGGGAACAACTGGGGGAGTCCAGCATTTGGGAACCGTTAAAACTTTAGAAATGGTTGTTTAGAGGCTGGATTTTTAACAGTTTGTTTAAAACTGTATCTGGCTTTTTGATGAATGCTGTTATTCTGAACTAACAAACACACTGTTTAGAATCTAAATGGTTTTACTTCTACAACGGCTCGTAATCCTGCACTTCCTGATTGGCCCTTGGCAGCAGTCCTGATTGTTGTTCATGGCTGAATCTGATTGGCTGCTAGCAGGCGCACGCTGATTGGGCGCTTCCGGCGCGGCAAACTCAAAGCATTGGCTGTTGTGACAGCAGCCAGCCCTATAAAAGGGCTGCTGCTGCCCAGTATTCCTCTGTTCTGAAGTCACTAATAAAGAGTTGAGTCACTGCACCTGATGCATCATCTCCGTTCCTTGTGCCGCTCCAGACTTAACACTGGCGGTGAGGATGGGATGCGGAGACATTAGAGCGACTGAACCTCATGAACACTACAGAGCACGTGGCTGAGGCGCGCATCGAAGAAGTGGCAGAATGACCAGCAGCGCCATACCACCCGCTCCTGACCCGGCAAGCGAGACTGGGACTCGTATATGGACGGGTTCAGATGTTTCTGAAACCAACAATCTGAAGGATGCATCGCCTGGCAAGAAGCAGGCCTGTATTCCTGACCCTTCGGGCCTGCGTTTCAAAATAGCAAGGCCTGCAAAACCAGCAAGTCAGACTGGCTGGGACCCTGCCCCATCCTCCGGGCCCTGCCCCGCGGCCGCGCTCATCCGAAGACCGGTTTTACCAGAGGGCCAACAGGAGCGGGGTTGGACTTTGACCTAGGAACCTGGGGAGGACTCTGGCTTCTCACCTCAAGAAGCCATGAGGTGTGCCTGTGTCTCAAAGACCCCACAACCCAGAGCAAGTTGGCAAGGGCTCGCCTCGCGGTGTCTCACTGGCCTCTGCAGCAGCAACCAGGGGTCAGCCGTCGATGGCCGGGCAAGCGACCACACCGCCAACTCACCGTGGCCGGTTTTCTTGAGAGGCATGACCACTCACCTGGGGACCCGAATCCTCGTCAGAAAGGGGAAGAAGGGTCAACCACTCAGGTCAGAACGCGACCAGCGGGACCAGCGAAATCGAAAATTCCCGTACCAATGCTCAGGATGCGGGGGTAGTCACCAGCGATCTGACTGTAAATTCCTAGACGCACTCTGCCATTCCTGTGGGAAGAGGGGCCACATCGCAAAGTCTGCAGAAGCAAGCGAGGACCCAGCCCAACCAGGAGAGAAAACAATCTCCGACAGACAGCAGGCACCCCAACAGCAAATCGGGACCGCCCAGGCACTCAATGGAACCTACACTACAGAAATCGAGCACCTGCCACTTCGTCCAGATGTGAAGAGGCACATCAGACCATCACCATCGCCACGCTTCATCCCTTGATGCAAGGAAAATCCGAATGAGGGTCACTATCGAAAATCGTCCATGCGTTATGGAGGGCGACTCTGGATCGTCCCTATCCATGGTCTCCTGGAAAACCTTCAGACAGCTGATCCCTGACATCCGCCGCCAGGACCTCAGAACTCAAAATATCATATTGAAAGACTACCGGAAACAGAATTCCGGTTGCGGATCCAGCGGCGTCCGAGTAACATTCAAAGACCACACCGCAACCCTACCTCTGACCATCGTCGATCGAGATCGACCCAGCCTTCTGGGTTTGCAGTGGTTTGCGCCGCTAGGAATTGAGCTAGCTGGCATCAACCAGACCGGAAGCGATGACTGGGAAGCCGCCCTCGTCCAGGAATTCCAGGGCGTGTTCAGCGAGAAGCTAGGCAAGTACAAGGGATCCCCATATCATTTAACCTCAGCCCGTTGCGCCCATTCGCCTTAAGCCTCGTCGAGTGCCCTTTGCACTCAAGCCAAACAATTGGACAAATTAATAGCCCAAGGCGTGTTGGAACGATTGACCACGCTCGGTGGGAGACCCCAATTGTAACCCCATAAAACCAGACGGATCATTGAGAATTTGTGGGGATTACCGGGCCACCTAAATCACGTGCTCCAACAGAGCGCTTACCCTGTACCTGTGGTACAACACCTTCTTCATTCCCTGGGGGTGGGAAAATATTTGCAAAATTGGACCTAGCTCAGGCGTACCAGCAGTTACCCGTGAGACGCCCAGACTGCCGAGGCCCAGACTATAGTTACGCATAGAGGGCCTTCAAATGTAATAGACCTCAGTTCGGAGTAAGTGTAGCACCTGGCATTTTCCAGAGTTTGATGGAGAGATTGCTGCAAGGCATAAAGGGTCGTGCCTTACTGATGATGTTTTAATAGCTGCCCCTACTAGAAGCCTGTTAGAAAAACGACTCAGAATGGTTCTACAGAAATTTAAAGACGCTGGCCCGAAGGTCAAGAAGGACAAGTGCCAACTTTGTGCGGAGAAGGTTGAATTCCTGGGCTACCTTCTTGACAAACAGGGAATTCACCCTACTGAAAAAAACTGACCGCAATAAAAAACGCTCCAAGACCTAGGAATAAAACAGACCTCCAAGCCTTCCTAGGACTCATTAACTTTTATAACATCTTCTTGCCCCAGAAGGCGACTGTTGCTGAACCCTGCATAGGCTCCTCGACAAGAAGGCTTCCTGGGTCTGGGGACAGCGGGAAGAGCGTGCCTTTCAGCAAGTGAAGGACCTTTAACTTCAGATGCTGTATTGATACAATACAACGAGACTTTACCTTTAACCGTCACCTGCGATGCCTCACCGTTTGGGGTAGGAGCCATCCTGAGCCACATCCTGCCAAACGGTACTGAGGCACCTATTGCTTTTTAAGACTTTATCAAAGACTGAGAGGAACTATAGCCAACTTGATAAAGAGGCTCTCACTATTGTAGCTGCGATCAAACGATTCCATGAGTATGTATATGGAAGACCCTTTTCTATAATCACCGATCACAAACCGTTGCTTGGCATTTTAGCGGAGACAAACCAACGCCCCACATCTTATCGCCAAGAATGACGCGTTGGTCAGAGTTCCTAGCCGCATACGATTACCAATTGCTACATCGCCGGGAAAAGCCATTCCCCACGCTGACGCCTTAAGCTGCTCCCTGCTACCCGAAGTCATAGATGATCCAGCTCCAACCCTAACTACGCTACAAATCGAAACCCTTCCTTCTCCACCGCTGACTGCACGAGATATCGCCTCGGAAACAAGGAAGGATCCTTGTTTGGCACGAGTCCTCAGCTGGGTAGAAAGAGGTTGGCCTGACAACGAACCCAACGACACCTTCAAACCCTTCAAAAACCGACAGACAGAACTCTTATCACAAAAGGATGCATATTGTGGGGGGACAGAGTCGTCATTCCAGATCGGCTACAGCACAAAGTCCTGAAACTATTGCACGATGGACATCCTGGCATCGTGCGAATGAAGGCACTAGCAAGGAGCTACGCTTTGTGGCCAGGTATAGATAAACAAATAGAAACTTGGGTAGCCACTTGCAGCAAGTGTCAAGAAACTCTCTCAGCTCCACCAAAAGCCCCGCCAACTGAATGGGAAACACCTCGCGGTCCCTGGTCCCGCATCCACCTCGATTTTGCGGGACCCACCAAGGGCATACATTTCTCATAACCGTGGATGCCTATTCAAATTGGCTAGAGGTCCACAAAATGAAGAGCACCACCACAGAAGCAGTCGTCAAAAAACTAAATAGACTATTCGCTACGCATGGGTTGCCAGATGTCCTGGTTTCAGATAATGGACCCCAATTCACTGCTCTTGCATTTGAACAGTACCTAGCAGACCGGGAATACGCCATACCTTAACATCGCCAGCTCACCCTGCAGCCAATGGTAGGGCTGAGAAAATGGTCCAATTAAGTAAAGAAAACCTTACACAAGTTGGAGCGAGGAGACATCGACGAGAAAGTGACCAGAATGCTCCTTCTCCAACATATTACCCCACACAGCATCACAAACAAAACCCCAGCCGAACTCCTAATGGGACGGAAACTTCGCTCACATCTTGATCGCCTACAACCTGCCTACACGCCGGAACAACCCCTGGGGTCCAGCGGCAGGTATCGCACATTCAAAGTAGGCGACCCAGTTTTGCAAAAAACTTCACTGGTGACCCATTGTGGGTCCCGCTACTATAACTCAACTTACGGGGCCCGTTCCTACCGTTTACAAACTGCTGATGGGAAAATGTGGAAGTGCCACATTGACCAACTTCGCTCAGAATGGCACCTACCCCCGTCACAAGCCCTGAACCCCAAACCTGGGGGAAGGGAAGCGAGGGCCGAAAAAGAGCTAGCAGACGACCCGGGACTCGAAACCCGGAAGCCAACGCAACCAACCCTGGGATATTCACCGTCCGAAGGAGAGCTGGACCAGATGATTGCCTCGCCACAAAGCAGCACTGCAACAGCAGCAAATCCAAGAAATTCAAGGGCCAGCCTTGACGGGAGCAGGGATGACAGCCCGGAGTCGCCCAGCATAGAGGTTGACCCAGCCGTGCCGTTAAGCTCAGTGAACAGCCCAGCGGAACCAGAGTCAGGACAAGGACTGTTGGAGCAACGCAGATCGGGCAGACAGGTGAAGCGACCTGCCTACTTGAAAGAGTACATCACCCCACCCTCAGACGGAACCTAGGGGGAGGGGTGTTACGAACTAAGCAAACACACTGTTTTAAAATCCTAAATAGTTTTACTTCTACAGCAGGCTCGTAATCCTGCACTTCTTATTGGCCCGCGAGCAGCGGATCCTGATTGGGCGTTCATGGCCGATCTGATTGGCTGCTAATGGGCGCCGCTGATTGGGCGCTTCCGGCGCGGCAAACTCAAAAGCATTGGCTATTGTGACAGCAGCCAGCCCTATAAAAGGGCTGCTGCTGCCCAAGTATTTCGTTCTGTTCTGAAGTCACTAATAAAGAGTTGAGTCACTACCCGATGCCTCGTCTTCGTTCCTTGCCCACGCTCCAGACTTAACAGTTATAATATCCTATGTGGAGAGAAGGCTGTCAAAAACTACAGAAGATTAGTGTTCCTTAGTGTTGTCAGACTTCTGATAAAATGATTATGAAACATGACAGTGAGCAAAATGGGTGAAGTGCAGGTCGCCAAATGCCAGGCAGGGTTTAAACTGGTTTTTGCCCTTCAACAAACCCCAAGAAATGTGCAAATGTAAGATAGTTGATTTAATGTTATTGACCAAAAGAAAATGTATTGATTTAGAGAAACATATGATAAAATGAATAGGCTTGAATTATGGAATGTTTTGCATGAATATAGAGTTAATGGTTGGTTGCAACAAAGTTAATAGGTTGTATACTGTAAGGCAAAGAGGAATGAATAGTTTTGAAAATGAATGTGTTAAAATCTAGTATAGCTGGTTAGGTATCATTTTATAATACTGCAAAGGAAAAATAAAGATAGCATATATTTTACTGTATCACACAGATTCCTTTAGGTTTGATACTTATTTTTATATTATGTTTATTATTTTATTTTAAATATCTGTACATGCTATTCTTCATGTCCAAAATTCATTTCAAACTACACAGAATAAAATGAGATTACATCCACTCTCCATTCTCAAAACAAGAAATAAACTGATTAAAGAGAGAAGGTGGACCATAAATAAAAAGCTATCATGGAAAAAAAAATGGCCTGTCTTATTTCTCTCCCAATTATAACCTCTGGCTAGTTTGTGAGCAGAATCTCCAAAAACAATTTTAGACCTTGATTCATTTCCCATAAAGGCTTGTGACTTTGGAGTGGTCATGCTTTTTGGATGAAGAACCTTGTTTGGAGTTTTGAACATCCTTCCCCTGTTTTATAGTTTTAGTGTGACACTAACCCGTTCAGGGTTTCCTGCAATCATTTGGTTTTATTTTAGGATCCATATGAATTTCAGGGGTGTTTTGGTAGAGAAAAAAAATATTCCAGAGGCTGGAACTTTGCTTTTTAATACTTTTAATTAAAATATCCCCCTTTCCCACTAAATTAAACATCTGGTGTTGCATAGAATTTCGCAGACCACAAGGGAAAGTCGTATTGGCACATAGATGCCTGTGGACGCTAGTAAAAAGCCATGTTTTGGGCTTTAAAAACCAAAACCAGCACTTCTGTTACAATCAAGAAACATTTTGTTCGTGACATGAAGATGCAATTATAAAGCAGTATGAGGGAGGGAAAACAATAAGAAAGAAAAATTGAATTAATAAACAGTTCGTACAGTTGATGGTCCATAAATATATTTTTTATTATCTTTCCTTGATTATAGAAAAGCCAGATTTATTACTTTCCGTTTAGCTTGATGAGGAGAGTTTGGCAAATCCCCATTTTGATTAAATTATAAAATATTCTCTTTCAGATGAAGTTTATAGATGAATAAATGGTTGACTTACTTCATAACAAATAAGATTATTGGTGTCCCGGAGGCGAGGGCAGGATGTGAGGAAGGGAGAAAGAAATCCTAGCTTAACAAAGCCATCAAATACATGAATGAGGAGCATAGAAGGTTTCAAGTCTGTTTTAACCCATCCCATTTATTCTGATTCTGGGAAGAAAACCACCCCACTTTTTTTTTTTTTGATAAATTGCACATGAGTGAGGGTTACTTAATCTTTAATCTTGGGTTGGGGAAGTAATTGAGACAAATCTTGTTTTCTTGAGAATCAACATCCCTTCTTTCTCCTGCTGTTACATTCCCTCGCCTCCCCCACCTAAAATAAAGGAAGATTGAAAAAAAAAGGCCTTCTGGCAACCATACTTTTCGGAGAGATAAGACAATTTGTCCTAGCATCATTTTCCTAAATCTTCTTTTTCAATATCATCATCTGCACAACAAACATTGCTGACCAACCTTTGTCTGAATTATTTGCATTGAAGTCTTGCATTCTTTTTGTAGACTTCTTGTACCTGATCTTTAATGTAAAAGCGGAAATTACTTTTTGCTACTATGTAATGCAGAATCAAAGGTGAAATTATTCTTCAGTGATTTCATTCTATAGAGAGTACCAATTTTGTAGAACATTGTAGTGTACTTACTTTAAACACGCTGCATTTTTCATTCCCTAATGAAATTCTCCATTTCATCTGGGAGCAGTTAGAGTAGTTTGCAAACGATGTACATGTTGTGTGTGCTATAAAGCTGTCATTTATTGAACTTTGTACCAAGATGGTGGCTCAGTGGCTTAATGACACTGGAGATGGTCTTTTCCCCGGTTTGAGTCCTAGCACTGTGTGGCAGGATGAGTTCCTGTCATCCGCATCAGCTTCTGACCATCTAGCACACAGATGTCAAACTTGCGGCATCACAGAGCTGGGGTGGGCATGGCCTGCATGTGATGCATCTGCCAGTTTGATACCCCTGAGCTAGCAGTTCAAAAGCATGTTCTGTACAAGTAGATAAATAGGTATCATTCGGTGGAGAGATGAGCCAGCACTTCTTGCAGGTGGCCAGAATCCAGCTGATGCTGAAATTTCTCAGTTGTGATGTCATTTTGTGAGGTGGCTGCAGTGGAAGGAGAGGGCCCTGGATGACGCAGCAGGAAAATGAGTTGTATTTTTTCTTTTGGCCCAGAGCTAACTCACGCTATTGTGGCACAACTTGGGAAGCACGCAAGTGTACCAAAACAGGGCTAGCTAAACAGGTAGCCTAATTACCACTCTGCATTAGCATTGTAGTTTCCTGGCTAGTATAACATACGCTAAATAAATAAATGAGTTTTGTTACAAAATAAAGCTATTTCACAGCACAAAACATAATTGTTTTGAGTAGTTTTTATTTAGAAAAAATAAATGTTATCCAACAGAAAATTGAGAATTCATTTCTCCACCTTTAAAAAACCTTGTCTACTTTATCCAAACTAACGTTCGCATTGTTATGACTAATATATGAAATCAATATCTGCCTTATTCTTTTCCTGCTGCTGTGTGCTTCTATGCAATAGAAAGTTTTAGCCTGACTCTTACATCAATCTGGTATTCATCTGGGCTCTGTGAAGGTTTTTCATATTATTTCCAACTCACTCTGGCTCTGGAATTCACATATCCCAATCATAGTTTTCTTTCCTTGAAATACCTTGCTATCTTCCTTGAAATACATTACTTCAGTGGTCCCCAAGCTTTTTTATGCCGCGGCCCGGTACCGGCATCAGCTGGGCGCCGCCATCTTGTTTTGATGAAAAAGTGCTTCCGGTGAGCTCACCGGAAGCACTTTTTCATCAAAACAAGATGGCGGAGCCCAGCAAACCAGCGGCCCGGTAGGATTTGTTCCACGGACCGGTACCGGTCCACGGACCGGTGGTTGGGGACCCCTGCATTACTTACTATGCTTGCTTTATTTGCCCCAGAATGAGCTTTTTTCCTCTTCTACTAAAATACTCCTTGGAGCCACAAACTTGTTTCTATCTGTGGCATAACCTTGGAATCTCTTATTTCCATTTTTAATCATTTTAAATTTTGGTTTTACACTAGTTGCTGATGGTGATGAAGAGAATCTAGACCTCCCCCCCAAAAAATAAATAAATTAGAGGTACATTTTGTTTAGTATCCTGCATTAAATCTGTTAATATTAACACAATTGTTTGCTTGTGTAAGAGAGGAGTGTTAATGGAGATAATAAGATGGAGAAAAACAAAACTGAATATTAAATTAAGACATTATTGAGAAGGATACAGGTATAGATGATATGGAGCAGAAGATTAAAAAATGCTGAATTGGGAAACAAGGAGAAGCACAGAACAGATTCAGATGGATAACTTCCCTAGTCTCTGTATTTCCATATGTAAAGGCTGTTTGGAATAACATAGCAAGAAGTGAATATTGTAACCACACTCCCTCCTCTTCATCATAATAAATGAACTTATATAATACCTTTTGGGGGACTGGAGAAATATCTTTTTATGTCTTTCTAAAGGAATATCTTTTTCCCTTAGTTGAAGTGAAATGCATACATCTGTATATGAGCTACTTATCTGGAAAAGTTCACATGCTATGTGAGATCTTGGGTGTATAAGTTCAGATATCCCATATACAGGTGAAACTCGAAAAATTAGAATATTGTGCAAAAGTTCATTTATTTCAGTAATGCAACTTAAAAGGTGAAACTAATATATGAGGTAGAGTAGACTCATTACATGCAAAGCAAGATAGTTCAAGCCGTGATGTGTCATAATTGAGATGATTATGGTTTACAGCTCATGGAAACCCTAAATCCACAATCTCAGAAAATTAGAATATTGTGAAAAGGTTCAATATTCTAGGCTCAAAGTGTCCCACTCTAATCAGCTAATTAAGCCATAACACTTGCAAAGGGTTCCTGAGCCTTTAAATGGTCTCTCAGTCAGGTTCAGTGGGAATCACAATCATGGGAAAGACTGCTGACCTGACAGTTGTGCAGAAAACCATCACTGACACCCTCCATAAGGAGGGAAAGCCTCAAAAGGTAATTGCAAACGAAGTTGGATGTTGCCAAAGTGCTGTATTAAAGCACATTAATAGAAAATTATGTGGAAGGGAAAAGTGTGGAAGAAAAAGGTGCACAAGCAGCAGGGATGACTGCAGCCTGGAGAGGATTGTCAGGAAATGACCATTCAAAAGTGTTGGGGACTTTCACAAGGAGTGGACTGAGGCTGGAGTCAGTGCATCATGAGCTACCACACACAGACGGATCCTGGACATGAGCTTCAAATGTCGTATTCTTCTTGTCAAGCCGCTCCTGAACAACAAACATCAGAAGCGTCTTACCTGGGCTAAAGAAAAACAGACCTGGTCTGTTGTTCAGTGGTCCAAAGTCCTCTTTTCTGATGAGAGCAACTTTTGCATCTCATTTGGAAACCAAACACCCAGAGTCTGGAGGAAGAATGGAGAGGCACACACTGCAAGATGCTTGAAGTCCAGTGTGAAGTTTCCACAGTCTGTGTTGATTTGGGGAGCCATGTCATCTGTTGGTGTTGGTCCACTGTGCTGCATTAAGTCCAGGGTCAACACAACTGTCTACCAGGAGATTTTGGAGCACTTCATGCTTTCTTCCACAGATGAGCTTTATGGGGATGCTGACTTCATTTTCCAGGAGGACTTGGCACCTGCCCACACTGCCAAAAGCACCAAAACCTGGTTCAATGATCATGGGATTACTGTGCTTGATTGGCCAGCAAACTCGCCTGACCTGAACCCCATAGAGAATCTAAGGGGCATTGCCAAGAGAAAGATGAGAGACATGAGACTGAACAATGCAGAAGAGCTGAAGGCCGCTATTGAAGCATCCTGGTCTTCCATAATACCTCAGAAGTGCCACAGGATGATAGCTTCCATGCCATACCACACTGAAGCAGTAATGGCTGCAAAAGGGGCCCAAACCAAGTACTGAGTCCATATGCATGCTTATACTTTTCAGAGGTCCAATATTGTTCTATGCACAATCCTTGTTTTATGGATTGCATGTAATATTCTAATTTTCTGAGATTGTAGATTTGGGGTTTTCATGAGCTGTAAGCCATCATCATCACAATCATGACAAATCACGGCTTGAACTATCTTGCTTTGCATGTAATGATTCTATCTCATATATTAGTTTCACCTTTTAAGTTGCATTACTGAAATAAATGAACTTTTGCACGATATTCTAATTTTTCGAGTTTCACCTTTATATGATGAAAATGTGCTGTGGTATCTCACTCCAGCACTTTGTCGTATAATTAGGAAACAATTTGGGGTTAATTACAATTATACAGTGATTAAATAAATACACTAGAAATATAAGTAGAATACCCTAAACACTTATAAATGAAATCTATGTTTATTCAGATTTTAAATGTTTTAAATATTTCACTTTTTTCTACTCTCAGCTCAATTGACATTTCTCTAAAGTAGTACTTAAAAGCTTTAATTTTGATTTTGGCAGAGGGATTATTTTCTTGTCTCAAAACATTTCAGCTCAAACCTTCATATTCCTGCAGTGTCAATTTGATGTCACAGAACTGTACACGTCCCAGAAACTGTTTGCAAAATTATATTGTTTATATTCCTCTGTGTTTCAGCTGAATTATTTTCAAATGTTCAAGCAGATGGCACCTAGCCTAGAAACTCTAAGCAGTCTTTCAAAATGGCAGAAATATTTGACTAGTATTCTGCTGTCTTATATATGGAAATTTACTGACAGGTTAAAACAGTGATATTGAAAAATGGAAGTGACTTAATGAAAGAACTGTTCATATAAACATACAGTAACATTGTATTGGGAATATTGAATTTAAGGAAATGGATCGATGTAATATTGCTATAGATATTTGTGGAGGGAAGAGGGAATGACCTTGAAGAACAGGAGGAAGAACTGCTACCAAGGCAATAGTCAGATAAAAGATGTTATTTGAGTAAATGCTCAGATAAGCCACTCTTTAGTTCACAGGAAGATAAAGGGAAGGAGGAGAGAAGTGTATTTGATTTATGCCAGCCATTCAAGGTACACCAAATTAGGCAAGCAATGCCATGTAGGCCAGTACTATTTTTACTGTAAAGCTTTAGAAATAGAATCTTTAGATTACTACTAGCAGGTGGAGGGGAATCAGAGAAACATTTAATAGCTGTTTCAGACTGTGCAGGAGGTCTTCTGTCTTCTGGTCTACCTTCAACTTCATCTACCAGTATTCTGTGGCCTCTATAAAGGGATGAACATAGTAAGTAGGGCAACAAAAAGAAAATTATTTGTAAATGTTTCAAATGGTACAACAATGAAGAATACTGAAGCGATACAACAGATTAACACTGCAACACTGAAATGATGTCACCAACATAAACTTTCAAATACAGCATGGAAAGATTTGAAAGTGTCTGTTTCTTTGTTATATAATAAAAGATTGAGAGACAAATGGAAAATAAAGTGAAATTCGGACTCTTTCTGGAACCTCAAACTTTTTAAAAACAAAAGAATCCTTTTATTTTAAGTTTTATTAAAATATATATATATATTTTATATTCCAAGTTTTATTCAACTTGGAATATAACATATTGGGATAGGAGAAACACAGGAAAGAGCTAAACATGATGCAGTTCCAACCTTATTCTTGCTCCAGGGCAGAGGTGGTATTCAGCAGGTTCTGACCAGTTTTGGAGAACCGGTAGCGAAAATTTTGAGTAATTTGGAGAACCAGCAGATACCACCTCTGACTGGAGATTTTACAGTATCCTTCCCTTGCCACGCCCACCAAGCCATGCTCACAGAACCAGTAGTAAAAAGATTTGAATCCAACCACTGCTCCAGGGCCTTGATTGGTGGAAGGTTTTTCTCCCATGAGTTGGTGACGTGCAAGAAAGGAAGAATAAAAAGCCAAAGGAATGAACTCTACTTTTCATATATTGCAAAGAGGAAAATCAGCCTTCATTCAGCAATGGAGACTGGATAAAGATTGACAGTAGGGGCAGGAAATGATATGCTGGCATAGGTAAAGACAGAGCTATTTAAAAGCCTGGCAGCTCCAGCTGAATACTTTCCAAAGTAAGAATTATTTTACAGATTGGCAGATGTGTATCTGTATTTCTTTATGAATTGACGGAAACTGTTCTGTACGCTCTGAGAGGATTTTAAAAATTAGAAATGAAAGAGTCAAAGGTTAGTTTCCTCTCCCCAATATCCAATGATCACGATGTTCACTCTTTCTCAAGTCACATTATAAATATTGTATGGATTACATTCTACGATTATGGATTCTATAATTAATACGACTTCTATGCAATAATAGTTTTTGATCCACAAACTAGTTTTTCTAGAGTCAATGCCTTGCATACTAACTGGCCTCATTTTATAAGGGCTGGGGTACTCAGTATGTTTAGAATACAGGAAGAAGAATCAAATAAGGACATGTAGCAATTATTTTTTCAGTTTCTTTTTAAGTATTCTAATAGTATATGATGTACTACACATCACTCATAAAGCAGATACAGGTATAGCATTTTCGCTTGCAAGATAGTTGCTGTATTAGAGCTTCAGTCATGAATTTAAGAAAGTTTGCTTGAGGTGAAACCAGGCTTTGGCTGAAGTTATTAATATTGTTAGATTTATTTATTTTTTAACTCTCTATATTTGATCAAATCAAGGCAGCAAGCATACCTAATATTCCTACCTATTTTCCCTAAAACATCAACCTGGTGAGGTGGATTGGGCTGAGAGTGTGTGTCTGGATCAGATCCAGCCAGATGGCTTTTATGCCTAGGGAAGGCCTAGAACTCACAGTTCCCTGGTCCCTAAGCCAGTCTTTTAACCATTTAATGAATAAAATGAACTTTTTTTAGAGGACATAAAAATTACTGTGTATGTAAAACCACCCTTCTGTCCCATTTGATATGGAAATGAGAAGTGAGTATGTGGAGAAACATAAAAATGGAGTACTGTAGGGTTGGCATAATTAAGAGTGCATAATAAAACCAGAAGAGATTTAGTCCATAATTAAGGCAGACTGCATGCAAAAATGAAGTTTGGCCATATAGAGACAATAAATGACAAATGAATTGCAAAACCAATTTTTGGAGGAAGAGTGAATGGATGAAAAGGAAAAAAGGAATGTTTGATTGAACACAGTTGATGAGGTGGTGAAAAGTTTCAAAACAAAAGGCAACATATGAAGCAGTATATGGCTATGATGTAAGGATGGTTTGCAAGAGAAAGAGAAAGCAAGTGGAATTTGTATGAACTACTTTGCTTAATATTTCCCTTTCTTTTTCTTTTTTGTGCCATTAATGTTTCATTTATTTTTCATTTATTTTTTGTTTGTGCAAAAATAATATGGTTGGCATGTTTGTTTGCATTGTATTTCTATCACTGTTATAGCATATTTAGAATTACATTCCTCTCAATAGGTGGCAGTAAAAGATTATTGTTAGGCATCATGACTCACAGCTCAGCAGGGTAGTGATTACTTAGAACATTCGGCTTATTAACAAGAACATCTTTCACTCTTCTAGCCAATCTCCTCTCTCAAATAGCTACACTGTATTGTGAGAAATAAATTGGTTTTGCCATTGTCTTTCCAGTGTCCTGCTGTCATGATTTAACTCTATATTATAAGATTGCATTGTCTGCAAAGGGAAAGGAACTAAAAAGCTGAGGATCAAGAATGGCTACTTCATAGGAACTGAATTTGTGTTCATTTTGTATTGCATTTTTTGTATTCAACGTGTTTGCATTTGCTATTGAGTATGTATTCAGATGGAGAGCAATGCAAATGTAATGGGGGCACCGTTCCTACATCATTGAAAAAGGCATTATTAGCCTCAAGCGAACAGTTTGAATGTCAGGAAAAGACAACAAATTATGTACAAGCTAGTATGTTTCTTAGCAATGAAACTCACGCAGATGGCAGCACCTGGTTGTCTTTGGCTCAAGAGCTATGCAAGGGCAGGCCTGGTTAGACTAGATGACTTAACAGAAAATCTCATTTCTTTACACTAGGAAGTTGAAATACATCTTGCAAGAATAGCAATAGCACTTAAACTTATATATCACTTCACAGTGCTTTTACAAACATCTCTAAGTGGTTTACAGAGTCAGCATATTGCCCGTCAACAATCTGGGTCCTCACTTTACTGACCTTGGAAGGATGGAAGGATGAGTCAACCTTGAGCTGGTCAGGATCGAACTCCTGGAGTGAGCAGGGAGTTAATCTGCTACACTGCGTTCTAACCACTGCATCACCACGGCTCTTAGGCAGTAGCAAATCAGTTTTATCCTTCTGCAACAACAATGGATGGATGTGTTTCTCTACATACTTCCGGTTTCCAGAAAAAATGTCCACAGTAGATAATAGATTTGCTTAATGACCACAGAGGTTGCTTAATTATTTATTTATTTTATTTATTTATTTGGTTAGTCAATTGCTTACAAGGTAATAGGTATAAGTAAAAACATAGTTATGAATACATGGATACATATAAGAAAAATAAAAAAAATAAAAGAAACAATAGGACAGGGATGGTAGGCACATTGGTGCGCTTATGCACGCCCCCTACAGACATCTTAGGAAAGGGGTGAGGTCAATAGTAGATAGTCTAAGATTAAAGTTTTTGGGGTTTGGGGAAGAAACCACAGAATCAGGTATATTCCAGACATTGACCATTCTGTTGCTGAAGTCGTATTTCCTGCAATCAAGTTTGGTGTGATTAATCTTGAGTTTGTATCTATTGTTTGCTCTTGTATTGTTATGGTTGAAGCTGAGGTATTCATTGACAGATAGGACATTGCAATGTATGAATTTATACATTTATACACTATACTTAGATTGGACCGAAGGTGGCATAGTTCTAGATTTTCTAGATCTAGAATTTCAAGCCTGGTGGCATAAGGTATTCTGCAACGAGTGGAGGAGTGGAGAACTCTTCTTGTGAAATATTTCTGGACTTTCTCAACTGTGTTAATATCAGATACGTAATGTGGGTTCCAGACTGATGAGCTGTATTCGAGTATTGGTCTAGCAAATGTTTTGTATGCTCTAGTTATTAGTGTAATATTACCAGAGAAAAACTATGTAAGATTAGGTTAACAACTCTTAACGCCTTTTGGCTATGTAGTTACAGTGGGTATCCTTTGACTGATTCAGCTATTCCAGGTTTCAACCAGAAAGGGCTCCTATGATTTTTAAATAAGCAGGTACCACTTCCATAGTAAGATGGGCAACCTATAAATTGAATGAATGAATGAATAAATGAATGAATGTAGTGAGCATCAGGCATTACGTCATTTGTCAGTCAGTGCAAACCTCTGCCTGGAAACTAAAATACAAAAAGATTAACTCAGTATAGTTTACATACAGTATTTTGTAGAGAGATTATATGTTCAACAGAGTGACATCATCAGTCTTGGCTCTCTGCAACTATATGATCCATGTCTTTTCCTGATACATTTCAAAAGTTATTTCTACTCATTTTTGTAAGCATAAAATCATTTATAACCACATAACTTTTAGCATTTTTAGTAAACAGACATTATCTTCAAGGAAGGTCAGTAGGTCATATCACCTTTACCAACTAAAAACCAACTTTCTTCCTTTATGAATATGTGTGACTAATGGCTCAATTACATGGAATAGAAATGAGGACAGTTAGCAATAGCAATAACACTTAGACTTATATACTGCTCCATAGTCCTTTACAGCCCTCTCTAAGCAGTTTACAGAGTCAGCATATTGCTCCCAACAATCTGGGTCCTCATTTTATCGACCTCGGAAGGATGGAAGGTTGAGTCAACCTTGAGTCTGTCAGTATCAAACTCCAAATTGTGGGCAGAGTTAGCCTGAAATACTGCATTCTAACCTCAATGTCACCAGGGCTCTATTTAGGAAGATTTTCATGATCAGCCCTTCCTGGATTCATGTCTAGAAATGTGGAAGAATCCAAAACTTATGGAGAAATGCATCATTTTAAGGAAGGATGACTTAGCGTAATTACCTGAGTATACTGGGCAATCCAGTATAAACATTGTCATATTTCCAGGAGTAAGAAAGAGGTACACTTGGGCCATGTACCACAGATGTAATCTGAACAATGAAGAAGTAGTTTAGCAAAAGCAATTAATAAAAGTCTGTGGAAAACATATTAACTTGGAAAGGATTGATTTATACTAATTACTGATATAATCACATTGGTGCAGAATTTTCCCACTTTTGACTGACTGCAACAGATTCCATTTGAATAGTTAAGCCTATGGAAAAGAAACCTACAGTTTTAAGTAGGATAGTGGACGGATTGTGGCCTGAGCATGGCATTCAAACATTCATCTTAACAAACAGCTTCATAAAGATCTTACATGTGCAGGAAGTTGAGATGCAGAATGATGATACCATGAAACTGTCTGCAGGGATAGCAATCACATTGATCATGCTCTTCCTGCATGAAAGATATAGCATTTTTATACTGTCACCCAGCCATCACTGAATTGAGATAAAACATTACGTTGGAATTACAATGATTGGATAACTCCAGAATACACTAGGGGAAAAATGATCTCACTCCAACTAGAGTGCACAACTTATAGCTCCTCCAAGTCCACACCAACCTTGGACTGTTGTTCCCAAAGTCTTTCCAAAATATACCAATGGATTATAAATACCAAGAGAAAGGAAAAGTCCTAAATTTGTGGAGAGTGATTTGAGCCAGAGACCCCAAAACATCAAGCTCGGGCGACATGTTGGTTGATCAATTCCTGTTGCAACCAATGGTTGCACTAGGTTGATTTAAAAAAAAAGTGAATCTTGCATTTTTGAAAAAGAGCAGATATTTGATTAACAATACCATTTTAGGAAGCACATGTTATAAGCAAAAACTAAGATTAAGCACAGAATACAATGGCTTTCCATTCAGTAGCTACTTTATTAGATATGGAAGGAGTTGTTCATCCCATTCTTCACACATGCTTTTCCATACTGAAGATGCTGATCATTCTCAAATATCACTACAAAAAGATATGTCAATGCAATTTAATGAAGCACTAATATCTATCTATCTATCTATCTATCTATCTATCTATCTATCTATCTATCTATCATCTATCTATCTATCTATCTATCTATCTATCTATCTATCTATCCAATAATACACACACACACACACACACACACACACACTTTTACAGAACCAGAGAGGCATTACACAGGGAAATTTATCTCCCTTCAGAAGATGCAAAATGATCACTTCTTCTATCCTATTGGACAGGCTGAAGCTGTTGGGAGCAGATAAAGAACTTGGTCAGATTTTCTTTAGCTCTCAAAAGATTCCCCCACTAGGATCAATTTTCAATGGATTAAAAAAATCACAGAATTGCAGATTTGCACATTTAATATAACCTATCTCAAACAGCCCCAAAGGCAGCAAAATTTTGCTGTGCTTTTATAAAGGAATTTACTGTATAGGGTTCAATACATCTGAGCTAAATTAGTTATGGAAAATATTAGGGTGGCATTCCATGATTGAAATGCCAACAGCTAAGATTTGATCCAATCAAAATGAATAGAAGAACAGCTGTTATCTGCTATGTTATACAGCAACAACAGAATGAATGTTAATAGCATGAATCGTTCTTTAAACCCCTTGAGTGTTGATTTCTTTGCTGATGGTTCGGAAAAGGGGGTCTTATAGGATGATACTCTGGCATGGTCATTACGAGCCAATAGATTTAGCTATGAAGCCAAGTTTCAATCAGAAAGTGATGTGTATCAGTCACAATTAAAGTTGAAAACACTTTTGCTAGAAAAGCTAAAACGGTTAGAAAAAGCAGAAGCAAATGAAATGAATATCTTGCCTGTTTTGGTTTACTATAGTATATGCTATCTTAGGGCATGTTGGATATGTTCAAAAAGGTCAAGAAAAAGGGAGAAGTGATCCAGAAAGCAACTGTTGTTTCTAGCTTCTGTTCAATTTAGGGAT
Organism: Notechis scutatus; assembly: GCF_049901735.1. Classification (NCBI taxonomy): domain Eukaryota; kingdom Metazoa; phylum Chordata; class Lepidosauria; order Squamata; family Elapidae; genus Notechis; species Notechis scutatus. The sequence continues at coordinate 46,853,239 of NC_142010.1, forward strand.
TTAAATTTTTCCCATTCTCTGCCTAAGAAATAATAAGTGCACAAAATGTTTTATCCCTTTGTTTTCTTTGCAAGTCATTGTAATTGGGTAATTGAATTGAGTGTACTTTTGATTGTTTTGAAGATAGTGAAGACCAAAACCAATTCTGATGGATTACTTTTTATGCTACATAGTTATATTTTCTCCCTTGTTTGTAGTATATATTTGAGAATCAAGGAAGTTCATTAATGATGCCCAACAGATTATTCATTTTTATGAATTATTTTAAGAAAGCCTTGAAAATCTGGATTAGTAGCTGATCATGGTAAATGGAACAACTGGAACTTTGTGTAGACAAGATGAAAATCTTATTCCCTGGAAGATCTGCTCACGCAGTGTTCAGTGTACAACTTACTTTTGATTAAACTTCACTGTTTATGAAGATGGAAATCCAGCTTATCTCTAGAATCAATGGCATTTTAGAGTGGTGGCAAGATCTCAGCAATGAACTTTACTAAATACTTAATTTGCTGAACAGTATTAGTACCTTTCCCAAGGATATGCAAGCAAGGTCATTCTGTTGACTTGTACTTGAATAGCTCCATCCTTCTCATTTCTAATGTACAATATAATTGTCTGCCCTTAAGAAACATCAGAAAACATCAACAGGTGAAAATTGCTGGTATCTGAGATAGGTCAGTCAGAACAATGAGCTGCTAGGGTAGTTCGATCTGCATTTTGTTTCTGGCATCAGTTAAATTTCCCCTTTGCTTAGAAACCAGGATTGGTGCACTAAAGACATTTCCCATATATCTGCATTGTACCCTACTTGCTATATTATGTTTTCTTCAGCATCTTAAAGTTCAACATTTCAATAATCTTTTGGATGGATTACTGGAATGTTCTCTACATGGGGCTAACCCTTGAAGGATATCTGGAAGCCGCAGTTGGTGCATAATGAAGTTGTGCACCCAATCCTGGCAACTCCAGGGCTGTACATATATCACTGCTACTGTGAGAGCTGCCTTGGTTACCAGTTTGTTTCTGGATCCAATTCAAGGCATTGGTTGTTACCTTTAAATCCCTATATGGCATAGATCCAGGCTATCCAAGGAGCCATCTCTCCTCAGTGGGACTGGCCCACCCCGCTCGCATCAGCAAGAGGCCCACTAAGGAATTCCAGCATGCAAGTTCTATTAGAGCCTTTTCCACTTTGGCCCCATCCTTGTGGAACACTCTACCATTGGAAGTACTCCCAACCTTTTGGCCTTCCAGAAAAGTATTAAAACTTGGCTTTGCTGGTTTGCCTGGGGGCCTGAGGAGGGTGCTCACCACTGGAAGTGGTTGACAGGTAAGAAGACCTCATTCTCATCCTCTGCCCCCTCCCATTTCTTAGTTTTTAAAATCTTAATCTGTAGTTTTAATATTTTAATAATTTTTCTAATTGTTTTGTAATTTATAAGCTGCCCAGAGTCACCTTACAAGGGAGATGGGTAGCATAAAAACAAACAAACAAATACAATAAAAATATCTATGATTTGGTCTATGTCTTCTACCACATATTCACTATATTTGTTTTTCAGCAGTTACAAGAATCAGGCCATTTATCTTGAAGTACATTTGACTTGATCAATTAGTATATTTCAATGCTTGCTGAATCATTCAGATATCTTTTTCTTGCTTGCTATTTTTAATGGGAGAGCACATTTTCTTTGCTACTTGCTTTTATTGTTTTTCTTGGTCTTAGCTTAAGAATTCTTTTGCTTTATTAGCCTTGTTGTTACAATATAAAGAGAAATGGGAAATTGAACACATAAAGTAAGAATTAATTATTCATTTCAGCTATAAAGGCATGAAGTATTTTGGACAAAACACTGCATACCCATGCAAATGCACCACACAAACCCACAAAACAGTAGTATATTAAACATTAAAAAATCTTCACTTTATCATTTAATATTATTTAACATTTATATATTACCACAATATTTGTCATCAATGACAAGAAGGAAACTGAATGGAGGCTTATTGATGATGTAGTTCAATGGTGTCAAACTTGTGGCATCTGGTCCACAGGCATCACACACTGGTCACGCCCACACCCAGTTTAGCAAAGGGAAAAAAAGTCACGCTACGTCACGTGATAACATGAGTTTGACACTCCTGATGTAGCTGGTATAATAGATAAAGCAAGACACAAGACACATTTTCACAGAAAAATTGACCAATGAATAACTTGCCCAAGAATTTGAATGTAGGGTAGAAGAGGATCATACCCAATTCACAATTTCTCTCTCTCATTAAGCAATCTGTCCCTCTCAATCATCTATAATCCTAGTCAGATGAAGAGACATCATTGTTGTAAGTTTAGGAGAGGATTTAAATTTGAAGTGTAGTCATGAGAGAAGATAACTTACTCCTGCTAGTTGCCAACTCAAAGACAAAATGGAAAGATGAGCTGATTTAGATGAGAGATGTCTTCATTAATTATTTCTGCAAAATCACAGCAGCGAAGACCAAGAATTGAAAAAACCTAAAAGTCAAGTCAAACTTGATCCTGGTGGCTACCAGAGAGAGTCCATGTAATTTTATTGGCAATAGATTAGAACCTCTATTTTCTTGCAGATGTATACAGAATTCTGAGATTTCTTGATGAGGTACCATTCTAGTACTAAGGGTTCAATCCAGCATATTTTCTGAACTCAAATCAGGTTTGCATTCATATTGTTCAAGGGCAGAGAGGAATAGTTGTAATGAAACTTGGCAAATCTGTGTAGTGAGTTTCACTGAGCATTTGACCATAATCATGCAAACTTATCTGTCACAAACATTATAAAATCACTGCTATAATACAAATGGAGCCATATTGAGATACAGCAGTCTACTAATAAAGGCTCTAAGAAAGCACAGAAATAGCTTCCCCTCTCTGCTAAGAAATTTTCTCCTCAGGAAATTAAACATTGTGCGGCATTCATTGCAAATACCTTTGTTGTTATGACAGCATTAAGGCTGTGATAGAATAAAATGAAATTATTCAGTAATTTTTTATTCTTAAAAAAATTAAATAACTTTCCAAACAATGAAAACAGTAAAGTTCTATTTTGCAAACTTATTTCCATAACTTTCTCTATGTGTATATTTGTATTTAATTGGCATGAAGAATACAAAATGAAGAGGTATGAAGCCTAGTTTAGTCACAGTCCTATACTAATATACCCCTGAAGAAGGTCTCACTGAGGTCTGAGACTTATTTCACCACAACTTCTACCATCTGGTATCCTCAGCTACGCTAGATGGGAATTCTGAAAAGTGTCAATTTAGGACAATCTGCTAGAACAGTGGCCTCCAACCCTTTGGGCACTAGGACAGGTTCCACGAAGAAAGGTTTTTCCATGGACTAGAGGGGGCCTGGTTTTGCATGCTGCCTGCATTCTGTGGATGGAACGTCATTTGTTTGCATGGCCCAGTTACTGGCATGCTGTGGCCCAGTGCCAGCCCAAAGAACTGGGGGTTGGGAACCCCCTGTGCTAGACTCTCATTCTTTAACACATTAAGTGACAGGTTCTGTGATCTTTTTGTTTACTGCATGCTTTTTTCTTTGCAGCTTGGATCTTGAAAATAAATGATGCATGTTTCACTTCTGTATATAAACAGACTACTTACTTCAGGCTCTCAGTTAGGGTGAATGATGTTCATTTGCTTAATCGACCATTTGAACCAAACTACAGTTCAGAGTCTTGTAGGGGATATCTTAATCTTGCACAAGTGGTACAGATTTCAATGATAAAGAGCATGTGTTGAAACAGTAGCATTTTTTATTGTTATATTTTTGGGCAAGCAAAGATACCTGCTTTGTCCATATGATCAAGATGAGCTTGAACTCAGAGCTGAGGCATTTTTTTTCTTCAGAATTTCTCTCACAGGATACACAGTTTTTGCCAAGCTGATCCCTCCAAATTCCCTTTAACAGTGCTACGTTGATAGACATGTGGGAGTTATAGCCCAATAGAGAGATAAGAAAATATTGTTTTCAATGGCCTGAAAATTAATTGCAATTCTGCATATAGCTTATTAAAGAATTTATTAGTTTTAAAATTCACTTGTCTCAAAGCAACCTTATTAATCTGCTTTTGGTTACCTGATCTACAAAGAAAATTATTGCTTGTTCATTCATTTAAAATATACCCCATTTGTTCATTTAAAATGTATCCCCATTCTATAGCAATAGCACTTAAGACTTATATACCGCTTTATAGTGCTTTACAGCCATCTAAGCAGTTTACAGAGTCAGCATATTTCCCCCAACAATTTGAATCCTCATTTTACCCTCCTCAGAAGGATGGAAGGCTGAGTCAACCTTGAGCCTGTGGTGGGATTCGATCTGCCAAATTGCAGGCAGCTGGCTGTCAGCAAAAGTAGTTTGCAACACTGCTCTCTAACCACTACACCACCGAGGCTCTATCCCAAGATATCCAAAGGGTAGTAATCCAAAGGAAACTCCAAAACATATATATAGGTTGTAATCAAAGCAATGGAAAATTGACAAGACCAATATTAAATCAACAGAACCCTAAAGCAGGGTTTCTAAGTGAATCTATTTGCATTCCTGTGGCCCTTGAGAGACGTCATAAAGGTGCAGAATATAGGAGAACATCCAAACTTTCATTCTGAAAGTGAATTGAGAAAAAGAATGAGGCAGGCAGGCTTCTTATGGAAGATCTGACTTCAAATTCTCCTCCCGTGTCCCACAAGAAATTCTGCATTATTTACTATAACCATCACCCCAGATTTTGGAACTCAGGAGAACAGATAGGTTGGAGGTCTGAGCTGAGTGGATCAGCCTTCAAGATTCAGTATTTTCCTAATCTCAGACATGAATATGGTGGGAGATTTTGCAAATTTGCAAAGGGGAGTGAGAATTTTACTTTTCCCTGATTTTTGCCCTTTGTCATGATGGGGGATCTAACAGTGGAGCTGTCCAAACAATAAATTGCTGGGCTCAAAGCTTAAACCAATTGAAAGAACTGATATAAGAAAGTCATAAAATACTCTACATAAGATTTAGTATGACACACGGACAAATGTCCCAAACAAATGTTAGGAAAGCTTTTTCCTTACTTGCTAGTCATATAATCTTTTTCCTTGCTTGCTAGTCATATCATCTCTAACATAGGAGAATGAAAAGGGATTCAGTGTTGTTCTCAATATTTGGACATGTTCATTTGGGAATCCACGTGACTTGATGATGGTTTACTTCTTGGACAGTTTTAAAAGTATAGTTGGCATTAGGCAAGAATAATAATGGAAAGGTACAAAAGATGTTCAAATATTAAAGCTTACTAGATGAAAAATGAGCAAGATGTAATAGGTTTTACATTACTCAGTGTATTGGAAAAATTACTGTTGGGTAATATTCAAAAATGCTATCCCAGTTAGGATGAAGTCCTTACTCAATACATATTCTTAGCAATAAATATAAGATTGCATGTGAAAAAGCCAAAGGGTATCAAAAGTAAGAAACAGACTGCAATTTAATTGTAATGGGTTGACAAAGTCAGTTAACTTAAGCCTATTTAAAATTATAGTAATGTTAAAATAGATGACATTAAGATTTAAAAAAACATGGCCAACCATCCAGATTAGATATTACAATAACGGAGTTAAACATTTGGAAGCATACATATTGTTCATCTTTGGGTACAGTTGTGTATTTATGTATACAATATTTTGTATGGATTCAGATTGTGGATAAATATTCAGCAGTAGCAGTATGATTAAAAGCCTTCTGTGAAAGGGCAGGCTCTGCATTTTTATGATGCTCGGTGTTCATGTGATGTATTGAACCACGATATGCACTAGAGACAAGAAAGCATCCATCTTCCTGTTGCAAAATTACACTTTTAAAAACCTGGTGCAGCTGAAATTTGGACAATTAATACTCTGACAGCTCATGTTATTTGTTTTTATTTTTATTTTACTTTTGGAAAGGCATTCTCAAAATCTCCCTTAAAAGCAAAACAAAGCAAATTTACTAAGGATACATAAACAAGTCAAATTTGTCTGTCTCTGGGAAGCCATAAAAAAGACTCTGGAAAAGTGTTACAGTTTAAAGGCAGGGCATGATATGCATGCAGAAGATTCCTGCTAAAATTTGGAAAGACCATATAAAACTTTAAAGAGTAGCTACCAATCAATGCCAACAATACAGAGCTGGATTAACTATTAGTCTCAATCTCTATAAGGTAGCTTCATGGGGTTCTGTGGACAATAGTTATAATGAGGAGAAATTCTTGAGCCAGCTCTCCAAAATCTCCAATTTAGTTTTCTAAGTCACATTATCATAAAATTATACTAGAACCACATGAACTGCATCTCATCTCATTTCGTTTTCAATTGAAACAAATCACAATTCTTTCCACTTATGCCCTTGCCCAATTCTCCCACCTACCTTTTGGCATCCAGCCCTGGGTATATCCTTCAGCTGAAAACAGCTTGCACATCCTTTAAATAAGATGCTATTGTGACAGTTCTATCTAGCAAAGGAACATCAACTTAGAACATCTGTTTGTTTTTACAAAAATAATCAGTTTTCACGTTTGGATTCTAATAGGTTGTTATAATACTGAATTTTTGTGAAACCTTTCCTGGTGGAGGGTGCTTACAGAAATCAACAAATGAATTAGCTAAACCATGCAGGGTCATTTCTGCAGGGCATGTCCTCTTTAAATCTGGATGGCGCAGACTAGTCAAATGCTGCTGGTCCTGCCTGCTTCCAGATTAGACAGAATACCTTTCAGCACTTGTAACAGTTTAACTTGAAATTCCCCAATTACTGTGTAGTCCCTGTATTGAACAGAACCTTCACACACCAAGAATATATGGTCATTATTTCTGCTTCGTTTCCTTCTGTGCTGGGTGGGGGCAGAGAAGGGAGCCTTCAACACCTCTACAGGAGCACCAGATGGGGAAGACTGATTAATGATGTTCCCTTGATTTGGCTGAGAGGGGAAAGAAAACAAACCTACACCAGCATTGTGGATCATGACAGAGGTTATCTCTCCCTGTGTCAGAGGCATCAAGAATTTTGCTGTTAGACTGTGTGGGCTGTGTCATCTTTTAAAACGCTCCTAAACTGGAAGCTGTAGATGCTGCTTCCTTCTACCCTCAACCTCATTCCAATGCAGAAGCATGTCCTAATGACTGCTCCCAGCTTTCCCTCACTGGATGGGGTGAAGTGCTAACCCTCAAACAACCATCCCTATGGGCTGGGAATAATAGGCAGGCAGCAAGTGAGGGGAGCCATCGCAGGAGAAGAACCTGGATTTTTTTTTAGCTTTGCTAAAGGCCACAACTGCACTTCAGCTTCTTACAGACAAACCCGAAGGACCAGGAGTTTCCCTTCTGTGGGAGCTGGTCGGACAGCAGCTTTTAAACATCACAGGTAGTCCTCGATTTACGACCCCAATTTCTGTTGTTAAGCCAGACATTTGTTAAGTGAGTTTTGCCTCCTTTGATGACCTTTCTTGCCACAGTTGTTAAGCGAATCATCACAGTTTGCCATGCAGAAGGTTGCAAAAGGTGATCCCATGATCCTGGGGCCATCGTAATACCAAGCAGGCCAGTTGCCAAGCTTCTGAATTTTCATCACGTGAGCAAGGAATACTGCAGCGGTCATAAGTGTGACAAATGGTCACAAGTCACTTTTTTGCGGTGCCTTTGTTAACTTCGAGCGGTTGCTAAACGGACTGTGGTAAGTCGAGGACTACCCGCCTTTTTACAGAAGAGAGAGAGAAAGACCCTGGGGAAAGGGAAGGCGCACTCCTACTTGCCCTTTACCCCAGGGAGGCAAAAGAGCCCAGCACGTGTGGAGTTCGCAACTCGGATTACACATCCCCCTCCCTCAACAACTCATTCAGACGAACCGGGGCTGTTCCGGGAAATACCCAGTCCGAGATTGTGAGATTGTATTACCTCACGCCGTTCCCGCAAAGCGTGGGCGGGAGGAGGGCGCGGGATCGAACTCCGAGAGCCTCCCGCCACTCAACCCCAACCCCTCAACCCTCCAACCCGGGATCGCCGGGCGTCGGAACCCCGCTCTGGTCAGAGGAAGGCTAGTCTTGCAGAGGCAGAACCAAGCCAAGGCTCCCCGTCCCCTCCCGCGGCTCCCCTGGCTCCTGCGGCTACTTAGTACGATCCCTCCCCTCCGGCGCCCCGCGGCCAACCGCAGCTCCCGTGGCCGTCTATCTAATCCTATCTCCGTGCCCCAGGGCAGGCGAAAGAGAGACTTCGCGCAACAAACCGGGGAGAGCCTCCCGTCTCGCGCAGCAGCGAGCTCGGTCTGCCGGCTTCGCGCCTTCCTCCTCGCCGCCTCGGCCAGCCCCCTCCACTTGCCCTCCTCCCCCCCCCGCCCCGCACCTCCTTGCTTTCCTACCGGTCCAAAACACAGATGGAGCACGCGGCGGCCGCCAATGCTTAGCCGACTGGCTCCGCAGGCAGCCTCGCTTCCCTAGCTGCCTCCGTCTGCCCCTGCACTTCTGGCCTGGCGAGGTGGCGGGTGGGGGAGCGGGAGGGGGGAAAGGAAAAAAAAGCGGGAGAGGGGTGGGGGTGAGAGCTCTCTGCTCAAGCCTTCCCCGGGAGGAAGAGCCCTCCGACCCTTCTCCACGCCGTTTGGCGGGTTGACCCTCTGCCGGGATGCCGGGCTGGAGGAAGAATCTAACCCTGTGCCTGCAGAGGATGCAGGAAGAAGGTAAGGGGGAAGGGGGGCTCGGCGGAGCCCCTCCGGGGCAAACCCTACCGCCGGAGGGCATGCGTGAAAGTGCTTTGAAGCTGAGCGGGGCGGAGAGGTGTGGATATGTGTGTTTCTTGGGGGGGCGATTGAGGATGCCGAGAAGAAGGACGGCGAGTGGGTGGGCGGAAAGAGGGCGCCTGCCAATGTCTGTTGGGCTTGGGCCTGGGGCATGCTTTAAAAAATGCAGGCTGGTGTTGAGGCTGCTGGATAATTTATTTATTTCCAGGGGACATAAGACAGCAGGTCTTAACGTTAAGTGAGCAACAGAAGTCACCTTAAAACAAAACAAAAAAACAACGGCTGGCCAAAATGTACCTTCATTTGATTCTTTGAGCGAACGGATGGGGCCCTTTGGGATTTAACAGTGGTTTGTTTGCCCCCTTGTCAAGAAGAATGGGAATGGAATTTGGCAAGTGAATTGGGCACAAATGAAAGAGGAAAAAACCCAAATCGTTGGTTTTTTGGCAGACGGGCCAGGCAGCAATTAGGTTGCCAGGGATGAGTTTCTGCAGTGGATTATTAAGGTTCTTGTGAAATGTCACTATAATGGCCCTTATAAGGTTTCCTTACTTGCTGATGAATAGTTCTCGGAGTTAGGAGAGAAAGAGAGACAGGGTTGGTGTGATCCGCAGAGAGGGATGTCAAATTAAGGCTGCACCAGCGGGCTCATAAAAGTTTGAGGAAATGTCCCACCAGGTGGCAGAATGTGAAGGAGATTGAAAACCTTGCACCAGAGTTGAATTTTCTTCCTGTGTTTAAGAGTGATATGAAGGTAGACTGGAGTAAGGAATGTACTTGGCTTTGGGGATTAATTGACAATGCCTCCAATGTTGATCTCTTGTGTTTTTATATACCTGTGGGCAAAGTGTGTTGTTCTTTTGCCTTGATGTGGCTGAAGGTCCTATTGCTAATGCATCTTATTCTTGCCACCAACAGTGTTCCAAAATGTCAACGAAGCTACAGGACTATATTAAGCAAATAAATTGCTCTTGCTAGTCACAAATTCCAGATTGTGTTTTCAACTTTCTATATACTATGAGATAGATATATCTGTAAATAAATGATTTTAAGTATTTAGGTTTCTGCCAGTGTTCTTTTGTTAATATGTGGTGTTGTTTTAGCATCGTTTGATCATTGTGTTTTCAACTGGCAATTCAGATATTTTATGGAATGGGATTGTTAATGTTGTTCAAAGATTAACAATCTTACTTTACTTACTGGTTTTAAAATTATTGTACATTGTTTCCAGGGTCATATTACAGCTAAACCTACTGATGGCACATGCAAGAGATACACATTAGTAATTCTGAACCATTGACTGAACTCATAGTTTTGTCATATTTTTGTGCCTTCCCCAGCAAGTTACACTCCTTTGCTTTCTTCTTCTTTATTGAACTTTTTTCTATAAGTTTATAAAATAAAATTCTCATTGGGGAGATTTATACATGTTGCATATATATGAACCCAGGTTTATACAAAATGGGCTTGATAGGCAAAACATAAGAATTTATTTCTATTGGAGTGAAAATGCACTACAGAATTCTTCTCTGATTGTTAGAAATATTGAACCGAAGAAATAGAAGAACAGCAGATGTTGCTTATTTTGATTCTCAACCTCTGAGAATATGATAGAAACATCATATTGTGATATTGTGAATATGATAGAAACATTCCATTGCTAAACTCTTTGATTTTTTGTGTGAAACTTTGATGATGAGGCTTTATACTCTCTACTGTAAGAGAGACTGAATAAAATTTGGGTTAAAGAAATCACAGAGCTGATAAAACATGGCAATTTCTATATGATTATCTCTATTTCACTTGAGAATATTGACAATCAAAGAACATGTTAACTTTTAGCCAAATTTCTTATCATTTCTAATATATAACTGTATGAAACACCAATGAGAGATTTCATGCACAATAAGTTCCTGAACTTAGAGGCTCATTAAGATTCACTGAGAATTAAAAAGCAATCTGGTCAGTGTTTAGGTGATATACTGATGTGCTGAATATCTTGTAGTGGTGTGTGAATTGGACTCAATACAATTTGAACATTCAGATCAATTTGGAATATTGATCTAATTCTGAGTCCAATTAGATTCAGAGTGATTGGATTACATACAGGCATGGAAAACAAATTAGTCTGAATCAATTGGAATGAATGTGGAGCATCAGATATACAGTCTGGCATAGTAACTAGAGAAGGGATTTCCCTTCTCATCTTCTAAACTACTATTTCCCCTCTATTTTCTCTCTCTTTTTTCACAAAGAACAAAAACACTAAGCAATAATATTCCTGTACAACAGACCATGACAGTGTTTTTCTACTGGGAAAACAAGAGGCAGCTCATCAAATATCACACTGCATTTGGACTCTCAGAAAACTTTACAATAGTATTGTGAACTCTTTAATATTAAGAGAGAAACTGGACTTGTTATAGTTCTTCCCAATTTTTTTTTTGTGTGTAGGTTTTTTTGTTTTTGCCTGTTCCTGTTCTCTTAGTATAATTCAGAAAGCATGACCTTTCCAGTTTAATGAACCAGGATTTGGAGAAATAAGACTTTCTAGCTTACTGATAGTAATTTCTCATTCTGACTTTATTGATCATGTGCATAGTACAATATGACTTTGGATTTCATCCAGCTAATAGTAGCAAAGCTACCTATTTTATTTCGTTTTGAAGTAGGATGGACCAAGCAGAATACAATGGTCATTAGGTGTCAGACAAGTTTAGGCACAATATTTTGCATTCATAGATAAGTTCTTAGAGTTATTTATCAGGGTTCATTCACAAGAAAATGTTGCAATTTGCCAGCTGTACACATTCACTAAGAGGGATTCTGCTTTGCCTCAAGATTAATTTCAAATATATTATTGATGAAGATAAGGCCTTGTCCACCTTGTACAGTATAGCATTTTAGAATAGGGAGGTATGTTTGGGGCTCCGTGACTACCCTTGGTCTTCTGATAGCATGTTGAGGTTTTACTCTAAAAGTAGATGAGATAAGGACAAAGCAATGGGTGAAGAGGGAGAAAAGATGAATTTGATTTACTCCAGTGTTAACAGTATTATGTTAAATTGATTAAATATAATATGGATAATTATTCCCCAATAGTAAATATAGGAAATAAATTCCATCCAATAACAAATATGTGAGAAATACATTCCAGTAAATATGTGGGTAGGAACAAGAAGGATGTTGAGAGGCTGTTATTGCTAGGAAGATAGCAGTCTGAACTGTCTGATTCCATAAGAGACCACTGCCTTCAAAGCAAAAAAGTGTATCTCCTTAAGTCACTGCCTTGAAAATGTCCTGTAAGGCAAGTCAATTTTATTAACACCCTCATCCTGCCTCCTTTGTTTTACAGTCATAAAGTTGAGGTTTAGGAACCTGTTCACGGCAGAGAAAAGATTTAGGATTATTGTTCACCCTTGTAGCTACTCAGCTGCAATAGCTCTCAGGAGGTTGCACGCATGAAATATGCAGATGCATTTTTTCATTCAGGAAAACATTCAGGCTTTGGTTGGTCAATGCAAGATGCTTTATAACAACTGGCCCCAGTTTCTGCTGAGCAGGTTAGTACCTGGGCACCGGACATACATGCATTATGCTTCTGCACATCATTCTTATGAGTATTGAACAATGTGCCTATCCATCCTTTTCCAATCAAACATTTAGGACAACCCTGTGATTATTTCACTGAAGAGAAAGAAAGGAAGGAATGTATATTTTGTGTTATTCAGCATTCATGCCTCCCCCCACTTTCAAGGGGAAAAAAAGGAGGAGAGCAATTTCTTAAGTTTGTGAATAACTTTCTCTGCATGAATCAGCTGGAAAAGAAGAGTGCCAGAGTGCTCAAAGGCAGAGATAGCACAGGCTAGGATTGGTGCTGCATTGTGCCTTTCCTTTTGCTGTGCTTCTCCAGTTTATATTGCTCTGTGATGGTTACCTAGGAAACAGATGTAGGAATATACAATGGAATTTCATTGGCTGCATCATTAGACTGACTGTGAGATTTGTGGGCCGAATTGAAAGTCTGAGCAAGTGAAGCCTTGAGATTGTTTTGAGTTGTAAGTCAAAACAGTGCTGCTCAATCTTCAACCTACCTGCCTGATTTTTTAAAAGTACAAACCATGTCATACATTAAGAGATTAGATTATAATGAGAGAATTTCAGGTGAATTAAGTGCTTATTAAAATAGGTTCCAGGCTTGGTTCTGACAGAAAATTGCTTATCAGTTAAATTTTTTTTAAACTAATTCTAATATTAAAGACTACTCTATGAGTTGGATCCCAGTTATTCCCAATGCCTGCTCCTGTTATTTATACATTTCTTTAATTACATCTTAATGTTTATTTATTTTTATGTAAGATGTTATTCATTAAAGGAATCTAACATGTGAGCAGTTGCTGCAAATTAAAATAATACTGCAGATTTACTGGAAAATTTGGGTTGAAGGAAGATTCAGTCTTGTTAACATTTTGTAGAGATCTTAAACATTTTAACATAAAAAGAACCATGTTGAATCACAGCCAAATTCTTTTTAATTCAGCCTCCCTTTTCCTCAATGGGCAACACATGCCTCTTGGGAAGTTCACAAGAAGGTTATGAAAGAGAACAGCAATATCATATGGATGCTTCTCAGACATTTGATTACTGGAATCAATCTCATTCCAAAAACATTTAAGGTAGTAACCATCAATATATCTTGGAGTGTCAGTACTTTTGTTCATATATATGCTTCTAGTATATGAAGAAGTAATTACTTTGGTTTTTCACGAATTCTCCACATTCAGCTTCATTGACTGGCTACAGATTGTATTTATTTTGTGCTAGATATCTCCAACAGCTCAAGACAATGTACATTGGAATCATTCATCCTTTATACTAGCAGCAACAACTCTGTGAGGTAGGTTGGTCTAAGAGTATAATTGACCCAGTGCCACACCATGTGTTTCCATGGGTGAGTGCCAGTTTGATGTAGTGGTTAGAAATTGTGAGTTGAAATCCTGCCTTGGACATGAGGTTAATTGGGCAACCTTGGGCCAGTCACTCTCTCTCAGCTCTAGGAAGGAGGCAAGGACAAGTTACTTCTGAAAACTTGCAAAAAATATGCAGGGACTTGTCTAGGCAGTCAACACTGACTTGAAGGTGCATGTGCACAAGCACATACATGTGCCCACATACACAGAGCTCCTAAAGCATCATACCATACCATTTTTACTACAGAATATGAAAAGCATTTCTCACTTTATCATGTCTACACCAAGGAAAATTGTATTACATGACTAATAAATGCAATGTTTGGACAAAGTCTTATAAACATAAAATATCATATACTATGATGCCTTGTTGTCAAGGATAATGTCTAGCCACATAATTATTACAGGCTAAACTGGATTATGGTTATGTTAAGTCTAATCTGATAAATAAGCAAAGCTTTTGGGTAGATTACAAACATTTAATGTTTCTTTAAAAAGTAAACACAGTAAAATAATAAAAGCAGTAAAAATGGCGTCTGAGTGACAGCACTGCTTAGGATTTTGCCAGGACCCCTAGCCAGGCTATGCTGTAATGAATCATAATACTGTATCATTTTGAAATTCTCCTGGAAAATCTGAAGTTGGTGGGCCAGATGGACATGGAGGAGTAAGTGAGGAAGAAAAAAGAACTTGATGAATTAATGTTAGAGGAATTATTATTCACTGTAATTTTTTGGAGGGGGGGGCATTTAACATACTAATTAGAATGTGACATTGTTGGTTGGGTCTTGCTCTGCTGGTTATGAAGGCTATAGGTTAGGGGTGTCAAACTCGCGGCCCTTGGGCTGGATGCATCATGCGCTGGCCATGCCCACTCCTGGTTTAGCGAAGGAGAAAAAAGTCATGATACATCATGTGACGACAATGCGACACTGCAAGTTTGATACCCCTACTATAGGTGAAAGAAGATAGTATATTCAGGACAATAGTTTCTTTGATTGCATGGAAGGTACATTCTGAAGGAGGGATAGGCTATTAGTAAGTGCTGAGCCAGGAAGGTGGTATCTAAGGGGACAAGTATATGTAATGGAATGTATTATTCATTTTGAGGAAAGAGAAGGAGAGATGCTACCTAGGAAAGAATAAGACAAGAGAGGCAGGATTCTCCAATCACTTAATTGTCACAGAAAGAAACTGAGAAAGGACATGCCTTAATGGACCAGGCAACTAAAATTGGTGGACAGGAAGTTTGCACTTTCAGTTTTGCAGGATTCTATTAATGTAGCCTTACAATAAAGTAGAATTAGATCATCTAGTTCTATTTCCGGTCTACTTTATATGGGAGGGCCAACAGCATTTAAGGGTCAAGAGAGTTTGCCTATCCCTCTGCAGTGCTTTGTTTCCAACATAGGGGAAACACTCTTGTATTTTCATTTTTCTCCTGTTGAATTCTGGGTAATTACTGACTAAACCATCTTCTGGGTGATTTGATTCCAAATAGTAAGGTAGAGTGGTTTGTGTAATAGAGATCTGAAATATGGATGATACGATCTAGGTCTCCCTTCCAGGCCTAAGATGTGAAAGGCTAAGAGTTTAGAGTGTGCTTGACTAGAGCTAAGAAAGCAAGGTAAGATGGGAATTCTGCTGGTGTTCTACGATCTGGTGTACCCTGAGTGACTGCCAAACAGTTTCTCTGCCTGGAATGATGTTGGAGGTTGTATTGTGAGTCTTGTATTGTGAGTCTACTTTATTCATGCAGTCTTAGTTCCTGATCTGATCTGAAAGACAATACAATCTTTCAGAACTGGTCAGGAATGCATGACCACCACAACACCCTGGACCTGTCTCAGACATTTGCCCTCACTTAGCCAGTAGCTTATCCTCTAGACTAGGTCTTTGGCAATTATAATGATGATCTTTGGTTGGGGAGACAGAAGTGATTCCTTTGTCATGGATAGCTCACCATCTGGGTTTTGCAGTGTTTGGGTTCATCCCTTCCTTACAGTGGCACTGGCCAGTTCTGAAGGGCTACTCCTACATCTTCTAAATCTGGTAGAATTCCAAAATCTGTTTGATGGTGCACTGAACCTTTGAATAATGTCTTGTGGACTGACTAGAATTGACTCCCAAGCCACATCTGTCTATATAGTTGAATTATAGAATTTATTTTAATTTTATTCACAGGCCAGAGTCACTTATTGAGATGGACAGTCATACAAATGGAGGGAGGGAGGGAGGGAGGGAGGGAGGGAGGAGGGAGGGAGGGAGGAGGGAGGGAGGAAGGAAGGAAGGAAGGAAGGAAGGAAGGAAGGAAGGAAGGAAGGAAGGAAGGAAGGAAGGAATTAAGGAATTTTGTGTACCAGGAAGGAAACTTGCTTGGAAACAACTACTATATTGCTAATGTTTTTCCCTCCTTGAAACAGTTCAGTTCTTTTTTTCATTGTGTGTTTTAAGAAGAGTCCAAAAATCCATTTTGTATCATAACTTTTCAGCATAGAAGCAATAATTTAATCTGCTGCCAGATTTCTAGTGGTGATGCCATGTATTCTGGGTTATTCTTTGATTACTTATTGTTTGATGCTGTGATATTGTATATTTTATGATTTTTGTCTTGTTTTATGATGCTGTTCTTTTTGTCTCAGAGTATCTCTTCAGGGTTCTGATTGTTATTTACTGAAATAGTTGCTAAGGACTGGCTTTATGTGAAGTATATAAATGAGCAACATAAATATAAGGTATTTATTTAATTGTTTAGGGAAGCCATATAAAATCCAGTATTCCAGTGGAGAGGAGGAACTTGCACGTTTTCTCATGCCAAAATAAAATAAAATAATTCAATAATTAAATTATGCAATTAAAAATTAGCATAGTCAATCACAATACTGATCCCCTTTTTTTCCTCCATGTCCCTTTCTGGAGTTCGTTTCTGCAGAGATCCTGGGCACAAATATATCAAATTTTGTAGGCACTGGGAGTCATTGTGTTTTTCCAACTGTAAAAGTGTAAATACCCTTTAGTTTTCCTTCAGGTCTTCTAAAATTCTGTTTCAGTTCTTCTGTCTTCAGAATATGTCAGAATAAGGCTAGTCCATTTCTAGATTTAGGATTCTGCCAATTTCAGGGCAAGTTCTATATTATTTACATATTGATGACACATATACTTTCTACACTGTTTGTGTAGATATTATATGAAAATTTTAGTTGTAGTAAATATGTCTGTATAACAGTTTACATTCTAGTTTTTGGGTTTAACTGGTTTCGTTGATCAGCTGCTTGTTCATTCAGCAACTTTAATGACTTCTTTTTATCGCTTACCCTGAAGGCTCACCTGGGTGTTATAAAGTAGCACATTACTATTAGCATGCCAGCCAATAATTAGCTGGCTTGCTTTTAACCAACCAATCCATTAATTAACTGAATCAAATAAATTGTACCATATCTCAACACAGGGGTTATATGGAGAACATTTATAAAGACTATTTTCTCTTGATTGAATAGTATAGGATTGCTCAAATCGTGGGGGCTTAGTTTCTCTCTGTGCTTGTTTGTGTGTATGTGTACTGAATGCAATTTGTGGCTGAGGAGAAGCCAATGGTTGGCTCATATTACTATATATGTATAAGATGCAATTCCAATATATTTGCCCATATGTTGAACTGTATCCCTGTTATGTGGAAAACAGTGATTCCGTAATGGGTTTGGGTACATATGTTGAGTATAGGATGGGCAGGGAAAATATGGTTGACAATTCCTTTGCCCTGAAGGAAGTTTATTGCGGGGTCTGATTTTTTTAAATAGTAGGCCTTGATACAAAACTCATAAATACAGCATGAGCGAATCAGGTATGGAAGGGGTGCAGTTTACATGTAGGGGAGCACCAGTTATCTTAGACTTGCTATGCCATTTGAGCCTTCACATGTTGAGACTGAAGTCTTGAGTAGGAGTTTTGTGAAGAATTTGGCAACTTTAAATCTGTAACATTCATCAGATTGTATTTCTTTATAAGGTTTCTGACACCCACAGAATTCAGACACTCATAGAGTAATTTGGAGTTGGGCAAAAACAAAATAAAATGAATAAATAATATTTATTAAGCTACTGGTTTGAGATATATGGTTATTAAAATTGAATGAATGAGTGAATGAATGCATATAAGACATATTAAATTTTAGCTGTAATGCTTTCTGTTTATTTGCTTAGGATGTTACCAATGTTAGAATGATAGTTATCATAATTTCATGGGTTCTGATCCAGTTGTAATTTCTGGGTGATTTTCAAGGGCAGCCCTATATAGACTACATATAGGGAAGTCCAACTGGGAAGTGATCAAGCAGTCAAGACTGGTCCAGGAACGTCTAGGGAAGTGCTGCTCCATTGATAGCTAAAGATAAACCTCACCAGACCCAGGATGGTGGAAACCCCATCTTGCTAATTGGTTAGTATTAGCAATTATTTAGTGTTACTATTGGATTCATTGCTCTGAGATTCTTCTCTACATAGTCCCTTGATACTGGCTTTCTGATGATGTTGTCCAAAATTTAGGAATTGGCATAGCAACTTTTCCTAGCAAAGTGCAAGTCATGTGGACTGTGGTTGCTAAAATTAACAAAACAAACAATAAGCTGCTAGATGGCTAAGAAGCATTCTCTTTTTATTTATTACACTCTGTCATCTATCTTTATGATTTTTTAAACTCCAGCCCCTCATTTCCAGGGGTGGGCTGCTGGGGGTTTGCAGGGGTTCAGGAGAGCCCCTAGCTAAGATTCTGTGCAGGAGAACCCCCAAATCCCACTCTTGGCTGGCCCCACCCACCCCTCCCCTCCCAGGAGTCCTGATGTTTTGGATGCAGGTAAGTGCAGTGCATGTGGAGGCTTGGGGAGGGCAAAACATGGGCTTCCCAAAAGTTCGGGAAGGCTGGAAATGGGCCTATTTCCCACTTCAAGAGAGCTTCCAGAGCCCAGGGAGGCCGTTTTCGCCCTCCCAGAGGCTTGAGGAAAGCCTCCAGAGCCCAGGGAGGGCAAAATTGCCCCCCCTACTGTGGTGCAGGAGGCTGACTAGGCCACACCCACCATGGCCACGCCTACCCAGCAACCGGGCAGAGAACTCGTTGCTAAAAATTTTAAACCCCACCCCTGCTCATTTCAGTACTGTGTATTGGCTTGGCTGAGAAAGAATCATTCATGGTTAAGGATGTACAGGCTACTGTTTGTTGTCAATTTTAATTATACAGGCCACTGCTGTTTGAATAAAGTGTTAAAATGGAGAATATGACCTTCAGTTACATATTCACTGTATGGTGTAGAATAACAATGGCTTAAAAGTCAAAGCTGGAATGTTCATTCATCAAAATGATAGGACTGCAAGAACAAATCTGATTCTGAAGGGTTTTCCCTACATTTCATTAAAATATAGGGAAATGCGATGCAAGTGGAACTGCGTGGCTGTTCACAGTTCTTCCTTATGTCTTTGATGAGATCTACATTCGGATCTCTGATCTCTGGGTAGACTGGACTCTCTCTCTCTCTCTCTCTCTGAAGACCCCTGCCCTATAATAATGTCACTTAAACATCTGCCCTTCTTCAGAAGAAAAATAAAATCCAGATCAAATTATTGTTCATTAAAAGCAGTTAAGGAAGTGGTATTTTCCTATAGAGTACTAAAGTTTATTGATCTTCCTTTAAGAAGGATAACACACTTGAGTTTCCAGGTGGATCCAGGATGGGCTCAGAAGGATTTATTCATTCTGGGAAGTCTACTGAGAGCAAGGGTCTTCAAACTTGGCAAGTTTAAGACTTGTGGACTTCAACTCCCAGAATTCCTGAGCTAACATGACTGGAGGAGGAATTCTGGGAGTTGAAGTCCACAAGTCTTAAAGCTGTCAAGTTTGAAGACCCCTGACTTAGAGTTTATTTAGAATTTGTCAGCTGTGGTATTTTTCCTGCAAAATAATTATAATTATAGTTAACTAAATTCCAATGCACTAAGAACCTTCTGAATTGCTTTCCTTAATGTACATAACTTATTGAATGCATTTGTATTTTAACTCAGAAAATTCTTAAACTGAGTATAGAACTGAAGCCAGAGGCTTTTCTTTTAGGCTTGATGGAAAAACAGATCCATGGAACTTTGTCCTTTAATATAACAACAGAAATAAGACTTCTCTATATGCTGAGATGGAAGGACTCACATATACCCACAAGGGAAGAATGGATGCTGAAATTAATGGAGTTGGCAGAGATGGTAAAATTGACTGTTTTGATTAAAGAAAAGTCTTTGTCTAGTTTCATTTTGATTTGGAAGCTACTATTGGATTTTTTTTTATTGAAAGTGAAAGGAAATTATAACCTTGGGTTTTGATGGTTAGATATTGTTTGTATTGATAGAAGTACTATTAGTTATGATTTATTCTAGTTCAAAAGGTTATTGATTTTTAGCTTTTTATCTGCACTGAAGAAAGTTGGATGTTATTTTTTTCTGTAACCCCCCCCCCTTTTCGTTTTCCTAATTATTTTTCCTTACACTCTTACCTTTTTATTTTAAATTCTTTTTTCCTTCACTATTTTGTACTTTATATTTTTCAAAAGTCAAAAATATGTGCCTGGATGTCAAATTTGTAATATAAATCCCTCTGAAAAAGTCAAAGCAAGTTGAGTTCAATGTGTAATAAAAAGGTCTCTGGGGAGATATATCCATCATAAGGTCAATAGAAAGTTTAATTTCAAATAGTGTGTAAGAAAGGATCTATCTAGAAAACATAACTCAGAGGATGCAATTTGGGTTGGTCACTGGGACCAGAGGTCTAGTCTTCTGAGCTTTTGGACTCATGCTGGAGCCCATCTTCAGGGAACTTCTCTCTGGCTAGAGCAGAGATCTCCAAACTTGACAGCTTTAAGACTTGTGGACTTCAACTCCCAGAATTCCTCCTCCAGTCATGTTAGCTCAGGAATTCTGGGAATTGAAGTCCACAAGTCTTAAACCTGCTAAGTTTGAAGACTCTTCCTTGAAGATGGGCTCCAGCATGAGCCAAAATCTGGAAAGACAAAACCTCTGTTCCCGGTGAACGACCCAGATTGGATCCTGCAACATTATCCTGGGACACATATATTCACCTTCATACATAACTTAGACTTACAGCTTGCATTTGCTTCATCTAAGAGAATGAAAAATCTAAACAGCTCTTCCCATTGAAAATGGATGAAAGACAATGGCTTTTACAACCAGTAATGCAGAATCAATAGCAGTTGATGGAAAGTGAATGAAGATCAAAGAAAACTGTATTGGAATACACCTGTGTGCTTGCTCTCTGTGTGTATACACACATACAGGTACATACAGTACACAAGCAAGATTATGCCCTTCCACATGCTAATGTTTCTGAGCCTGAGGCTGAAGCTGTGTGTGTATGTGAATATCTATATCCAATTTAATTACAGTGCTGAAGAAACACATTGTTTTGGAGCTTTAGAAGTTTAGAATTATGGGTTGTTAAGATTCCAATGGTGAGATAATATTACATTCTAAAGATTACAGAAAATATGATTCCCAGAGTATGGATCCCTTCAAGGAAGGCAATATTGTCATCCCAGTCTTGGGAGTATCTAAAGCTTTGCAGAAAAATGAAAAACTTTTTGGGGAAATTCTTTGACTGGGAAAGGTGGTAGAATCCCAAAATAGCTTAATGAAGCCTGGGCATCCTTAAATTTGGATTTAAGGATATGAGGCTTTCGTCCAAAACTTTGCATGGCTGCATTAGTTTTGGGGATTTGCTTAGGTTCTTTTAAGGATAGGTAATACTGGGTCAGATGCACTATTAAACTTTCTTGCCAGGATCATGTGAAATAATGTTGGAAAAGGCTCTTCTTTTACTCCCTTTGCTTCTTGTAGATGAATTCTTATTCTAAGCAAGCTGCTCTTCTTTTTCGGCCTATAAGAAGAGGAAAGATTACTAGAAAGAGAAACATTTCATGATGCCTCACATCTAGGAAAGCACCAAAGCCAGATATGTATTTCATTTGATACGTCTAGGAATCTCACCTTCTGCTTGGCAGTCATCCTAGCACACATTAAACAAAAACATCCATTAAAATAACTACAGCAAATGTGGGCATAATAAAATCAAATCTGAGAGCTACAAATGCCAAAACGATCTAAACCATGCCGGAGGAAAGCCCAGTGAAGTACAAGAGCATTTACAGACCACTGAGGGAGCCAGTTTCACCTTCCTTGGGAGGGGATTTAAGAATTGGCCCAGGTACTGCTGTGGGAAGGTCTTCTGAGTGCAGCGGCCTCCTCCTGTGATGGGATGGGCAACAGGGCCTTATGAGGAAAAGCAGTCAATCTGAAACAAGCCCTTTTCAATTCATGCTGACTTACTACCACCTGGGGGGAAGCGACTTGCAATTAAAATTGCAAGTAACTTCACTGACACAATATATTATCGTTGTCACTTCAAGTTTTTATTTTATATGGCTAAAATGGACTTTCCCATTGTTTGTATTCATTTAATGTATGATACCATGTACATTAAAATACCAGGACCTAGACAAAAGATTGGTGGGTTATAGTTGGGTGGAATGCTTTTTGAAGATAATAAAATATCTCTTTCATCCAGGAGCCCTTTTCAGGATGCACAGTTTCCTATTTATGCAACTCAAAGAAGGCAATTTTATGTCCATAGAAAAAGAGACATTACAACAGTGTTTCTAATTTCTTTCATTCCCTTCCCTCACTTTTAGCAAGAAAGAATACTTTGAATGATAGTCTATGAAAAACAATTTTGTTTATACTTTTTCAATTACAAATAATCCTTATTTAGAGGCCACAAACAGGACTGGCGACTCCATCATTAAGTGAGGCGGTTGCTTAGTGAAGCACCAAGATTTTAGGATCTTACTTCAGTTTTCCTTTGCTTTACCGGGCTGCAAAAGTTATAAAAGTGAGGGTTGGTTACAAAGCTACTATTTCATCACTATCCTGATTGAGTGGTCACTAAATGAGGTAGTCACTAAGCAAGGCTTTCTTGCCAGGATCACGTGAAATGCCATTTTTCAACCTCCTCCAATTAATGGAGGAGTGAAGGTCAGAAGGGAAGGCCACCAATTTGCAGACTGTTGCCAGGGAGAGTGATTCCAAGACTCATTTCCTTGCAATCTCTTCCATCCCCAACATCCTGGAGCCCTTGAGAGCAAACAAATAGCCATTCTCTGGTCAGCTTTACACTTTCATTCCCTTCTCTGTTGGCTGCAGGCCCAGCTGTTTTCTTTCCTCCAGTCATTTTACAGGGGGAGCCAATTGTGGCAGCTTTTCACACAGCCTTTTTTTTGTTGCATTTACTAGGGACCACATTGTGCAGCATGGTTTGCAACGCAGACGTTGATAAAACACCCCAAAATAGTAGTACTGTAACGGCTTTTAAATAGTTAAGGCATGGGTGAAATCTAGCTTTGAACATAGAAGGAAGCTGCTCTGCTTCCTTTTGCTGCTGTTTTCTCCTATTCTGTTTGCCATGTCAGATGCTCACTGCTGCCAGCACCATTGGCAAGAGCAGATGCAGTCAGTCAGATGCACACAGCAGGAAAATAGGCTCTAGAATGGTCTTCTTCAGCAGAGGCTGCCTTGAATAGTCCAGTGCTCCAGATGAAACTATAAAACACTCTTTTCCCCTTGCATCTCGGTATTGACCTGACCTGAGACATCAGGTTGACTGAAGCTTTAAAGGGTCCAGAGTTGCCATCCTTAGCTCTTCCATGCTCAGGAGTCCCAACCCTTTTTAAGGTTTAACACAGAGGTCCCCAAACTTGGCAACTTTAAGAATTCTGGGAGTTGAAGTCCACAAGTCTTAAAGTTGCCAAGTTTGGAGACCTCTGGTTTAACACTTCCATCAGTGAGCCATATCTTTCCCATGCCAGTAGGTTATTTCACACATTGCAATGACTGTTCTCAATTGTACAATGTCTTTCATATGTTCAATGTTTTAATGGTATGGGTACGTAATTAGGAAACTTGGAATCTTAGCTTGACTCTCAAGGAGGTCTAAAAAATGAAGTTGAATACCCATCATGCTGTCATGTTGTGACTCAGAGACATTATATCCTCATATTAAAAAGCTCTAGTATTTATGGAGACAGTCTATGGGGCAATAGGTTACAAATAATCAAAGCAAGGGTCAGCTGGCTTGGTTTGAATGCCCTCAAGGCACAATACAATAATGGAAACATGAAATGAAACAAATGTATGTGTTTGCAGATCATGAAAAGTAAATTTTTTTGAAGTGCTTGTCCAATTCTCGACTGCCATAGCTGGATTACAAGAAACAAAAGAGTGGAAAATAGGAGCAGGTGCATGAAACATAGCATGTCTTTCAGGATATAGAAAACAGCTGGTGCCAGAGAAATGAATATATCTCAGTCCATTTGTGAGAGAAATAACAAATAATCTACTTTTAGAAAGCTGGTTTCCAATGTTATCTTATGGAAATTTTTGTGGAAAGTATTCATCAATTGCCCAATCTTTTTTTTTCCTGGAGGAATGTTATCATCAAGCATTTAAATCAGTTGTAAACAATTTCTCATGGAAAATTATGTTTCTGCTGTGAACTAATCTGTATGATCTTGCATTCCCCCAGGTGACATATGCCAATTGTATTAAAGTTGATCTAATTGTTACACATAATGTTGCTTTTTAAAAGATCCGTAAAACAAAATACAAAGCTGGTACCCCCTTCCTCCCCCCCTTCACTGTTTGGACAGGCTTCCCTGAATTTTTTTTTCAAGGCTCATTGGTTTATCCATTCTGAAGCACATGTCATTTCAGAATCTGAAATAATAGCAAGTTAATTTTTGCTGGAGCAGAAATGACTCCCTCTCTAGCAGGATCTTCCCCAATCTGGTATCCTCCAGTTATATTGTACTGCAACTGCAATGTACTGTGACTGAGGAAGCACCATTTAACAGAAGAGCAATAGGAGAATGGATGAAACTGTCCATGAAGATATACTCTTGTCTCTCATGCATCATATAACCTAAAATATTTAAAATATAATAAAATATGGGAATAGTTAATAAACTCTAATTACAAATATAATCTTAATTCTTCTTTTATTTACACTGAGAGTTTATGCACCGAGGACAAATTCCTTGTGTGGCCAATCACACTTGGCCAATAAAGAATTGTGTTCTATTCTATTCTATTCCATTCCATTCCATTCTTCACTTTAATAGCTATCAGATGGTTAAACATATATGCTTTCAGCATATACATGCTGGTGTATGTAACAAAATTGGTTTATAGTTTATAAATAGTTATATCAGGAAAGGGCTTCCAGATAACAGAAGCTACTAGCGATCTGGTTGTTTTTCCTAGCTAAAAGTGAAATTGGTGACTTGGTTTATAAGAGACCTAGAGTAATGAAGCAGAGGATGGGAGCATAACTGGGACAACTGTTAGGAATGATTAGACATTAAGTAATAAAACATTAAGTAAATAAAATAAATAATAATACAAATTAATAATTAAAAATAATGAGTGAATTGGAAAGAAAACAAAAACAAACACAGAAAACACTCAAAGGGCAGACTGGATGGACCTCTGGGTCTTTTTCTGCCATCAATTTTCTATGTTTCATAGTGGTTTACAGTGCAGTACTGCAGGCTGCTTCTGCTGCCTGCCGGCTGCCTGCAATTTGGCAGTTCAAATCTCACCAGGCACAAAGTTGACTCAGCCTTCCATCCTTCTGAGGTGGGTAAAATGAGCACCCAGATTGTTGGAGGCAATAGGCTGAGTCTGTAAACTGCTTAGAGAGGGCTGTAAAGCACTGTAAAGTGGTATATAAGTAAATTCTATTGCTACATGCAATGCAGCACATTTTAAAGACCATTTGAAATTGTGTCTAACATTTGGATACAGAAGAGAATGCTTATTTCTCCATCCTCTTTATATCTGCATGAAAGAAGGTGGCAATATTTTTCTCATCATGTATCATTTAATCAAGGTATTGGAAGAAGGGAAGTAGAAAAAAATTGAAGCTTGCTGTGA
Organism: Notechis scutatus; assembly: GCF_049901735.1. Classification (NCBI taxonomy): domain Eukaryota; kingdom Metazoa; phylum Chordata; class Lepidosauria; order Squamata; family Elapidae; genus Notechis; species Notechis scutatus. The sequence goes on from NC_142010.1 coordinate 46,879,026, forward strand.
GTAATTTTCATTATTCTTTATAGATAAGGTCAGTTGGATTCACTGCAGTGTGGACGCCTACATACATGCAGGTGACAGGGAGGAAAAATTGGCAGCTTCTGATCTTGTTCATAAGGACTCTTTTTAGCATGTAGATTTCTGAGAACATGGATAGGACATTAAAAAAGAGGAAGGCCACTCCCTGTTTAGTTGCTTCCTACCGGTACCTCTCTTTGCAGAATAATCAAATAGAATGGGACTAGCCTCACAATTGATATTTTCTTAAAGGGTGAGATATATTCCTCTTGGCTTAAGGGAAGCAGTTATAAGACTTTTATTGAAAAAAGTCATCTGGAATATCTGAAATATTTGAGCCAGTCTCAGTTATTTAAATGATAGGGAAAGGTGATAGGGAAAATAATGGCTCCTCATTTCAGATGCATATCAATATAATGTAATAAAGTACAGTAATAAAATGTATTACTGTATCTGGATGTATTCCAGATGATTTTTTGATTGGGATATTGCTTTAAAACTGGATGGGCAGGATGAAATTGTGTTAATTTTTTGGATATCTTGGTGGTGCGTGGTTATGTTAGCATGGTATTGTCTTGAGCTGGTACATTTGGGCCTGAAGGTCCTGTTTTTTAATTTACCATCTACAGGGAAGTGCTGTTGGTGGTCATTTGCAGTTTTGGAATAGAGTGGGTATTGACACACCATTGATATGTTGATGGCACTGACTGTTATTGCTGTATGCAAGAAAAGCACCTAGTACCCTTCAATATTGCCTAATTTCAATAATGGGCTGTATCAGGAAGAAGATCAAGTTACCTACTGGTACAAGATGAAGGGGCTGTTTGACAGAAGAAAACCATATTCAAAGATGAAGATGAAATTTATGAATCTACAGTCTCCAGTTCAGTTGTACTGAATTCATGGCTAGAGGCTGTGGCAAGAAATGTACATGCACAGTACCAGCTGTGACCCTTCCTAAACTGATCAGACTTAGCAATGGTTATCCACTCTGAGATTACATCCCATCTTGACTCTGCAGGGTGCTTTACATAAAGTTACTAGACCATTAAAAAAGGATCTGGAAATTGCAATTGGAGCAAATTGTGTCAGGCAGGCTACTAGCCAATTAAACAGACATCAATCACCTGATGCTTATACTTGATCTGCCAGTTGCCTACAGGGTGCAATAGAAGATGCTGACCTAACCCTTTAAAGTCCTAAATGTGCTAAGTATTTGAGAGACTGCCTCTCCTGCTAGACACTGATGTGTTCACTTAGTATTAGCTGAGATGTCTGCTGCCAGAGGCTTGCTCATCTATATGCAGAGCAGCTCTCTTTCCTGTGAGTCTTTCAGGCTATGGTGTGCTTTCCTAAAGGAAGTTCACCTGACTCCCATTGCCTCAGAATGTAGAAAATGGCTAAGGTTATATCTCTTTCATAAAGAGTTTAATTAATTAATTAGTTTGTATATTCTGCCTTAACTCTAGAACAGGGCTGTCAAACTTGTGGCCCACAGGCCAGATACATCACGCATGGGCCACGCCCCTGCCCGGTTTAGCAAAGGGGGAAAAAATCCCGATATATCACGTGACACTGTTGTCATGAAGTGAGTTTGACGCCCCTGCTCTAGAAGATGGGATAGATTATACTCCTTCCTCCTACCGTTTGTCCCGTAACAATTTGAAGGTTTACTGACTTTACCCAATAAGCTTCCACCATGTACAAGTGAGATAGGCAGCGATATAAATCAAATGAATAAATAAATAAAATAACGATGAGCTGTAACCTGCATCTCCCCAATTCTAATTATAATCTAACCCCTTTACTAACTGCATACACATTGTTATATATAGCACAGTGTTCTATCTAAGGGTATATTTATTTGCAATGTTCTAAACCACCTGGAGTGCTTATATAACTAGAAAGATTGAATACAAACCTCATAATTATGTTAAACCAATGCCAAATGAATGTCTGTGAGATGAGGCATCACTGGATATCGATGATTAATGCCATGGTCAGGCAGTTCCCTTGAAGGGGCATTTATTTTAGGTATACAGGATTCATTTATAAGTTAAAATCATAAACCTGATTAGTAGCAAATTAGTTTCCCATGCAGTTCTTTTATCAGTAATGTGACACGGTGCCTATCAGTGTATCACGTAGCAACTTTCCTTTAGATTGTACATCCTGACTACACATAAAGGTAACCACTTACAAGTCATGCCAATAATTAAGTTGGGAGATTACAGTGTATTGATAGTTAAATATTCTTGTCGGGGAATAGTTGTAGTTGATATATCAGCCAAGGATGATAAAAAGTGCTCCTATGATCATGGGGCCTTTTCTGATGGTGATTGTTCTGTGACAGGCCTGTCAAACTGGTGGCCTGTGGGCCAGAGGTGTCACCCACAGGCCACACCCATCCCGGCTCCACAAAGGCAAACAATGTTGTGATATGTCACAATCTATGTGACGCAATCGAGTTTGACACCTGTGTTCTATGACTATTCTCAAGTCACATATTGACTCATCTCTCTTAACCAAGAGAATGAAGTTGAAGAGGAACAATGGCACAACACTAATAAAAAGCCCCTGAGGGTCTGAGCCAGAGTAACAGAATCCCATCTCTCCATGGATAAAAGTCATCCATCAGGCTAAGACATTTTTCATTCTAAAATTAGTTTGGAATCCAAATTGTAACATGTCAGTCTGGATCAGCCCTTCAAAGCACAATCAACAACTAATCACAAAGCAGCTATTTTAAAGCTGGTAGATGAAGGAGAAGAGTACTATATGAAAAGATTTGTTCAGCTAAGCTGTCAGACTTTCAAAATCCAAATTGTTTCAGCTTCAAGACTTTCAACAGTTCTCTCAGTTTTGAAATCTGCCAGTTTTCTTGTCCCTTTGCTCCAACACACACACACACACTCCCTCCCTCTCTCTTCCCCCTTTCTATCTCCCCATGACTGCAAAATATTAGTTATTAGACTCATTAGTTGCTACTTACTAGACTCAGTTATTTTCCTTTCTATTCCTCTCTCAACTATTAGCATTAGTCAAACTTACTATGTGTTGCTGTATACTTTGAAAGGAAAAGACAATTCTCCTCCATGCTGCATCGAGAGTCCAGGATGGGCTGACTCCTCCCTATGACATCATCCAGCTGAGTCTGTACTAAGATATAAAAGCCAGCCCTCGGGAGAGACCCCAGCTTTTGACTCAGCTCCTTTCAGTCAGTAGCTGTGTCTCTGAAAGCATTCTGTTAGATAGCGATCTTCAGTACTTTTTTCCTCTCTTCAAGCAGCTCCCAGGGATCTGGGCAGCTGCTCTTCCAGAAAGCAGGGCTCTCTCTCTCTCTCTCCTGCAACGTTGGGAGCAGCTTTACAGAGCTCTGTGCAGGCAAGCTGGGCAGTGTCTGCAGACCTCCCCCACGCCTGCAGTTTGAAGGGATCGTAAACACGATCGGCAAACTGATAAGAGCTCAAGCCAGCTGATCATGTAGCTGGTTGCTGTGTTTTTCCCTTGCTGACTTCGCTCGGGGCTCTGTATAGCCTAAGGAGTGATTCTTCAATCTTGGAGCCTGTTTTCCTGTAGTCAGCGGCCATCTTGGATTCAAGCCTTCCACCACGAGGTGAGTGGCCATTTTGTAAGCCCCGGGGCCATTTATACCCTAAGGGGCTTAATAGAAAAATTTCTAAGCAGAAATTTCTAAACAGAAATGTTCTCTTCCACCGCAAGAGCCTTTATTCTACAAATGGAGCCTCAGGCAGAGCTTCCCACCCACCCCCAGTGGAACAGTCTCTTAAGCCCAATAAGAGAAAAAGACGTAGGCAACACATCCAATCAGTCCAGAGGAAGGTGGCTGCTAAAATCAAAGCTAAGGCACTAGCCCCTAAGAAGGCAACTCAGGCTGAATTGAGGGCAGACATGCAGCTCTAGAGAGGCAGTTCAACAGAACTATTCAACAGAAGGGAGTGCAACTACAGCATGTTTCAGGTGATACTCGTGGGCCCCAACCAAGCCCTCCCAGGGGAGGAGGAGTTATCTATGAGCCTTTCCATCCTCCATCCTGGTCTCCTGAGGCTCTTGCTGTACAGTCAGAACTTCAGGATTTAAGTAGATCTGGGCCTTATTTCCAACAGGCTTCTGTGCCCTATGCTCCTCCCCCTCCCTCCAGGCCTCGAACCTCTCCTCAATCTAGGCCTGAAGCCACCTTCACTCCCACAGCAGCGGGCCTTCAGCCTTCTGCCTCTACCTTTGAGCATAGACCAAGGGATATCCAAGATGTAGTCTCATCAGCCATTAGGCAGGGATTGGCTGAAGGCTTCAAGCAAATTATTCAACTTCTGGAAAGGGTTCAGGCCCTTCTCCCTTCTCAATCTATAAGTTCCTTGCCTCATCATCCTGATTTACACAGGCCCCAGGACCTCAAGGTCCATTCTTCTCTACCAGAATGGGAGGAGGTTGATGAGGAAGGAAGGCCTTCACCATCTGAACACAGTTACTCCTCTCATTCAGAGTGTGAAGAGGGTGAGATTTTTGACCAAAATCTTTCAGAGGAAGAGTATTCTCATCCAGAGCAGAGCAGACAGCCTCTGCATTGGTTTTCAAACCTACTCTCTTCAGGCCATTACTCAGCAAGGCCTTGGCACTGCCAAGCTGTCGCCAGAGGAAGTGGCTCCCGAGCCACAAGGAAATCCCTCTAGCCAAGGGGATTCGCTCTTCTCCAAGCCCGTAGTGCATCCTTGGAGGAGATTTGTCCCAAGCATCCTTGGAGGAGATTTGTCATGCGGCCACGTGGACATCCCCATTTCCTTTCATCAGACACTACCACCTGGATGCTTTTGCCTCGGCGACTGCAGCCTTTGGCAGACGAGTGCTTCACTCAGTGGTTCCACAGTCGGTGTGATGAGCCAGACGAGGACCCGCCCGTGGACATGCAAGCTTTGGTATGTCCCATCCTGGGCTCTGGATGCAACATGGAGGAGAATGGGCGTTGGTGGAAGTTACCGTGAACGCCCTTTCTATCTATGCTGTGAGAGAGCCCAGCCCCTCCCTTGATTCGTCCAGAGAGGGTAAGACATATTTCTGTATTTATTTTGGGCTTTCAGAGACACCTTTCAGTCTGTCAAGTATCTTCACCAAAGCAGGGGTCTCTCCCGGGGGCTGGCTTTTATATCTTAGTACAGACTCAGCTATGACGTCATAGGAAGGAGTCAACCCATCCTGGGCTCTCTCGCAGCATAGAGAGAAAGGGCGTTCACGGTAACTTCTACCAACGCCCATTTTGACATTGTTGCAAAAATACAATTTTTATCAGGTGGGAAGTGAAGAGAAGAACGACCTTGTGCATATTCAACCTAAAAAATTAATTTCCTCTGGAGAACTATTTTCCTTTGAAGGCTGATTTTCACACAGGCAACCTGTTTGGGACCCTTGCTTATCTTGTCCTGCTGACATTCTATTTTAAGCTGCTTGAGTTCAACTCAAGGTTTTCATCCTCTTTTTGCTGCTTCTGTGAGTAGAAGTGCATACAGCAAGGAAGCTGCAGCAGCCAGCTCTCTCCTCTCCCTGGCTCCTGTTGGAACTTCTAAAGTGCTCTGCTGAGCCGTTTGCTTAATGGCAAAGCCAAGTCTGGTCTGTAGGGAGAGCTAATTCAATAATGGAGGGGAATTTTACCTAAAAAATATCCGAGGGAATACTGTCTGGCCTTCTAATGCTTTAATGACTGATGACTGAAGAATTAAAGCTGCTAAAAGATAAATCCATTTCATTTTCATTAGAAAAAAGAAAAGGCCCTAAAATCCCCAAATTTGGAACACTTCCAGGGAACATAATAGTGGTTGTATTAGCTTTGCAGTAAGGTGGTGGCAATCCTTTGCAAGAGATACTTGGGAAACTGCACAGAACTTTTTTTTTTAATGGTTCAAAGCAATTGTACCTTTCTATAGGCCAGGGGTGTCAAGCTCTCAATGACACGTTGTCACTTGATGTATCACAACTCCCCCCCCCTTTGCTAAACGGGGGGTGGGTGTGGCCATTGGTGGTGCATCCGGCCCGTAGGCTGCAAGTTTGACACCCCTGTTATAGACTTGTGTGGCTTAGATTTTTCCACATGTGTGTGCAGCTATAGACACTTTTTTCACTTGGGGAAAATATGTGCACCGAAGCACCTTCCATGCACAACTGCCTTCCATGCATAATTGGAATTGCTCTAAAGAATTGCTGGTTGTCAATATTTCAGATTCTATTAAAAGCTTTTTCAAATGTAACCTTAATGGTAAATGATGGGGAGAAAATCCTAGACATACTTCCCTACATAGTGGAAACAAGTTGCATTCATTTATCACTTTCCAAAAAATTTGATTAAATGGATACCATTGCAATTGGGAGCAAAATGTGTAATTTTGAGGATCATTAGGCAAGAGGTCCTAAAGTCAAAACAATACTCCCTAATTTGGAAAATTAGTCTAGTTGAGCGATAGAAGCCACATTATAAAATATGAACTGACTTTATTAGAGAGGATTCACTGTCATTATTTATGGATTTTAATAAGCACGTGATTAGAAGTTATAAATTCTTTTAACATTTGTAATTCATGAATTCATTGAGCAGTAATTCATTTAGCAGTGTTTAGTACTAGAGAAGAATAATATGTTTTCAAATAAACAATACATGATTTCTTAAAGCTGTGAAATATTTTTTCTAATTGCATATACTGTATGGTTCCCTAATATCAGGAGCCACTAACATAAAATGTTCAGACCAGTCAAATATCTATTAAGGGCCAGATTGTCAAAATAATAAAATAGCAAATAGTTTCAGATTGATTTTTCTGAAAGACTGAAAATCATAGTTTGGTTTGTAATTGCAATGTGATTTATTTATATGTAGGAGGAGAAAGGCATTAGAATGCTTTGTTTCAAATATACATAATGGATTAAAAGATGGGCATTAGATTTATGTAGGACCACTTCTAAAAATTAATTTATTTAAATTGCCAGTAATAATATGTTAAAATAATGGAATTTTTTTATGTGCATTCTTAGGACCAATTTAAAAAAATTATCTGTTTCCATATGGTAAATTGGGGACAGGTCTACTATTCATCATATGAGTTGGGTTAAATATACAGGCCATCACAGGACATATTTGCAACCAAGGTATAATAATGTTTTTGAAAGAGGAGATGAAGTTAATTGACATTCATCTAAGTGTACAATCTTTTCATTTGTTTTAAAATATATTTTAAAAGAGAGTTTGTTAAATATGAGCAACTAATGAAAATGATAAATGAATAGTTGACATATTTACTATGCTTTTGAATACATCATTGTCACATTTAATAGCTGCTATATATTAAAAAAAATAAAGAAAAGGTTCTCATGCCTTTCCAATGGGGCCTGAGTGATTCATTCTTCCATGTGTCAAACCTCTGTGGAGACCAATTCATGAGCACATACTTTTATAGCAATAACTATATCACTATGCAAAACTACTTATACTCATCCTATCTGAAAGATCTACTGGCCAGATTGGATAGAGAAGAGTTAAACTAAGTTGTGAGTATCATGAATTGCTAATGTGCACAGCACACAAGATTTGTGTGTTGCTTCTGATGGCAACTATAATCATTGATGGCAACTATAATAATTTTGGTAAGTTTCCCTTTTAGCATTTGGCCCCAAACCAATATTCTGGAGCAAGAACACTTACAAAGAAAATATGTAGCCTAGTTACCCAAAATAAGTCATAAGTTGTGGTTGTTCCTACAGTCGAACTGAAGATTTAGATCAAACTGCCCAAAACAACAAAGGAAGTGAGGTACCATTGCTTAAGCGAGATTACAATTTAAATAGGGAAGTTTCATTGATGAGTATTGTCAAGAAGAGTTCATGATCAAATCAGGAAAAAGCGTCAACGATGGATCTGAAGAGAAAACATAAAGAAAGCTGATTTACATGGCGTCAGGATTTCACTGAGAGCAGGAGTACATCATTCAGCACCCTGGACAGAACCCTAGGGGTGAAGGACTTTTTCAGGCAAAGAATTCAGCTTCTGATCTTTTTCCTCTCAGGTTCTTTCTCCCAGTTAACAAGTAGAGAGTTTCACAGAGGCAGCCCTGTGTCCTGCCATGTAGCATTTCATTATTTCTTCATGGTTTCTTGATAGGATTGCTGCCCAATGCTCTAGAATAAAGTTTATTAGTTTATAGAATAAACTAATAACACTTCAGTTGTTATTAGTTACAAAGTCATGTAATGTCTGTGTGATTTGGAATTGTATAAAATGTTCAAACTTGGGGCTCGGACATTTGGAGCTTGCATCATTGATCTTTTGCTGTATAATGAGGTTATGTATTTTATTGGCAGTTCTTATTGATGACAGTCAGTGACAGAAATAGTCCTTTACCTATAAAACTGTGAGAAATCATGGAAAGGTTACCTGAAGCCTTCCAGATGTTGATCAGCCCTACCTAGTGTGCAAAATGATGAGGGATGATGCTAGTCTACCAATATTTGGAGGACACATGATCTGTGATGAACTAAGGAAACTGCAGTCTAATCATGGTGTCTTAGTAGATGGAGCAAGTGAACATATTGAATCCCCTGATTCCAGCACTAGCAGTTCCTAACATTCTTCAGCAATCTTGCAACAAATTTAAAATCTGGTGTTTGAATTTTAAGATTAAAATTAGAGAAAAGTAAAAAAAAATGCATTTGGTGTATTGCATGTGGCTGCAATTTTCCCCTGTGTTTTCTGATCTCGTATTGAAACCTTGTGTGTGTGTGTGTATTCATTCTTTATAATGTATAAGCAAGTATTGTAATCAGTACCAGAATATGATACTAATCCATTTCTTATTATTGCTTTGATTTATTTAAAACTAAATATTTAGACCTTGACATTGAATATCTCAAAATCAGAAAACCCTTCAAAGCAGAAATAAAATGAAAAAAATATATATCCTTTGTTTCTGTAGGGCAGAAATTGAAAACATTTGATTGCAACTTTCATTTCCGTCACTGAGTTCTATATTTAGAAGAATATA